>NC_057864.1:356656574-357395324 GCF_019393635.1 Dromiciops gliroides | reverse complement strand
CAAAAAACAGTATGGCATTAGTGAAGCACATTCAACCATTCATTCATTAAGAATTTCTTGGGTGTCATATCTCAGCTACGGTGTAAAGAACAATACTAGGAATATAGAGACAAAAACAAATATTTCCCTATTTGAAGGAGTTTACATATTAATGGAAAAAAGGTTTAAACCAGAGCCTAACACCATATGCCACAATAGATTACAGATAGAATTCATAAGCTTAATATTATATGTATCATTAAAAATAATAAGGGAAAATAGAAGGAAATGCTTTTTACAATTATGGCTGGAAGCAAAATTCTAAACTAAGCAAGGGATATAAATGATTATATAAAAAGGAAACATAATTTTGCTGCATAAAATTAAAGATTTTGCAAAAACAATAAATGTAGAGAGTATATGAAGATTTTATATATACTCATATATTACATCATATGTCTCAAATGAGATATATAGGGATTTCATAAAAATCTTTAATACCAAAATCCATTGCCCATATATATGTACATACATATATGTATATGTATATGGATATATATGCATATGCGGTGGGGGAGGTTAAGGGTATGTACAGTTTCCAAGAGAACTGGAAACTATCAATTATCAAATGGAAAATTCCCATAAATTTCTACTAATAAAAAATACAGATTCAAACAATATGGGGCTTCATTTCATATTTCATCAACTGGAAAATATGAAACATGGAAGAAAAAAGTTCATATCAGTTGAGCTGCAAGAATATTGACAGCACTGCAGTGTTGCTTGCACTGTGATTTTGTCCAACCATTCTGAATAATAATTTACATTTATGCTTCATAAATCATTAGATTTGTTATAATTTTGGGACTCAGAGATCCCACTCAGAAGCACCATAAGGAGGAGGTCAAAGATAGAAGGAAGGATTCTAAAAGAACCAAAATATTCATATTAATACTTTTTGTGTTCTAAAAAATGGAAATAATGGGGGCAGCTAGGTGGTGCAGTGGATAAAGCACTGGCCCTGGATTCAAGAGTACCTGAGTTCAAATCCAGCTTCAGACACTTGACACTTACTAGCTGTGAGACCCTGGGCAAGTCAGTTAACCCTCATTGTCCATCAAAAGAAAAGAAAAGAAAAGAAAAAATGGAAATAATGCATATGCCCATGGATTGGGAGGATGGCTGAACAAATTGTGGTATACACTGTAATGGAATGAATATTATTGTTCCTTGGAAAAAGATGATTCTGAGTTGAGAGAAAGAGTGGAAGACATGTAATCTAATGCACAGTAAAGTAAATCTAGCCAAGAGAAAAACATACACAGGACTACAAGAGTTGGGAGAGGGATCTGAAAACAAAGCTAAAAATTAAGAAATTATATTGACCAATTTTGTCTCTAGGCAGGAGATGTGGAAGCACCTCTGTCTTTTCAATAAAAAGGTTAGAAACTATGGATTTTATTCAGTATTCACTGTCAAATTTCATCATTGTGTAAATTGGTTTAACTGGTTTTGTTTATTTGTTGGGTTTATTTTTTTGTTGATGTTACTAAGGAGGATTGATTCAATAAGGGCAGTGAGGTGTGAGAAATACGTAGAAATTACTATAATGTGAAAACAAAAGATATCAATTATTTGGGGGAGATTAATAAAAAACAAAGGAGATCAATTTTGGGAAAAATTAATCAGCCTATTGGAGATAGATAGATAGATAGATAGATAGATAGATAGATAGATAGATAGATAGATAGATAGATAGATATAGATGATAGAAACATAGGTATATATACATACATATATGCCTCATATATTTGTAGGAACATTATTATTGCAATGACAATGATGACAATGATGACAACGACAGTGAAAATGACAACAATGATGAAAAGTTATTTGGGCCATGTTTTCTAGAATGGGTCAGTAAATTGGTCCTTCTGAAACATCAGTCTTAAAAGCTTCTTTATAGAGAGTGAGAAATATATATGTGTGTGTTTGTATAATATGTATAGTTATATATATATATGTTTGTATATATTTGTGCATATGCATATCCGTATGTTAATATGTATACATGCATGTGTATTTATATATGCATGTATGTGTGTATGTGTATATATTAAAATTTTGGATTTGGGAACAAACCTCTGTATTGTAAAACCTATTGTGCTGGCTCTTGTTTCTTTAAACTTGCATATTTTGCAACATAACAATAACATTTTCCTTTAAAAACTGTACAATGACAACAGAGAAAAGAATATTTTAACTCCATCTTAGTATTTGCTATTTATGTACTGTGAATGAACTACATAACATATTAAGAAGACTTAGAGAAGTTAGAACCTCAAAATAAATATATTTCCTTATTTTTTTTCAGTTTCTGTTTGATTTTGATTTGGTTTTCCCCTCTCTTCTTCTATCCCTTCTGTTTCCTTCCTTCTTTCCTTCCTTCCTTCCTTCCATCCTTGCTTCCTTATTTTATTCCTCCTTTCTTCTCCCTTCTTTCCTTTCTTCTTTCTTTTCTTACTCTCTCCCTTCCTTCCATTACTCTCTCCCTTCTTTCTCTTATATTGTCTCTCCCTCTCTCCTTTCTTCTTCCTTCCTTTCATTTCTAAGGATTCAAAATAGCAATTTTCTCTGCTTTAACAAGTGAACAATTATTTTACCTTCTATTTTGTGGTTCAACATAAAATTGCCATGGTCCATATAATACAAACTTTTTTTTCCAGAAAATTAAACACTGAAGCCATGCTGATATTTTTAATAACTAAGAAGCATTCACCATAATTGGATAGTGCATTAAAGTCAGGAATTTATTCGAGACAAAATATTCAAGATATTTTGACAAGACAAAAGAAAAGACCAGAGAAAGAATATAATCTGCCTCTGCTTCCAGAGAATGAGAATGTTGTAATGCTGACTGTTCTGATTTTCCACTGAGATATGTTACTTGCTATTTTTAATAGCCCCTGCATGCTAACAATGTATTTGACACCATACAGGACTGAGGGAAAGGAAAAAAAAATCGAAGCTTGTAATCAGGCACCTAGACCAAAGTATCAGAAGACTGAGGATTTGTACTCAGAATTAGGATAGCTTCCTATTTGCTCTGCAAACTAACCTATTTATGAGCAATTAACTGAATGCAAATTTAAACTAGGCAAATGTTAATGATATATACATACAAATTATGAGCTAGGCCAACATTTTCTCCTTTACTAGAAATACATTAATAATATATTCATGTGGACAGAGTAATGAACTTTGTAATTTGCCCAGACTTAATTGTATCATTTCATTGTTTGTCTTTTTAAACATTTAAGAACATAATTATATTTAAATAAATGTCAACATTCCAAATACTCTTCCAGCAAGGGACTGCCCATCACGCCTTGTTATTTGACTAAATGTGATAGAGGGGCATGACCACATAGCAATTTCTTTGTAACATAACCCTAGATAACAATAATAATAATATATAATATTCATATATTGCTTTAAGATTTTTAAATCACTTTGCATACATTATCTAACAATCTTCTCAACTACTGTGTGAAGCAGCTACTGTCATTATCCCCATTTTACAAATGAGAAAACTGAGACTGGCTGAGAAAGGTGACTTGCTCATGCCCACTCAGGTAGTACTTGAAGCAAGATTTGAATTCAAGGCTTCCTTACCCTAAGTCTGACACTCTATCTCACCTAGAAATACCATCTTGGCTGATAGGGCAATTCATTGGGCAAGAAATTTCATGAACTTTAGTGTCTATTCAAGCACTCTATCTGATTATTGCATATGACAACTTAAAGATCAATAGAATAGATATGCTGAGGCAAGCTTGTAGGCATAAATGGTGACAAAATCTTCTGACCAGTCCAATATGAAGATTCAGAACTCATAGTAGTTGGCAAAAGCCAAAGTTGGATCCTCAAATTAAGAGTTGTCTAAAAGGCATCCTCAGTTCAGATAATACATGAGGGTTAATGGACAGAGGAATTTTGCCAGGTAAATAATAAACTTGCCTGACTAACAGGACCATGAAGGAGAATAAAATGATTTTAAAGCAAAAGAAAGCCAAAGTATTGTCCCTTGCCAATCTGACACACTCCTCTGCCTTCAATTATCACTCTATGAGTATGCCTTCCAAATCTATATCTCTATCATTGACCTCTACTCTGAGCTACCGTTCCACATTTTGAATTACCTGTTTGACAGCTCTGCCTGAATGTCTCACTTTCACTGAAAATGCAGCAGTTGCCCTAAACTAAATTACTTTCCCCTCAAAATTCACCCTTCTTCCTAACTTCCTGATGTCTATTGATGACGACACTATTATTTTTCCACACAGCCAAATTTACAATCATGTATGCATCTTTGATTCTTTCCCCCTCACAAATGCTACAGGTTGAATCAATTGCCAAAAATGGTCTATTTTCTTTCCACAGTACCTTTTACATCTGTGGTAAGATAATGGAATTTGGTAGATGGTCAGGGGTCTGACTTGATTGACTTACTAGTATTTGAATTGGGTGTGAATGAGTAACTACTAAGTACCCACTTAAGGTGATTAGATCTTAAGCCACACCTGACTGGCCCTGTTAGAACTTAGTCTAAATTTAGCCAACTATGAGAAGGAGTGTACTCAGAGGCTGTGGACTGTGTCATCAACAGAGAACCAGTCTCTACCACAACTACTTGAAGGACCTCCCCTTTGTGGGAGGGAGAAAAGGTAGAAAAGAGGACCCCTGGGGCAGCTAGGTGGCACAGTGGATAGAGCACCGGCCCTGGAGTCAGGAATACCTGAGTTCAAATCCGGCCTCAGACACTTAACACTTACTAGCTGTGTGACCCTGGCCAAGTCACTTAACCCCAATTGCCTCACTAAAAAAAAAAAATTAAAAAAAAAAAGAAAAGAAAAAAAAGAAAAGAGGACCCCAACAGGAAGTAAGACACACTCACACACTTTCTCTCCTTCTGGCTTCGGAGCTGACTAGAGGCTGGCTGCTTACTCCCATAGAAACTAAGGATCCCTGGTGGTGAGTTAAATCTAGCCCTTTGAATTAGCTGAGCTGGAAGCAAGTTTGGGGATTGTATAGGTTTTTCTTAGAGCCAGGGAGATTATCCATTTTCCTTTTTCCCTATTCCCTTGTCCTTGACTTTATTAATTTCACCTTTGCTGTGTATTTTCTTCCCATTAATAAAACCTGATTCGTTTGTGGAAAAGAGGCTGTTAAGCTCCTTTCTTATTGGCCTGGGAGAAATAACTAAAAAGGCAGTTTGGAGGGGAGGAAGTTTTGGACCTAGAGGTCCCTCATTATTTTCTGAACCCCAATATTACAGTGAGCCACCCAATTAACTCTTCACATATTAAATTTGGCCCCTACACATCCAACACTTCATTTCTGCTTCACCACCCTTGTTTCAAGTTCTAATTACTATTCATTTTTACTATTATAATGGTGTCCTAATTGTTTACATGCCTCCAGCCCTTTCCATCTCCAATCCATTATTTATCAAAGCAGTCTTGCCAAAGAATTGAACTTCACATTTTCTCCTTGCTTAAAAAAAGTTGAATCTCCAATGCCTATTGCCAAAATACATGTTTCTTAGTTTGACATTCAAAGTCCTCCAAAAATTTGGTTCCAACCTATCTTTTCATTCTTATTCTATCACATTCCCCTCCCTTGTACATTACAACTGAAACTAAATGACTAGTTGTTTTATCAGTCACTTTACCCTCACTTACCTTTGGGCATTTGTTAAATCTCCTTGCCCATGAAGAGAATATGATGGAGGGAAACAGTTATGAGTATTGATTATAATGGCAAAACATATGGTACTTACTTTGCTGGGCTATTGTGAAGAAAATTCTTTGTCAAGTTTAAGGTACTATATAAAAGTTATGATAAACAGGATGCTATCAGAAAAACTTCAAAAGACCTATATGAACTGAAGCAGAATGAAATGTACTGTATACAAAATAACAGCAATAGGGGAAGATGATCTGGGGAAAAGCACGTGGTTATTTTCAGCAATGCAATGATCCGTTATAACTCTGAAGGACTTATGAAAATCATAATCCATCTACAGGGAAAGAACTGATAGTATCTGAGAACAGATTAAAGCATAATTTTTTGATAGTTCCTTAATCTGAAGTTTTGTTTTTTGTCTTCTTTGTTTCACAACCTGGCTAATGTGGAGATGTTTTGCATGACTACTCATGTATAACTTATATTGAATTGTTTGAGTTCTTGGGGATGGGGGTGGGGAAGGAGGGAGGAAGAGAAGTTGTAACGCAAAGTTTCAAAAAATTGATGCCGAAATTTGTTTTTACATGTAATTTGGAAAGTAAAATTCTAAACAGAAAAAAAACACCCCTTGCCCATGACTAGAATTCCCATCTATTCTATACACATTTATTAAGCATTCAAATTTAAAGTACTCCAATATCTTCTCTCCACATAGCTTTCTGTTAAAATTTTCACTCTTCAAAGTTCATCTCAGGTGTGATCTCATTATGATGCTATCCTAGTTGGAGATAATCCTCCAGCTCTTTAATGCAATTTTGTTTTAATTTTTCCCATTAATTTAATCATATTCCAATCTAATGTGTTTCTTAGTTATTGTTGTAATGTGTCATTTCCTCTTGAACATTTTTAAGCCTCACTTTCTTCCCTTTTAAGGTTATAATCCAATAATTAACTAATGTATATTATTTATGACCTTAAGCTCTACTCTCCCTTTGTCATAACCATTGATAATTTACTAATCTTCCTCCATTCATCACTAGCATTTTAACTCCACCTTTTCAAGTTTTGCTTATATGCTACAGAACACAATTGAACAAAGTCAGGTAACCATGCCATTGGGTCCACTACATATTTCTATTATGGCTTTCTTTATTTTCCTAGAAGCATAGATTATTAGACTCTGAAACAACCTTAAGGGTCCCCCATAAGCCTAACCTAATTGCAAGGGTTCTTAAATTGTGGTCTATGAATTTAAATTACACACACAAAATTTTGATAACTATATCTCAGGATAATTGGTTTCTTCTGTAATCCCATGCATTTTATTTTATTAATTTAAATATATGATTCTGAGAAGTATCCAGTCAATAGGCTTCAAAAAACTACCAAAGGCATCCAGAACACCAAAAAACTCCAACAGCCTAAAAATCCTTTATAGTTAAAGGAACTAAAGCTGAGAAAGTTTGAATGGAGATGTGGGACTAAAGCCTAGGTCTTTTTCTATGTGAATACATCTGAGAAATATCCCTGACTTATTTTTTCCATGACATTTGACAATGAATATTATTAAGGACCTACTATATGCTAGTGTCTGGAGATATGATTTAAAAATTGATATTGTTGAGGCAGCTAGGTAGCACAGTGGAGAAACCACTGGTCTTGGATTCAGGAGGACCTGAATTCAAATCCAACCTCAGTCTCTTGACATTATCTGTGTGATCCTGGGCAAGTCACTTAACCCTCATGGCCCCACAAAAATCAAAACAAAACAAAAAAATTGAGATTGTCCCTGCCCTTGAGTATCTGATTTCTAATGGAGGAGACAACATGTTTACAGATAAGTAGATATAGCAAAACACAGTGATTTTTAAGGGGCTTTACAAGTTTTCAAGCTTTGCTCCTAAGTAAAGCTAAAAGGGAGTAATTTCATATCTTGTTTGGACTTTACAGTGTCTATTACAAAGGTTTGTCCTTCCTCCACCTTTTCAAAAACATCTGCTGTCACCAAGTTAGGCTTTGTTTAATGCACCATTTTCCCTTCCCTCTGGCATTAGCACAGTGATCTTTAAGGAGAATGTTCTCATTTTGTCTTCCTTTTAATCTCTGTTGTATCTGTGCTTTTCTTATCCTTGTTCTTGTAAATATTTCCCTATGGACATTGCCTCCAGTTTATGTACCTTGTCCCTACTGCCCAAGCTGCATTACTTTGTTTTTCCTTCTTATTTCTGTCTTTAGATCTTTTTTTATCAACTCTGAGCATCCCAATGAGAGTAATGTTTCACAATCACACCACTGCCTTTTGTGAATTAAATGGATTTAGTCTCTAGATCCCATTCCCAAGCTTCCCAGAGTTGTTAAAAATGCTAATATTACATTACCTTGAAAGCCTTCCTCTCTTATTTTAATTTTTCAAGCTACTGAAGTTTACTTGGAAGCAAAGCAAAAAAAAAAAAAAGTTGATTTATATACTCTGATAGGACTTGGAGGCACCAATGTTCAGTTGAACAGCCACAGGATCTGGAATCACAGAAACTAGGTTTAAATTATAACTTTGCTATTTTTTACCTGTGTGACCTTGGGTAAGTCACTTAACCTCTCTCAGCCTCAGTTTCCTCATTCATAAGATCAGGGAGTTGTACTAGCTCAATCCTAAATTCCTTTCCAGCAGTGAATCTTATGAAATTATTGAGTACAATCTGAGCATTTCCTAGATAAACTATTAGAAATTTTAGAGACTCTAGAAATAATTCCTTCCAAACATTTCATTTTATTTTTAAGGAACCTGAAGCCTAGAGAGGTTAAGTGATTTGTCCTAGGTCTCACAGACAGATATTCACAGAAGCAGGCTTGAACTTAGATTTCCTGGTCTATTCTCTTTTCCATGGGCACCATACTGGTGGAGATCACAAAATAAAAATTTCCATTATCTCCAACACCTCCACCACCCTCCCCTTAAACCCACTCAGAAAACAAAACAAAAACAAATCTCTACCACTTATAATTAAATTCATTACTTTCTACACTAACATACTATTCTGATCCATTGTTATGATATGAAGGTAACCTCTATTTTTTTTTTCAGGGCAATGGGGATTAAGTGACTTGCCCAGGGTCAGACAGCTAGCAAGTGCCAAGTGTCTGAGGCCAGATTTGAACTCAGGTACTCCTGAATCCAGGGCCAGTGCTTTAACCACTGCGCCATCTAGCTGCCCCAAGGTGTTCACCTCCTGAAGGTAACCTCTATTATGAAGGGTTGTGCCAGGAAAACATAATTAGTGTCTCCCCTTCCTCTGTTCTTACTCTATGACCTCTATACATGCTATACATTCTTCAATCATTCAACTGAAATTGTACTAAGGTCACCAGTTGTTTCTCAATTACTAAATCTGTAGCTTTTCTTTGGTTCCTAGCCTTCCAGACCCTTTAATCCCGGATATTCTTTACTATCTAGATATTCAAAGTGGGCAAGTAGATGGAACAGAGGATAGAGCACTGGCCCTGGAATCAAGAACACCTTAGTTCAAATCTCACCTCATACACTTATTAGCTGTGTGACCTTAAGCAAGTCACTTAACCCCAATTGCCTTAAACATTTGAGGCCATATCCAGACATCCTGATGTATGTCTTGCCACTGGACCCAGATGGTTGTGAAGGAGAGAGAGAGTTTGATGGCCTTGCCCAGACTTCCCTCACTTAAATCCAATTGAGTGCAAGTCATGACATCACCCTGATGTTATGGTCTTCTTCAAAAAGGAAAGGCAAACAACATAAGAGATATTCAAAACACTCCTCTCTACTAGTTTTCCTCCCATCTTTCTAACCACTCCTCTGTCTCCTTTGGTGGTCCTTTACCCAGGTCACTAACAGTAGGTGCTGCCCAAGGCTCTGTCCTAGACCTTTTTCACATATACACAATTTCAATTAGTGATCTTATCGCCTCCCATGCACTTACTTAGCATTTAAATGTATATAATTCCCAGATTTACATATCCAGACCTAAATTCTCTCTTAAACTCTAGCAGGTCTCCAACTAACTCCTGGGCATCTCAAACAGGATGTCCATTTCAAATTCAACATGTCTGAAAAAGAATTCATTATCTTTTCCTTCCAAACCCCTTTTCCTTCTAAATTTCTCTACTACTGTCAAGGACACCACAACCTTCCCAGTCACCCTGGCTGACAATATTGGTGTTCATCCTCTATTCCTCTCTCACAGGCACAGCACATATCCAATCAATTGCTAAGTCTTATCATTTCAACTTTCATATCTCTCCTCTATGTGCCATTTTTCCCCCTTGCATAGCCACCATGCTGGAACAGGTCCTCATTACCTTATACTTATAGTCTTTCATTAGCCTTCTTTTTTTTTGGGGGGGGGCAGGGCAATGAGGATTAAATGACTTGCCCAGGGTCACACAGCTAGCAAGTATCAAATGTCTGAGGGCGAATTTGAACTCAGGTCTTCCTGAATCCAGGGCTGGTGCTTTATCCACTGCACCATCTAGCTGCCCCTCAATAGCCTTCTAACATCTCCCTGCCTTAAGTCTCTCCTTGTTCCAATCCATCCTCCACTCAGCTGCCAAAGTGATTTTCATGAAGTGTGGATCTCACTATTCCACTTTACTCATCAAGGAACCTTCTAATTAGCCCAAGGATCAAATATCAAATCCTCTTTTTTTTTTTTTTGGAATTTAAAGCTTTTCAAAATCTTACCCTTTCTTACCTTTATTTTGTCTTCAATCCTCTCCATGCACTTTACAATTCAATAAAACCTGCCTTCTTGCTATCTATAACATATGATGCTGTCTCCCACTTCATGTTTTTCAATGACTGTCTCCCTGGAATGCCTGGAATGCTCTGCCTCCCCACACTTCCTTTAATATTCAGTTCAAATACAACCTTCTGATGGAAGCCTTTCCTACCCCCTCCCCAGCCATACCCCATCTCATTGGCTAGTTCCTTCCACTGTGGGTCTAGTGTGTACATAGTTATTTGCCTATTATCTCTCAGATTATAATGTGAGCTCCTTGGATTTGGGACCATATTTTTGACTTTCTTTGTATCCCCAGCACATAGCACATTGCCTGACACAGTCAGTAATTTCATTCAATCAAGACAGTATTTTGTAATCACAACAAACAGCTATTGTGAGCATTCTTAGCTCACTGAAGTGATTTCTAAAAAGGCTTGAGTGTATCCAATCAGAAACTTATTATGAAGTATGATCTTCAGTATCAGCCAAGTTGTAGCCAATCAGAGAAACCATGGTAATTATGTTAATAGTAGTAGTTTGGAAATTATAATATAATACATACCTCTAGGTATTTATTTCCACTCCAAGTGAGACAGTTAATCAATCAACTATTAATTTAAGCTATGAGTGGTCCTGATCTATATCTTGCCATTGGAATCAGATGGCTCCAGAGGAGTGAGTGAGGCTGATGACTTTGCAGAGCCCTGCCTCACTTAAATCCAATTCACTTGTATGCCAGAACATCACCTTCCTGATATCATGGTTCTCTTTGATAAGCAAGGACAAACAACAATCTGTGAGTAGTAGTAATTGCTCCATTGGGGACCCAACTGACCAGTTCCAATTGGACAACACAGCTCGCTCCTTCCTTCCTTCCTTATAGGTCCAATTGTTGACTGATTTAGTCACACTCCTTCACTTACATGTTCTTACCTTCAAAATTAAGATTTCCACACCTCAGAGGTTATTCCCTACCTCAGAATGAGGGGCAACATGGCAAAGTGACTAAAATGCTGAGGTTGAAGTTAGGAAGACTTGTGTCTGAATCTCGCTTCAGACATTTACTAGATGTGTGACTCTTGGCAAGTCACCTAATATTTTCAGCCTCAGTATCTTCATCTCTAAAGTGGAGATCATAATATCTATAAGTACAAACTGGCAGGTTTGTTGTGAGATATGTGTGTAAATGGCAGCTATTATCCTATTACCTTCACCAGCCTCACTTTGTAGTGTTCTGATTGTTTGTGTGTTCTATAGATGTTACCCATTTATCTCAGATTCCTATGCTATCATCTAATCCTTCTTTGCACCTTAGTCTTTATCTAGTCTGCCTAAATTACTGACTTTCTATCTATTTAGACCTCTGGTAACAATGTAATTCTTAGTCCTTATCTTCCAAGTTTAATTATTTGGTTTACATTGTTACCTTACATTCAGATCCGTGTTAGATGGATGCTGGATTTAGAGATTATTCAATCAAGAAGAATTTATTAAGCACCAACTAAAATCCATGTCCTAGGTAAATGGAAAATAAATTAAAGTCTTCACTCTTAGATTCCATTAGTTCTTATTATCAAGCCTTTCATTCTGTTAGATCAAGGATGAATTTACACAGCACCATGACTTCAGGGGTTTCATATGATTTCTTATCATTTCCTAATATATTAACCAGTGAATGAGAAACAGGTGTGAGTACAAATAATAAGTGTTGGTCCATGCTCAGGGAACACTTTCTGGGGCTCCTCCAACATGTGAAATCAAATTCCTATAAATGGAGGTACCTACATCTACCTTTGCTTCTGAGTGGTGGGGCTTCCATACATAGAGAATAGTCTAGGTCCTACCCATAGGGGATCTTGGGAGGTAGTATCCATGTGTGGAAAATCTTTAATGATTAATTTGTCCCTTTAAGTCTCTGCAATTCCCCATCCCTGGATTGTTTTATTGATTACTTCAGAATCTAAAGGAAGAATAGAAAGATCAAGATTTCAATTCTAATAGGTAGGATTAACTTTTTTTGAAAACAAGTTATTATCCAACTAATACTCCCATGCCACGAAAGAAGGAAGGAAAGAAATAAAGAAGATGGAAGGAAGGAAGGAAAGGAAGGAAAGGAAGGGAAAGAAAGAGAGAGAGAGAGAGAGAGAGAGAGAGAGAGAGAGAGAGAGAGAGAGAGAGAGAGAGAGAGAGAGAGAGAGAAGGAAAGAAAGAAAAGACACCTCCTTACTCTAGGTTTCCTCATGCATAAATTAAATAAGATAAGAGAACTCTTTGAAGGCTTTAATAAAAGAGCATCATTAAAAAGGGAGAGACTATTAGAGGAGCTTGGCTATCTGTAATGTTATTTAAATCAATTGACAGTCACTTATTAATCACTTACAAGGATCTAGGTATTAGGTTTGGGATTAGAGATGTAAGGTTACAAAGGCAAAAATGAAATAACCTTTGCCCTCCATGAGCCCATGTTCTATTATGGGAAACATGTACATGTAGGGCATCTTCAAATGAGACCTGATTTCAAATCTTACCTCAAGATTTTTCTTAGATAACACTGCTCAAATGAATTAAACAATTCTGTCCTCAGTATCCTCAATGGTATAATGAGGAAGTTGGATTCGATGACCTCTAAGGTTTCTTCTAGCTCAAAATCTATGATTCTAAGAGCACATAAAACATATGTAAAGTACATGTATAGGCATAGAGAGTAAATGTTGCATATAGAGTGCTCATTTTAGGACCAGGAAGACCTGTGCTTAAGTCTTTTATCTCTAACTTGTTTTTTTCTTCTTTCTCTAAGAAGAACATGACATTTGGGAGGTGATCAAAAGACTTAAAATGAATTGGATTTTTTTTTTTCAGGGTTTGAAAGACAGGGTTTAAAGATTTTCTGCGACCCCAGCGCTGGGATGTTAAGAAAAAAACAAAAAAAACTTTTATTACATTCTCACGAGAATGGTTTAAAAATGGTGGTTCATGAGCCCCTTTTATTCTGTCACTGGCCCCTCCCTTCTTCCCGAGTTATAATGTGTGTGCCAAGACAAGGCAGCATAATCTAGCCAATCAGAACACAGTGTAGCCAATGGGGGAGAGGGTGCAACACCGAGACAGCCCTCTAAACTCCTCCCCTCCCCCCACTCCCCAGTGTTACAATCTATAGGAAGGGAATGGCTAGTCAATCAAAGCAGAATCCCTGCCCTTCCCCTTCTAATTTTCTCAGGGGAACTTCCTTTGGGAAGCTCTTTGAAAAGCCCTATATTTCGCTTTGCAGACGCAGCCACCGGGAGTCCTCATCTTGGTTCCGCCTGCCGGACGCCGATCCCCGCCACCTCTGCCTCCGCCGTCGCCTCCAGCCCAGGCATCTGTGGCCATGGCCAATCCCAGCGTGTACTTCGACATTGCCGTCGATAACGAGCCCCTGGGCCGGGTTACTTTCGAGCTCTTTGCAGACAAGGTTCCAAAGACAGCAGAAAACTTTCGTGCTCTGAGCACTGGAGAGAAGGGATTTGGTTACAAGGGATCCTGCTTTCATAGAATCATTCCTGGGTTCATGTGCCAGGGTGGTGACTTCACACGCCACAATTGCACTGGTGGCAAGTCCATCTATGGGGAGAAATTTGCTGATGAGAACTTCATCCTGAAGCACACTGGTCCTGGCATCTTGTCCATGGCAAATGCTGGGCCTAACACAAATGGCTCCCAGTTTTTCATCTGTACTGCTAAGACTGATTGGTTGGATGGCAAGCATGTTGTCTTTGGCCAAGTGAAAGAAGGCATGAATATTGTGGAAGCCACGGAGCGTTTCGGTTCTCGGGATGGCAAGACCAGCAAGAAGATCACCATTGCTGACTGTGGACAACTCTCATAAGTTTTTTTGTTTTGTTTTTTGTCTTAACCATCAAACCATTCCTCTGTAGCTGGAGAGAGCACCCCTGAACCCCGTCTACTCTTATACCTTATAATCCTTGTGCTCTCACTTGCTGCAATTTTCTTTGGATTTCATTTCCTTTTTCCTTCCACAAGTTGGCTAAACAGAGTTAAGTTTATGATTATGAAATAAAAACTAAACTACAAAAAAAAAAAAAGCCCTATATTTAAATTAACCACCACCTATGGACATCAGCCCTTGAGTATCTCTTTGAATCTGAATTCACTTCTCAGACACTTAAGTCACCTGAGATTGTTCCCCAGATAGTTTCAATTAACTTTTTTTTTTTGGGGGGGGGGGAGAAGCACATTTGCCACAATGGACAATGAGGGTTAAGCGACTTGACCAGGGTCACACAGCTAGTAAGTGTCAAGTGTCAGGTCCTCCTGAATCCAGAACCAGCTGGTGCTTTATCCACTGAGCCACCTAGCTGCCCAATGAATAGGATTTAATTAAGGAAGGGCAGTGCAAAGTCACCATTCTCACTCTCTCCTCCAGAGTCATCTGAGTCCAGTGGCAAGATACTTATCAGGACAATGGGAGATGGCCCATGATCTCTGACACATACAACTTGTGTCACCTTGGTTAATGTTAGCTTCTCTAAGATTGCAAGTTACAGAAAAGGTTACCACCTGCAGTTGTAGAGAAAGTCTATTTACCTGAAATTTTCTTAAGCCAATAAAAGCCCAGCTATAGTCACTGTATGAAATGATTATGGATTTGAGTCAGATTAAACTCTGAGGATGAGGTCTGGAAGATAGCCAGCACTGCCCCAATATAGTTAGTTTAAAAGTTTATTGCTTGTCAAATTCTCACTGTCTCCTTTGAGTTCTATTGCCAATTAACAGTATTTTTACTTCTGCTCAGTCTCCCCACTTGTTAGCTACATATTAGTTTTGTCTGTAATCCATCATGTGTCAGAACCCCAGTCCCTGTTGAGTGGGTCAGGGAGTTTGCCCACCAATTCAATACTTGGGACTCAAGAAGAAAGGACAGGGTTCAGCACAGGATGCAGCAATTAAGTTGAGACCAGATGTTAAGTGACATGTCTCTTTTTCTCAGAGCAGAATCCCCTTGGCCCTGGGGTCCCAACAATGGATTATTCTTTTCTTCCCAACATAGCCGAAGATAAATTTTAACCCTGTCATCCTTCTAGAATTAACACGACTACAGAACAATGCTGAAGCACCTGAGTGACTCTTCCTGTTATTCAGGTTGAATATCTTTAGAGACAGGGGCAGGGAGAGGGGAGTCAGTGGGAACTGTGAGATCTGAAACATCTGACTGTCACTCCCCTGTTTCCTCTTCTTTTGGTTTGACCTTGTTCCCCCTCCCCTTTTCCCCCTTGTTCCTGGAACACGTATGCATGTCTCCATACATTGATCATGAGCTGAACATGCACCCTGGGTGAGACAGGATTGGATGTTAGATTGTGAGCTCGACCTAGTATGCGTGGGGACTTCTCCTCTGACCAACATTCCTATATAAGGTCAAGGCATGTATTAGCTGGCGCGGTTCAGGTATTGAGCTTGCCCATTCCTATGGGAATATAATAAATCTGTCTCTGCTTGACTTGGTGGTCTCCTCGAGTTATTTGGGTAAACTGAGGCAGTTTGCTCCATACAACATTATGTGGAACAGAGAGATAAAATGTTCTCTGCTGACTGAGATAAATTTATATCACAGGAACCAGAGCTGAAAGAATTGCTGAAGATCCTCTTGTTCAGGGGTTCTTGACCTTTTTATGTGTCATGTATCTCTTTGCCAATCTGGTGAGGCCTATGGACCTCTTCTCAGAGTTATGCTGGTAAAAGCATAAAATAATATACAAAGAATTACAGAGGAAATAATTGTATTGAAAGAAAAATGGGATTATTTTTTCCTATTTAAGGTCATGAATGCTCTGAAATCTATAGACAGATGCATAGAACCCAATTAAAAATACTTGATCTAGTTCAACCTTCTCATTTTATAGATAAGGAAACTGAGACTTAGAGATTAGGAGTGATTCTCTGAAGTCATAGGGGCGGTAAGAAGCAAAACTAGGATTCAAACCCAGATCCTCTAACCCAAAATCCACTGAGCATAAATTGTACCTGATTAAGGTCTACTAATGTCTTCCTTCTTAAACAAGTATTTGGGGCAGCTAGGTGGTGCAGTGGATAAAGCACTGGCCCTGGATTCAGGAGGACCTGAGTTCAAATCCGGCCCCAAAGATTTACTAGCTGTTTGACCCTGGGCAAGTCACTTAACACTCATTGCCCCACAAAAACAAAGAAACCAAAACCTAAAAAAAACCCAAAACATGTATTTGCTGCTTGAGCAAATTGATTTAGTATTATAACTCATCTCAGCTAGTAATAGAGAAAATACAACATATGTGAGGAGACAACCTTGGTTCAAATCCTATTTCAGTTTACTAGTGGGCCTGGAGTCAGGAAAACCTAAGTTCAAATCTGGTCTCAGACACTTACTAGCTGTGTGACCCTGGGAAAGTCACTTAACCCTGTTTGCCTCAGTTTCCTCATCTGTCAAATGAGCTGTAGAAGAAAATAGCAAATCACTCCATTATCTTTGCCAAGGAAATCCCAAATGGTGTCATGACTGATGAAAATGACTGAACAATAACTGAAAGGTTCTTTCTCTCTCCGGAACCTATGATTTTATGTTACTCTGCAAAACATATTAGGAACATATAGTTTTATATTTAAGACCTATTCTGCAATAACCAAACATAATTGAGAGTCATTCATATAGGAAGGGGAAAAAAAAGCCCTCTCCCCTCAGCTATCTGAATATTTTAAGGAGACATTTTATATGGGTTGGAGGTGATCTTTTGTAATCAAAATCAAGTGAAGTTAGTGAAGTTTTTTGTTTGTTTTTTGTTTTTTGTTAGTGAAGTTTTTGTGTATTTTTTGAGGTGGGGGAATAAGTTAAAGTCTACATGGAAATAACATAGACATTTAAGTCATAAAATAAAAACTTTCATCTTGAAAGCTTATAGCTTTTGAACTGATCCTTGCTTTCTTGTGAAACATTGAAGCACAGTTGTAATTAGGTAGAAGACTTGGGAGGAAAAAAAAAGAGTTTTGCTGAGTATAAAAGTATGGATATAGAAATAATTATTTTTAGAGTACAATGGGGTTTTCATATTTCTGAGGCCTGGATTCACAAGGATAGTAAGAAAGCAAAAACATTATGATAATGCTTTAGTCACATGGCATTCATTTAGAATTAAAAACAAACCTTTTTTCTGCAGGTGCCAATAACTAAGTTTAAGGAGGAAAATTCTAATTTTTTTCATGTCCTACAGAGTCCTTGACATTTTAGTTCAGGCAATGAAATAATTTCACACTTCATTTGTATTGCAGAAGTAGGAGCCCCAAGTCCCTTTAGTTAACAAAAGGAGTAGCCTTTCCAACTCGAAATGTGGAGGAGTGATCCTATTACAAATAAAATGAGGTTAAAAATTTAAGTTTACTTTTCAAGCCATGATTTTTTTTTTGTTTTCACTATTTTTACTTTACATATATTAGAAAAGTAAAAAATACGTTTTCTTAGTAAGATATGAATGGGAGCATGAGAGACTAATGCTTTGCTCCAACTTCCCCATTCTTTATCTTTATCTATACCATCAGACCTAACATAATAGCACTTTCTATTCATTAAAGTCACACATCTTTTCTAATATCAATAGATTAAAAAAAACATTTATTAAGTATCTAATTAGCACCTATGTCTTGGGCATTGTGCTAAACTGGCTATTGAAGATTAGATTGGGGCCATATCAGTATATAGTGCAGCAATGCTACTTGGCCCACTTTTGTGAGAGAGTATTCCAGCTGCTGAAGAGCAAATCACATCATGGGTGTGGGGTGGGGGAAGAAAAAAGATTACCAAGGATATCCAGAGTAAATCTTGATGAAGGTCAAGAGGAAAACAGGATAATGGGTCATCCAGGTAAAAAGAAGAAAGGAAAGGAAAAAAAGGAATGAGGGAAAAGTGGAAGATCAGTATGGTTAGCTTAAAATCCACTTAGATATAGCAAAAGATAAAAGAATATCTTGGGAAAGGAAAGGGAGATAAATAAATGATTATCTGGAGCACTCCTTCTCAACCTGTTCAAAGAGCAGGGAAATTTAAATGGAATGGAAGCAAAAGTACTTTTGTAAGATTGTAAAAAGTTTGAGATAAAGGGCAGCACTCCAAAGAGCTCTAGAGAGATAATAAAAGGATACTGTTTACCACCTCCCCCTCCCTACTTCTTCTCACACACACACATACACACATTTAGCTAACAGCTCAGAAAGATGAGTACTGGCTAGTCTTAACAAGTTTTATCTGAATGAGAAGATATATAGAAAGGAGGGAAAAAATCAGAGTCAGGCAGAGGAGTTAAGTATATACTCAATACCTCAATGATTCCTATAAAGTATGTTGGGGGTGGGGGGAATCAGTGGAAAGGACACAATTAAAAATAATCCATCAAAATAATTCTAAGACTTAGAAGGTAAAGTTTTCAGCCTGTGCATTATAGGGAAAAAAAGATAAATTAGAGAGAAGATTGTGAAGAAAGGGATAGAGCAAAGGAGGTTTCTCATGACATCTAAGGTATTTTCCTTGACTCCTGTTTTTCCTTTTGTTTTGTTTTATCCTGACTTGCTGCAGTGCCTTCCCCACCAACAACATAGTTGTACAAAAATTGTTCACAATTTAGTTTAAAAATTCAATTATGGAATGTTATCTCTATTGATAGCACATTGAATAGAATTCTAGAGCTAGAAGAGTTATTCAAGAGCATCTAGTCCCATCTCTTCATTTTTTACATATAGTAGAAAAGAGAAGTAGACTTGACTGAGATCACACAACTCATTATAGGCAGAGTCAGCATAGGACACCAAGTATCAATAGTTAATACAGTGTTCATTTCATTGTACTACACCAGCAGAAGAAGGGTCTAGTAGTCTCTTCCAAGAAAAGAGTACACTAAGGGAAAAAATTATTTTTACAAGAAAAGAGGGCTTTTAATGCTTTCTGAAAATAGCACATTTAGATCTACTTTGCCTTACGAAGAAAAGCAACAGCAAAAAGTCACTTCATTTCAACACTTATTGAGTGTCTACTGTGTACTACCATATATGGCACCATGTTGGTCTCTGGGACTTTTGTTGTTCAGTCATTTCAACCATGCCCAACTCTGTGTGACCCCATTAGGGGTTCTCTTGGCAAAGATTCTAGAATGGTTTTCCATTTCCTTCTCCAGGTCATTTTACAGATGAAGAACTGAGGCAAACAAGGTTAAATGACATGCCTGGGATCACAAACCTAGTAAGTGTCTGAGGCTGGATTTGAACTCCAGAAGAGGAGTCTCTCTGACTCCAGGCCCAGCACTCTATCCACTATGCCACTTAGCTGCCCTGGGACTACAAAGATACACACTGACACAAACTATACATGATGATATATGTGTTACGGGTCCATAGCAACCCAGAAGTTCTCTGGGGCACATCAAAGAACCTTCTGCTTGAGAAACTAAACCAGAGGACAGACATGCCTAGAGAGACAAGTGGAAACAGATTGGACTGAGCTAGCTCCAGGACCCCCGCCCTTCATTCTAGTCTCTCTCAACCCTGGAGTCATAAGATTAGGTGTGGCTGCTTCCTTTGTGTCCTGAGGAAATGGCTTGGGAGAGATCTGCAGCCACCCGTCATCCAATTCCCCCAGCTACCACCAGTGGGAGATGGTCCTCCCTCAATAGGGGAACTTTCCAGTCAGATGGTCAACCTCATCAGTCCTCTATAAAAGTATCTGCCAGTCTCTTGCTCAAGGAGATTAGTATCTCAGAACCACTCTCTCTGTGCCATGCCTTTCTCCCTATGAGAAGTCTAAGGATTTCTTTCATGATTTCCCTTCTCTTCCCTTTCCCTTCCTCAGCCCCGAAATAAACTACCATCTTATTCTAATTGCTTTTGTGTGCAAGAGGGTATAATTCTTTAAAGAGGAATTCCTAAGGACCCCAAACCCCTACCCCTGACACTACCCCTACCCAAACCCCCTACCCCATTTTCTCCATGACATATGTCATATATAACAAAATCTTTCCTCATATATGTATAATTATATTTTTAAAATATATAAACAAGATACAAAGTGCAATAAGAACCTAGGGAAATGAGAAATTTCTGTTATCCAGAAGGATTTCAAGACATCTCTATGGATAAAAAACCTTTTAAGACACACCTGGAAGGATGTATACAATTTCAACAGTTAAAACTGGGACAAGGGGCAGATGTTTCAGATTTGGGAAAGTGAATGAACACATTCCAATATTATTCAAATTTAAATTATGGGAAAAGGAGCATTTTTCCAAT
Source organism: Dromiciops gliroides (assembly GCF_019393635.1). NCBI lineage: Eukaryota > Metazoa > Chordata > Mammalia > Microbiotheria > Microbiotheriidae > Dromiciops > Dromiciops gliroides. The sequence continues at coordinate 357,374,547 of NC_057864.1, read as the reverse complement.
CATACCTGAGTAGTCTCTTTGAATTGGTCTAGAGAAAAACATAAATACTTATACATAGGATCTGGTAATGTCACTATTCTGCTCAAAACTTTTAAGTGGCTCCCTATTTGCCTAACAAGTAAAGTTCAAACTCTTTTGATTGACATTCAGTGTCATATATATTCTGGGGCCACTATATATCTCCAGCCTTATTTCACATATTTTCTTTCACATATTCTCTGCTTCAGGCAAACTTGACTATTCACTACATGCACTATATGTGTTCCTGCTTAACTTTGTTCATGCAGTTCCCAATGTTTAATAATAGTGATAGCTAGAACTTTTATAGTTCTTTAAGGTTTGCATAGTCTCTACAAATATCTCATTTTATTCTCACAACAACCCTGGGAGATAGGTGCTATTATTTTCTTCATTTTACAATTGAGGGGAATGGGGCAGAGGTCAAGGGTCATGCAGCTACTAAATATCTGAGGTCAGTTTGAACTCAGGATTTGCTGACTATACATCCAAGTGTCTATCCACTGTGCCACCTTGCTAGCTAGGTAGGGAGAGTGATAGGCCCTCCCAACACAGGGAGAGCAGGGTGCTGCCTCAGAGCCCTTTTACTCTTTGGATGCCACTATATTGTCTCTCTGTGTGTCATGTTATCAAGATTAAAAAAAAAAAAGTAGGTACATGGTTCCAGCAAAATCATAAAGGCATTTGCAAGGAACATTCACTAATTTTAAAACTAAAGCTTCCAAAAGATTAAGGTAATAGCACAGTGAACTCATAATCCTCAAATTAGGTTTTACAACCAAGATCATTCCAAATAATAAAACACTTGCCTAAAGCAACCACAACCTTCTTCCTAACGAACAAAATTTTGACATATATTTATTTGATGCTTGCTATAGACAAAGAACTATATTAGTTGTTGAGACATATATACAGGGAAGGTATGGTAATAGGGGAAAAGGAGTAAAACATACAATGTGCTATATGGATTTGGAGGTGGGAGAGAATGTTTCTTTTCTTTTTTTGGTGAGGCAATTGGGGTTAAGTGACTTTCCCAGGGTCACACAGCTAGTAAGTGTTAAGTGTCTGAGGCTGGATTTGAACTCAAGTCCTCCTGAATCCAGGGACAGTGCTCTATCCACTGCGCCACCTAGCTGCCCTGGGAGAGAACATTTCTAATCAGTTTGTTCTCCATAAAGCAAACAAGCAGAGAACTTCTGCGCTTATAATAAAAGAACAATTCAGTTAATCATGGCAAGTAATCATGACATATGGTTAAACTTGTTTTTTGTTCGTCCATACCTATCATTCCTTTTTTAGAGAATACTGGGTAATGAAACACTATCTACCAATGTAGATCAGGATTTATTCTTTTTTAAATTAATTTTATTTTGTTAAATATTTTTCCAATTACATGCAAACATTTCTCAACAATCATTTTCTAAAATGTTGAGTTCCAAATTCTGTTTTTTCCCACTCCCCCACTTTTTGAGAAGACAATTGATTATACGTACAAAGTCATGCAAAACATATTTCCATATTAGCCATGTCGCAAAACAAAATGCAAACAAAATAAAACAATAAAAATAAAGAAATTGAAAAGCATACTTCACTTTGCGTTCAGAATTCATCAGTTTTCTCTCTGGATGTGGATAACATCTTTCAGCATGGGTCATTTTAAAGTATCTTGGATCATTGTCTTATCAGAGTAGCTAAGTCTCTCACAGTCATAAGCAACTATTCTTCAAATTATAGTTGTAGAGAATAGCATGGGACATCATTTTCACCTTTTTCATACCCTCGTATTTTCCTTTTTGCCATCTTTTGCTACCTCCAGTTCCCCGAATGCTCTCTAGTTTGAATTCTCCCATCCCCTATATCCCTTTCTAACTTTACCTTACCCAATAGGGAACCTATCATTAATAATAACAATCACTAACATTTATATAGTACTTACTATGTGCCAGGTAGTATGCAGGTAAAATTATTTTCTCACATGGTCCTCACAACAACACTGGGAGGTATGTGCTATTATTATCCTTATTGTACAGATGAAGAAACTGAGGCAAAGAGAGATCAAGTGACTTGCCTAGGGTTACATAGCTAGTAAGTGTCTGAGGTTAGATCTGAACTCAGGTCTTCCTGATTCCAGGAGCACCCTGTATCCACTAGTTGCCCTAGTTAATCATTTAACAATTATCAGATCATTACCCCCAAATACCTGGCCTCACCAATCATTTATCTCTATCTCTATCTCTGTCTCTGTCTCTGTCTTTGTCTCTGTCTCTAGCTCTAGCTCTAGCTCTAGCTCTATCTATATCTCTATCTCTATCCCTATCCCTATCCCTATCCATATTTATATCCATATCCATATCTATATCCATATCCATATCCATATCCATATCCATACCTATATCTATATCTATATTTATTTTTTACCAATATGACGATTCCCAAGGTAGCCTGTCTTCTCTATTCCTACTTTCAGGCTGCTAAGATTTACTAGAGAAAGTTATGAAATTCTGCTCATTGGGCCTATCAAATCAATCAATAAACATTTAAGCAGTTCCTATATGTCAGGCATTGTGCTAAGTGGTGCAGATAAAAAAAACAAAAAACAAAAAACAAAAAAAAACCAAACTATGGTTCCTGACTTCATGGAGCTCATATTGTAATGGGGGAAATAAAATGCAAACAACTCTGTGTAGTTAGAAGATATACACTATATTTATGTTTTTGCTTGGTCATCTTAGCCATTTCATCTTGTTGACTCACTATTGCACTTCCCACAGTTACTTGTCCAAACTTTTCCCATACATTTATCACCTTCAGACCTACTTCTTCCCCTTTATTGTTGTGGGTTTCCCCATGGAGCTTGGCTGTGTCACAATACCAAATTCAAAGTGCTGATATGGGAAGTATAAGGAGTCAGAGAAGGGCATCCATGCCAGGGACATTTGTAATATAAACAGGATGTGTGCTATATAAAGTGTCAATAAAATCATTTTGACTCCTGGAAGGTATCCTTTTGATCATAACAGTGACCATTCCCCACCCTCACCTTATTCTGCCACGTGGGCTTCTAATTATGCTAGTATATGCCAATAGCTTATTTTTTCCCTACTGAATTAAATTAAAATTCAACAGACATTTATTAAGCACTTTTGAAGTGCTAGGAGCTAAATCAGTCAATGCAGAACAACTACTCTAACCTCAACTTTGTGGTGGGGTGTGGTTACAGATATCAAAGGCATCTAAAGACTTTGGTAAATGCATACTGTCTGTTGACTTTCATATCTGCTTCTTGGACCTCTATCTGTGCTAGTCTATTGGGTACTGAAGGTAGTCCTATAGCCTCTGTGAATCTAAGATCTTATGAATAAGGTATTTTTCTTGTCCACCCACTAATTATAGTAATGGTCAGGGATTTGGGAGGTATAGCTGTGGCTGAGCTCATTGTAGGAAGTACCTAAGGAACACATGATAAATATGGAATAAAGAGGGTAATCTTAGTCCCTAAACCAAACAGTTTATCATATTAGTTTCTGGGTATATACTGAGATAATATTAGTGGTGGACCAGACAGCCTACTAGACCTGAAAATCCAGAAACACTTTTGTACTACAATAAGAAACTGGAATAATTAGTCAATAAATCAATTAATAAACATTTATTAAGCACCTACTATGTGCCAGGCATAGTGCTAAGCACTGGGATACAAAAAGAGGCAAAAGAGTCTCTGCCCTAAAGGAGCTTAAAATCTAATGGGAGAGACTACATGCAAACAAATATATACAAAGCAAGCTATGTACAGGACAAATAGGAAATAATTAAAAGAGGGAAGGCATTGGGATTAAGAGAATTTAAGGAAAACTTCCTGTAAAACGTATGTTTTTGGTTGGGAAGTTAAAAGGAAGTCAGGAAAATCAGTAGTTGGAATGGAAGAGGGAGAGTGACAAGGGGACCAGTCAGAGAACATGCTCTGAACTGAGAGATGGAATATTTTGTTCATGGAACAAACCAGGAGGCCAGTGTCACTGTATCAAAGAGTACGTGTTAGAGAATAAAGTGTAAGAAGACTGAAAAGGTAGGTGGGTGACTTGGTTATGCAGGGCTTTGAATGCCAAACAGAGCATTTTGTATTTGATCCTGAAGGCAATAGGACACCACTGGAGTTAATTGATGCAGGGTGAGGGAGTAGTGTGTGTGACATTTTAAGAAAATCACTTTAATGTTTGAGTGGAGGATAGATTCCAATAGGGAGATAATTGAAGGAAGCACACCCACCAGAAGGCTATTACAATAGTTTGGGTGTGAAGTGATGAAGGCTTGCACCAGAGTGGTTGCAGGGTCAAAGGAGAGAAGGGGGCATATTCAAGAAATGATGCAAAGGTGAAATTTGCAGGCCATGGCAACAGCTTGGGTATGAGGGATGAGAAATATTGAAGGATCTAGGATGATTTTGATCCTGAGGGAATAGGAAGTTGGTGTTGCTCTCTGCACAATAAGGAAGGGAGGGAGAGATGGCTTAGGGGGAAAAATAATATTTTGTGTCAGACATATTGAATTTTAAAAAAGGCAGTTAGAGATGTAAGATCAGAGGTCACAAGGGATTGGGTCTGGAACGGTAGATTTGAGAATCATCAATATAGAAATGGTAATTAAATCCATAAGAGCTGATGATATCACCAAATGAAGTAATATAGAGTGAAAAGAGAAGAGAGTCCAGTATAGAAGCCTGAGGGACATCTACAGCTAGAACAGTGTGATGTGGAAGAAGACCACCCAGCAAAGGAGATAGAGAGGTAGTGGTCATACAGGTAGGTAGAAACCCAGGAGAAAGTGGTGTCCTGAAAACAGAGAGAAAAGAGTATCAAGAAAGACAGTGTGATCAAGTCTCAAAGGCTGCAGGGAGGTCAAGAAGAATGAGAATTGAGAAAAGGTTGTTGTATTTAACAACTAACAGGTCATTAAGAAGTTTGGAGAGAACAGTTTCAGTGGAATGATTAAAGTCAGAGGCCAGATTGTGAGGAGTTAAAAAGAGAGTGAGAGGAAGGAAAGCAGAGGTGTCTATTGTAGATCACCTTTTCAAGGCATTTGGCTACAAAGGGCAGAAGAGATGTAGGATGATAGCAGGGCTAGAAGGATAAAGAGAGGATTTTTAAGGATAAAAGACACATAGGTATGTCTGTCGGCAATAGGAAGTGAACCAGTTGAGAGGGAGAGATTGAAAACAAGTGTAAAGGTGGGGATGACAAAGGGAACAATCTGTTGGAAAAGATGGGATGAAATGGGATCACTTGAATAAGCAAAAGTACAAGCTATAGAAAAGAGTAAGGTCACCTCATTATGTGAAATATGATGGCTTTTCATGCCACTTTAAAGTCTATAAAATATACATATATATGTATTATATGTGTACAGATAAGCATATGTGTTTATACACACATAATTTTATTCTCACAATAAGTAAATGGTGTATTATTTCTTTCACTTTACTGATGAAGAAACAAAGTTTCATAGAGGTTAAATGATTTATCCATCATCACGGGATTCAAACTTGGGTCTTTTCTGACAATAGGTCTAGTCTGCCCAGTATAATATACTGCTACTTTATAATAGCACTGTCATTTTAGTTATGGATATACCATCTTTCTTAGGCAAATCCCTTCCTTAAAATTTGCATCTTCATATAATGATGGGAGTGGAGGAGCATGGAGCCAGAACAACAAATCTAGTGCCATCAGAACTTCCCTTTTCTGACAAGCTCCATGCCCTGTAATTTCATCAAGTGGATTGGTGGAATTTAATTCATGAGAAGTCTCCTTGTTACTCCCAATTTCCCTCCCCACCAAGGTGTTTATTCCTTTGTGTAGTCCCAATTTGAAATTTTTATAGTAAAACCTAGGATCTTGATTTCAAACCATTTGCTCTCCTCTTTTGACAGTGACAAGAAAATGTACTTGGTGCATACAACTTGATTTGCCTTTGCAAAGGGTCCTAGTATGTTCCTTTGTTCTAGTTTTTTTTTTAGTTGCATGCCCAATTCACTGATCTGTGCTTTGTCTCCTTTTATTGATGTACACATTAAGAGATATAAATTTTACCCTAGGCACTGCCTTAGCTGCATCCCACAAATTTTGGAATGTCTCAATGTTGTCATTCACCTTAATGAAATTTTTATTTTTATGATTTGTTCTTTGACCCACTCATTCTTCAGGATTATTTTCCAATTATTCTTTAGGATTATTTTCCAATTAACTTTCAATCTATGCTTCCATGGCCTTTATTAAATATAATTTATTGCATGATGGTCTGAAAAGGGCATATTTAATATTTCTGCTTTCCTACATTTGGTTGTATATGGTCAGTTTTTGTGAAGGTACCACATACAGTTGAGAAAAATGTATACTCCTTTCTATTCCAATTCAGTTTTCTCCAGAGGGCTATCATTTTTTAAATTTCTAATATTCTATGCACCTTCTTGACTTTTTTCTTATTTATTTTATGAAGATATATTGAGCATTGAGAGGAGAAAGTTGATGTCACCCAATATAGTGCACTTTTCCTATTTCCTCCTGTAATTCATTTAATATTTCCTTTAAGAATGGATGCTATGCCATTTTGCGCATATACATTTTGTATTGATATTACTTCATTGTCTATGGTTCCTTTTAGCAAGATGCAACTTCCCTACTTATCCCTTTTAATTAGGTCTATTTTTGCTTTAGTTTTGTCTGAAATGATGAGTGCTACCCCTGGCTTTTTAATTATAGCTGAAGCATAATTGATTCTGCTCCTGTTCCTTATTTTAACTCAGTATGTATCTCTCTGTTTCAAGTGCCTTTCTTGTAAATAACATGTTGTTAGATTCTGCTCTCTTATCTATTCTATTTGCTTCTGTTTTATTGGTGAGTTCATCCTATTTCCATTCACAGTCATGATTACCAGCTGTGCACTTCCCTCCATCATATTTTCTTCTTTTTCTACTTCTCTCTCTTTTTATCTTGAACCTCCTCTGGTGTGTTTTGTTTCTGACAACTGTCTTCTTTTATTTTTTCCCCCTTTTTGTCAACCCTACTTTCTATTGCCCCCTTCCCCTCTTATGTGCCAGTTTGATAAGATAGATTTCTATTATCAATTGAGTATGTAGATATATTTTCTTTTTTTGGACCAATTTAATGTGAGAGAGGTTCAAGAATTATCTACGTCCATCTCCATTCCCCCCTCCAGTGTGAAAGCTCTTCCTTGATTGTCTTTTTCTGAGTTAATTTTCCCCATTCTTCCTTTCCTCCCCCATTCCTTTCCAAAGACATCCATCTTTCTGTGCTATCCAATTTTTTTACATTATATGAATATAATTGAGTTACTCCTACACCCTCTTTCTATGGAGAATTCTTCTAATTGCCCTAATAATGATATAGTTCTTAGAAGATACATTGTATTCTCTTCCTCTATAGAAAGGCAAACAGTTTAACTGTATTGAGTCCCTTATGATTTCTCTTTCATGTTTATCTTTTTATACTTCTCTTGAGTCATATTTGAAAGTCAAATTTTCTAATCAGCTCTGGTATTTTCATCAGTAATACTTAAAGTCTTTTATTTCTTCAAATATTTATTTTTTCTCTTGAAGTACTATACTCAGTTTTTCCGGGTAGGTTGTTTTTGTTGTTGTTTTTGTTGTAATCTGAGCCTTTTTGCCTTCTGGAGTATCATATTCCAGGACCTCTGTTTCTTTGATAAGGTAGAAGTCAAATCTTGTGTGATCTTTACTGTGGTTCTTCAATATTTGAATGTTTTTTCTCTGACTGCTTGAAGTATTTTCTGTTTGACCTAGAAGCTTTAGAATTTGACTATAATATTCCTGGGAGATTTTTGAGGCAATCTGGGGAGTTTGATTCTATAATTTACTGAAATATATCTAGGCTTTTTCTTTGATCATGGCTTTCAGTTAATTAAATAATTCTTAAATAATATCTCCTAAATCTATTTTCCAGGTCAGTTGTTTTTCCAATTAAATATTTCACATTTCCTTCTATTTGTTTCACTCTTTTGACTTTGTTTCTTGGTGTCTCAGAGTCATTAGCTTCCTCTTACTCAATTCAAATTTTGTGTGTGTGTGTGTGTGTGTGTGTGTGTGTGTGTGTGTGTGTGAGGCAGTTGGGGTTAAGTGACTGGCCCAGGGTCACACAGCTAGTGTCAAGTGTCTGAGGTCGGATTTGAACTCAGGTCCTCCTGAATCCAGGGCTGGTGCTCTATCCACTGTGCCACCTAGCTGCCCTCAATTCTAATTTTTAAAGAACTATTTTCTTCATTGAGCTTTTTTACCTTGTTTTCCATTTGGCAAATTCTGCTTTTTAAGTAGGTATTTCCATCTGTGAATTTTTCCTCTTTTTCCTTTTGGCCTATTCTATTTTTAAGTTGTTATTAAGTATTTTGTGTGCTTTTCTTTTTACTAAGCTATTAAATGTCTTTTCATATTTTTCTTCCTTTTCTTTCATTTTTTGCCTAATTTTTCCTCTACTACTCTTATTTGATTTTGAAAATCACTTTAGCTCTTCTAGGAATTCTTATTGTGCTTATTTATAATTCATTTTTTTTTCTTTGAGGCTTTGCTTGTAGCTGTCATGATTTCATATCCTTCTTCTGAGTTTCTGTCTTGGATCTTTCCTGGCACCATAATAGTTTTTGTTTTGTTTTTTTTTTTAATGGTCATATTATTTTTTGTTGCTGTTTGTTCATGCTGAACCCTATTTCTTGATTGGGAAATTTAGTGTTGGGCTCTATTCTCAGGATGGGTGGTAAAGGTCACTGTCTTGAGTTTAAGGATTTTTTGCACTGCTATTTTCAGAGCTAGTTCTGGTGGGTTGGAAGGTTTTGGTGATTCCAAGGTTGTATGATATGCAAAAAGTTGTGGTCATTTCTTTCCTAGTTTGAATTCTTTTCATTACTCACTAAGGGCCCTGAGCCCTTAGGATCAGAAGTTATACTGGTCCTCAAGTCTCCTACACCCTCTTGAGTGCTCTTCCATGCCCTTGAACCTTAACCCCAGAAGTATTTATATGTAATGAAATTGCCAAACAGCATCTCATCCTGTTTCCAGTGCTAGAACAAGATTCTCCTCTAGTCTCATTCTGCCCTGTTTCCAGTTCTCCTTACCATTTCTGACTTGGGAGTTCCTGAAGCTGCTACTACTTCTTTCACCATCACCTAGCCCCACTGGTGTTTTATCTCTCTAGGCTGAAGTCAACATCCTTCTCCATGAAACAGATCTCTCTTTCTGAACTATTAAATTACCTTGGACTGGAAGAATGTCTCACTCTGAACTTTTATAAACTCTGCAACAACAGAATTCAATTTGAGACAGTGTGTCTGGAAAGGAATACTGGGAGGACTCAGGCTAAATGCTTTCTCTAGTCTGCTATCTTGGCTATGCCTCAGTAAGCCCTCCTAATATATTCCAAACCATATTCTTCATTACTGAAAAACTCCCATTAATATCAGAGGGAATGGTGTCTAGGAGTTGGCTACTGAGTCTAAACATTTTTCCCCTGTGTTCAGAAGTATGATGTAGAAAACTGCTGATAGGGAATTTTTAAAAGTTTTCTCTTGTAAGGGTACAGATGCAACATACAGCTGCTTTTCTCTAAATCAATTTTCACCCATTGTTTTTCCTTTATCCTTAGTTCCAGTGAAATTTCTTGTGTTAAATGTAAACCTTACTTCTCACAAACCAAATGTATTTTATTCTTGAAATTTAATCTAATCTATTAAGAGAGGTTACAAATATTATCTTTTTGATTTTAAACACAACCATATGACTGACTTTTTGCCAATGCATTTATTATTCTCCTCTCTGTGATATATCTTTCATTTACTACTAATGGGAATTAAGAGTAACCTAAATGACCATTAAGTATTTTATTACTTATATTATCTTTGTAAACATTCACACAATGTTTATGCTGGCTCACAAAGAATTGAGATCAATAGCATCTAAACAATGTGGCCTGGCACACTGGAGGTCTATAATAGGTGCTTAAACATGTTTAGAAATATCAAATAATTCCAAGACAATCCCAAAGTACTAATGATGAAGCATACTATCTACCTCCAAAGAAAGAACTGATATTGATTGAACACAAACTGAAGCATGCTATTTTTCACTTTCACTTTTTCTTTTATTCAAATTTCTTATACAACATTACCAATACAGTAATGTTTTACATGATTGCACATGTATAACCTATATCTGATTGCTTGCCACCTCAGGAGGAGGGGAGGAGAAGGAGGGAAGAAGGGATAAAATTTGGAATTCAAAACTTAAAAAAAGTTTTGAAAAAAGAAATATCAAATAATTCTAGCTGCTTTTTTCAATGTGGGGACCATCAATTTTACTTTTTATCATGTTTGCTTCTGCTCAAGAGAAATAACACTACAAATATGAGCAACAATGACTGACCCATATGGAAAGGAAATGAGAAATAAGGTTATTATTTGGATAACTTAATAAAAAATGGAATTTCTCATTTATTTGGAGAATATACAGTGATAGTTATGTTTCTCATATATTTGACAAACTACCTCAGTTTTTATGTGAAGATGCTACATGAGAGACAACATGGTGAATGGGGTTAGAGTGCATGATTTTGAATAAAGTAGTCCTAGGTTCATATCCTGCCTTTCTCACTGTGCAGCCAAAATCAAGTGACTTATCCTCTTTGATCTTTAGGCAACTCTCTAAGACTTCAGGAAATCCACAAGTTGATATCTCTAATTGTGGATAGAATTCCCACACTAATACAAGACAATACTTATAGTATATGTCTAGAGTAAAGGAGGAAGAGAGGGAGGGAGGATGGGAAAAAATAAATATATGCGTATATTAAGTGTTTACTATATTCTAGGTACTATGCTAAATGGTTAACAAACATTAACTCATTTAATCCTCACAGCAACTCTGGGCTGTAAGTGCTAATATAAGACTCCATTTTATAGTTGAGGCAGATAGTGGCTAAGTGATTTATTCAGGGTCACCCAGCTAAGTGTCTGAGGTCATATTTACACTCATATATTGCTGATGTGCCACCTATCTGGCTTTAGTATAAAAGTATTCAAAGTATCCTTTTAAAAAAGTATATGTGATCCTCTCAAATTCAGGTTAGTCATAGGCATGTTTTACCAGTGTGCTGATGGTGCTCCAAAATATGCTATCTTCTTCTTTGGGACTTTTACCCTTTAAAAAGGGCTCATATTAAAGGCATGGTTCCTGAAATTTAGTATCATAGGATCATTGGTTTAAAGCTGCAAAGGAAACCAAGAGGCTATACAGTATAGTCTATTCCTTTTACAAATAAAGAAAGCAAAACCAAGAAAGGGTCATAAGATCACAGGAGCTCAGAACTTAAAGTTACATAGAACAATATTGACACTATAGTTCAATTTATACCTGAAAGCATTCCTAGTATAACACACTTGACACTGAATTACCCATTCTCTGCTTGGATACTTCCACTGAGTAGGCCACCAGTCCTGTTTTATGGCAGCCCTTTCAATTTATTTTGGATAGATCTGATTGTTAGGAAGTCGTGTGTGTGTGTGTGTGTGTGTGTGTGTGTGTGTGTTTTCCCCCTTAGAAGGTTAAGTTTCATGCCCAAAGTTATATATATATAATATGAGCCAGAGGAAAGATTTGAACCCAGGTTCTCTGATCCACTTCTCTTTTCATTCCATCATGCTGTATGAATAACCATTTTTTAAAATTTCTCTTTACTATTTATTATATAACACATTTTATTATTTTAAACTATTAGATTAAGAGATTAGAATAAATCATATTCATGTCGAATAAACTTCATTTTTTTTTTGCTCAAGAAATGTGATGTAGGGGCAGCTAGGTGGCACAGTGGATAGAGCACTGGCCCTAGCTTCAGGAGGACCTGAGTTCAAATCCGGCCTCAGACACTTAACACTTACAAGCTGTGTGACCCTGGGCAAGTCACTTAACCCCAATTGCCTCACCAAAAAAAAACAAAAATAGAAACATGATGTAGTGTTTCCCCATAAATGTCTCACTAATGTGTATCCTGGAGAAAGTCTTAGGCACTTGATGGAAGAGAATAGGCTCAAAGGACAGTGTTCCTCAACACATCACAAATAAATTGATAGCTCTGCTCTGAAAGTGGAGAGATGATTCTCCTATTAGCTTTCCTCTATCTCTGAACTTCCTCAATCTGTCTCTCTGATCTATTTTCATCTATCTAAGATGGGCAGTGAATGAGTCTTACTTACACTCATCAGAATTGCCTCAAAGACCTTAATCTCATCAGAGTTGGGTCATTGGGGAATTAACATACATAGGAAAGTAGGAGGGGAAGGGGATAAGGAGGGAGGGGTGAAAGAAGGGAGGGCAGAGTAGGGGAGGGGGCAGTCTGAGGCAAAACACTTTTGAGGAGGGATAGGGTGAAAGAAGATAGATAATAGAGTAAATATCATGGGAAAGGGAATAGGATGGAAGGAAACAGTTAACTATTGTTAACTGTAAGTGTGAAAAAGAGAAAAGGAAAAAAATTGTACAAAAAATATTTATGGCAACTGTTTATGGTGGCTAAGAATTGGAGATCGAGGGAATGCCTATCAGATGGGGAATGACTGAGCAAGATGTGGTGTATGATTGTGGTAGAATATTATTGTGCTGTGGAAAATGATGAGCAGGATGATTTCAGAAAAACCTGGAAAGCCTCATATGAACTGATGTATAGTGAGGTGACCAGAACCAGGGGAACATCGTGCATTGTGACAACATTATTGTTATATGAGCAATTGTAAATGAATTAACTACTCTCAGCAATAAAATTATCCAGGATAATCCCAAAGGACTAATGATGAAGCATACTATCCACCTCCAGAGAAAGAATTGATGTTGATTGAGCCTGGACTGAGGCATGCTGCTTTGTGCTTTTTTTTTTTTTACTTGAGTCTTTTTGTATAAAGTGACTAATATGGTAATGTTTATATAACTGCACAAATATAACCTATATCTAGTTGCTTGCTGCCTCGAGGAGTGGGGAGGGTAGGGAGGGAGGGAATGAGAGAGGGATAGAATTTGGAACTCAAAACTTTAAATAAATAAATAAATCTCTGATCTATTCTCTTTTGGGGCAGATTTTCTTTTTGAAAGTCAAGGCATAAAATTTAGAAATAAAAAGCATGCTTGTCATACTAATGTAGTAAAAGTTGAATCCCATTTGTTTCTATTAATATGTTTTCTCTTTGAAAACCCTTTTCCTTTCCACATTGGTGAATAATAATGGCTTGATAACTGAGTAGGAACAATCACACCAGTATTTATCCATGGAAATGGTTGTAATACTACAGTATAGGTTAATAGGTCTCTTTGTCAGGTGCAATTAAATCTGTGTACATAGGACCAAATCATACAAATCATAAAATGTGGGTTGCAGTTGGTTTGTGGCTAAGAATGTCTATAAGAGTTTATGGAAAATTTCTTTCCCAACTTGGAGTTTTGGAAATAACAGTAGAAGTGTTAGTTGTTCTTTCCTTCTTTTATCTAATTGTAAACACAAAAGCTCTGTAAACCAAAGGAAGGAAAAAGTGAGGAAAAGAAAAGGGGGGGGGGAAGAATATAGGAATGTTGGTTGGTATCAGTTAGGTATCTTGCCTATGCTAACTTGTCCTTCCAGAGGAAACCCAAATCAATGCACATGAAGGTAATATTGACCTGGGGGAAAATTATTATATATATATATATATTTTTTTTTTGCAGGGCAATGAGGGCTAAGTGACTTGCTCAGGGTCACACAGCTATCAAGTGTTTGAGGCCAGTTTTGAACTCAGGTCTTCCTGAATCCAGGGCCAGTGCTTTCTCCACTGTGCCACCTAGCTGCCCCAGGAAATGAAATTCTTCAGAAAATAAGCCCAGGTAAAAGGCAGTAGGAATAGAAAAAAGAAAAATCTGCATTTAGGATTAGAGAACCTAGGTTCATAGCTTTCCATTAATACTAGTTGTATTATGCTGTGCAAAATGTTTTAAATCTCTGGCCCTTCGTTTCTTTATCTGAAAAACAATAGCTAATAAGAAATATTTTTAAAGTGCAAACTATATACCAGGTACTGCACTAAACACTTTACAATTTTGATCTCATTTGATCCTCTCCCTTACCCTTAGAGATGGGTACCACTATTATTCCCATTTTACAGAGGAAGACACTAAGTCAAACACTAGTTAAATGACTGATCGATGTCACACAGCTACTAAGTATCTATGGCTGGATTTGAACTTAGGTCTTCCTTATTCCAGGAACAGTACTCTATCCACTTCACCACCTACCTTCTCTTAGGTGGGCCAAATACCAGCTAAGGTCCTTTTCAGCTCTAAGTTTATGACCCTGTTTTTATTTTTAAGTATGCATATTTCCATACAACATTATCAGTAGACTGTAAAAATTCATGGTTTATAGCACTTTAATTCTAACCCAGATCTGATTATTTCTCTATAGAGATGTGAAAACTGATACTTAAATATGTGAACTTTGCTTGCCCCTAGCTATGGAGCTAGCAAGTGTGAGAAGCAGGATTTTCCATCTCAGTCTTCTGATTCCAAGATATATTTTCAATTTCCTATTTCTACAGTGTTTATAGGATTTATTTGTTTTTCTTTTTAACAATTATGAATTTGTCTAACACCAAATAGAAATACCTTTTCCATATGCTTTGTAGAAAAGAAAAACAAAGGTAATTCATGTGAAGGGCTTTGGTTTTCTTTCCTCTCTCTCAAATTATTGTAGGCTACATTGAACCCAGTTTGACATATAGTACTTACATGACTATGATTGCATTAACTGAAATAAAGTAATATTCCAGCAATACTTTGAAATTTAAGAAAAAAACCTCTTTCATGAAGTTTTATGGGTATAGAATTGTTCCTTTGCTTCTTTCCCTAAACAGTATTAACACTAGTTTATTCTTTAAAATAAAATAAAACACAACACTAGTGTCTTGAATTGATGAAGCTATGACATGTCATTCTGGAGAGCACTAAATGAGGTGGTAGAGATTGAGGATCTGGATCCCAATCTTGAGTCTGCTGCTTGTATGACCTTAGGCCAGACAATGAACCTCTATGGATCTTAATTTTCTTATCTATAAAACGGGGGAAGAGAGCTTGGATTAGATAGATATGTGTGTTTTTATTTAAGAAATCTTCCCCAATCCTACAATAACATGTTCACCTTCTGAATGATGTTTTCTTTACCTTTACTATACAGATGTTCAGTGAAACTTTTAAAAATTGTTTTATTTGTTTAATGCTAAAGTCCAAAATATTGAACAAGTTACATCAGGTAAAAACAAAAGCATTTATTAAATGCCTTCTGTATAGCAAGCATTGCCATAATCACTGAGATATAAAGAAAGAGCAAAATAGTGCCTACTCTCAAAGAGATCATAATCTACCAGGAAGAGGCAACATGAAAAAAATTTGCATAAAGAAGACATAGGTGATATAAATGGGAGGTAATCTCAGAGAGAAGGCACTTACATGAAAGAGGACTGGGGAAGGCTGCTTAAAGAAAGCAGTGAGAACAGGAAATAGAGATGAACAAGCACAGAATTTCAAGCATGGAGGACAACCAGGGAAAATGTTGGGAATGGGGAGCTATCTCCCGACATTCCAAATGTTCCTTATGTAAGGAACAGCAAGGGCAGTATTACTAGATCATAGATTATCTTCAGTTTGATTATTCATTTTCTTAGGAGCTAGAAGAAATGTTAAAGAACAGTACAGATATTTTATTAAAAAAAAAAAAACATGAGTGAAAATCACTCCCTAATTAGGGGGAGGAGGGGGGTGTTGGAACAGAAAATCTTTGCCTGAAAATTATTTCCTAATTCTATGTAAGGCCATTAGGTCATGAACAAACCACATAAGACCTGGAAACTCATTCTATTTAGCTATGATATTTGTACTTTACTAAACACAAATACTTTCTGTAAATGGAGTTGAGTATTTTATTAACTGCCAACATTAATTTACTAGATTTTAGTACTTTTCTAAGGCCATTTGAGGAAGAACAAGTGGAGAGTCTAAATTTTAACTTAATGCAATAAATACATACTGAGAATCTGCAATTTATACCCATTAAATGAATGGACAAAAATAACCAGAAACAATGAAACTTAGTACTGTTTTTGCTTTTTCTTTGGATCACTAACACCTACTACATTGCCTGAAACATAGTAAGTGTTTAATAAATGTGGGTTAAGTGATTGATTGGTGGACTTGTGAAGAAACAGGTACAATCATTCATTTTTTGTCTAAATTGCACACCTGTAGAAGCTTTATGGAGAATTATTTGATATAAACAGTAACTGATCATTCATTCAATCAACACACATTTATTAAGCACCTCCTTAGTGTCAGACACTGTGCTAGGTCCCAGGGATACCAAAATTAAAAAATACGTTCCTTAAGGAGTTTATGTTTTAATATGAGACAACACACTTTTCAAAGTATGTACAAAATGTGTATAAAGTAAATTTAGCCTAATTTTTTTGAGGGAGGATGCCTCTAGAATTTATGAGAAATGTGTAGAATGCATACTTAAGTTTGAAATGAAGGAAACAAGTCTGAAGGGAGTGTAGTACATTGTGTGACAGGGAGTAATGTCCAACGGCTAGAAAGGTAGATTGGAACCAGTTTGGTAAAGGATTTTAAATGCCAAACAAAGGAATTCCCATTTCTTCTAAGAGGTAGTAGAGGGTGGGCAAGATCTCCTCAAAGGTCCCTTTAACCTCTAGAGCCATGAGAATGCTAGATCAAAGGGCACACATATTTATTCTTGTTGTATAATTCCAAATTGATTTTTTTTAATTGAGTCCATTCAGAGGACAAGATGGTATTTGAGGATACTACTCATCGACTCCCACAAAGCAACCTTTAGAATACTTTGTGTTAACTTTTGCTGCTCTCATCTTAACATTGCCATTGGCCTTGAATATTCAGAATATTTCAAGAGTGGTCTGCTGTGGGGCAGCTATGTGGTGCAGTGGATAAAGCACTAGCCTTGGATTCAGGAGGCCCTGAGTTTAAATCTGACCTCAGACAGCTGACACTTACTAGCTGTGTGACCCTGGGCAAGTCACTTTATCCTCATTGCCCTGCAAAAAAAACAAAAAAACCCAAACCAAACCAAACAAACAAAGAGTGGTCTGCTGTTCTTGCTGGTTTTGGTTGACATGATCATTTTTCAGCCATCCTACTCATCTCTCTTTTACTTCTCCCTGATGGAAAGCATTTCATTATTCTCTTGTTTTTCCATTGTGATCTGGTTACATTATGCATTACAAAACCCCACTTTTAAGAAGATAGGAACCAAGTGCATCTGCCAATTGGCACTGTGGCTTTTATCCCACCTACCTCATTTCTTCTATAACCAAATGAAATGAACTACTAGTAAAAATATACATTGACCTCCGAAGTAGTCAGATATAGTGTTAAAATAGGTAGATATGTGAAGGAAAAATCCATCCTCTTCTCAATAATTCTCAGGAACTCAGTAGCGAGGTTACAAAGGCTCTTTATTTTCTTCTCATGAGAAGGAGGCACCCTAGTGTGCAGCTAGTGGGTGCCCAGAAAGGGGGCTCGCAGGCCCTGTTTTATACCCTAGTCCCTAACACGAATGGACCCTCCCCTTTTTTCATCACTGGTCCTATTACACAAGGGTTACAATCTACTCGCAAAAACTAGCTAATTGGAATGCAGTATTCCCACCCCTCTTCCTTATATGGGCATAACTCAGGACCTTATACTTCCTTATATGGACACAACTCTGGAGTGGACCTTATTGAGACCAAGGCTCCTTGAACCATGTGACCTTGCTAACCTGAGGGGGAGGAGGAGATCTGAGACCTTTGTCCTACAAACAGGTCAGGAGGAGTATGACTGACATATCCACATTGAGAGGAGACAACTACCCATTTTCTCACAAGATAAATGATAGATGATTGAGAGATGATGGATGGATAGATGGAGAGAGAATTAGGTAGACCTATACATATAGATAGATAAGTGTGTATGCATTCATACACACATTTCACATACATATACACACATGTATACATCACACATGTCTATATACACATATACATCTACATGCTGTATCACACACGTGTGTACACACATTACAGTATATAGACAATGTCTTATATGGATGATACTGTAAAGGTTAGTACTTTTTCAGTTCTCCTATGTTAATTATATTTATAAATAGTAACTCAATTTAACAGGAAAAAAACCTTAAAAATTCTTTAAGATCTAAGTGTTCATACAAATCATGAGGTTAATTACATATTCTAAAATTATGCAAATGATCATTTCAGTAGTGAATTAATCAATGTTCATCACTTGAAAAATAGCTTTTAAATTATTTTCCCCCCATAGAGATGTGTCAGAGTAGTTGAAATTCTCATAGTGAGCTTCCCTTTTTAAGAATTAAAAAAAAAAAACTGGCAGATGAATGCTCCTTGAGTTATTTTGGTGTTGAGCAACAGACACAGTAGGCTATTAAATTAGACACAGGTGTAAAATTCCTGAAGGGTATTCCAGGCTCTACTTTGCCATTACTTAGGACTTATATGTCACCCCTAAGCAGCCAATATCTCTGCTCCCATCCTTTGTTGAAATTTGGCAACTTAAAGAGAAAAGGCTGCCAACATGATTTGCTAGGAAGGAAGAGATCAATAAAGGAACACAGTCAGTATTTGATGGACAAGATATGTCACTCCTACTTGCTTGGGCTATAAAACACCATTTTCACCTCTGAGCTCTTGCAACATATCTCTCTGTCTTTTGCCTGTATATATGTATATGTGTGTGTGTGTGTGTGTGTGTGTGTGTGTGTGTGTGTGTATATATATATATGTATATATATGTATATATGTATGTGTGTATGTGTATATATGTATATGTGTGTGTATGTATGTATGTATGTATGTATGTATGTATGTATGTATGTATATATATGTATATATATATAAAATCTCCCCCAATAAAATATAATTTTCTTAAGGACAGTAACTGTTTGATTTTTGTCTTGTAGCCCCAGTACATAGTTCTAGCAAACAATGGTGCTCAATAAATATATATATTGATGGATTGTCAAAATAAATGCTAATCAGTATTATACAAGGTCAATGCAATAAGGCAGAGGAGATTCTGTTTTCTTATCAGTAAGCAGTTAGCATAGTCATTCACTGTTCACTTAAAGTCATTAAGTGATCTTAATCTAGTAATGCAGGAAGTTGATTTACAACCTAGAAAGGTTAGGTTCTAAAGGGCCCCTACTGAATGGAATTAGCAGAGTTGTCTCACTCAACTTTTCCAGTTATGTCAAAAGAAGGTGACCCATAGGAATTCCTTTTCCTTTTCTAGAATTTGCTTCATACCCATCATTGCCAAGGAGACCAAATTATTGTCCTTCATAGTCAAATGTGTTTATGCTCTTTGAATCAATATTCTCAGACATAAGAGGAGAAAGGGACATTAGAAGTCTCTAGTCTAATCTCTAGTACCTTTAGGATTAAATGTGAAATCTCTTTGGTGTTTAAAACCCTTTATATACTGGCTCCAACTTATAATTACTCCAAATTTATCATAACTTTAAACTTACTATTAGATACATTAGGCCTTGTGACAGAGGCAATTTTATGTTTAAAAATCTGTATTTGGCACAAAAATTTTCTCATTTTCTCTAAGAAATAGTTTGTGTGGTGCAATGGAAAGAATCCTGGCTCTGGAAACAGAAGAAGGACCTGACTTCAAATCCTAAGTGTCACCTATCTCTGTATCCCTTTTAAAGACACTTAGCCTCTCTGGATCTCAGTCTCCCCATTTATTAAATAAAGGAGTTGGAATAGATTGTTGTGGGAAATTCTGACGGAGAAACCCAAACGGCACTCAGGAATAAGGAAGAGCAGTTTATTGACCTGCTGGCCCAAAGCAGAGTCGCCTCTGATACTCTGGGCAGCCACCAAGTGTCCAAGCTGCAGTTTTTATATCTCTTAAGAGCGAAAATGCAAGCAGGTTTTCACAGGTACATTGTGGTAAGCTTACTTGGCAGACAAGAAGGCATATTTCAGTAAACAGAGGCATACGTCAAGAAGTTGGTACTAAACCACAGACTTCAGTGGAACAAACATTATGTTCTACTTTCATTTTGGGGGTCTCAGCTCGAGCCTCAGTTTCATCCCTTGTATTTTCCCATATCAAGATGACCTCTAATTCTAAATACTAAACCCAATAATCCTTAGTATTACACTTGCTTTCCCTTTTATTGAATGGGTTTACATTTTATCTTTGAACTTTGGCATTTCTCTCAGTTTTGTTTGATTTATAACTTTGACTGGCCACTAGGTTTGGAAGATTTTAATCTTTCTTCTATAGTCCTTCTAAACAGAAAACCAGTATATGCTTTTGGATGATTCCTCTTTGGTCAAACAGAATCTTACAGGCAGACCTGAAAATTGTTTTAAAATCTGGAATCTAACAAACTTATAACTGAACAGAATCCATTTCATTCAAAAGTGGCTGAATATGAATAGATTGTATCCCTTGTTGTTATTGTTCAGTCATGCCTGACTCTTCATGATCCCATTTAGGGTTTTCTTGGCAAAGATACTGAAGAAGTTTGCCGTTTCCTTCTATTTTACAGCTCATTTTACAGATGAGGAAACTGAAGCAAACACAGTTAAGTGACTTGCCCAGGGTCGTAGGAAATATTTGAGATCAGATTTTTTTTTTTTTTTGCAGGGCAATGGGGGTTAAGTGACTTGCCCAGGGTCACACAGCTAGTAAGTGTCAAGTGTCTGAGGCCGGATTTGAACTCAGGTATTCCTGAATCCAGGGCCGGTGCTTTATCCACTGCACCACCTAGCTGCCCCTGAGATCAGATTTGAACTCAAGAAGATGAGTTTTCCTAGGCCTGGCACTCTTATCCACTGATCCACCTAGGTATCTCTAACTTCCCTAACAGAAGCTTAATAAAGATGTTTATTTTCATATTACAACTTCTTGAGCTATGAAGCTTTGGTTCATATAGAATAAATAATTCCATAACATAATAAAATCCCATAATTAATTGCATATTGTAATAGCAAGTGAGTTTAAATAAGTGGCCTTGAGAAGTATAGTGTATTAGTTCATGATTTCATATCTGGCAAAACAGAATGTAAGTTTTCCAAGTTAAAACCTAGAGGAAAAACAGGTGGTTTATTACTAATCCAATCTTCTAATGGATCTGTGATTTTGAGTTGTGGACACCCTTTACAATGATGTATATCACAATCCATCTCTGCTTGCTCATCTTGTTCGTAAACTCATTCTGGATGTTTACCCAGCATTGTAGGTCTTCATCATGTTCTGTTGATATTACATGCATTTGATATTGGAGCACATGGAAGTGTTTCTCAGATATCCCTTATTCTAGCGATGGAATTAGACCATTTTTTTTTCCTGGTCAATATTCATTTTATAGCAGTTGTAGCCAGATATAGAAAATCTTTAAGGCTCCTTGAAAAGATCCAATGAACTTTGTTGAGAAACTTAAAAAAAAAAAAAACTTCTGGAAACATGACATATGACATTTTTGTTATTTTATGTACCTACCCCAAAATGAGATCTTAAAACTGAGGATGGGAAGAGCCCCCCACATTATGTAAAATTTATAGTAATTAAATGAAAACTTGATTGAGTAATTGGTACCGTGGGGTTCTTTTTCCAGTTTCATCTAACCTGGATGCTAGTATGATCCATTATTCCCAAATACTTTATATTTCCTCTGATGGCACACTGAGAAATCATTTCAAGAAGAAAAAAAATTTAATTATCGGCTGTCTTTCCCCAAAGCCAATTTGACTAATTAATTTGAAATCTTCCAGACTTACTCATCATCTCAACTTTGGATTCAGGTATGATTCAGAGAATTCAGTAAAATAAAACAAAGGGGGAACTCTTTATTTTAAACATTTTTCTTCAACTGTCATTAAGGATTATCTATTTTCACTCATATTCAGGGTTTTTTTTTTTTACTTGTTTCACCTTAAGAAAGATTTTACAATCATACTAAATTAAAAGGCAAATATTTAATAAATTATATTTTATTACAGTGCTATGGATTGTAGACTGAAATAACTTTTTCGTAAACAAAAGGTGGTGAGGTAAATGAAATGGCTGGCACACCCAATAAACAGTTAATCAATTAATGTTTATCTATTGTATTTTCTTAGCAATAATGGTGTAATGGATAGAGTATCAGATCTAGAGTCAGGAAAATTCATCTTCCTAAATCCTAATCTGGCCTCAGATACTTACTAGCCATGTGACCTTGGGCAAATCACTTAACCCTGATTGCTTCAGTTTCCTCATCTATAAAATGAACTAGAGAAGGAAATGGCAAATTACTCCAATATCTTTGCCAAGAAAATATCAAATGGAGTCATGAAGTCAGACATAACTGAAAATGACTGAACATCATCAACACCTTTTATAGCCAAGTACAGTCATAGATTCTCAGTAATTCCTACTTATTATAGATATTTAATAATTAAGAACCACAATGGCACGTGTTCAAAAAAAGTTACTGGGGCCTTTGATCTATGTCACGATATATTGCTTCACATAAGACGAGTCTCTGAATTGTGCAACTTATGTCATGATGAGAAATGCCATTTAAAGTGTCATAGCAAATTAAGTAATGAAATGATTTGACACATGAAAGAAAATTTTTAACAGTAGTTTTTTCTATCAACTGTCACAACTCATTTAGATAACAATTGTCTACAATTGCAAATCTCTGATTCAAAATGTCAGCAAATGTCTAGCTGAGGAGGAAAAAAACAATGGCTCTAAGGTGAATATGAATATTAATAGCTGTGGTTTATCTATCTCCAACATCCTGATTGGTTCCTTGTTCTACTAATTTTGAACAAGCATACAAAAGTGGGTTGGAAGATGGAAAATTGAGGTATGGGGAATACTGAAAAGGCATGAACCAAAAATACTCCCAAGAATATTCTGAGTAAAGTTTGATGCTATTCTTAAGACTTGTCCCCTTGCCCTAGTATTATATCACATGTACATCATAAATCTTTTCAGTACTCTCCTTGAGGCACCTGCAATATATCTGTGAACAAAGGGACTAGATAAGAGAGAAATACCAGGTTTTTAAAATTTCCTTGCCTTTGTCCATTTGTGTCACAGTCTCATTATTAATGAAACTGTCCATTACACGTTTTCAAATGTCATTATTTTTTCTTTTTGGGATCATTTTTGTAAAAGAAAACTTCATGGGGCAGCTAGGTGTCACAGTGCCAGCCCTGGATTCAGGAGGACCTCAGTTTAAATCTGGCCCCAGACACTTGACATGCACTAGCTGTGTGACCCTGGGAAAGTCACTTAACTTGAATTGCCTCACAAAAAAAAAGAAAAAGAAAAAAAAAAGAAAACTTCATTCAACTGTTTGAGAATTGTCATGATGGGGGCAACTAGGTGACACAGTGGATAAAGCACCGGCCCTGGATTCAGGAAGACCTGAGTTCAAATCTGGCATCAGACACTTGACACTTACTAGCTGTGTAACCCTGGGCAAGTCACTTAACCCTCATTGCCCAACAAAAATGAAAAACAAAACAAAAACAAACAAACAAAAAAGAATTGTCATGACTAATCGTAACCAGCTCTTTTCATTATCATTGTGGGGTACAGAGATAGCCAAAGAGATAATCCTATCTGGACAGAGGTATTTGGATTGAAATTATAATGGAAAACTACTGCTCTTAGAGTTAGGTATGAATAGAATATTAAATATGTATATGTGTGTATAAATATAACTGTGACATACATATATATATGCACATATATGCATATGCATACATGTAGCTATCTTACCATAACATAAAAAGGGGAATTTACCTTTATTAAAAAAAAACATAAACAAAAGAAAGGCAAAAAGAATTTTTTGGCACATGGCCTAAAATAATATTAATTGGTTCTTTATCATGCAGTATGCTAGAGTAAAATAATCTTGCTAGATTGCTTTTAGTTTCATAAAACCAACTTAAGGCAATGTGTCCTTGATAAAATTGGTAAATATTTAACGAAAAAAAATTTTAAAAAACATAGAAAATGTCAATATGTATTTGTTTATTTGTTTTTTAAGTCAATACACACCCACAGAAATCCCTAATCTGGTTTAGTACACTCCATTTCTACTTGAGCTTGACACCACTGTTCTAGAGAACACAGCAAATTTCTCCAGATGTTTAGATCCTGTTCCATAAAATTCTGAAGTAATGATATTACAATCATTTCCCAATATATTCCTGCCACCTGACCCAACTGGGTTCTGAATTGAATGTTTCTCAAAACAAATCAAAACAGCTAAGCAAAACTAACTGAGACCATGATGGAAGAACACCTATGATATTAAAAGGATATAATATTTTAAAAACAATTGAATTTCTACACCAGGCAGTAAATTCTTTTCCAGAAGATTTATTTGACAGAATTTACTATCCCTGATGCATTTCCATAAAGTTACCTATATTTTTTTTAACAAATATGTCCTTTTTAAAAATTTTAACTAGTGCTATTATTTTGTTTCTCTAACAACTTTCAGCCCAAATCAACTTGTAAAATGCACTTGCTTTGTAATGAAATACTATTGAGCCACAAGAAATGACCAATAACAGGAATTTAGATATAACCAAGGCTCAAAGATAATTTGCATAAGACTCTCCTCACTGGGGGAGATAGTAATCAGTGATCTCAGTAATCATTGCCTGGCTGAAGGGCAGACTTGACATAATTCAGGGAAAGAAGAGATTCATCGTCTTTGACTTCCAGTTTTGAAAAAGAAGATGCAGTTTTAGATTCTCTTTTTTTTTGTTTGTTTGGGGTTTTTTTGTTTTTTGTTTTTTGCGGGACAATGGGGGTTAAGAGACTTGTCCTGGGTCACACAGCTAGTAAGTGTCAAGTGTCTAAGGCCAGATTTGAACTCAGGTACTCCTGAATCCAGGGCCAATGCTTTATTCACTGTGCCACATAGCTGCCCCTAGATTCTCTTAAGAAAGAGATCCAAAATGGGAGAGGAGCACTCTGGGAGAAGGCTGACATGTAGAGAAGCAGGCACCTCAATCATGTCCCTGTCCCCAGTTTACTATACCAGGGATTTTGGAAAACTTCCCTTTGGATGATATCTGGGATTTTATTGAGTGAGCTGAAATATCTCACTCCCAATGGGAGAATACATTCACTCTGTGTATTGTTTGATATAATCTCATCTATATACCTCTACTGGTTTCTGTTTACTTTTAGCCTGGACATATTGGGTTTATTTGCTGTTCACTCTGTGTAGTCTTTGTTTCACTTTTAGTGCATTTAGTGGATAGAGAGTCAAGTATTTGATAGATAGCCTAAGGCAATCCTATTGATCAAAGGTTTAGCTTGAACTTAAAAAATATTTTCCTTAGAATAACAATATTTAGGGAGGCAAGAAGGTATAATTCCAGCACAGTACCACCTCTCTGAGGAAAGTAGAGTGGCTATCTTCATGGTACCAATCTCTTGCTCCCCTCCTGGCTTTCTCCCCAGGAAAAGGTTGGGCAGAGGACAGTCTAGAGATAACCAGTCACATCTAGACAGACCCATGAGGAAATGTATAATCTACATGGGCAAAATATATGTACATGCATACCTACATACCCCTTCCATAAAGAAACATAGAAAACTTTGAATTAATACAGAGTGTAGTAAACAGATTCTCCTAGAGAAGAATATGCACAATAACTATAAATCATGTTAAATAAAAATAACCATTAAAAAGCAGCAGAACTGACATTAACTGTGATGATCACTTTGCATCACTTGACAAAATAATTTATGTTCTCTGTAATGTAGGCAATTGCCTATGACTGCAATGTTACAGAGTATTGGTTAAAGGGTCAGCTTTTGGAGCAGTAGGCTGGGTAGAGTGCTGAACCTGGAGTCAGGAAGATCTGAGTTCAAATTTGACATCACACACTTTCTGTGTGACCCTGGCCAAGTCATTTAACCTCTGTCTACTTCAGTTTCCTTATCTATAAAATGGGCAGGATAATAGCATCTATCTCACAGTGTTGCTGTGAAGATCAAATGAGAGAATATTTCTTTTTTAATAACTCTTTTTAAATGAGGATATTTCTTTTTTCAATAACTTTTTAAATGAGAGAATATTTCTAAAGAATTTAGCATAGTGGACAGCTGGGTGACAGTGGATAAAGCACTGGTCCTGGATTAAGGAGTACCTGAGTTCAAATCTGGCCTCAGACACTTGACACTTAGTAGCTGTGTCACCTTGGGCAAGTCACTTAACCCTCACTGCCTCACCCCTCTCAAAAAGGATTTAGCACAGTGACTGGCATAAAATGCATGCTTATTAGATGTTTTTCTCCCTTTCCCTTACCCCCAGGGGATTTCCTCAATAGTAATTCTCTATATTAATGAAACTAGAGGTCCAGACACACACATATGTTTATGTGTGCATCATTAGTCCATCATTAGTTTTTGTCCACATCTCATTCAGGTTATCCTTTGCTCAGATGCAACAAGCTCAAATAGACTCATTAGAGTCAGTTGTTAAATTTTGAGCATGAATATTTATGGAAATGCTATAAACCAGGGTTTTATTTGATGTTTTGTTTCTTTTGTTTGTTTGTTTGTTTCTTTTTCTTTTTTCTTTTCTGTTTTTGTGGGTCAATGAGGGTTAAGTGATTTGCCCAGGGTCACACAGGTAGTAAGTGTTAAGTTTCTGAGGCTGGATTTGAACTTAGGTCCTCCTGAATGCAAGGCCAGTGCTTTATCCACTGCACCACCTAGCTGCCCCTTGATGTTTTATTGATTGGTAATTCTACACATGAGAAATTACAGAGAAAGTGTTAAGAATGTAAATTGAATTTAAAAGTTTGTCATATGTACATTTTTTTTCTTCTTATATCAGTTATTAAATATTTATCAGCACACCCTTGCCTCAATCATCTTTCTCCAAAGATTAAATAAATTAGACAATTACTGTTAAAGGGTACTGTCTCTGAGAAAGAGGTCAAATAGCCATCTGACCTAGAATTTTGATGCTGTACTAAACAAATTAAACAAACATTAATGGCATTTTCAAGTAGGAAATGGCTACCAGATACACCAGAGGGTTCCTTTGTGCATATTGTATAAAAATTTGTTAAAACACTTTCAAATATTGGAAAAGAGGGTTCTTCTAGTTATGCTATACTTCTAGAGCTAAAAACAAAAAAAACAAAAACAAAAAAAACCCCAAAACCTTTAATGTTCAATGGCAATGTTGTCAACATTTAAAACCATAAAACTAAATGTCCAAGAAGTTGAAATGATCTCCCTAAGGTTGCAAGCATCTTAGCAGTTGAGAATTCAATCAGCTCTCTTTTCACTATATCCTATCATATTGGTTCAGAGAAATTTACACCCTTTTAAAATGCGTTTATACTCATATGAAGATTTTTTAGTAATGTGAACTGGATTGAATTGGTAGTGATAAAAAAGAGCAAAATAAATAAAGTCAATAGAAATATCAAGCTAAAATTTTTAGAAATCATCATTATAGTTAATTTTATCTGAGTCATATAATTAATAAGGGATATCAGATACACTAATATTTTATATTGGAAATTTTCAAATTCTCTCCAATGCAAATGTTCTAATAGTAGATTAAGAATTTGCTTCTGGCTTCATTGAATTGAAGCTCAGATGTTTATAATGATTAGATTATTAGAATTTTTATTGACCTTATACCTCAATTCTTCCAGAATACATGACTTCATTCATGTGGTTACTTCTGCTCCTGACTCAGACTGCAACTATTTTGGCCTTAATAAGCTGTCTTCATGAGTTACTCTCGCTGAAAACTTATCCCTATTGCACTTTAATGGTTATGAGACTGATATTTTCTAGGCTAAAACTTGGACAATGGAAGACATATAGTCTATTAGTGTCAAAAGTTTTCCAGTATGGCAGGACCTGACAGAATCTGCTCTATGTTCTACTTACTGGGCCTCTTTTCCCCCTCCCCCACTTAAAATATAGTTGATTTTGTTTTAACACTATAGGCTGTTTATAACAATTTCCTAACTCCCTCCTGCCTTTGGTTTAAAGGTGATGCTGTGACAGAGCATTGCACCTGCAGTTAGGAAGATCTGAGTTCAAATCCAGTCTCAGATATTTATTTGCTATGTGTCTCTGGGTAAGTCATTTAACCTCAGTTTCCTCATCTCTAAAATGGGACTAGTAATATCATCTCCCTCCCAGAGATTGTGCAGTGGATAGAGCACTGGCCCTGAATTTTAGAGGACTAGGGTTCAAATCTCACCTCAGACACTTACTAACTATGTGACCCTAGGTAAGTCACAACCCCAATTCCCTTAAAAGATTCAGGGACATATCTATAGTTGTCCTGAAAACATATCTAGCCACTGGACTCAGATGGCTCTGGAGGAGAAAGTGATACTGTGACTTTGACAGCTCTTCCTCACTTAAATCCAATTCAGTACAAGTCAGAACATCTGTCATGGTAGTCTTTGAGAACAAAGGATGAACAATAACAACAGCTTGTCCCTTGCCTGAACTGCCTAAGGGCCTGAGATGACTCCACATGAGGCCACTCTCCTGTGGACAGTGAAAATCTATTTAAATTTGTTCCCCAATGATTAACAAATTTTCCCTTATTCATACTCTCCCCATCCCAGTATTTCTGACCCCCTCCCCTAATTATCATTCAATCTCTTTCCTTCTCCCTATTGCCCAATCCTTCCTCTCCCAACACCCAATATCTCATTCTAAATATATCCACCCCTTCCACTATGTTCTCTGGACTGCCTGCAGCATAGGTATCAAACTTACTTCAATCATAAATATTTTCCTTTCCCATACTTTCCATCTTTTGACTCTCACTATGATCTGGCTCTCTCTTGATGATACAATTACCCTGTCCTCCCTTTCCAGCACTGAGCACACTTTTACTCATTCCTCCTATGTATTGCAAAGAAATGAGGAAATTGGAATATTCCCCATTGCCACTCCTAGGTTCTTGTTCTGTGACCATCACTCAGTAACCAATTCATTCCCTCCCTTGTGATTCACTTACTCCATATCTAACACCCAATTGATTTTAATTATTTGCTTGTTTGTGAATTAATAAGATGTTGGTTGGTTTCTTAGTTTCTTTAAGATGCCCATCTATCTCTTCTACATCACTATCCCAGCCCAATCCTATACTCATTATTTCTATATTTAGAATTTTTTCCCCTTTGCTTGTTAAGGCTAGGCAAGAGTACAACTCATGAAATCTTTACATCTGCTTCATATCTATGATTAAATTGCATTCACCTGTTGTGCCTAATTTCAAAAGATACCAAGTACATTCCTCTTCCTGCCCTTTCCTTTTTTTAAAAAAATATTTAAATCTATAGTTTATACCTCATTTTCCCTACATTACCCTGGAACAAAGTACAACTTCCAAGGGACAATAATATTCTCTACCCATTCCAGACTATGAGCAATGGGATATCTTGGGGAAGAACCAAAACAACAAAATAGAAGAAGCACTCCACCAAACTCTCTAAATATTTCTCTCCCAAAAATAATGCCCCAAATAAAATTCTGATATGACAGGGTCAACAAAATATTGGGTGTGATACACAGCAATGTTGGGTATGAAAATGTCAGGTTGAGACATTTTTCCAGCACAAGACCACTTAGGATACTGGGAAGTGAGATCTGTGACATGAGGGGTAGAGGCTAGTCTAGAGCCCACATGGGTGAAATACTAGTGGTGGGACTAGATCTTGGTGCCATTATATAAAGGCAGAAAAAGAAAGGGAGAAGCAAAATAGACTTTAGGGACTGGACAAAAAGAGAGAGAAGGATAAATAAAGAAAATAGAAAGGAGGAAAATGCATAGCAAGTAATCATAACTATGAATGTGAATGGGGTAAATAGCCCTAAAATAGAAGCAGATAGCAGAATGGATTAGAACCCAGAATCCAACAAGATGTTGCTTATAAGAAAACCATGAAACAGAGAGACACGGAGTTAAAATAAGGAACTAGAGCAAAATTTGTTATGCTTCACTTGAAGTGGAAAAGGCAGGAGCAGCAATCATGATCTCAGATAAAGCAAAAGCAAAAATAGACATAATTAAAAGGGATAATCAGGGAAATTACGTCTTGCTAAAAGGAGCCATAAACAATGAAGTAATATCAATCCAAAATATATATGAACAAACAGCATTGCATCCACATTCTTAAAGGAAAAGTTAAATGAAGTACAAGAGGAAAATAGACAGTAAAACTACACTGTTGTGGGTGACCTCAGCTTTCCCCATTCAGAGTTAGATAAATCTAACCATAAAATAACTAAAAAAGAAGTCAAGGAGATGAATAGAATCTTAGAAAAGTTAGTATGAAAGCCTTCTGAAGAAAACTGAATGGGAATAGAAAGAATCTTTCTCTTAGCTTAAATAACACCTTCACAAAAATTTGACCATATATTATGGCATAAAAACCTTAGAAACAAATACAAGAAAGCAGAAATATGCCCTTTTCAGACAATAATGAAATAATAAAACATTTACTAAAGGGCCATGGAAACAGACTAGAATTTATTAGAAACTAAATAATTTAACCCTAAAGAGTGAGGGGGACAAAGAATAAATCATAGAAACAATGATTTCATTAAAAATAATTACAACAATTTGACAAGATCCCAAAATTTGTAGGATGTAACCAAAACAATACTTAGGGTGAAATTATCACTCTAAATGCATAACTCAACCAAAGTAATAAATAGCAGAACAATGAAATGATATTCAACTTAAAAACTAAAAAAAAGAACATATTAAAAATTTCCAAATAAATGCCAAAATGAAAATCCCAAAAATCAAAGGAGAGATTAATTAAATTGAATTAAACTAATAAATAAAACTAGGAGCTACTTTATTTTTTTAAAAGCCAATAAAATATGTTATTGGCTAATTTGTTTTAAAAAAAGAAGGGATCCAAATTATTAGTATCAGATTAACAAAAGAGGAAATAGAATACTTAAATAAACCTATCTTAGAAAAAGAAATTGAACAAGCCATCAATGGGTTCTCTAAGAAAAAATCCCTAGTACCAGATGGATTTACAAATAAATTCTACCAAAATTTTAAGGAATGATTCATTGAATTCTATATAAAGTATTTGGGAAAATAGGTGAAGGAGTCTTACCCAATTCCTTTTATAAATCAAATATGGTTTTGTTAAACCAAATATGGTTTATATGTTTTTTATAAACTAAATATGGGTCATTTAAATCTAGGAAAGCAAAAACTAAAGAAAACCACTGATCAATTTCCTTAATGAGTATCAATGCAAAAGTTTTAAATAAAGTACTAGCAAAGAGATTATAGCAATATGTCATAATGATCATACACTATGACCAGGTATGATTTACACTAGAAATGTGGGACTAATTCAATATTAGGAAATCCCAAATAATTTTTTACTGGAATTCCTTATTATATGATTTGCCACTTTTGAAATGTATTTTTTCCTTAACCCATGTGTTATAGAATTTTGTAATAACATTTCTTTATTATTTAAACCTCAGATTCCTCTATGGAATCACACTGTAAATTATAAGAAACTCTGGTTTCAATTTTCTAAGGTTTTAAAAAATTTCTGGTTTCCTGAATTATGGTATTTAGGATTTTGTTTCATTCTCATTTTCTCTCTTTAAAATCATTTTAGTTTGGGGGCAGCTAGGTGGTACAGTAGATAAAGCACTGGCCCTGGATTCAGGAGGACCTGAGTTCAAATCTTACCTCAGATACTTGATACTTACTAGCTGTGTAACTCAAGGCAAGTGACTTAACCCTCATTGCCCTGCAAAAAAATAAATAAATAAAACAAATAAAATCATGTTAGCTTTAGTTATGAATTTAATATCATCAATAGAGAGACAACATAAAAGCAATATACAAGGAACAAAAAATAAGATTATATGTGAAAATGTCAAATTCTATTATATAGGTTAGAATTTTAAGAACTATTAGTTTGTTTTTATGTTAGAGAAATTACATAGTTTTTAAATCTTCCTATATTTTGACTTTGCTCTGTCTTTTACCACTTAAATTTTGAGTTATGTTTAATCCTTATTTTTTCCATAATCTCCACAATTTTCTTAAGTTTTATTTTTTTGACTCCTAAATTGTTGATTTTCTTTCAAATGTTTTATTAAGGCATCTCATTTCACTCATCTCTTCCTTCAATTTTTTTTCACTAGGCTCCCTAGGATATTTTGGGGTCTTCATGAAGATACTATTCTTTTTATTACTAGTTTCTGGTTATAGCTACTGATGAATTGTTCTATTCATATGCAGCCTTCTTCTGATATTCATATGATCATAAAATGAGAGCTGGTAGGGAACTTAGATGTCACCTGATCCAACTCTATGCAGGAAGTGAGTCCCAGAGAATTTAATTGACTTACCCATAGTCATGGAGGTAGTGAGTAATTTTACTTTATGGCATTTTCCATTGTAATACATTCTTTTCCTTGCCTATTCATTTTCTTGGGTTTTCTCTTGGTTTGTTTATGGAGATTGTCTTATAAGGGTTCCTTTTACCTCTTTGTGTTGTTTTTTGTTTTTTTACTTCATCTACAACATGTCTTACTGCTTGAAGTAATGGGAGAAATGCATCTTAGTTATAATTTCTCACTCAGTCATCTTGTTCATTCTGGTGGCATGTGTTAAAGAAACAAAGGAAACCAAAACACAGCATTAAACCAGTACAAGTCACTGAAGAATTTCAATGGAATAATTTACTGGGTTTTGTTTGTTTTTGGTCAGAATTTCTGATTTTATCTGTGTAAGGAACTCCCAGACAGGAAACTTTTACCAGTGAAGATTGAGAACTAATCTGCAATTTAGAGTCTTAAGAAGTTACCTAGGGCCATAAAAAGTGAAATGAGCTGTCCAGTATCATATGTTCAGCATGTATTGAAGCAGAACTTGAACCCAGGTTTTTTCTCACTCTCTATCCATTGATCTATGCTATACTTCTAATCCAAATAAAGTTAATCAGTTATATGATTGCTTTAAATATTTTGCCACATTCATAATACATTTCAGTTAGTCAATGAGTCAGTCAGCTGGCACTCTGCTATAAAGCTGTGTCTAGATGATAAAACAAGTTGTTAAAAAACTAAAAATTAATTCCTACTAGGAAGGTTTTTTGTTAGCTAAACAAAAAAAAGAAAAAAAAGGGTTGCTCAATTGAATTCAGTTTTAAATTTTTAAATTTAAAAAAAATCTGGGGGGGGGGCAATGAGGGTTAAGTGACTTGCCCAAGGTCACACAGCTAGTATGTGTCAAGTGTCTGAGGCCGGATTTGAACTCAGGTCCTCCTGAATCCACAGCCGGTGCTTTATCCACTGTGCCACCTAGCTGCCCCTGAATTCAGTTTTAAAAAACTCAATAGGAACATGAATTCATTTTACCTTGATTTTTTTTATATCAATACAACATATATAGCTTCAATTTCTTCTTTGTCTAACAATACTAGTGGTGAAATGGAACACTTTCAGTTGCACATTTTAGGAGGGTCTGAGTAGTTCTACTGCATTACGTGTGAACATTCTTCAATGTAATTCATCCAATAAATATTTATTATCAAGTTGTAATCAATTTAATTCCACAGGAATGTATTGACAGTGGTGTGTAAGTCATTGTTGTACATGTTACTAATAAAGTATGATGCTATCAAAGTATAGGATAATTTAAGAGAAGTGTAGAGTTTCAAACAAAAGTGCTTTAGGACTATTGATGGGAAACAAAACACTTTCATTTGGGGGTTATCAGAGAAGGCTATAAGCACAAGGTAGTATTGGGCTGGGTCTTGAAGGAAGAAAAGTATTATAAAAGGTAGAGATGACAAGAGGAATATAGAGACAAATAAAACAGAATCCCTATCTTCAAGAAAGTTCAACTGAATAAGAAAGATAGGGCATTCATACAATGAGAATAGGAAATAGAATATGACAAATGAATGAGAAACACAAAGAATGCTTTGATCAGCTCTGTCTGGGGACATCAATGATGACCTCATAAAGGAAGTGGCATTTGAGGGACCTTGAAGAATAGGGTAGACAGATGAGTCAGATCAATTTATGGGTAATGAATTTGTAAAAGAATGAAGGTTAAAAAAATATGGTCATTCAATATAAAGCAGAAAGTTATTTGCAAAATTGGAGTTCTATCAACATAATGCAGTATTGCCCTTTTCTGCAGAATTCATTACAAGTCCAGAACGAAATTACTCAATCAAATATATGAATGCCAAGTTCTGGAGTAAATGCTATCATCAAATTCAACTTTCGCCATTTGGTTCCAGTAACACTGGCATAAAAACGCAGATGATGTGAAAATAGATGCCAACATTTTGAATATCCTTTAGAGCAGTGGTATCAAACTCAAAAAGAAATGGAGTCATTAAACCATACATAATAATCCCTGCAGGCAGTATATTAACTTAGTTTTTACATGTAATATTACTATTGTTTTATTGTATTTTTATTTATTTTGTTAAGTATTTCCTAAGTGCTTTATAATCTGGTTCTGCTTCACTTGGTATTGTTGCAGGATGTATATTTGACAACTTTGTTTTAAGTCATGGGACACCATAATGCTGAATAGGTATGCAATGCTTTCCAGCCATCTTCATGCCATGCTGCCATCTGAGGACCTTTCCCCTTTTTCTGTCCTTCCCTCTCCCTCGCTTTTGCTTTTTTTTTTTTTTTTTTTGTTACTAGAGGTGGACCTCTAGCTCTGGGAAGAGAAACCAAATCATCACTACTATTCCTAGAAAGACCATGTTAATCAAATATTCTATATAGTATTCATCCTGTGACTTCCCAGATGAAAATATGCCTTGCCCATCATTTCTCTCTCTCATTCTCTCTCTCTCTCTCTCTCTCTCTCTCTCTCTCTCTCTCTCTCTCTCTCTCTCTCTGTGTGTGTGTGTGTGTGTGTGTGTGTGTTTCTAATAGACTCTAAGCTCCATGAGGTCAGGAACATTTTCCTTTTTGATTTTGTATCCACAGTGGTTAGCACAGTTCTGAGCATATAGTAAGCAAATGATTTTTTCATTTATTCACTTTTTCATTCAGTCAACAAGACCTAGTGACTAGTTAGATTGTCCCAAAGAAAATTAGCTGTTTAAGGGAGGGGAAGGGTTGTAAACTGCATTCACCATGGTACTTTGTTGATCTATGGTTTCCTGTTATGTAGGCACTCTATTCATTGGTACATAGTATAAGAAATTTGTACTTTTTCACCTAGTAACATCCTTATCTTTTCAGAAATACTCCATAAATGGTTCACAGAATACATGGGAGGCCTTCTTCTCTTAGCTGTATTTTTGTTTGTTTGTTTTTTTTGTTTTTGCTGGGCAATGAAGGTTAAGTGACTTGCCCAGGGTCACACAGCTAGTAAGTGTCAAGTGTCTGAGGTCAGATTTGAACTCATGTCCTCCTGAATCCGGGACCAGTGCTTTATCTACTGCTCCATCTAGCTGCCCCCTGTTTGTTTGTTCTTAAGGTCTATGTTGCCAAATGCTACTTGGACAGTTTATCCTTTGTCAATGATTCTTGCTGGATGCCAACCCCACCACATTCTTCATGATATCATTTATGCCATATCTTAATCAAATCATCATTTGCAATAAACTGCAGTAAAATTATTTCCATTATGCATCTTTAGTTTGCTTTCTAATCAATTAATTATCAAAGAAAAATGAAAAATTACATGGCTTACTCGCCTGAAGTTCCAAGAAACTTTGGAGGTTATCTGACAACAGGAATTTGTTTTGCCTTTTTTTAAAGTGAAAATGAAACATCTAGAAAGCAGAAATCTTCTTCTTGCTTGCAATGGAATTATATAGTTAAATCATAGGATTAACTTTAATGTATTGACACACTCCTTGCTCTAGCAAGTTATCACCTTTTCTCTTGAAAAACAATTTTTCCTATGTGTCTATTTCATGAGCTATCTATATCATGTCTGTACTTTCAGGCGTTTCAGATAGATCACTCACCTAGAAATGATAATCCACCTTTTACAAATCTTCCCCTTATCTGAACATAAAATTGAGGTTCAGATAAACATTTCTTTGAAGAAGTAATATAAATACTTCATAGAATGGTTTTACCTGTCAAATAACAGGGGCAGTTCTGTCTGACATAGCTCAGGAAAGATCATGTAAGTCTATGCAGAGCTTCATTTTGTGCTCTGATGAATAGTGGAAGGAATTCTTTTGCCATGTTTTGGAACACAGCCATAGGCATATTGTGAGATTTGGAGCCCCTATGTACTAATGCTGACAAGGCAATAGGGCCTTGGAACTTGGTAGTGCTCAGCAGGGAACAGCTGCTTGTGAGTAATTGCAAGGGACTGCCCATGTATTTGCTATTCTGTGGGCAGCTGCTCTTTGTGGGAACCAGCATGATCACATAGTGGCCATTGGTTTTGTTTTTTCCTCTGTTATATAATGGCCAAAGGACTGAGAGTGGGATCTTAGAAATTGTCTAGGTCAGCAACTTCATTTTACAGGTGAAACAATCAAACAAACAAACATTGAGGTTTTGATGCGCTCTAAGGTACTTGGCCAAGGTTACTTACGCAGGGGAAAGTAACAAGCTGGGTCTTCTGATTCTAAATCAGTCAACAAGATTTATTAAGCACATGCTATATATAAATAAATAAATAAATAAATATATATATATATATACGGGGCACTGTGATAGGCCATGCTGATTCAAAGATAAAAATGAAACTGTCCCTGCCGTCAAGCTTTTATTCTATCAAAGGGAGCTATATATACATAACCAGTACTCTCTATTCTATATAACACTGCCTGACAGCACAATTTACTACAGGTGTCTTTAGTGTTCTGTCTTCTGACAGGTATATATTGTCATGACTGTTGAGATGAAGCATTGGTTTCTAAAATGAAGTGTGCATATCTCAGGGGGTACACAAGATAATGCACTCAAGTGCATGAAGAAAGTATCCAAACTAAGTAGAGCAATACAGGTGTTCAATATTGGCAAATATTGTCTGCCCCTGCTCTTCTCACTGCCAGGACCTAGTGATTCCTGTGTTGGATAGTCAGCCATGGGCATTCTTCCCTAGGAAGGCAGATGGCAGTGAGGCAATAATTCTCTTCCTGGCTCTCATCCTCCGTAAAATGAGACCATTTTAAAGCCACATCCTCAGGTGATAAAGGATGCATCGTACACACTGTAAGCTGGGTAAGGGTAGGGGCAGTTGATGGCAGAATCATGGGACAAGCTATCCTTTCATAGGCGCTCCCCTACTTCCTTGGCACACAGATTTCTTGTTGTCAGCTGGAATTTTTTCCTCTATCTTACCCCAAGAAAACAAGAGAGGCTCATGCAGGGCCTATGAGAAACTTTTGGAGACACCAAGAAGAATAGGTACATTAGTCCAAAGCATAGTTGAGAGCAAGCAACAGCAGCAGCAGCAGCAGCAGCAGCAGTGAACAATATTGGCTGCCACCATAAATAGGCTTGGGATTCAAATAACCTGCGACAGAACTCTCAGGTCTATAATTCTGATCCCAAGATCCACGTCCCCCCCCCCCCACACACACACACACACACAATCCCCAGGTCCCAATCAATTGAACTTAGAAGCAAATGGAAAAGGCCATCTACCATCAGGAAATGGCCTATTCAGACATCTTACCATCTGCCCTGACAGTGTACCCTTCCCTCCACCTGGAACAGTTACCCTCTAGACGTGGGACCTGAATGCAAAATCCATACCCAACTATCAAACTCACTAGCAAAATTTCAACAAATTTGGTGTTCAGTTGTGTCTGACTCTTCATGACCCCATTTGGGATTTTCTTGGCAAAGATACTGCAATGATTTGCCATTTTATTTTTGTTTCTTTCTTTTTTTTTTTTAAGTGAGGCAATTGGGGTTAAGTGACTTGCCCAGGGTCACACAGCTAGTGAGTGTTGTGTCGGAGGCCATATTTGAACTCAGGTACTCCTGACTCCAGGGCCAGTGCTCTATCCACTGTGCCATCTAGCTGCCCCTCATTTTATTTTTCCCCAGCTCATTTTACAAATGAGAAAAGTGAGGCAAACAGGGTTAAGTGAGTTGTCCAGGGTCACACAGCCAGCAAGTATCTGACGCTGGATTTCAAATCAGGTCTTCCTGACTCTAGGACTTGTGCTCTGTCCACTATACAACCTACTCTTGCACAGTTAGTGGATGAAATGTAAAAAGTAGTATCTTGTTTTAGCAAGTACATAGCAATGGGTTTCTTCTACTTGAATCTGCACAACTTATGAACTTTGTCATATATGACAGTCATTAAAAGCACGCATTCTAGTAAATTTAGAACCAGATCTTCAGTATTATATAGCAAAGTTTTAAAAATAATGAGTCACGAGTGAGCTCTCGAACTCATGACACGATTGCTCCAAAAACCATCCAAATAAGGTCATAGGAAAATGCCCAGAGCAGCAAAACTCACAGAAGAATGTGCTGAAATTATCTTCTAACCAAGAACAGCTTGGAAGGTCAGAAGGAGGGAGTTTCTGTGCTGATACAGGAGTTGGGCCCAACCCCACAGTCACCCTGACACAGATTCAGTCTCAGGAAGTCCTCACCAGAGAAGGAGACCTCCAGAGCCTCTGAATCAGCTGAAGAACCAGTGTCGACTGGAACTAAGCTTACAGTCTGGTGAGTGGGCTGAGCCCTGGGCAGGGGAGAGACTACAGGGGTCTATGTTGGTGCTAAGGCAAAACTTGGATTTTACACCCCTACTGAAAACCAGGTGGTAGGCTCGAGTAGAAGTGGCCCAGGTTGGGGAGGGGCACAGGCTTGTCGAAGCTAACAACCACAACACACAAAGATGGTTGATTGGCAAGTTGGTCTGGGGTCATCTAGGACCAGGAAACAGGCCGGGTGAGGGAAGAACTGAATTCTCCTTAAATCATACCACTTTGGACTTCTTAAGCTTGGGATACTGCAGCCTGGAAACAGTGCCCCACTTTAAGGAGCTAAAAGTCTAGTAAAAGAAAGGCAAGATGAGCTGACAGAGAAAGAGGAGGACCATAGAAAGTTTCTTCAGTAACAAGGAAGACCAAGGGGCACCCTCAGAGGAAGATGTCAACATCAGGGCCCCTATATCTAAAGCTTCCAAGAAAAATACGAATTGGTCTCAGGCCATAGAGGTGCTCAAAAAGGACTTTGAAGATAAAATTAGAGAGGTAGAGGAAAAAATGGTAAGAGAAATGAGGGTGATGCAGGAAAGACATGAGAAAAAAGTCAACAGCTTGAAAAGTCAAATGGAAAAGGAGATACAAAAGCTCTCTGATGAAAATAATTGCCTAAGAATTAGGATTGAACAAATGGAAGCCAGTGACTTTATGAGAAACCAAGACACAATAAAAGAAATCCAGATGAATAAAAAAATAGAGGGCAATGTGAAATATTTTCTGGGAAAAACTGCTGACCTGGAAAATAGGTCCAGGAGAGATAATTTGAAAATTATTGGTCTACCTGAAAACCATGATCAAGGAAAGAGCTTAGACACCATCTTCCAAGATATTCTCAGGGAAAATTGCCCTGAAATTCTAGAAGAAGCTAAAATAGAAATTGAAAGAATCCACCAATCACCTCCAGAAAGAGATCCCCAAAAGAAAACTCCTAGGAATATTATAGCCAAATTCCAGAGCTCTCAGGTCAAGGAGAAAATATTGCAAGCTGCCAAAAAGAAAGAATTCAAGTATTGTGGAGCCCCAGTCAGGATAGCACAAGATCTAGCAGCTTCTACATTAAAGGACCGGAGGGCATGGAATATGATATTCCAAAGGGCAAAGGAAATGGGCTTACAACCAAAAATCACCTACCCAGCAAAACTCAGCATTATCTTTCTGCAGAAAAAATGGGATTTTAATGAAAAAGAAGACTTTCAGATATTTGTGATGAAAAGACCTGAACTAAATGGCAAATTTGACTTTCAAACACAAGACCCAAGAGAAACATAAAAAAAAAAAATTGGAGCTGGGGGAAATACCTGGGGTCGTAAAGTGGGCGACTGTCTTGTGTCTGAGGCCAGGTTTTGGCTGGGATCCTCCTGGGTCCAGGGGTGATGATTTATCCACTGTGTCACTTAGCTAGATGATAACATCTTTAGGGTTAAATTGAGGGGTGAAGGGAATTCATTGGGGGAGGTGGAAGGGCAGAAGTGAAATCCTACATGAAAGTAACAGGAAAAGGCTTATGGAGTGGGGGAAGAAATGGGAGAGGAGCAGGTCAGTAAATGAATTTTACACTCATCAGAGCTGCCTCAAGGAGGGACTAATAGACACACCCAACTGGGTGGAATAATCTATTTAATCTGGGCAGTAAATGAGCCTAACACTCATCAAAATTGGCTCAAAGACCCCAATCTCATTAGAATTGGCTCAAGGAGGGAATAATGTACACACTCAATTGGGTGGAGTAATCTCTATAACCCTGCAAGAAAATAGGAGGGGAAAGGGATAAAGAGAGAGGGGCAAAAGAGGGAAGGGCAGAGTTGGGGAGGGGACAGACAGAAGCAAATCCCTTTTGAAGAGTGATAGGATGAAAGAAGATGGATATTAGAATAAATATCATGGGGAAGGGAATAGGATGTAAGGGAACCAGTTAACAATAGTAATCATGAAAAAGAGAAAAGGGGGAAAAATTGTACAAAAAATATTTATAGCAACTCTTGGTGGAGGCTAAGAATTAAGAATCAAGGGAATGGGGGCAGCTAGATGGCGCAGTGGATAGAGCACCGGCCCTGGAGTCAGGAGTACCTGAGTTCAAATCCGGCCTCAGACACTTAACACTTACTAGCTGTGTGACCCTGGGCAAGTCACTTAACCCCAATTGCCTCACTAAAAAAAAAAAAAAAAAAAAGAATCAAGGGAATGTCCACCAATTGAGGAATGATGGAAAAAGCTGTGTTATATGATTGTAGTGGAATGGACTTGTGCTACAGGAAATGACAAACAGGATGATCCCTGAAAAACCTTGAAAGACTAATAAACATCGATGTATAGTGAAGTTAGCAGAGCTGAGAGGACATTATGCATAGTGACAGCAGTATTGTGCAATGAGTAATTGTGAATGACTTAATTATTCTTAGCAGTGCAATGATCCAAGACAATCCCAAAGAACTAATGAGGAAGCTTACTATGCACCCCTATAGAAAGAACTGATAAAAAGAACACTTGCGGATTGTACATATATAACCTGATTGCGATCTTGTGGAGGGGAGAGGAAAGGGAAGGAGAGAGGGAGAAAAATTTAGAACCCTAAGTCTTATGAAAATGAATGTTGAAAACTACCGTTACATGTAAATAGAAAATAAAATAAATGTTTGTTGTTTAAAAAAAATAATGAGTTACATTATTCTCACTAAAATATTAACTTTTGAGTGAAATTAAAAGTTTGTACCATAAATAAAACAAAATTTTTTTTAAATGTTTGTCATCTTTATCTCATCTTTAAAAATTTCTACTTTTGAGATGTTTCACAATAAAGCATTAGTCCACTAATATAGGAATAGAATTCATAAAAAAAATACACAGCATTCAAAGGTTGACACACCAAACTTTTTGCAGATAGGCTATGTGATCAAAACGCTTACAGCCATTGGTCCAGAGGATTTATAACTTTGACTCTCCACCTCTTAGACCAGTAAGCATGTGCTACATCAAGCATGCTAGTCCCAATAGGAGGGAACAGAAACTCATAAGAAACAAGAAAGTTTGAGTAAAAGGAATGCTATTTTTTGTTTCATTTTGCATTTGAAAAGTAACACAATCTGAGGTTTTAGAATAATCTAATATGATTGACAATAACAAGTTATGTCACACTATTAAGAAAAAACTGAACATATTGCTAAGTGACAAAACCTTTAATACTCCAACCTCACTCCCCTGCCCTTTAAAAAAATGTCCCTTTCTGTATTTTCCTTCCTTGGAGCATTTGCAGCTGCCATTCTTAGCTCAGTTTCCTTTGCATTCATGCATATGAAAAAAAAATGAAAATTGCAAAATACAAAAGCTCCACATTTAGATGTTCAAATGAAAGAATGAAATCCCCAACACAGAAGGATATTGACAGCTCTGACAGATCCTGCTCTGACTTTAACAGTGGAAGACAGTTGCATAGAAACAATAACATTCAAAAATAACTCCTTTTGTTACAAAAAAAAATAATGAGGGGATGAATTGAAAGGCTTTTAGGACCCAAGCAAGTATCATGAACTATTATTTTGAAATTTTGGACCTGACATTTTGTCAATTAATTTTCATTCTAAAAAAAAAAATCAAAATGAGCTCCAGTGAAACTTGCATCAGTTTTCTCATTTAAATTGAGTATTGAATGTTATGGTACTTTCCCTCTACAGTGACTGTTTTAAAAATTGCTAACATATCCTCTCAAAGCCTTGTTGGTTCTTCTGAGCCTGGAGTCCTAAGTCTTACTTTGTTCAATAAACAGTTTACTCCTCCTGCAACAACATTATACTTGGTCTTATTCTCTTGAATATCCACTAGTTCAGACACAAATTGAAAACTAGTTCAATTATCTTCTTCCACCCAATTTTCACATACTGAAATGTTTTAAAAAATGAATGAAAACCTGATGTAATTTCATCTGCTGGATACAGATAATATAAAGTCAACAATTTTTTTTTTTTGCTGGACAATGGGGGTTAAATGACTTGCCCAGGGTCACACAGCTAGTAAGTGTCAAGTGTCTGAGGCCGGATTTGAACTCAGGTACTCCTGAATCCAGGCCCAGTGCTTTATCCACTGCACCACCTAGCTGCCCTAAGTTAACAAATATTTTAAAGACAATTTTGGTGCTTCATGAAATAGACTTTGAACCAGATATAGAAATGTGCATGCATCACCAAAACAATAAACAAATTGAGTGAAATAGCAGACAAACTAGGTATTTGGCATGGACTAAACACAAAATGGTTAGTTACTCTTCTTCCTTTCCCGACAGAATTTTTGAAATTTGTTTTGTTGGCATAATAAAGGAGCTTTAATTCTCAAAAAGTTGGAGATTAGTGAAAATGTGGCAACTTCCTAGTTCTAGTATAACTCATTTCCCCATATCTATAAATAACTTTTTAATAAAATTTACCTTTTCATGAATTCTATTTATTTTCTCCCTATGAAAGCCTGTCTGATGTGCCCATCTTTCATTAATATTCATTGGAATTATTTAGCACTTTAATTTATTTTTCCTTTTTTATTTCTCTGCTCTCCAAGCACATTGTTATATTTGGAGAACCTAAGATCTATTCATTTCGAGCCACCTATACTCTATATCCCATTTCAAAACATTTACATAGAACTCTGTCATAAATTTTGGCCAAAGAACATGATTTCTAAAATCATTTCCTGGTTATTTGTGATTGTAATGTGGGTGTTTGTATATTTATGCTTTATATGAGGGAAGGGTAAACAAGGTGGCCAGGCTGAATTTATTAAAGGGACAGTTCAGAATATTGCAACTAAAAAAAAAAAGGAACATAGAGCTTGAAAAGGTTAGACTCTGCAAAGTTGTGAAAGTCAGCTTCATTAGATAATTTACAGTTTTCTAATAAATAAGGTTTATATTATCATTGATGATAGCTTATTTGAACTTATACTTTTCAAAGAAAATGATATTTTCTCAATGTATGAAAATTTTCTGCAAATCTTATTTTGAATGATCTTCCATTATATATAAGAATTTCATATTCACTTTTTATTCGATTGAATTTAATTAGAAAAAAATATTAAGCACGTACTTGTGCGAGGCACTATGTGCACTACTAGGAATTAACAGACAAATCTAAAGTCTTCCTGGCCTTGCCTCAAAGAACATATATATATATATATATATATATATATATATATGTATGTATATATATTTTTTAAGGCAATTGGGGTTAAGTGACTTGCCCAGGGTCACAC
Organism: Dromiciops gliroides; assembly: GCF_019393635.1. NCBI lineage: Eukaryota > Metazoa > Chordata > Mammalia > Microbiotheria > Microbiotheriidae > Dromiciops > Dromiciops gliroides. Next base: position 357,330,384 of record NC_057864.1, on the reverse strand, counting down.
AGCTAGTAAGTGTCAAGGGTCTGAGGCTGGATTTGAACTCAGGTCCTCCTGAATCCAGGGCCTGTGCTCTATCCACTGCGCCACCTAGCTGCCCCAAGAACATATATTTTAATGGGTAAGTAAAATAAGTTCACAAACACAGAAGAGGTCATCAATATGTTGGCAAATCAAGGAAGGCTCCATGAAGGAAAAATTACTTTAACCAAGTGAGTAACCAGATCAGTGATTGTCTTTGGTCCCTTTACCTTCCTCTATAGTTAAAAAAAAAAAAAAGTTGTGGCAAATTAAGAATTGTATAGTCCTTATACTTTTACCTGAGTTTATATGAAGCATATTTATAGGAGGTAGAAAGAATAATTACCAATGCCCCAAACCATTGAGAATTCTCTCTATTTCAAAGTCAACATGCTATTTGGGTCAAAGCAATTTAGAAGAATAAGAAATGTTGAATGTGAGAAATATAGAGATGTATGGAAAGACATGGAATGATGCAAAGTACAAATTCCCTACCTGGAATGACTCTCATGCCCCAGTCCTAGGAAAACCTCATCCAAGTCCACTGGAACCCACCAGTTCTTGACTGGTGAATGAGTGAGGATAAATTCACCTAACCATTTGAACAAATTAGCATGGGGAGAATGATATGCCACCTAGAGGGAAGGGGGTTCTTGGCCTTAGGATATTATAAGCAGATAAACCAACATTGAAATCATAAGAACAGAAGGAAACCAAACCAATGCAAACCAAAATAAAGTCAGAAATTACAAGTTCAAAAAGAGAAATAAGTTAAAGAGTAGACCATTTAGAACATTTTACAGATAATGTCTTCAATGTACTAGAGGCTCTGAAAAGGGAAACAATAAATTTGGAACTCAAAAATACAGAAATGAATGAAAACTTAGTAAGGGAAAGGACAACTTTGAAAGAATATATAAATTGCATATAAGGCATAGTAACTGACCCTGAACTGAATGGAGGTAATTATGCTTTGTAGGTCTTCTAGAACAAGACAGGAATATGTTTAATATATATGAATTTGAAACTGAAGAAAATAATAAAAGAGGCTTCCTAGAATTTTTGAAAACTGATAACAAATTACTAATCCCTAGAATCAATAAATTGACATATAAGAAAACGTCCCATGCTTAAAATTCAGAGGCATGTAGTAGGTAAGTTTGAGAATTTCAATAACAAATAACAAATTTTGTAAGCAATTAAGGGAAAGACCTCCAGCTGCAAAGAAAAGCAAAGTTGCATAGAGTTAATTTGCATCTACAACAATTAGAGAAGAGTTACAATGCAATCATAGAATCTTAGATTTAGAGATGGAAGGGAATTTAGAAGTCATCAAATCCAACCCCATCATTCATTATGAAGAAACTATATATATACACCACCAGTCAGGCAATCAAGAAATTTGAGTTTAACTTAAGATACTAGCTATATGACTCTGGTCAAGTCATGAAATCTTTCTTGTCCATACTCTGTGTGTATGCATGTATGTACACATATGCACATGTATAAGGAGAAAGAGTCTGTCTTCCTCATGTTTGACAACTTTCTGTAACAAAAGTTTATTTCAACATACAGATTATCATGAGTACCATGCCTAAATAGAACAAATGGGAAGGGCAAAAATAATATTGAATTTCTCATTAATACAACTTTCTGGTAAGCCATACGTTTACCCCTATTTATTTATGATTTGTTTAGAAGGATCTAGTGTGATTGAATGCTGTTCTCAATTCCCTGTACCAGGGCATTTCTTGCTTGGATATTGCTGTAGTTTTATATTATGTCCTTTCAATCAAGATGTTCAGGCCCAATTCTACTACTCTCTACCCCTTGTCTATCACTAGTGTCTTATAACAAAAAGAAGCATGAAGAGAAATGCTGCCCTGGGCAGCATTCCACTGAAAAATAGCAGGAGATGAACTATACTTCTGCAATAATTTGAATTCTATGCAAGGGAAGGGGCATGTGTTATGCCAGGATTCAGATTACAATAGTCTGTTGGTACTAAAACAAGGAAAGAGTTAATTTGGACAGATTCAGAACTGGCAAGCATTATGAATCAATTATATGGGTCTAAGAGTAATTTCAGAATGGTTAGTTAAGAGAGGAAGGAGGACGTTACTATCATAAATATAGTAGGCAATTGGACAAACCAGTGAAAGCAGGGATGAGGGATCTAGGCTAAGAAACTGGCAAAACAAACCATTAGCAGATCAAGTAGAGGAAACCCAAGCCAAAATTAGTCAAACCAATCAGAAGACATAGATTTTAGGCATGAGGTACCAGTGAGGAGACTTGTCCAGTCATAACAAGAATATTTTTGTTTCTGAGCTGATTGGTAGATTAAGGGATGTGATTGACATATCAATATCTAGATTTCAACAAAGCCATTGATAAAGGCTCTCATATCGTCCTCCAGAACAATATTAGTTTCCACTTCTGTAAAATGGATAATTTATAGCACCTATTCCAAAGGGTTGTTTTGGCGATCAAGTAAGTTAAGATATATAAAGCACTTCATAAGCCTTAAAGCACTATATAAATGCTTATTATTTAGGAAAAACATTGGCAAGTTGCAATGCATCTATAGAAGGGAGAAGAGAATAGGAAGAAGAGAGACCACGACAAATGAGGTTCAATTGAAGGAAAACTATTATGTCAAGCTTGGAAAGGAAAAGACTGAAGTAGGAGATAAGAGAACTGTCTTAAAATATGTAAAATGCTATAATGTAGAAGGATGGATGAAACTAGTTATGTTTGGCCCCAGACGTCAGAATTTGGAGCAATGAGTAGAAACTCTCTCAGCAGTTTTTAATGCCTCAAATAGTGTAGCACCTGGGGTCCCTCATGACATGTGGGTCCCAAAAAACTGACTCTAAATTCTAGTCACTCTGAGTCAATACCTATTCAATGTCATACATCCTGAGTTCACACTCATGTGTTTACTTTGACCAGTCCTCCAGAAGACACAATAAATCGAAACAAAATACATTTAATCAAACAGCTTAGCAAGTAAAGTGACAATAAAATTTGCTCCCATGTGCATAGTATAAAATATATTCCCCCACATGTTGCCACACCACCACTGAGAAAGGGTACATATAAGGAGAAGATATGTGACCTGGGAACACCTATTGAGGGTATAAATATAGGTATATATGACTGAGGCAATCCATAGCTCTGATGCTGCAGAACTGCTAATGTCCTCTGAAAACATCAATTCAGTGATGTCATCTGGGTGATTTTTGCTGGGGCAGTGATTGTAATTCTCTTATATATTTCATATGAGTATTATATTTCCACTATCTGCTGGACATTGAGCCATCTCTGCCACCTCCAACAGTTAGTGCATGAAAAAAAAATGCACACTCTCTAGCTATTCATTTGATCTAACTATTCTGGTAAACATTTTTAAATAATGTAAGAGGGAATGGATGGTGAAAAGAATAAACATTTATTAAGCATCTACTATATAGAAGACAGGCTCACCTAGGTGGTACATTAAATAGAGTGCTAGACATGGAGCCAGGAAGTGCAGTCTTAGACACTTCCTAGGTGTGTGACCCTGGCAAGTTTCTTAACCCTGTTTGCCTCAGTTTGCTCATCTGTAAAATGAGCTGGAGAAAAACAAATGGCAAGCCACTCCAATATCTTTCATAAGAAAACCCTAAATGGGATCAAAAAAAGTTGGACATGACTGAAAATGACTAATCAACAACATCAATTTATGAAGTACTATGCTAAATATTTTAAAAATATGATCTCACTTAATCTAATTTGGTCCTTACAACAATCCTGTGAAGAAAACATTTTTATGATTCCCATTTTACAGGTAAGGAAACTGAGGTAGAAGGTTAAGTGACTTGCCCAAGTTCACAAGACTAGTCAGTATCTGAGGCTGAATTTGAATTTAGTTCTTCCTTATTCCAGACCTAATTCTCTATCCATTAAAAAAAGAAATATATCTAAACTGCTCATAGCCGTTCACCAGAGATCCTGGTGAAGGACATATACTCAAAGGAAGTAAAAGATACAAAAGCTACTCCATAAGTATTAAAACATTCATAAATAATATTCATATATGACATATATTATTGTTTAGTAATTTTTGAGTCATAGCCACTCTTCACGATGCCATTTGGGGTTTTCTTGGCAATGATACTATAGTGGTTTGCCATTTCCTTTTCCAACTCATTTTACAGATGAGGCAAAAGGGGTTAAGTGACTTGCCCAGGATCACACAGCTAGTAAGTGTCTGAAGCCAAATGTAAACTCAGAAAGATGAGTCTTCCTAATTCTAGGTCCCACACTCTATCCACTTCACTACCTAGTGACCATAACATTTATTAAATTATATTAATATTCCTATGTAATAACATTGTGACAAATGAAAAACCCCAAGAGACAGAGTTTCTGAGTAATTAATAATCAATTTATTAGTCTGGCTAATAATCAATAAATTGATGGTCATTGGTCTTTCTTGATAACCAAAAAATATACAAAAAAAAAATGAAGAGACTAGAAAACTTCATATATTTTTGGAAAAGGGAGTACCCCTGACAGATAAAAATTGATCTTTATTTGTCAACAAATAGAAAAGAGGGTGTTCATTTAAATGGGAAGGTGGGCCAAAAGTTCCTCTTGCTGAGAGCGTGGCTTGACCATGAGACTTGACCGCCACCAGCAATGTGGACAAAGAAGTCCATCTTTATTCAGACATCTCTGATTGGTTTTCTCCTTCATGCACTGTGTTACCCTTAACTCCAAGTGGAGGGTAGGGCAAGGTTTAAGGACTTGGGTTTAGTGCTTTGGGGCTCTAATCACTTAGATTAGATTCCATTTACATTCTAATTAGAAGTACATTCTCCTAGTTGTGTGGGCTCTCACTCAAGATTCAGAAGAATTTACTCCAAGGATCAGGCCAATCTTATTTATCAGCTTTGTCCTTCAGAGACTGGCTCTTTGATCCACAGGGGCTAGTCCCTAAATGAGGAACTTTTACAAAAAAGGAAAAGAAAAGAAAAAAGAAAGAAAAGCTTAGATCCTGATTTAATAATTGGTTATTGACATAATATAAAAATAATAATTTCTCTCTATTAAAACATTCACCAGCACTTCATGTAGTAGTAAAAAACCAGAAAATTATGCCCAGTGATTGGGAGATGGCCAAACAACTTATGTTATAGGAGTGTGATGAAATACCATTGTTATATTTTTAAAAAACCAACACACACACGCAACAAATATGAAGAATTCAGAGGAAGATGGAAAGATATAAACTGATGCAGAGTAAAGCAAATTCATGAAACAATACACAAAATATTTTTACTACTAATTTTTAACGTTTACACAGCATCTTGTTTTACAAAACATATTTTTAGATATTGTCTCACTGATCCTGACACAGTCCTGTGGGAACTACTATCATTATCCCCATTTTACAGATGAAGAAGCTGAGACTTTGATAGGTTAAATGACTTTAAAAGGGTGCTAGTAGGTCATATTAATCAGAATTCATAGTGCTAGTAGGTCTCATTAGTCAGAATTCAAACATAGTCTTCCTGACTCCAAATCTACCAAACTCAGATGCCTAGATAAAGCACTCTCTAGGGTAAGACATTAGCAAACTCCTTTTCTTTAACATGGATATCTTAGAATAAGATATTTGATCCAAGGATCCAAGGATTTAGAATCTTCTGGGTCCTAGCTTGGAATGCTGACAAGTGGAAGGCGAGAACGGTTATAGTACCTTACCCAAGGTCATACTGGTAGTATGTACATTAGAAGATACTAGATTCAAACCTATGTCCATCCACACCAGTCCAGAGTACTTTTTGGTCCACCACACCCAATATATTTGTTTTATATTGTCCTTTTTGACTGCCTATATATTTTTTTCAGAGCATGATCAGTTTATTAGCAAGGCTAATAATTGGGGAGAAAAAAGTCCAAGACTACCCAGTAGTTGGTTTGTTTTAATTTTGTTTGTTTGTTTAATAGTATCTTATTTTTCTCCAATTACATATAAAGATAGTTTTCAACATTCATTTTTGTATGGTTTTGAGTTCCAAATTTTTTCCCTCCTCCTTCCCCAAGCAATCTGATATAGGTTATACATTATAATCATGTTAACCAAATTTCCAAGAGGGCAACTAGGTGGCAGAGTCGATAAAGCACTGGCCCTGTATTCAGAAGGACCTAAGTTCAAATCCGACCTCACACACTTGACACTTACTAGCCATGTGACCTTGGGCAAGTCATTTAACCCTCATTGCCCTGAAAAATAAAAATTCCACATTTGTCATGTTGTGAGAGAAGAATCAGAACAAAAGGTAAAAACCACAAAAATCCAAAAACAAAAACAAGAACAAACAAACAAAAAAAAACAACAACAAAAAATGCAAAACTAACATGCTTTGATCTGCATTCAGACTCCACAGTTCTTTTTCTGGATGTGGAGAGTATTTTCCATCATGTGTCTTTGGGAATTGTCTTGGATCATTGTATCACTGTGAAGAGCTGAGTCTTTCGCAATTAATCATCACACAATGTTGCTGTTACTGTGTACAGTGTTCTCCTGATTCTGCTCACTTCACTCAGCATCAGTTCATGTATTCACAGTCTATATTTTGAAATGATAGCACCACTGAGGTGCTTCTAGAAGTAGATATGTTTTATTTATTTGATAGATATGTTTCTTTCATTTATTTATTTGCCCCTTCAGTTTTTAGGCTTTCTACTTAAAAATGAGTGGTGGTGCTACTTGATAAATCCAGTGGAATCAAGATGTAATCAAGGATGAAATCAAATGTGCCTAGAGTCCACACAATTTTCAAAGCGGAAACTAAAATATATTTGCTACTCATTAGACTAACTAAAGTAATTGCTGATTTTTTTTAGAACCCATAAAATATTTTATGTTGATTGGCCAGAGGGAAAAAAAACTGTTCCGTGGTTATTATACTGGATACTATTATCAGAGATAGAATAATACCCTGGAAAAAAACATTGTTTCTAGACCACACAGGTATGTTCTGAGGGCCATGGGGACTCATACACTCTGAGCTAATATTCTCATGGAGAAGGGATTAATTAATGGTAATAAAAATAATGACAGCTAGGATTTATTTTGTGCTTTAAGTTTTGATGCTCACAACAATATTGAGAAATAGTTGCTGTTATTATCTCCATTTTACAGATAAGGAAACAGGCAATTAAAAAATAAATGACTTGTTTAGAGTCACACAGCTTGTGTTTAAGGCAAGATTTGAAATCAGGTTTTCCTGGCTCATGGTCAAGCACTGTATTTATTATGCCACATAGCTGCTTTAAGGATTAAGGATTTATTTATTAAGTTGTCTCTTAAACATTGCAAAGCATTTAAGTGTTTACTATGCTGTTGTTTGACATTTGTTTTCGAAGAGGACCATGGCAGATGTCATGACTTACAATGAGTTGGATTTAAGTGAGGAAGGACTGTGCAAAGTCACCAGCCTCACGCTCTCCCCTGGAGCCATCTCAGTCCCATGGCAAGATATATTATCAGGACAACTGGAGATGACCCCAGGATGAAGTGGGAGACCTTGGCCCAACTAAGACCTTTCCCAGGTCTCAGTTTGCCTGAGGCAATGCCCATTCAGTGATTAAGGCTAGGTAACAAAGTTGGAAAAGAAACCCCAACAAACAAATTTATATTTCTTTGGGCATACACCAGGCCCTTGAAGGAAAAGCTAAAGGGGAATAAATATTGAATCCATACTCTGTGCACATCCTTGCTCCAAAGGCCCTGTGTTCAAACATGGATTAACACTTATTCCCTGTGTGACCTTAGACAGAACATTCAAAGATCCTCTTTTTTTTTAGTACTATTTTTTCCCTATGTAAAGACAATTTTTAACATTCATTTTTGAAAATTTTTGAGTTCCAAATTTTCTCCCTCTCTCCCTCACCTTCCCCTCACTAAGATGGTAAGTAAATTGATATACGTTATATACTGAATTCATATTCTAACTGACATTTATTACTTGTGTAAACTTAGGCATGATTGCATCTTAGTTTCCTCATCGATAAAATAAGGGAATTGGTTTGGATGGACAATGAGATCCCTTCCAGCTCTAAACCTATGTTTAGGTTCTATTAGTTGAGATAAGGCTGTGCAAAATTGGACAAGGAAGTCCATTCACCTTCTGCAACTTCCTCTAACTTCTCCTCAATCAATCAAACCCCTAACACGTCAGGCCCTTAGCTACAATGTCCTGCGTCTCCTGAAATGAATGGGTAATACTGCTTAGGAGGTTCTCACATTTTTAACAAGGACTTTATGGAGACAATGCTGTCACTTAAAGAATGGATGTCTAAGGGTTTGCATTTCAGGCCAACTAATGGAGGAACTATTTGAGGACAGGGCCTTTTTCAGGAAGCAAACCTCCCATCACACTGTCTGTTCCACCTCCACACTAGGCAGGCTGTGCAGAAATCTGTTTATTCTGTGTCTCTCATGGGCTCAGATTTGTTCTTTGCCCTCAGGTAACTTTCAGTGTTTAGAGACCTTGATTTTGGTGTGGGATGCATCAGTTGACATAACAAGTTCTTCTATTTCTAACGCAAATGCTACATGGACTGGCTTGTTGGGAGTTATGCTTGAACAACTGGGGGATGTGGGAAATAGAAAACAGCTCAGAGCAAATGAAAAGAATAAGCAGGGAAAAAAGGGAAGCACATTTAGTTGGTTAGATGGAAATGTTTGGTACTACTTTGTTTTAGGTTAAATATATTCAAAACGAAATAAACATCGGGTTTATAAATGAGGTTGTCCACCCTAGCCTGAGAGGATTAATGGTGACATCATAAGTAATCATTTAAGTTTCAATGTAGCAAATAGAAGATAATGACTTCAAGTGAATAATGAATATAAAAACAAGTATTTCTGAAAATAGATTTTTTGTTATAAAATGACAACATTTAACATTTATACTTAGCAAATTAGAAGCAATATGAAGTAAAGCAGTGTGAATAGAGAGGTGACATTGGAGTCAGATCAGTAAGAGGTGGTATTTAAATACTACCACACCTGCGTTAGTACAGTTAGGTGGCAAAGTGGATAGAGTGATGTGCCAGTAGTCAGGGAGATTCATCTTCCTGAGTTCAAATCTGGCCTCTGACACTTATTAGCTTTGTGACCCTGAGAAAGTCACTTAAGCCTATTGCATTGAGTTTTCTCATCTGCAAAATGAGTTGGAGGAGGAAATGGCAAACCACTCCAGTATCTCTGCCAAGAGAATCCCAAGTAGGGTCACAAAGAATTGGAAAGAGTCAAAAAAACAACAAAAATGATAGGTTAAGTGCCTTCCTCAAGGTCACATAGCCAATCAGAGGAAGGACTTTAGATCTTCCTAGTCTTTCAGGACATCTTCCCATCCATTATACTGTGTATAGACTTGTTTTTCTTGTTCCGTGTAGGTATTCAAATTGTTTATATTGTATATATATATATATTATGTATGTGTGTGTGTGTGTGTGTGTGTGTGTGTGTGTATGTGATAAAATAATGGGATTTGGCAGACACCCAGGGGTCCCACCTGAAGAATGATTTAGAATTGTGTGAATTGTGTGAGACGGAGAAACGGACTGAGTACCTACTTAATGGTGATTGCATTGAGACCACACTTGGCTGGCCCTGAGTGACATGTTGTTCTCAGAGGCTACTACTGACATAAGCAAGAGACCACTCTCAACCAATCAACTTGAAGGACCTCCCCTTCTGGGGAGGGAGAGAGGAACTAGGAAGTGGAGGTTAGCTTGATGGATCCTCCTCTTTTGGTGAAGGAACTGGTGTGTGTGGTAGGAGAGATGGAGAAAAAAGAGAAGGCCTCCTTTTGTCCAGGATTTTGGTGTGGTAGGGGACTTCACGTGGGCTTCTAGGAAAGGAAGGGGGTTTTTTTTGTTTGTTTTTTTTCTCTCTGGCTATACAGAATAGATCTAAACTAGGATTTTCCATGCTATAAGGAATCTGTTCTCAATATCTCTCTCTCTCTCTCTCTCTCTCTCTCTCTCTCTCTCTCTCTTCATTCACTAATTTCTAATACATTTTAATAAATACCTAAAAGCCTAAATTCTTGCTGAAATTATCAGTGATTTTAGCCAGCCTCCCCCCAAAAAACTTGGGAGGCAGATTGGAACCCACATTTAGATTTTAAGCATCATATATGTATATATGTATGTATATATATATGTATGTATATATGTGTGTATATATATGTATATATATGCATACACACACACATATATATGTATATATGTATATATATGTATGCATATATTTAAAAAATCATTTCCTGAAAGAGATTTCATAGGGGTTTTTTGATTCTTTTTGGTAAAGTTTGTAGTTACTTTCATAGGCTATCCCAGGTGCCAGGATAGGGAAGTTAAGCTTAATCCAAAGCAAATATTGAGGGATGGACAAAATAGGGACTAGAAATGTAGGAAATATAAAATGACTTCCTTATTGTTGGAGATGCTTAAGAAGAAGTTAATGACTCTAATCAGCAATCAGGAGCACTAAACCAGATTCAACAGATTGTGCAGTTAGTGATGCAAACTATCATAAATATAGAAGGAAGCTTGGTAAGCAATGAAAAAAGGAATCAGTAGGAATATCCATTTTGCAAGAGAAAAATTACCTCCCAGAAGTCATTCATTTAAGACCTTTTCAATTTTGTATGCTGCCCTTTATAAGGAAGAGAAAAAACATAACTCGCTACCAAGAGTCACAGTATTCCAAACAATAAAGAAAAAGTTTAAAAAGAAACCAACAATCTTAAAAGCTATATATACACTAAAGCCTGAGGAATAGTGACACTGGCCTCTATGCTTTTCCCAAACACAACACTCTATTGCTAGGCTCCAGCCATTTTCTCTGGCTGTTTCTCATACATGAAATGCCCTCTTCTCTTCTTATCTGTGCTTCCTAGCTTTCCTGTTTTTTGTATTTTTTTTTGTTTCTTGGTTTTCTTCAATTCTCAACTAAAATCTCATCTTCTTTTTAAAAAAAATCCTTTCCCAATTACTTTTTGATTCTAGTGCCTTGCCCCTTTTATTTTTTCTTATTGGTCCTATATTTAGTTTGTATTCATCTGTTTGCTTGTTATCCTCTCCATTAAGACTGTGAACTCTTTGAAGGCAGGGACTTTTTTTCCTCTTTTTTTAAAAGCCCCAGTGCTTAGCATAGTGCCTACCCAGCATATAAAGGTTTTAAATAAATGTTTATTGATTTACTGAGTAGACAGATCCAATAAAATTAAGGATCTCATGGGGGGAGCAAAGCCTGTGAAATTATAGGCCCAGCTAAAGAAGGCAGCATAAGAGCAGAAGCCAGATACCAGGTCCTACTTTAAAGACCTTAAAGTCAGGAAAGAACATTTAGCACCTTCCTTAAATGAAGATTAGATTGACGCAGGCAATTTTCTGAAAGACTTTTTTTGACAGTGTCAAATACCAATAAAGAAAGATGACTGATATTGGAGACTTAGTTATTTATGTGCCTGTGTTAGGGAGAGGAAAGTTTTTAATTGCAATGGAATGCCTTCTGTCATTTGAAGCAAGTTTGGATTATTCAGTTTCCAAATGATTAGACAGTGAACTATAATTTTGGAAGGGACTTTCACCCTTGATTAAAGATATGAGCACAGTCCCTTTGGAGCCATTAGGTACTTTCAGTAAATTGATTTTTTTTTAAATTAAGAATTAGAAAAGTAAATAGCATACCTGAGATAAGGCAAGATTATACAATAAAAAGTTCAATTAGGCTGGGTTTTTCTTATGCCAGGGTAATTTAAAGACCATACTTAGAAGCTTGAAGGGAATTTAAGGGTAAATTTTATTTTAATTAATAGACAACCAAATTAGATTTTGAAAAAGGCATTTGAAATGAAGCTATGCTAAGGGGAATCTATGGATGATAGTTGCTAAACATTTAGCCTGGTAAACCAAGAAAATTTGGAGTTATGCAACATTAATTTAGACAAAGTAATTAGAAAATATAAGTATGGTTTCAGAATGAAGTAGATATAAATATTACAAAATATGTCCCTAAATGCTTTTTTGACTTTTCGAAAGGAAACCAGATTTTCTTTTATATTTGTTTGCTCTAATGATTATATGAAACATTTCTTTTTCCAATTATTTTGTCCAAATGGATATTGCTTATTCTCAGCTTTAAATAGCATGTACAACAATTATAATCCATAGATTCCCTTCAGTAAGCTACTTCGATTCAGATGCCTTTCCCAATGTCTTATTTTGTTGGCTCTAGATGAGAGAAGGTTCTTAAGTGGTGACTCTGTCAGTCTCTTTGAAATCATTCCGTTTGGCTCTTCGTCTCTGTCTCCTGCTGGAGAAAAAAAAAGGAAAACAACAGCAACAAAACAAAAGTAAAAGAAAATGGACTTTAAAATCAGACCATCAAGATTGTGCCAAATCTCCTTTTAGGACTCAGCCAAGGTACCCTATTTAAATGTACTTGGAAACTACTCAAATTTCTTTGTAATCTGCCTATGATTATTAGATTGATTTCACTACATCCTTTACTACATTCTATTATTTTCATCTCTATTCCCCCTAAAGCTAAGGGGATATGTTGCTCAGCAGTTAGTTTTATAAATCTGCATATGTATATGTATGTCTATATGTATACGTGTATGTGTATGTGTATAAGAATATGTATGTGTTTGCATAGGTGGATGGGAACTGGACTTTTGATTTAATAAATTAAAGACAATACCTAGATAAGAAAACTGCCTCCAACAGTGAAGATCATCATCCTCCCTGCAATTTAAATCATTATGAAGTTATCATTAACATGGAGAGGTTAAGTGACTTGCCCAAGATCCCACAGTCAGTATGTGTGAGAGGTAGGGCTTGAACCCTGGTCTTTCTGGCACTTAAATCAGTTCTCTACTAACTACATCACGGTGATAGGATTTATGGAGAGAGGGGAAAGTGACCCACATACAGGAAACACCTTGAGTGAAGATTCCCTGACAGAAGATGAGTTAGGGAGATAGCAGTTCTATTTGACTAGAATATGTCAAGGAAATTGGTATTTTAAAAAGTCTGATTAAAAAGGGTGGACCTTCAGGGAACACTCTAGAACTCTAAAGAACTTAATAAATGTCCTATTCATAAAGTCATTTATATAACTTGCCTTATATTATGACAATCCTTATCAACTGGCATTCTGGAAATCTGTTATGCATATGGCTCCATACTTCATTTGATAGCAAAAAGAAGCTATCATCACTCATCTTGAATTTCTAATTAAAAAAAAAAAAATCAAAGGCAACTATAGCCCCAGGTGGTCTTAGTTACTTCTTAGGTATTACACCAAAAACAATTAAACTTTGAGTGGTCCCCTTCACTGCTTATTCTTGGATGACAGAGGATGAAAGGTAAATTGGAGAAGAATGAAAACTTACTTTTGGTAACAACAGTCTAATATTGAGGCAATTCAATTGTGAAACTAGTTATAAAGCATTATCCAAGGTCTCCCTTCCTTCCTTTCTTTCTTTTTTTTTTTGTGAGGCAATGAGGGTTAAGTGACTTGGTCACACAGCTAGTAAGTGTTAAGTGTCTGAGGCCGGATTTGAACTCAGGTACTCCTGACTCCAGGGCTGGTACTCTATCCACTAAGCCACCTAGCTGCCCCTCTTTTTTTCTTTATAAAAACTTCTTTCTTATCTCCAATTGGAAGTGATTCTTCCCTCAGGAGCTCTCTTAGTACTTTGTTGTGTTATGCATAGTCTAATTTGCGTTGATTTTATCTGTGTGCCTGTCTAATGACCCCAACTAGATTATAAGCTTATTGAAGGCATGGTCCATTTTCTTTGTATTTGTGTCTACTCCCCTCCAGTCTCTAGCCTAGTACATTGCACGGAGTAAATTCTTTGTCTGTTTGTTTGTTTGCTTTTTGGTGGGCCAATGAGGGTTAAGTGACTTGCCCAGGGACATACAGCTAGTAAGTGTCAAGTGTCTGAGGCCAAATTTGAACTAAGGTCCTACTGAATCCAGCTTCCCGGCTTTATCCAGTGCACCACCTAGCTGCCTCCAGAGTAAATTCTTTTTTAATTTTTTTTTTAATTTTAGCAGGGCAATGGGGGTTAAGTGACTTGCCCAGGGTCACACAGCTAGTAAGTGTCTGAGGCTGGATTTGAACTCAGGTACTCCTGAATCCAGGGCCAGTGCTTTATCCATTATGCCATCTAGCTGCCCCCCCCCAGAGTAAATTCTTAATAAATGTTGAATGAGCATTATAATTGTATCAAAGAAATACCACGATTTAAACCATTAAGTAGGATACTATAGGCCTAAATTCAATTCTAGACCCATATGGACATAGCTCAGTTATAGAATTTTATTATTTCATAAATTTTTTATTTTGCAAAAACTAGGATACCTTTGTTGGTACTGCTTTGTCATTATAACTTAGGTACCATGGGGCATTTCCATTTGATTTGAAACTGAAGCTTTCCATATGTGTGGCTTTCTCATTAGAATGTAAGCTCTTTGAGAACAGGCACTGCCTTATTTTATTTTTGTATCCCCAGTGCTTTGCACATCATAAGTGATTAATATCTGCTTCTTTCATTCATTGTAGGAACTAAGAATATAATTTTATAGTAACTACTCCTTGATAACAAAGATTGCTTTCTTATTTTTTTCCCCCCTGGTAACAAGCGTAGTGCCACACACAGTAAGGGTATAATAAATGCTGGTTGGTGGATTGATTAGAAAGATGAAAATGAACTAGATATTGAAAAGAGAATTATTCACCATTTAGAGTGAATGATGATTCGCAATTATATGGCACTTTAAAGGGCGTACTTCACAGGCATCCTCTGAGGAAGATAATATAAATATTATCATTCCTGCTTTACAGATGAAGAAATGGCCTTAGAGAAGTAAAATGGCTTACCCATGATCACATACCTAATAATGCTGAAGAGTTAGGAAACTAAACCAAATCTCTTGGCTCCTTATTTAAGTCTTCCAGGATGAGTTTACAAAATTACAAAACCTCAAAGTTGGAAAAGACTGAGGAGGCTACCTACTCCAGCCCACACTTGAAACAGAACTCCCTCTATAATAGCCCTCATAAGAGGACATCTAGTCTCTGCTTAAGGACCTCAATCCACTGGTACTTAAGACAACAACCCATAAATGGACCCTAAAAAGTTTAAGGGTTAATGAATGCCTCATTGCTAAAGAGCTTATTCCCTGGGAAGGTATATTCATTATTTGAGTTTCCGGGAGAAAGGCATTATACACACCTACTGAAATGCTTAATAGATGCTTGTTTGCTGACTGATTGATACTTTCATTGAAAAGACAGTCAGCTTTTTGTTTTTTAAAGGTATCAAGTGATCCAGTTTAGCATCAAAATTGTAATTTACCAAAACCTGAAAAGGGCTCTTATGCCTTTTCAAAATGAGAAATGCATTATATTCTCAATGAAAGAAACATATTCATAAGCTCTTTTTGCTGGGAGGCTAAGAAAATGATATTTTAAGCCAACACATAGATTTTTTGCTTTTTGGTTTTTTCTTTTGTGAACCAACTAAATTTTTTGTCTGCAGAAGGAAGTGGCCCTGGAAAAGGAAATGGCAAATCAATCCAGTATCTTTGCTAAGAAAACTCTAAATGGGGTCACAAAGTCAGACATGACTGAAACAACTGAACAGCGGCAGCAAATGTTTTGTTCTCTGATCTTCCTTTTCTCACAATTGCCTCATGAATAAGCTTACAGAGAGGAAGACTAAAGAAGCATTAAGTGAGCATTATTCTTTGGTTATTCCAGTATGGAACCTCCCTCTACTGATGATAAAATATAAGCTACTTGAGTGCTGAAGGTATTTTGTTTGTATCTTTATAGCCCCAGAGACCAACACAATGCTATGCTCACAGTAATTGCCTAATAAATGCTTACTGATTGGTAATAAATGGTTAATTCTTCTATGTTTTATAGAGGACAAAGTGGTCGCTCAGTTAGTATTCATCAGATGCAGAACTTAAAACCTTCTTGATTAGTGCTATAGAACAAATTTAAAATTTATATTTAACAATATTGACTGACATGAAGTTATTTTTGGGTGGAGGGAGTTATGGCACAGGGGAAGTTTGACTTTAGCTTTGACCAGCTATTTTATTTAAGGCAGCTAGGTGGTACAGTGGATAGGGATTGGTTTAGAGTTAAAGATCTATGTTAGATGCTGTCTCGAACACTTAATAGGGGTTTGACCCTGGGAAAGTCATTTAGCTTCTTTCAGCCTCAGTTTCCTTTTCTATCAAAAGAGGGGGTGGGGATTCAATGGCCTCCAAGGTAATATTATAAAGAACTTAGCACAGTGCCTGGCATACAGTATATACTATATGAATGCTTATGTCCTTACCTTTGCCCCTACGGACCCTTTCAGCTTGGGAAAAAAAAAATTGACTATTCTCTATTTTTATTTGTTTAGATGATTGACTACACTGAATGGAATTGAATGAAAAGCACCTTGGCAGCATAGGGTGGGAAGAAACTATTTGCCCTAGTATCAAACGCTGACCATTTCAGGCCTCCTGTCCTGCATTTACCTTTAGACTGCTCTGATTCTATTGGTGAGCTAAACTGTGGCACCCACCATTGGGCAAATAGTAAGAATGTGAGTCCCACTGGAGGTTTCCATAATGTAGAGACTACACCACACCATTATAGAAGAAAAGGCCAACAAGATAAAGATTAAAAAGGCTTGCTAACCTAAAGTTGGCTTAGTTAGGAGATTGCAAATCATACACAGGTACTGTCAGTTATGTGGGACTGTCAAGACTTGAGAATTCAGGAATAGTTTATGGATTATCAATGCCCTTTGAGCATCTTTCCCACCCCCACCCCTATCAATCATTAGAAATTTCTCTGTTCATTATCACCTTAACCCAGGTGGGAAGGGGAAATATAATCAGCTAATTTGGCTAATTATTAGCAGCTCTGATCATCTTGGAGGAGGAGAGGTAGAGAGAAGGAACTGGAAATTACTGTATAAAGTGAAGTTTGAAAATTACTTGTGAATATAACCTTCCTTCACCTTCCCTCTGCCAGAATGGCTGTAAGAGATTTAAGTTTTCAGCAAAGAATTTTATTGCATGTAAATGCTTAGAGTGCATGGGTCCACCAGTTTTGTCCAATAAATTCAAAAGGTGAGGTTTATTTTTTTTTCAGCATTTAACAGCCACTTACTCCCATGTGGAACTATTAAGTTGAGTAGGAAGCTACAGGTTTTAGTAGCTCTACTGACAAATGTGACCTTACATAAATGAGTAGAGTCACCAAGGGAAGCTGGGACAGACAGGGACAGAAATTGGAGAGAATTACCTAAGTCTGTCCTTTCCTTTGGCTTTAGTAGTCAGCAGGGGACCCTCCCCAGCCCAAATAAGGAAAGGAAGAATGTACTGAGCATTAAGTGCACTAAGAATAAACCTGAGCTCCTGTGGATAAGGTTACTCTCAACACATTTTGTTTTGTGTGACACAGACCCCAAAGATCTGTAATTATCCTGGGATTGCTGTGGGGGTTTGCTTGCTTCTTCCTAGTTATTTTGCCTGTGTGTGAGCACGTGTGCATCTGTTTGTGCGTGTGATCTTTCTCTTTCTTGGCTTTGTTGTCCCCCTTTGGCACCGGAGATCTGGTGTGTGTGCTGGAGCGTGTGTGTATGTGTGGGGGGTCTCAGCAGTGCCAAAAAAAATCTGCTGAAGAGTCCGAGGGAGGCAGGCAGGGCTATTTTTGTTCGAAGCTGATACTTTTTGCATGAGTTGAAGTCTCTGCCTGGAAGAGGGCTCAGGTTGTTTCCGGGGGGAGAACTGTGCAGAAGAGACCCAAAGTTCAACGAAGCCCCAAGAAGCAGCTAGAACAGCAAGAAAAAAGCAGGGGCCCCCCACAAGCGAACAGTGCACCCTCTGGCTGGGCCAGCTCCAGGACCCTGAAGCATTCTTCAGACTACCATCTTAACAGCACCTTTTCAAATTGACTAACACTCACCCCTGCCACCATGACTGAGATCACAGCAGAAGGTACTGTAACCATTTTCTAACACAACTGTAGGGAAAACTTGACTTTGACAGATGCACCAAATTGATGTTCAACGATGGGAAGAGGCCCCTGCCAATTTCAGAGTGGGGTATACAGGACAGTGTATATTGTCTGTGATTATGTAGAGGGCTGGGGCCTCACAGAAGTGTGTTGTGGGGGTGAGATGGGAGGGATTCTATATGTGTTTGCTTTGTGTAGGGGAACTTAAGGGCTGGCCACTGGGCCTTCTACTTAAAAAAAAACTTCTTGCCCCCAAATTCTCTATATAGCTATGTATCTGTAATATGAGAGCAGCTGCCCAAGTGGGAACCTTCCACAACATCAGGTGGAATTTGTGCTAAAGTTAAACCATTAGGCTTAATATTTATCTTTTAAAATAACTTTTTAAACATATACATACATATATGCTAACATACAGAACAGACTTAATTTGAGATTAGTACTTTCCTCCCTTATAGCTTGTCATATATATAATCCTATGTATATTCATAATACATATCTAAATATATATACCTATCTGCACATACAAAAGTCTTAGTGCAGTTTTAAACATTAATAGTTTAAAGTTGTACTAAGATTTTTGGAAAACCTTTTATATGTAGTCACACATATGTGAAGATATGCTTAGTTTAAAATAGTCTTGATATGTTTTATATTCCTGTTGAACATTCAGAAGTATATTTTTATGGCAAAGCAAAATTACTGGAGATCAACAAGAGGGAGGGAGGGAGGGAGGGAGGAAGAGAGAGAGAGAGAGAGACAGGGACACAGAGGGACACAGAGAAAGAGACAGAGACACACAGAGACATACACAGAGACACACACACACACACACACACACACACACACACAAAAAGGCACGACATGCTTAGTTTCCAAAAATGCAAATCCCATGGCTATTGGTATCTTTCACATATGTGCTTTTTCCCCCTAGTGATGATTACATTCTTTCAAATAGCTTATATTTTACAAAATCATGGAATTTATTTTCTATTTCACTAAGCAGTCCAAAAAAGGAATATTAATCTCATATTTGCCACATTTTACATTTTTTGTGGGGTGGGGGTGTGTGTTGTGGGATATGAAGAGAGGCAGGATTTGGGCTTTTGACTTCATTACTGCCAGAATTGAGACACACCCTCCACTTATGCAGATGGGCAACACTTCTGTAACTTACAGATGTAAGATTGATGTCCCTATGGTCACACAGCTAGTATGCATCAGAAGCAGTACCTGAACTCAAGTCTTCATGACTCTAGAATCAACCTTCCATTCACAATGTCATGCTATTTATATGTGTGTGTATGTGTTTTGTTTTGTTTTGTTTTGATTGTTAAGGGGCAATGAGGGTTGACTTGCCCAGGGTCACACAGCTAGCAAGTGTCAAGTGTCTGAAGCTGGATTTAAACTCAGGTCCTTTGGAATCTAGGGCCAGTGCTTTATCCACTGTGCCACCTAGCTGCCTCTATTTATTTTATAGTTTAAAAATATTTTTTCTATGCAACGAATGACAATAATTGGGCTGTAGTAGATCATCTCTAAGGTCCTTTCCCCTCTAAATAAATGATCTATGATCCTCTGCTGAAAGAACAGAACTATCCTCTATTCTTTAGAAAAATATGTATACAAGTAATATAGCTTTTGAGTTTCAGAGGCTGGAGCTAATCTATCTATAATTTGCTTCTGGCAGTCAGAAGAAAATGAAACAGGTGGAAGTTAGTGCTCAACAGTTTCCAAATTAAAGGGTTGGCCAGAGGAGCTGGTGAGATAGAAGGTTTGTGGTCTTAGTTCTTTGTGAGGTTGTTAGGGCAGGGTCAAATATTAGGTTCCTTCTTTTTCTTTGCAAGCTTGTAATTGGAAACTGTCACAAGAATCCAAAAATTACTCATTTAGATTTTTAAAATGTTTTACACCTTGTGGTTTAATAAATACCAAAATTTGATCTTATTCAACATACAATTTAGAATTTGGGGGCTGAATGTAGACAGTTTTGTATTATTTTGTTTTTTCTATTGGTCGATGACAAGGACTGGCATTTATACAGTACTTTAACATTTGTAAAACCTTTTATGTATCTATCATTTCATCTGAGATTAAAAAAACACACCTCTTTTAGGGATTTAAAAAAAAACATACCTTATTATTCATGTTTTATATAGAAGGAAACTAAGGCTCAGAGAGTTTGTTATTCTTATGGGCATAAAGCTTTTATGTAGCTGAGGGGACATTTGAATCCAGGTTTTCCTAAACTGAAGTCCAGCATTTTGGAAGTGTTAGATAAATGCTTATTGACTGATTGATATAGCACTCACATTCTATTTATTCTTGGAGAAGGCTCTCCTTTGATAACCACAACTTTAGCTCTGTTCATGGTATTTAGAGACACGTGCTCTTAGTGTTCTACCTCTGAATAGTGTTGACCTTCAGCAGAATTATAATACCAAGTGGCTAAAATAAACTATCCCTTACTTGTTCGGGATCAGGCTCAGTAGATTTTTGCAGGTATTTAATGAAACCTTCTGCAAATGCTGTCTTGGTTACATGCTAAAATATGCTCATCCCTGCTATTCCCCAGTGTAATGTTTTAAGAGGATTGGGGAAAATATCCTTCATTTTTGCATATAATAAATGAAGGAACCAAATTTTGGAATCTAAATTTTTAAATGCCCCTTGGCCAGAATTCAGAATATTGTCTGTTAACCTGAACACTCCAGTTTCATGGCATCTGAAAACCCCTGCATCAACATTTCCAGCTTTTTCTCTCTTCTTTTATGTCTTTCATTTCAGTGATAGTCAAATGCCATTCAGTCTGTCAGCTAAAGAGAGCTTGCCCTTGCAGATAGGTGCTGGAGTTAATCCATAAGGGTGTTCAAGGTGCCCTCTCCAACTATTAAACTATGTATTATAGCACACTTTCTTTGCCATAGCTCTTGGGCATATCTGCTTAACTTAAACAATATGTCACACTTTGCTGGAGCTAAACTATTTATCAAATGGCCTTCTTCATTTGTCACCTATCAAGGAAAAAGATCATGGGATTTTAGAGCTGAAACAGATCTCAAAAAAGATATAGTCTACCATGCCTCCCTGTCCCCCCTCCCCACACACTTTTATTTCTGTATGAGCAGGCTGTGGTCCAGAGGGGTTGAGACTTGCCCATAATAATACATAGAGTTAGCTGTGGAAGGCTCTTCAGACTTGTGCCATTGGTGCCAGTGATATTGGAAACCATTAAACTGTGCACATATCCCGAGGCTCTTCCCCTTCCCCCACCCCTCTCTCTCCACATACCATCTCTACAAAGATGACTCTCAGACTTATATATCCAGCCTTTCTTTCTTGAGTTCCAATTCCACATAATCAAATACCAAATGGATGTTTTAAGATAGATATTCCAATTGTATCTGTAACTTAATATATCAAAAATCAAAACAATACAAAAATCCATCATCATGCCCTTCCCTCCTAAACCTACCACACTTCTGAGCTTCCTTAAATCTGTCAATAGAGCTCCTATCTTCCAGTCACAAAAAGTTCACAGCCTCAAAGTGTTCACTGAATTCTTCATTCTACCTCAACCAAAATATGCAACAAATTACCAAGTTATGTAATGTCTACCTAGACAGCATCTCTCAATCCCTCCAATGTATCAATCAAATGGCTAAAACCTTAGGTCACTCATTGAGTAAAGGATAACAGATAGAAGGTATGAAGATAAATAGTAAAATAAAGATGCCTCCAAGGTTTCTAAGGTATAGAGCAGATTTTATTGGAGGGGAGAGGAAGGAAAATGATGAATTAAGTTTTGAAAACATTTTGTTTAAAGAAACCGTATGCTATTGAAATTAATTTGTAGGCAATTGAAGATATGGGATTATTGGGGTTCAAGTGAAGGTATAAAATACTTGAATGTATTTGAATATAGAAGGAAAAGAACCAGTGGGGGGAAAAAAGAATCATGGGGCAGCTAGGTGGTACAGTGGATAGAGTACCAGCTCTGGAGTCAGGAGAACCTGAGTTCAAATCCAACCTCAGACACTTGACACTAACTAGCTGTGTGACCCTGGGCAAGTCACTTAACCCCAATTGCCACACACACACACACACACACACAAACAAGAATCATGAAGTTAACTCCAAAGTTATACTGGAGTTAGCTTTTTCATTTACTGCTAATGGGAACTTGGGGAAATCATTTAAATCCTTGGACTTCAGTTTCCTAATCTCTAAGTGAGTAGATCAAACTAAATATATAAGATCTCTTCCATTTTTAAATAGTATCAAATTATAGTATTAATATGTAAATTTCTTGTCTTTGTATTCCCATCACCTAGGATAATGCTTGAATACATTGTAGGTACTTGTTGATTAACTGAGGACGGGAGGAGCCCTTTTTCAATACTTATGAGTTAAAGGCAATGAGCCTTTTTCCATCATTGTATCTATAATGCACTTATCTATAATGCACTTACTTTATTCAGATAGTAAAGACTGAAATTAGATTCACCATTCATTTATTAAACTCCCTCTATGCGGGAAGCACTATGATAGGTATTAGAGATACAAAGACAAAAACAAAACCATTTCCTATCTCAATGAGCTTGCATTCTACTGTTTAATGATATTTGAATTGAACTCATGCTAGGGAGTCAATGAGCAATGAATAAAATTAATTCTAAGAAGCAATGAGGAATAAGTTGGAGTTAAAAAACATAAATCTTCATTGAACTGGAGGGACCATTTGCCATCTTCCTCTTGAATAACTCTTTGAGTTTCCTGTTAGAATGTGAGTTCTATGAAGGCAGGGACAGTGTTTTTGCCTTTCTTTCTATGTCCAGTGCTTAACACAGTGCCTGCCATGTAGTAAGTACTCATTGACTGACTGGTTGAGGGTAACTAAGAAAGCAAGGATCAGGGTTGGGTGAGGTAAGAGAGATGAGGGGGGAAATGTCAGGTAATGAAGTTGTGGTTAAAGTTGGGGATTCTGAGTTATATCTTGGAGATAAAGCAGATGATAATAAGGCTTAGGAGCTGGCCACTCTTTTATATGACTGACATAATGTGGAAGTGTGGAGATTGTAGATTCAGAAGTAGAATGTACCTTAGAAGCCATGCAATCCAACCCCTTCATTTATAAAGTGAGGAAACTGAGAAATCGAGTTCAGTGATTTGTCAAGGTCACATGGGTAATATTTGACACAAGTATGATTTGACCTTAGGTCCTCCTATTCCAAAATTCAGCATTCTTTCCACTGTAACATACAATCTCACAAGCAAAGTGAAACTTATACTATTAAATCAAGGAGTCTAAGTGGAAGAATGTTAACTAGGTTCTAAAATCCTTTGGAAACAATGTATTGGGTCTTAAGGGGCAGTAGTTAACATCAACAATTTGCAGAATGTCAGGTAATCCATTTGATTGGTTGAGAGAAGGTGGTGGTTCATGGTACTGAGAAATGGTATTATGAAATGAGAAGAGTAATGCATCATTTTGATAGGGGAAATGGGAAAAGGTTAAGACTCTGTGGAAGTTGATCCTTCTTGGAATGGGAAAAGGTTTAGACTCTGTGGAAGTTGATCCTTCTTGGAGTTCAAGAAAAGGCTATAGGATAACTAGTTGGTGGATTTATTTCTGGTGTAAGTTGTAGGAGATGGCCACTGGTCAATCAATCATTAAGCAATGACTAAGCACAGTGCCAAGCATTGCACTTAGTAGGAAGAAGGAAGGAAGAAAGGAAGGAAGCAAATCAATCAATCAATCACTCCTGCTCTCAGGGAGCTTAAATTATAATCTTCTTTAACTATGAAATTTTGATTCTGTGAGTATAGTTCTTTCAATTGTTTGTCTTGGGTGAAAAATTGTAGTGAGGTAAAAAAAAATTAGTGTTCTGATGGATTAAAGAAAAAAGAAACTATTTGCAAAGCTGTCCTGGTTGATGACTGACTTTATTTCTTTGCTAATTGAGGGAGCAATCCAAGCAGAGTCCATGAAGCATAATTCCCAATGAATAAAAACAAAAAGTACATTGAGTTCATTTTAAAGGGTATTTTGCAATGTAAGCCTGACCATATTCCATTGGGGAACATCCTATCTTGGTTTAAAAAATGTTTTGTAATATCTAACCCCCCCCAACAACTTTTGAACATTTAAGCAAATGGTAAAAATGGAAAATGTTTTTCTTATCAACTTAAATGCTTCTTAATTTTTCTATTTATTTTCAGTCAGCATTGTGATTATAATTTAAAAATCATGCTACTTTACAATGCTGGAGTGAATCGAGGGTATTCAGCCATTATACTAAGGTTTAAGGATCCTTGGAGACTTTAGGCCTCCAATGTTGTTTGCATTAATGTTTAATCAGTTAACAATATTTAATACCAGAGAAGTATAAAATAGTACAACCAAGCACTTTTAAAATCATTTCCATTGACATTTGGGTTGAATATATCAAATTGAAAAGAGAATGCATGATTTTCCAGTTTAGTTTGTAGCCTTACAAATCCATTCAGTTGGAGCTTAAAGGTAGCAGGAACCAATTATTGTTTTTCTTTTCTAGACTAGAGCAAGAATTCTTTGGGGACATACCCATTGCATGAAAATACATACATACATTGTATACAGCAGCATATTTTAATAGAGGAAATAGGGTAAAAGCTCCATTAGATACTATGTCTTAAAGCAATTCAGTGTTTTTTTTTTTAGCTTATGGATTTCCATCACTAAAAACAATTCAAATGTGAAACCCCAAAGCAGAGTGATCTAACAATGACAACAGAACCATATCAAACAAGAGTTAAAAGAGTCACTCTCCTAGTTGTCTACTTGCTCTGACCAATTGGATTAGCATGAACACAATAGCACAAGGTAGGAAACTAACTAGGTAAGTTCTTTTAGTGTCATGTGAACATATTTTTCCCCAAACTGAGACTTATGCAGAAATAGATGAACTTCCTAGTCCAAGAAGACTGCATTTTCAATCTTCAAAGAGATTTTAAAAGAATATACTCGGCACATATGTAATGAATAAAGACCTGCTTCTCTCTCTCTCTCTTTCTCTCTCTCTCTCTGTGCTGTTCTTCAAGCATCAAAAGCATCCCCATCTCTATGCCTGAAGTCAAGTTGTCAAAGGCACAATGAATCTAAGACTTTGTGAGATCCTTTGGTATGTAAATGAGCTGGCTCCCCCTATAATTCAAAGAGTAGATTTAGGTTGTAATTTCCTTTAAATATCAAATCTGAACCCAGTTTAGACTGTTTGTTTATAATTTGGCTCTGCACAATTAGCTTCATGTTGCAAGGAAGAACAGTATTCTATACAATGCCATTTTAACAAATACTAATTTATATTAGTTATAGAATATTGGATCTAGAAGGGACTTTAGAGAAGATTTAGTCAGATATTTTACAAATGCAAATGCATAACAATCCAGAGTTACTGATTCTGACCCTTGGAGTTATGTTTTGACTTGACTGAGAGGACATGACACCTAAGAAAATTAAACACCAATTCTATTCTTCATCCTCTACTTGCTCACTTTGTCATTTCACCTGTCCCTGATATAAGGTATCCATCTGTTAAAAGAAAACAACTGATAGGCTTTTGTTGGACAGTAATAATAGTTCTTTGAGAGGAGAAATGTGCTTGTGTATAATGGAGAACAAGAGGACACAATATAATTAGACTTCCAAATTCCATTTCACAAGTGAAAAATATCTTTTAAAAAAATACCATACAACTTATTACTTTAACTATTTAAAAAACATTATGCTAGAAAAGGGAGAGATAAAGATAAATAAGATGGGATCCCCATCTTCAGGGACTTTACAATTTAGCAGAAATAACTACCTAGATATAAATAAATATAAAGCAAATTATACTATATTAAACACATAAGGTGGAGCAGAAAGTTCTGTGAAATCAGCTATGGGAGAAATTCCTTCCAATTTTGCCATTTTGGGAGTGGGGATTAGGGAAAACTTCATTGCTGTAGAAAGATTTGACCTGATTGATGGTGAGGAGAGGGGATTCCAGGGGATATGCAAAGGGACAGAGATTTAAAAGTGTGGGTTTTACAGTTTAGATTAGCAAGAATGGAAACTATATGAGTAGAGCAGCATGAGACAAGATTGGAAAAGCAGATAGGAAACCAGATTGTAGGGTTTTAAGGTCATCCAAAAAAATAACCTGGACATTTTTTTCAGTAGGTAACAGAGAGCCATTGAAAGTTTTGTATTCATGAGATAATGAGATCACACTTATGAAAGAGGATATTAATCTTGCAGCATTATGCAGAATTAATTTGAAGGCAGATAAATTAGAGGCAGGGAGACCTGGTAGAAGGTTATTTATATAAACTAGTCAGAGGATAATGAGGTCCTGAATGTGGGTGGTCAACGTGATCATGGTAAAGAAGGAATAGATATGAGAGAGATTATGAAGGTAGAATCAAAAAGATTTGGCAACAAATTTAATTCAGTTCATTTGTTAAATGCCTAAATATGTAGAATACACTAGAAATTCAAAGATGAAAATGTTGTGGGAGTTTCCCAGTTTGAGTTCCTTGAGAGCCCAGAGAGAAATCACACTCACTATCATGTCTGCAAGATGGGTGTTCAGACAGGAAAAAGAAAGAAAGAAAGAAAGAAAGAAAGAAAGAAAGAAAGAAAGAAAGAAAGAAAGAAAGAAAGAAAGAAAGGAAGGAAGGAAGGAAGGAAGGAAGGAAGGAAGGAAGGAAGGAAGGAAGGAAGGAAGGAAGGAAGGAAGGAAAGAAAGAAAGAAAGAAAGAAAGAAAGAAAGAAAGAAAGAAAGAAAGAAAGAAAGAAAAGAGAGAAAGAAAGAAAGAAAAAAGACTTTTCTTTTCTCACTGAGAAGGCCTGCAAGCCTGTTCCCTGGAAACTGCTCCATTATCTTAGAGTACACATTGGGTTTTTATCATTTTTTAAGCTTGCTTACAGTTTATGGTCAATTAATGAATCACAGGAGCTGTTAAAAGTCAGGTCTGTTACTGTGGGAAATGAATTACTAAGTGGTTGGTCTTATCATAATTCCCTGTATTGGTAAGAGATCTCTAAAATAGTGGAGGATCTTTTTTTTTTTTTTTTGGTGGGGAAATGTGTTAAGTGACTTGCCCAAAGTCACACAGCTAGTAAGTGCTAAGTTTCTAAGGCCAAATTTGAACTCAGGTCCTCCTGAATCCAGGGCCATTGCTTTATCTACTGTGCCACCTAGCTGCCCCATGTGGAGGATCCTTTTAAAACAGAATCATTATTACTCATCCTGTTGTTTCCAGGAAGGAAACTGGAGTTCTCCATTAATACATCTCCATAGATCTCTTCCATTGGTACCTAGGTTACCTTAACCAGGGAGAAATGTTTTCCCATACATCACAATAGTAAAGTTCATTTTTCTCCTCTGCTTGGTACAGTCACAACATAAATGTACATATAAGAAATGACAAGCAGGTGGATTTCAGAAAAACCTGGAAAGACTTATATGAACTGGTACTAAGTGAAATGAGCAGAACCAAGAGAACATTGTACACAGTAACAGCAACATTGTATACTGATCAACTATGAGTGACTTAGGTCTTCTCAGCAATACAATGAACCAAGACAATTCCAAAGAATTCATGATAGAAAGAGAATATGTGTGTGTGTGTGTGTATGTGTGTGTGTGTATGTGTGTGTGTGTGTATATATATAAACCTATATCAAATTACTTACCATTTTAGGAAGGGGGAGGGAGAAAATTTGGAACTCAAAATTTTTATAAAATGAATGTTAAAAATTGTCTTTACATGTAACTAGAAAAAATAAGATACTATTTAAAAATAAATGTACAGGGGCAGCTAGGTGGTGCAGTGGATAGTGTACTGGCCCTGGAGTCAGTAGGACCTGAGTTCAAATCCAGCCTCAGACACTTGACACAGCTATGTGACCCTGGGCAAGTCACTTAACTCCAATTGCCTCACCAAAAAAAAAAATGTACAAATAATTTGAGTGTAAGTTATAATCTTTTAAGTGCATAGGAGAGGTCCAAATAGAATGGTAAGATAAATTTGAGAAGGAAGATATCACTAATGGCTTATAACATAAAATCACTTAAAGGAGGGGGCAGGGGAAGGAAAGAGATCAGAGATAGCTTTATAGAGAGAAACTTCAACTGAGTTGAGCCTTAAAAGAACTGAAGGATTTCAGGAGGCCATGGCAGTCAGGACTTTCAAGAATTTTAAATGTTAACAGGGATATGTTTTTGTTGTTATATCCCAGTCATTTTGGGGTATTACTCCTCCCCACAGCTTACCCATGAAGATAACTATGCCTTCCCTTGTAACAACTTCAAAATATCTGAGAAAAATCAATTTAACACACAGCTGATAGTGCATATGTATTGTGGCCTAACTCTCTACCAACTTTCCATACATACTTGTATTCCCCTACTTCTCTACCCAAAGTGAAGAAGTACTTTATCCTTGGTGCATAGTTTTTTTGGATAAGTTAAAGTATGCATGCTCTTTTTCTGCAGTGGATTTCTAGGTTTCATTCAATATTCCTGGAAAGGTGAACTAGGTCTTTCAGAAAAAAAAAATGGTAATGTAAGGTTCCATGCTCTAAAATTTCACAGGGGACAACAGCCCAGGAAGGATGAAAAGTTCTCTAGAATGAAACTGTGAAGACACAAAGAGAAGCAGTTCCAAAAGGGAAAATTTATCAAAATCAATTGATATAGACACACAGGGAATTTCTTTAGCCAACTTATACTTTAGAGAAATATATACAGAAGAAGGAAGCAAGTGCCTACAGTGGAGGTACACAGAAATTTGAAAACTGAGACACATGCCTGTAAGAAAACTGGAAGGATGGAGAGAAATTCTAAAAAGTTAGATTGCAGGAAAAGAAAATGATCTGATGAGGTATAGAATTTCTATTGGACAGTTTAGTGGCAACATAATAGAAAGGTGGTGGAATGTAACTTCTTTTTTGGGGTCTTGGCTTTTCTTCCCAGGAGAAATATTTTTGACAGGAAAGGACAAAACAAAAATGGCCAATAGAGAGTTGTAACCTAAGATAATGACAGTGCCTACCTCAAAGAGTTCAGATAATCAAGCCCAGATGAAGCATATCCAATACTATGCACATGTGGTTGTGACAGCCAAGTCACTGGTGGGCATCTTCTAGAGGTCGTTGCTCATAAAGATCCAGGACAGAAAGGAGAAGTGAAGAGAATTAGCATTTCTATAGTACCTGCTCTCTGCCAGGCACTATACTAAGCCCCCCGTTTTTTTTTAGTTTACAAATATCTCACTTGATCCTCACAACAACATTATATTATCCCTGTATTACAGCTAGGGAAACTGATGCAGAGAGAAGTTAAATGACTTGCCCAAGATCACACAGCTGTCATTGTTATCGGTTTGTCTTTCATTCTTGAAGAAGACGGTGGCATCAGGGTGATATCATGACTTGCAGTGAATTAGATTTAAGTGAGAAGGAGAACTGTGCAAGGTCACCAACCTTACTCTCTCCTCCAGAGTCATCTGGGTCCAGTGGCAAGATATAGATCAGGATGACTAGAGAAGGCTCTGGATGTTTGAGGTAATTGTGGTTAAATGTGTAACGATTACAATGATGCCACCTGCTGGAGATTTACTGTAGAAGAGCTCCGCCCATGAGGTGAAGGTCTTTGAGGGCAAGACCATGTGTCTGTTCTTTGGCATCAGGAAGTGACATTTGCTTGTGGGAGGAAGGAGGGGGAGCCTCGAGCTCTGACTCTCTCTCTTTCCTGAGGACTCTGGTGGAAAAGGGAGCTAGAAATGCGCTATCCCTTTAATAGATAGATTAATATAGGCCTTTCTCTCTCTCTTTACCAAATTCTTATTCTCCTTAATAAATGCTTAAAAGTCTACCTTTTGCTAAAGCTTATAATTTATTGGCAACCACTCATTAGATATTTTAGACAGACTAGCTAGAATTTTAGCCCTTAACAAATGACTTTTCCAGTGTCACACTGCTGGTAAGTGTTTGAAGTCAGATTTGAACTCTAAGTCCTCCCAACTTCAGGACCAGTGCTCTAATCCACTGTGCTTACTGGAGATGGCCCTGGATGTTTGAGACGGAGTTAAGTGACTTGCCAAGGGTCACACAGCTAGTAAATGTCTGAGCCCATATTTGAGCTCAGATCTATTCTGACTCCTGGATCAGCACTTTAAAATAAGTTGCCTCTAGGCAGGAGGTCAAATATCTTGATTTCTGAAAAAGGGAAGAGAATGTGACCTGGAACCTATGGGACAATAATCTTGAATTTAATTCCTGGAAAAACGTCTAGAACATTGCTAGAAAATTATTAGTGAACATATTAAATCTATAATCATGAAAACTATCATAGGTTCATCAACAACACTTTATCCATAATAACTTCATTTTTTGACAGGCTTACTAGATTGATAAAATAGGGTAATGCATCAGGTACAGTTTTTACATAGATTTCAGGAATTAATTTTACAAAGTCTCTAATGTTCTTGTTTTGTACAAGAAGGAAAAATATTGGCTAGATGAAAATACAGTTAGATGGATTCAAAATGGGTTATTACTGCATCCATGTCAGTATAGAGGATGATTTCTACCAGTTTGCCTCTTCTGTTATCAAGAAAAAATTTCTAAAACCGGAACTATCCAAAAATGGAATGGGCACTCCTAGAAGGTAATAGGTTCTCCCCGACTAGACATTTTCAAGGGCTATTTTCAAGGAAAATTTTCAAGAAGTTTCTCAATTAAGTATGGATCGGATGCCTTTTGAAGTACCTTCCTATGTGAGGATTCCACATAGAGATTATGTCTCTACAGGCAAACAATGAAAATAGAATGATAATAACTTATTTTATATTACATGTCTTATGATTTTTTTGTGTGTTTTCCTTAAAACAGTACTAAGGAATTGATAGTTTTCAAAAATCCTCCTTATTACAGAAGAAGAATCTGAGGATGAGAAAGCTGAACTGACTTAGCACATTTATATAACTAGTAAATATCTAAGTTGGGACTTGGACTCAGATTTTATTAATCTAAATGTAGTGGGTTTTTTCCTATTATTCCAGCTTAAAGCCTTGTATACAATATTATGCTAATCACTGTCAGATGAATAAACTTTTGCATTCTAGTCAGTTGCACTGTTGGGCAGAGATTAACATACTTATTGGCTCACAGAAGTATATTAATCACCAAAGTTAAGACAACAGTATGATAAGAAAGCCTGGATATTGTTAAGTAGCAGAATAAGAGTTGAGGTATGATACCTAGGCCAAGGTTTTGAGGCATCTATGGGCTAAGATTGGATCAAGAACTATGCTCACATGATTAAACTAGAAGAGGTTTCTGAGTTCTACGGTTACTAATGGCAGGACTAGACTTTGGCAAGAGTTGCTGTAAGAGTGGCGAAAGCTTTCTGCTACCTTTTTAGTCAGTTCAGCACAGGGGTGCTTGATTAGTCCTGTCTTCACTGGCAAGCTCCTCTGCATCTAAACAGTCACAACTAGTCACTAAGATGTTTCCCTTGCTGTCAGCTTGCTGAATGAACTCATCCTACAGAGTAGATTCAAAGGTGTTTGTGAAATAGAGATTTAAGGAATAGTAATAGGCAACATTTAAGGTTTGCAAAATGCTTTATCAATATAACCTACTTTGATCCTTAAAACCACCCTAGGAGGTAGGTTCTATTATTATCTCCAAATGAGGAAACTGAGGCAAACAGAGGTTATGACTTCCCCAATGTCACACAACTAGTAAGTATCTGAGGTCAGATTTGAAATTCAAGTCTTCTTGACCCCTGGTCCATCACTCCAACCTGATAGAGTGTAGCTCCCTCTATTTAAAGTTGCTTCCTTGCTGAAGGCAGATACTATTATTATCAAAGAAACCTATTTGCTATAAATAGTTTGCTCTTCATACCATCACATTTTAAATTCCTTATAGAAAGAAACAAGACTCTATTAATAATATACAGGACGGGGGCAGCTAGGTAGCATAGTGGATAAAGCACTGGCCTTGGACTCAGGAGTACCTGAGTTCAAATCCAGCCTCAGACACTTGACACTAGCTGTGTGACCCTGGGCAAGTCACTTAACCCCAATTGCCTCACCAAAAAAAATGAAAAAAAAAAGAAAAAGAATTATATACAGGAGACTGGGATTGAGGGGATGGATTTGACTCTGTCGCCTTAAGAAAAAATCAGTGAAAAGTGATAGCTTATTTACTGTGTCCTTAAGCTAATGAGCTGAGAAGTGACAGCATAATTTGAGTAAAAGCACAGGTGGGAACAGTACTTCTGGATAATCTGAAGGGGAATATTTTTGAAAAATTTCCCCATATAATTTTACAGAGGCTAAAACACAAACTTGAGAAGAGATTGAATTTCTTTTTCAGCTAGCGTGGGAGTCATTCTGTAATGTGAAATGGCGATTTTTACATGTCTACTCATTCCTTTGACAAAATTCTCTTCATCCCTTATAAAAGTTCACAAAACAAATTGTGAAGAGCATATGGTTCTTTTAGAGTTAGTCCTTAAGTAACCCTAAGTTAGGAGAAAATGAGGACATAGGACATATTTATCACTAACAATAATAATTGTTTTTTTTAATCCAGTTGTTTCAGTCATATCTGACTCTTCTTGACCACATTTCGGGTTTTCTTGGCAAAGATACTGAAATGCTTTGTTATTTCCTTCTGTAGCTAATTTTATAGATGCGGAAACTGAGGTAAACAGGATTAAATGACTTTCCCGATAACACAAGCTAGTAAGTGTTTGAGGCCATATTAGAACTCAGGTATTCCTGATGCCAGGCCCAATGCTCCTAGCTGCCCACTGTACCACCTGGTTACCCAGTAATGATATAATACTACCAATACTATATTTTTTGTTTGTTTGTTTGTTTTTTAATTTTTGCAGGGCAATGGGGGTTAAGTGATTTGCCCAGGATCACACAGCTAGTTAAGTGTCAAATGTCTGAGGCTGGATTTGAACTCAGGTACTCCTGAATCCAAGGCCAGTGCTTTATCCACTGCGCCACCTAGCTGCCCCCACCAATACTATATTAATATAATAATAATGATTAATAATAACAGTAGTTTCCATCTGGATAGTACTTCTAGGCTTATGTAAATTATTCCATTTAAACCTAAAGCAGAAACTAAGGTATCTATTTGGCTAATGCCAGCCCTAAATATTCTCACATACTATCATATAATCAAGCATTTTGAGGAATTACATGGCATAATAAATAGAAAGTCAACCTCAAAATTAGCAAGAACTAGGTTCAGTTCTTGTCTCTGACATATAATTGTTATAAGTCCATGGGCAAATTACTTAACATGTCAGTTTTCTAGAGAAATCTCTAAGGTAATAAGTTCGAAAGATGCCAGTTTGCATTGGTAAAGGGAGTTACCTGAAGGGAAGTTTCCTGTATCAGTGAAATCACAGGTCCAGTTTAACAAAATATCTTATTTTACATATGTTCTTTCTTTCCTTCTTTCTTTCTTTCTTTCTTTCTTTCTTTCTTTCTTTCTTTCTTTCTTTCTTTCTTTCTTTCTTTCTTTCTTTCTTTCGTGAGGCAATTGGGGTTAAGAGACTTGCCCAGGGTCACATAGCTAGTAAGTGTCAAGTGTCTGAGGTAGAATTTGAACACAGATCCTCCTGACTCCAGGGCCAGTACTCCATCCACTGTGCCACCTAGCTTCCCCCACATATGTGCTTTCTTTGTGGGGTGTGTGTGTGTGTGTGTGTGTGTGTGTGTGTGTGTGTGTGTGTGTGAGAGAGAGAGAGAGAGAGAGAGAGAGAGAGAGAGAGAGAGAGGCAATTGGGGTTAAGTAACTTGCCCAGGGTCACACAGCTAATAAGTATCAAGTGTCTGAGACCGCATTTGAATTCAGGTCCTCCTGACTCCAGGGCCAGTGATCTATCCACTGCGCCACCTAGCTGCCCCTCCACATATGTGCTTTCTATGTAACATTTATTTGCTTCATTTTGTATATAAGAACTTCCTAATTCCATGATAAATTATTTGATTTCAACACAGTAGGTAACCAATAAATCCTTATATCACATAAAACTGGGTAGGGGAAGATAATTTTCTTACTCATTTTTATGTAACCATTATTATTTAAATCATCTACATCATGTATGTAAAGAAAGATATAAATAACTATCTAAATCATTATTACTATCTCTCTAGCATATATATCTTTCTGTCTCTATCTTAGGGTGGTCACAAACTGGAGGATTATGTTATTGAACCAATGATGCGAACTTCAGTCATCACTATATGGCCCATAAACTGTGTTGTGCTCTGTGGCTTTGAATGGCATACCTAATGCTAACCAAATATTTTTCAAATGTTCATTGTTGGTCATAGAGGAAATAGAAATGGGTCTTGTTGAAAGAGTTTGGATGGATAAGCATAAATTCAACAATCTTACCAAGGAAAGAAAAATACTGTAAATGGTTCAGAAAGTAATCTTTATTTGAAAGTTCAGCACAGAAATATAATTAAATTAATTTTAGGATTACTGTTATTACCCTCTCATTAGAAGTAAACAGAAATCATGTCTGCTTGTGAACATATTTGGAAGGTCACCATTCCACATTAAATTATCCTTTTGGTTTAAACATAAATCATAAATGTAATGATGATTCATCAGTGGCTTGGATAAGAATCCAAAAATATATATTCAAGTTTTCCAGTCTAAACCCAGTCAGATACATTTCAAAATAAAATTATAACCTCCTTGACAGTAAGTATGCACTTGCCCCACAAATCATCCATATTACAGTTTAATTAAAGAATAAGTACTGGGAGCAGCTAGATGGCGCAGTGGATAGAGCACTGGCCCTGGAGTCAGGAGTACCTGAGTTCAAATCCGGCCTCAGACACTTAACACTTACTATCTTTGTGACCCTGGGCAAGTCACAACCCCAATTGCCTCACTAAAAAAAAAAAAAAAAAGAATACCTCAAATATGTGCTTTCTCTTTAGGCCTATAAAAGTATACAATAGTAACATGCAAAAGCATGAGTTTATCTTTATTTTTATGTTCCTGGAATGGAAATCTGGAAATTGGAGAAGAACAAAAAAGGATAATAAAAAGTTTGGGCAGGCTGGGACAGAAGGTACACTGATATCAACTCAAAGTTAACATCCATAATGGAGTTCATTAATTTTTCCTCCCTCAAAGCAGGTTTACCATCTCTATCAATGTTACTTTTTGTTTCCCATTTCCTTTTTTAAAAAATAAATGATACTTTAGTATTTTCATTTTCAAGGAGTATTTTAAAAAATCTGTCCCTTCCACTATACCTCCCCAGTTGAGCAAATGTATAAAAACCCCTAAATTCCTCACTACATATTTATATAGTTCTGCAAAACAAATTCCCATATTAGTCATATTTGAAAATGAATGTCACTTTTTGTATTTTAAATTCATCATTTCTCTATTAAAAGGTCAGAGAGCTGTTCATCCTCAGTCTTCTGAACTCATGCTTTAACATTGTGCTAATCAGAGTTCTAAAGTCTTGGAAAGTTGTTTTTTCTATAATGTTAATATCATTATATAATTGTTGGCCTAGTTTTGCACACTTTGCTCTGAGTTGGTTCATGCAGGTCTTCCCAGTTTCTCTGAGATTGTCCATTTCATCATTTCTTCTGACACCACAATAATATTTCATTATGTGCATATACTAATATTTGTTTAGTTATTCCCCAATCGGTGAGTACCCCTTTAGTTTACAGTTTGGGGCTACAAAAAGAGCTGCTATAATTATTTTTGCATAAATAGACCCTTTTCCTCTTTATTTTACTTCTTTAGGGTATAAGCCTAGTTGTAGTATAGAGAAAAATATAAGCAGTTTAGAAATTTTGCAGGGTATAGTTGCAAATTTCTTTCCAGAATGGCTGGACCAATTCACAGCTCCATCAATAAACCGTGTTTTCCCACAGCACCTCCAACACTATCATTTTTTTTTCTTTTTTGCCAATTTGATAGATGTGACGTAAGACCTCAAAGTTTCTTTAATTTGCATTCCTGTACTTATTGGTGACAGAGCATTTTTCATATGATTATTGAAAGCTTGGATTTCTTCCTTTGAAAAGTGCCAACTTTGACCATTTCCCTATTATAGAATGGTTCTTGGGCTTACACATTTGAATATTTATGCATTATTCAATTTTCAGGGTATTCAAAAAATTTTAGTACAGTTTCCCAAAACTGTATATCTTGGAACTGAAGCCTTTATTAGAGGAACTTGTTTTTCCCAAGGTACTCTTTCCCTTTTAATTTTTAATGCATTAGATTTGTTTACATAAAAACTTTAAAAAAATTATCCAATAAAATTTTCTTTATCACTTGTTTAGTTGTGCATTCTTTCCCTACCAGTATATCAGAAAAGTATTTCATTATTTGCCCCCTCTTTTTTAATTATGTGATCTTTTTCACAACAACATCGGCATTTGTATAACACTTTAAGATCTGCAAATTGCTTTACAAACATTATCTCATTTGATCCTCAACAACCACCATGAGAGGCAGACATTGTTATAATCTCTATTTTATAGATTAGAAAACTAAGGCAGAGAGAGCTAAAGCTATTTGCCCATGATCGTCTAGGTTCAGGTTGACATTTGGACCTTGACCTGGTATATGATATGAACCTTACGATATGAACTGTTGTTACCCCAGCAGTTTTTCTCAAATAGTGAGTGTTCTAGCAACTATGTTCTTTGGTTTTATCAGATACTATGCTGATGTGTTTGTTTGATTCTGCATGTTATATACCTAATGTTTCACTCACTGATGATTCTCTTTTTAAAACTAGGACCAAATCATTTTAATGACTACAGCTTTGTAATGCAATTCAAAACCTGACAGACTCTCTTCCATCCCACTTTTGTTCATTATTAGCCTTTAGATTCTTAACCTTTTATTCTTTTATATGAGTCTTGTTATTATTTTTTTCTAGCTCTATAGAATATTCTTTCAGAAGTTTAATTAGTATTATACTGAATGAAGTGGATAATACTTTCATTTTCATTATATTGCCTTGATCTTCCCATGACCATTTAATGTTTCTCCAATTATTTGAGGCTGTCTTTATTTCACTAAAAAAGTAGTTTGTGGTTAGATTCATAAGGTCCCTCTCAATGTTATTCCTACAACATTAACTTACATTGCTATACACTTTCGTCTCAATAACTCTGTTGGGTAGTACAAGTATCATTGCCTACATTTTGTACATAAACCAAAGCTCTGTTATTTGTACAATATCACAAAGCTGGTAAGTGGATTTGAACCCAGGACTCCTGAATCCAAACAAATACTTTTTCTTTGTAGCATACTGCTTACTGAAATGCTTTTTCAATAATAACATTCATTCAGTAGCATTCAGCAATAGCATTTAGCAGTTATTTATGACTTTCCTCCAAAGGGAATTTCCTAATGTTCCTAACACCTGGGGTAGAATCAATGTTTGGATAAAATGTAGATTTTGCCTTCAAATTTAAAGATTGGTAGAGGGGAGAAAGAAATTCTTTAATGAACCAACAATGTAAATATGCTTGGTATGTATAGACTTCAGATCTGTCAGTTCAATTCATCAAAATTTTGACATGGTACTGTCTGATTAATCATCCCAAAATATATAGTTTTTATACATATAATTTCCTTGCTCAAAAAATAAATCAATAACATGTATTAAATACATACTATGTGACTCTGGGGATACAAAGACAAATTGAAACCATCTTTTCCCTCAAGGAAAGGATATTCTTTTGAAAGGAAACATGTTTATATACAAAAATATATACAAACTAAATATGAAGTTATTTTTGGAGGGAGGCCCGTATAACAGGAAAGGTTTCATTTAGAAGGTGGCATTAAACATGAGCATTGTTGGAAATTAGGTATTCTAAGAATAAGTGGCTGAACTTTGCCTAATGAATATAGTTTTAATTCCTGATCCTATCTTTCATCACTTACTACATTTTGGCCTTTACCTTTCACTAATTTTCCCTTATACTTCTGTCTATGGATTTTCTTTTCTTTTCTTTTTCTTTTCTTTCTTTTTTTTTTTTAGTGAGGCAATTGGGGTTAAATGACTTGCCCAGGGTCACACAGGTAGTAAATGTTAAGTGTCTGAGGCCGGATTTGAACTCAGGTACTCCTGACTCCAGGGCCGGTGCTCTATCCACTGTGCCCCCCAGCTGCCCCTTGTCTATGTATTTTATAAAATGGTCTGCATATTGCTTTACATATAGCATATGTTCAGTGAAGGCTTGCTGATGATGACTAGAGACATCAAGAGAATTCACCTGACTTTTATAACTTACCTACTGTAACGATTGGAATAACGCCACCTGCTGGATACTAACTGTAGAAGAGTTCTGCCCATGAAGCGAAGGTCTTTGAGGGCAAGACCAGGAGTCTTTGGTATCAGGAAGTGACGCGGACTAGTGGGAGGAGGAAGGAGGAGACGGAGGCACTCTTTCCTGGGGCCGCTGGCGGAGAAGGGAGCTAGAAATGTGCTCTCCCTTTAATAGATAGGAATCTAGGCCTTTCTCTCTCTTTACCAAATTCTTATTCTCCTTAATAAATGCTTAAAAGTCTAACTCTTGCTAAAGCTTATAATTTATTGGCGACCACTCATTAGATATTTTAGACAGACTAGCTAGAATTTTAGCCCTTAACACTATCCAATAGTAAGAGGCAAGAATACAATGGATTATTTAAAATAGATATGTGTTAGAATCACTCAGAGGTCACAATGGGTCTTCTACCAATCAGGTACCTCATACATCTGCCTTCAGTCAGGAACACAAAGCTATGTATAACTATGTATGTATAACTCACTTAACATTATATCATTTATGAGACCTACAATATACTTTCTTTATAACAATTCTCTAGATTTGAACACACTGAGTTTAAGATATCTATGAAACACTCAGCTCATACTATGTAATGGGTGGATGGGAATGAATCTGGAGATAGATAGGAGATAGGGTAGGCCTGGATAAGTGGTGATCATTTGCATAGACATGATAATTGAATCTATGGTTCTTGATGAGAACACCAAGTGAAATAACATAGAGGGAGAAGATAATAGGGCCCAGGTAAGAACTTTGGTGAATATCCATTCTTAGCAGATACAATCTAGATGAAGTTCTAGCAAAGAAGATTGAGAAGGAATGGGCAGACAGGTATGAGAAGAATCAGGGAAAAGTAGAGTCATAGTAACCTAGAAAGAAGAGATTATAAGTAA
Organism: Dromiciops gliroides; assembly: GCF_019393635.1. Taxonomy (NCBI): domain Eukaryota; kingdom Metazoa; phylum Chordata; class Mammalia; order Microbiotheria; family Microbiotheriidae; genus Dromiciops; species Dromiciops gliroides. The sequence continues at coordinate 357,290,949 of NC_057864.1, read as the reverse complement.
AATAGGGTTATTGATTCTGTCAAAGGCTACACAGAAGTCAAGAAGAATGAGGATTGAGAGAAGGCCTTTAGATTTGGTTGTTATTGTTATTGTTTGTCCTTTGTACTTGAAGATAACCAAAATGACATTATGATGTCAGGGGCAATGTACAAAGTGTCCAGCTGTGGCTGATCATACCAATATGAGCTCAGAAGGTTCTACTAGAGGTAGGGCACAAATATTCTGTATGACCATTTGGGAGGGAGATGACACTAAAGAGATCACTGGCAATTGGAGTTTCATTTGAATGATGAGTTTGGGAACCAGACAGTAGAAAGTTAAGAAGAGAACGAGCAGAAGAGAAATGAAGGCACTGACTGTAGATGGCCTTCTAAAGTTTAGCTGGGAAAGGTAAGAGAGTAATAGGCTGATAGCTATCATAGATGAATGGATTAAGTGAGGGTTTTTTTTTTTTAGGATAGAGGAGTCATGGTATGCTTGTAGGCTGCAGAGAAACAGCCAAAAATGGATTATAAGTGAAAGAAGGGAGATGATAGAGGGAGTAGTAGACTAAAGAAGATTTTATTTAGCATTTGTGGTGTGCTAAGTGCTTTATATAATTATCGCATTCAGTCCTCACCAAAACCCTGAGATATGTGCTATTATTATCCCCATTTTACAGATGAGAAAAGTGAGGCAAACAGAGGTTAAGTGACTTGCCCAGAGTCACATAGATAGCAAGTATGTGAGGCTGGGTTTGAATTCAGGTCTTCCTAATTCCAGATATAGAGTCCTATCATTATGTCACTAATCATCCCCATCCTCAACACCATCATCATTGTTATTGAAGTAAGTCCATGTAACATTGTAGTGACAGGCTTCTGTCTCTTTTCTTTCACTGCGTATTGAGGCAGGAAGGGAGCCTTTTATGAATACCCCCTTGATATTTCTCATTTCTCCCGAAAATGCCCCTCCTAGAATGCTGCAATGTAAAGTTCATCTTTCCCTTTCAGTTCTGATCAAATGAATATCATAAGATTGTATATTTAGGGCGGGAAGAAATAAGGAAAGTAAGGATCAAGATGGTTTAGCAACTTGCCTAAGTTTACACAGCAGGCAGGATCAAAACAGGATCAGAACTTATGCTTGCTGACCACAGTGATGTTTCTACAGGACCACACCAAGCCCCTCATTTAATAATTTAGTATTTGGTCATTGATTGATTTTAGAGTTGAGGAACCTAAAGATTAGAGAGGTTAAATTACTCACCTAAGGTTGTACAGCAAAAGTCCCAAATGATTCATTTTTAACCCATAGCTCATAGGACCGCATATAAAAGTCAAGCCTTAGCATCTACCCCGGGCAAGACAAATAATGTTAATTAAAATCTAGGAGTTATACTAGGTCATAAGATTAGATAGATAGATAGATAGATAGATAGATAGATAGATAGATAGATAGATAGATAGATAGATAGATAGATAGGTAGATGGATAGATATCTTTTGATGATCATATTATATCTGTAATAAAAGCAAGTTATATAAGGGAGAAATAACATGATTACTTACCATGCATAAGACTGAAATGTAGCTTCATGCTCCAGAATTGGAATGCTTATGGTTTTGTGTGCTTCAGGACATTGGTTTGGAGTGGATTGATGTTCCTGAGGACAGGCAGTATTGTGAAAGATTCTTTCTTGAAAACCGCTTCCTTTAGAATAACTGACTGATTCTGATAAAACCAAACTTTAGTTTGAGCTCTAGAACAATCCAGCAACATGAAGAATTATGGAAGTGTTAGGATAGAGGGTTTTTAGCCCAAGGTAGTAAAATATCGTGAATTAAGCCAAAGCACATAAAGATAAAGTAGAAGGTTGGTTATTTTCAAAGTATCATCTAAAACCCATCATTGTTCCTTCCAAGAGACAACATTCAAAATAATGGGATACCAAAGGTTCCTCCCAAGTCATATACTCAGTGTATGTAAAATTTCACATCAATCTCACCTGAGTGGCTTTCAATGCCATAACACTTAAAGAGGAATTTTATCACCTTTTCAGAACATTGCTGTGAGTGTTTATGATGACTTAAAATTCTGTAGGGATTCAGAGAGGTGTAAAATGAGTTAGTCTGAATCATTTAACACTTTTAAAATCATCATTTATCAATTAATATATACTGAATCCCCATTGGGTGTTTGGCATTTTGCTAGACACTTTTAAATTACTTTGGAGTTATATTTCTATGTAAATAAGCTGTTTACTTTTAAAACACAATCCAAAATCCTGGTGTGAACACACTTACACACAACCACATATACAAATATCTGCTATCTCCCAAACCTAATATAAATGCTACTATTTACTTGCATCTAATAAGTGATCACTACTAATAATCACATTAATTAATTGATTAGTCTGAAACGGCTAAGAATTCTGAAGGGCTGCAAGAAAAGCAAGGAGTTTTGAATAAACATTGAGATAATTAAGACAAATTTTTAAAAGTGAACTTTTAGAGAAATAAATTTCCAGGCATCTGTTCTGACTCAAAATCTATACATTTGGCTCAGCTTAAATGAGATATACTTCCTGGTATACATACAGGTCAGATGTTTTTTTCTTTTTTCAGTTTTTGCTTACACAGGCTCTAGGATCATTTGGCATTTCCTAATTCATGAGTCTGTTTTCTCGTCCTCCTGGCACATTTTGTGAGCATTAGATTTGTTCGATGGTATGATATATTGCAATGCCTCAGTAAGTGAAGCATCATGTAATTGCCTTTCGTCCTTATTATAGGCCATTATTCACCAAGTACATTAATTTTCTTCATTACTCACTGCATCTTATTTCACCTCTTTCGTTGCATTCACTTTCTAATGTTGCTCCCTTGATGAAAAAGCAGTACCACAATAAAAAAAAATGTGAAAATGTGCATGAGGAATCATAGAAAAATTGTATCAGGATGAACTTCAAGGCCAACTGTAGCAAGTGCCTTTTGAAATCGAAAAGATTTCAGTCATTTTTTAACAATTATATGAATGGAAGCAACCTTTTTGCTATTCCCTGCCTCTGAACAGAACTTAGATGTTCAGGGAGTTAACAGGGAAAGGGGAACATAATTTTACTGTCAGTCAATCAAGAAACATTTACTAAGCTTCTGCTATGTGGTATGATTATGCTAAACTCTGGGGATTCAGAGACAAAAGAGAAATAGTCCCTACCCCCGAGGAGCCTCCATTGTAAGGGAGGGGGTCACATGTACATTTACATATAAAGATAAATAGAACATATGTAAAATGAGTCCAAGGCAGGTTTTTTTGTTTGGTTTGTTTTTTTTTTTAGTGAGGCAATTGGGGTTAAGTGACTTGCCCAGGGTCACACAGCTAGTAAGTGTTAAGTGTCTGAGGCTGGATTTGAACCCAGGTACTCCTGACTCCAGGGCCGGTGCTCTATCCACTGTGCCACCTAGCTGCCCCCTAAGGCAGTTTTAGGAGAAGGATAGTGAGAGCAAAGAAGGATGGAGAAACTTCACATAAATCTTGTTGCTTGAGGTGAGTATAGAATGGAACCTAGGATTCCAAGGGTCAGATGAGGATGAGCTTTCTAGCCAGTGGAAAAAATCAGAGGTGGGGGAAAGAGTGCTGTAAGAGGAACAGCTCTGAGATTAGTAGGGCTGAACCACAGAGTACATGGTTGGGAGTACCATGTAAGAAGACTGGAAAAGTGGGAAAGGTCCAGGTGGTAAAGAATTTTACATGTATGATGGAGGAGTTCCCATTTGATGCCAAAGGTAATACACAGTCACTAGAATTTAAGTATGAGAGTAACATTGTCATGTCTATGTTTCTTTATCTCTAAAACTAAGATAATAATTATGACATACCTCTCAAAGTTGTTGTGAGGATCAAATGAGATAAAATTTTAATGTGCATTATAAACCTTAACTTTAGTGCTATATAAATATTATAATAATGTTTTAAATGCTTAAAATAAAATTCATTGAATTTTAAAAAGAAAAAAAATTTATTGAAAAAGTTGTTCATGTAAAAAAAAATATCCGAAGACCTCCAGTTAAGAACACCTAACCTTTGCAGTTTTGTTGAATATTTTAAAAGATCCTTACCATATATAGTTAGGACAAGGTGAAGGCCAGCAGATTGTTTAGGGAAGGCTTTCCCACTGTTGCTTAAATTTAGAAGGTTCACTGTGATCTGAGGTGTGGTCCTTCTTTAGTAAATAAAAGTTGATTTTATTGTTTCATCAAAAATGAATCAACTGGGGCAGCTAGGTGGCACAGTGGCTAGACCACCAGTCCTGAAGTCAGGAGTACCTGAATTCAAATCCGGCTTCAGACACTTAACACTTACTAACTGTGTGACCCTGGGCAAGTCACTTAACCCCAATTGCCTCACTAAATTTTTTTTTTAATTTTTTAAAAATTAAAAAAAAATAATGAATCAACCATAGGAAGTGAATTTACCCTATAGCCAGATTCACAAGAAACTGCATAGTGTAATAATGGAAAGTATACTGGACTTGGTATCAGAAGATCTGTATCCTCATTCTATGTAATTTACTAAGTGTGTAACTCTGGATAAATTACTTAACCTCCTGGAAATACCAATTCCCTACTTCTATAAAATGGGTAGAATACTTACACTGTGTACCCCTCAAAGGGTTATTGTGATAGGTGTTAGCCAAGTATTTTGAGGATTTGAATATTGAGCAACAAAGGAGCTATATCAACTCCTATATGCCTTAGCATCTAACTTATTCATGATTGAAAGAAATACCAGATATTTCAAGTCTTATTTCAGTTTAGGTTTTAATAAGGGGTAAAGAAATCACAACTGTGTAAATATCAGATTTCTGTCAGCCACAACTTTTCTAGATGGTGTCCCCCATTAAGTCCTATTTGCACTTCCCCAAGTATCACAATAGGACAAGCACAGCTGATTAATTCCAGCTTTAATAAGCTTCGACTGCTCTAAGACATTAGAAATGCCCTGTATTATATTGTTCCTAGAGTCCACTTACCTAAGATTTGTGCGTTTTAAAAATATTCTACCTTTTTAAATTGTTCTACCTTCCTTTGTTTCCTCATGAGTATAAAATCTTAAAAACTCCAATGTTTAGGAGCTACTTAGATTATTCTGTGATCCTGGCTGAAATGGTGGGACCTCCCTCTTTATTATGTGTCCTTTTCTGAATTTCATGTCTGTGTCACAAACTAGCACATGTACTTTCTACATGTTTTTTTGTATATTTATACTACACCTGTTAGGAAACTTGATTGCTCCATTCACCCACCTGCTCACCCCCTTCACTATCTCTCTGTATATCTCTTACAAATCTTTGGCACTGTATCTTGACTGAACAAACTGGCCCCAGGACTTTTCAAGAATAAAGATGAAGGAATGTGGAGAGTGAAAAGTCCTCCATGCCCCAAGCTGCTTTTGTCCTTGATGAGGAAACTTTCTGTTCCACTAGCAGAGGAGCCAGCAGGCATGAACCAAGGAGTAGTTTTATGAAGACCAACTGATTAGATAGCAGCATGGAGATTCAGTTAGGATGGTATGATGGTTCTTACAATTCTTGGAAAAATGAACCAGATGTTTAGCTTAGATCATGTGTAAGCAATTGATATCTTTTTTCTCCTCATGTTCAGAACTTATCATCCATGCTTTGCCTTATATCATGAGCAGGAATAAATAGGGGCTCACCATCTAGAAAATATGCAATATACTAGAATGTGATATTTACAAAGTTGTAGTTCCTTTACTAACACTTTCATCATATTCTTTATAAAAATAATGACCTAGATAATGGCGATTCCATGAGGCACAGCTCAAAGAGATAAAATAAGCTAAATAGCTAAATACATATGGGCAAGACAGCCCAATGAATTGATTCACAAACGCATACATACAACACACATACATCCTTAGGCAATTAGGGAAATCAGCATCACTCAGTCCAAGGGCAGAACTAAGAATAAGTGACAATAACTCTGAAGTCCTAAAGGAAAACAGGGCAGCTAGGTAATATAATTGGTAGAGTGCTCATCCTAAAGTCAGGAAGACTTGATTTTAAATACACTTTTGGACACTTAGTAGCTGTGTGATCTTAGGCAAGTTACTTAAACCTCTGTTTGCCTTGGGTTGCTCAGATGTAAAATAAGTATAATAATTACACATCTGCCATAGTTATTGTGAGGAACAAATGTAATAATATTTATAAAGCTCTTAGAATACCATGGCACATAGCAGGCACTATAGAAATGCTGGCAATTATTGTCATAGGTTATATAAGCTAATACCTACCAAGTTGTCTGGTATCGACTAGTATCCATAGCATATCAACAAATTATAATGGCTAAGTTTTCTGTGACAATGAACTGTATGTCTCTTCCTTAAATCCAGATAATATATTATAGGTGCTATGTAAACCTGAACTATTATTATTAAACTGGAATATTTATTAATGGGAGGAACAGTAGTAATGAATTATTTGTTGATTGACCATAATACTTGTATATTTTAACCAAAGTACCAACTTGCTGGTGTAGTTTGTACCTATGAAACTGAATTTATAATAGAGGGTAGATTGCTAAGCATGTAAAGTTAAGTGATCTTGAGTGATATTCCACAAGGACTATAGTAAAACCAAATGACCTATCCCTTCCTAGCAAACAGGTAATATGGACTAGTCCCATATGGTGTGGCTTGGGTGTATGGGGTATTCAGGGAGGTGTAGCACCTCTGGTGTGAGGCCTTGCTTGAGCCCTTTTCAGGGCTCCTCAATCACCTTTGCTGTCCACCTTCACCCACCGCTCACCTGTGGCTCCAGGAAACTGTAGAATGAACAGTGGCCACATCCTGTTAAAACCAGCTTGCAGAAGGGCTAAACCTGTAAGGTAACCAACAGGTCTCAAGACTGTTGGCGTGTTAGGCGGATGTCTACCCCAAACATGTGAAGGCTCTCCCCAGTGGAATGGGTGGACGAGAGCAATTTGTTTGAGAAGCCACAAAGGCAGCTAAAGCAGGCACTATGGAGTTCTTAGAGCTTGGTTAGACAAATATGCCAAGGTCATCCACAGCATCCTAGGCCATTGCCAGTCATACTGACTTTTGTCTTGTCACTAGACTTTGATGACTCTGGAAGAGAGTAAAACTACAATTCTGTTTCACTTAAATCTATTCCATGAGTTAGTGAAAACATAGACACATGATGTCATTCAAAATGAAGGACACATAGCATTGAGTAAATGGGCGGGGCGGGTGGGGGGGGGGAACTGGATTAAGGAAAAGAAGGTAATTTAACAGTTAATTCATACTCTATAGCTTTTTCTAGATCCTCTGCTCTTCTGGTTCTTTCTAAAACACTGTATCTCTCTCTCCATCTCAACAGGTTTTCAAAATGTGTTAGAATTCCCATGTTAACAGATAATATATCAGCGATCATTTTCTAGGCTGGTTGCTTTCCAGTGACATATAGGGAAGTAACATAATTTCATCAGCAAATTAACTACAAATTTCATTTTGGTAAAAGTTCCTTCTGGGAAGGCTTCCTATTGATATCAATCAGTAGTTTGTGGATTTTGTTATTTTCATTGGTAAAGAGAGACACTTCCTAACTTTGACTTTAGATTCAAGGAGATCATTAGGGAAGGGAGAGTAGGGCTGAATCCCCTGTTTATCATTTTCTCATCCTTTTTTGCTAACAATGAATCTGTACTTCTTTTCATTCTTGATTATTCCCTTTATTTTCATTTTCATGAGTTTCTTTGTGGCTTTTGTTAGTTATTATGACTTATTGTATTTTATCAACTGAGGTAATAATTGAAAAGCACTTAGCACAATGACTGGCACATAGTAAGTACTATATAAATATTAGCTATTATTATTATGCCATTACCTTTTTTCTTTTTCTTTGAATTCCTTTTCTATTTTGTTATAATGATATTATGTCATTTTTCTTCATTCCTTTGTGAAAATATTACTTTTAGAGAATAGATTTCCAAAAATTAGAGGTTTTAATCAACATAGCCTGTTACTTATAGTACCAACTCTTCCTTTATCCTTGTGGGTGGTTATAGTATTTTAGAAATGTCTCATTTTGGAGTAGCTAGGTGGCACAGTGGATAAAACACTGGCCCTGGATTCAGGAGGACCTGAATTCAAATCTGGCTTTAGACACTTGACATTTACCAGCTGTATGACCCTGGGCAAGTCACTTAACCCTCGTTGCCCCACCCCCCACCCCCCACCCCCCGCCCAAGTCTTATTTTTAAAAGTATTCTTCTATTGTCTAGCTCATTTCTTTATACTCCTGGAGATTCATTTAACAATTCCTTCAGGTCACTTATGTACTATATTCAGTGACTACATTGAGCTTTATAGTATGTATAGTATGACTTTCCTGATTACCATTTTGATATTCCCCATTGTACCTAACATATTACTTTGCATCTATTATTATTGTTATTCAGTCATGTCTGACTTTTTATAACTTCATTGGGGGTTTCTTGACAAATATGCTGGAATACTTTTCCATTTCTTTCTCCAGCTCATTTAAGTAAACATGGTTAAGTGACTTGCTCAGGGTCACACAGATAGTAAGTGTCTGAGGCCAGATTTAAACTCAGAAAGAGGAGTCTTCCTGATTCCAAGCCCATTGGTCTATCTACTGTGCCACCTAGCTTCCCATGCCACCTCATAGATAATAAATATCTATTGAATTGGTTTATTCCTGAGGTGATGGAATACTGAAATAACCAATAAACAAGTTTCTATAAATCACCCACTATATCCCATTCTAAAGGCATCAATCAACCATGTTAGATTGGTAGATTTTCTTAAAAAGTTATCTTTTTATAAAAAAATTGATGGTTTTCTTGTATTGTTGTCTCTCAGAATTGATTCTTTCTTATGAGCCTCTAAAATAGCTAAAGTTTTTGAAATAAATTTTAGTTTTCATCTAATGGCAAACCTTTATATAGTGTCTTAAGATTTGCAAACCACCAAACATATGTTTTTTCATTTGATCTTCTGAAATTCTATGATAAACAAGGAAAAATGAAACCCAAAGCAAGTCATGTCAGGATATGATAATAACTGATATTTGTATAGTACTTCAAAATTTGCAAATAGATTTGCATATTTTATATTATTTAAGCCTCAGTGAACCAGGAGTGTCATTCCAATTTTATAAATCTGAAAACTAAGGCTACAAAAAATGACTCATACAAGGTCACACAATGAGTAAAAGTCAAAAGTATTTAAACCCAGTTTTCCTGACTCTAAAGCAAGAGCTCTAGCCACTTTGCTACACTATCCGTATACTATGAACCATTGGGACTAAAATACCATATACCTTGTAAGAGTGTTGTCAATAAATTCATGGATATTTTATAGATGAAGAAATAATGGGAGGGAAGATGTGGGTTGCTAAAAGCTTCAGATTCTAGTAGTGACACAATGGGGAAATCAAACATGGAATTTCTAATGTCTAGTTTCCTGTTATTACATAGTTCTGGCATTTTAATCATGTTTATGCTTAGTAAGAACTCAGGTTTGTAGTTTTTCTTTATTGGCACTTTCTTAATTATAGTAGAAGCTATACTTAATTCATAGAATAGAGAGGGAAATTAATAAAGAAGGTTGGATGATGAATAGCCCTTTGACCAGAATAGAACTGTGATGTCCTGAAGCGATGTACAGTGAATTGGTAAGTAGCTCTCTCTGAAGATTTCCTGAAAAAATAAGAGTCTCATCAAAGTGTGAATATGTAAAGGGTATCTCCATCCATTTTCTATATGCTGACAACTGATTTGATCCCCAAACTGCAAGATTTGGATCAAGGAAAGCTTGAAACAAAGGAAGAGATAGTTTTTTCTGAATTAAACCATACCCAAACCCATTATATAGAGAAAATGGGAAGATTGTAGGCAATATGGAAGAGATCAAAATCATTTGAACAGTAGGAAGTTATGTAGATTTGAAAATGATTTGAAATATGTAGAGTAGCCTTGGGGGTGGGGGAAATACTGTCAAAACTTAAAAGTACTCTACAAATGTAAGGCATTTTTATTCTCCAGTAGATCATCATGATTTAGGTATAGATCAGAATCTGAATTTGGTATATAAATTTCTTTGCCTTTGTTAATGTATTAACATTACTTTCTAGAGCAAAATATTCAAATTGTGAGGTTCTACTTTATCCTTAATTGACCATAATCATTTTAAGACTCTAGCATAGATATTGCCTGACTTTAACCAGTCTTTAAGTCCATAAAGAAATGGGAATGGTGTCCAAACTATATTTCATTTCAAGATTCTGAATCAATATCAAAGTTAATTTGATAGCTAGATACCATATAACAGAAGCAAAAATCTAACAAACAATTTATGAAAGAGAATTAGTAAGATAAATTCCAAATTAATAAAAGCTATTTGAAAAATCTAGTCACACTATAATGAACTCCATTGTGCTTTAAAAAATAATAATAACAAAAATAGGTTTGGGCTTCTGAAAGCCTGCCAAGACTTCTGAGATTATTTGGGAAGAGATGAAAAGTTCCTATAAAGGAATAGATAATAGATTCTCCATGGCAATCATAATTATCAACAAAACTGTGATTGCCCACTACAATCAGTGCACTGAGCAAGGCAATAGAGATCCTGGGAACAGCATCTTCCTTCCACTTAATAAGCATTGTGATGGGGAGATTATAAACTCCTTACATATGGACACAGTGGATAGAGTGCTGGGTCTACAGTCTAAAAGGTCCCATTCCAAATCTAGCCTCAGTCACTTAGAATCTGTGTGTGACCCCTAGCAAATCACTTAGCCTCTTTGCCTTAGTTTCCTCAACTGTCAAATGAGAATAATAGTACCTACCTCACAGGACTGTGCTGAGGGTCAAATGAGATATTTGTAAATCACTTAATACAATGCTTGTATATAGTAGACACTTTAAGATACTCATTCCTTCCCTGTTCCCATCCTTCTTCCTGCCTTGGAAATGTGTTTTCACCCATTTCTCATATCTTCCTCCTTTCTACCCTTCTTATCTAAACTGAGAGAGCTTTTCTCACAAACCTATCTTTGCAAATAAGATATTACCTAAAAGCCATTTCATCTGGGTCCCTCAAAAAACTTGGAAAACTAATTTATCTAAAAGTTATAGTATAGATTTAAATGCTGATTTTTTCAACATGAAAATATTCCAACAATTTTAACATATTAAATATAGCTCATCTAGTTAAATATTTAACCCATGCTTTTCTTGTATTATTCAGAAAGTATGTTCCCTATAAAGATCCTATGAAATTGGTAGCTCATGAATTACAATTTCCATTTTACAGATGAAGAAACTGAAGCTCAGAAAAAGTGATATCCTTGATCATGTAGCTAGTGACTGATGGGAATTGAGCTCAGATCTTACTCCAAGTTGTGTGCTTTTAATTTAGCCATACTGCCTTGTACCGAAGTACTTTTCTTTACTGAAAGCTAAGGTTCTTTTAGAAAATAAAGCTTATCTAACATAGTATAAGCCCTGTAAGAGGCAGCATGAGATAGCGTATAGAGAGCTGATATTCAAGTCCAGAATACCTGGGATTTTGCCTCTCACTGTTTGAGGAATAAGTTTGTATACTTGTGAGTACACCTTTTGAAGTAAATATTCTTTGGTAAAATTAATCTATTAGTGGGTAAGTAGAATTTGGTTACTGGGGACCCACCCCCTCTAATTGGGGCAACACCATTAGTAGAAGATGGAGCCATTTGCAAAACCTAAATAACTTGCCCCCTTCAAAGGTACCAGAGAACCCTGGTGGAGTGAGAAAATCTAAACATACCTAAGCTTCAGAAAGTGAGGTTCAGGGTGGCAGTTAGTCATCATTGGTAACAGGCAGCAATCCAATTATTTTCCCCTTTTCCTTAAGAGGTTCTACTTTTAATTCATATCATTTTGGAAGGTAATTGATCTAGTAGTTAGCTAACTTATTCATTCTGAATAAGGGAATGAATGAGTGAAAAATAATTTACTAAGCATTTATTATTTACCAGGAATTGTGCTGAATCCTACCAATATAAATAGTGTATGCCTTTAAGAAGCTTATGTTTTAAAGAGGGAAAACAACATGTAAAAAGGAATTAGAAAGGAGTTGGGTGGGTTGAGGAGGTTGACAGGAATGGAGACAGCCTGGTTTGGAAATGGAAGTCTAGTTCAGGGAAAGACATGATGAGGGCTAACCTGTCAGAGCCCAGAATCCCAGGGGCAGAATACAAGTGTTTTCAGTGAGAGGGAATGGAGGAAGATGATCAGAGCAGAGTAGACATGATCTGGTAATGGCTGGAAAATGGTACTGACCCTAGAATTTTAAGTCTTGGCCCTCTTATTAGCTGTGACTGTAGTCAAACCATCCTTGTGATCCTTGGTTGCCTCATCTGTAAAAAGGGAATACTATTTACCTCACAGACTTGTGAGAAAAGTGTTTTATGAAGTTTGAAGTGCTGCATTAATGTGAATTGCTCATACTCCATAAAGTACAGCAACATCATAGGTCACTTAGGGTGAAATATTCTTATTGGAATCTGATATGGTCTATAAATATACTTCACATACCTTTTCTTCATTGGTAGCTCAAGGATAAATTCTAGCCTACTCTAGTTTTAATGATCATGACATATATTAATAGATTCATAACTAATAATGTTTTATCAGCTTTTGTTACCATATAGCATCTACAAATGTAACAATCAACTTTCCATAGGAAAATCTACAGTTATAAGTGATTCCAAACAAAAATTAATAATAGAAACTAAGAAATAAACCTTTAATAGGAGGGCTTTCTTAATCATAATGATCAAAGTTGTTACCAAAAGTATAGCTGTCTTAAACCCAATTGCCTCACTAAAAAAAAAAAAAAGTATAGCTGTGTGTTTTTTTGGGGGGGGTTAGAAGATAAGGAGTAATATCATGAATGACAGACTTGTTATTTCATTAATATAGGAAACTGAAGTGGAAATTCTCCCCACTAGTGAAGATTGCTAACTCTTCTGTAATCTGGAGGTTTAAAGTCTTTCCTTAGACTAACTAGGTTATTGATTGACTTGTCCATGGCCACATAGATAGGATGTGTCAGAGACAGGTATCAAGCCTGGATTTTTTGTTTGTTTGTTTTTTTATTCCAAGTTCAGACGCCTATCAACTCTACTATGTTGCCATACTACTACTACTAATAATACAGAAAGATAATTTGGAACTTGGATTTGTTGATCAATGAAGATTTTTCATTGTAAAAGTATAATCTGTGCAACATACCACTGCAGGTTAAAAAAATGTAACACATCAAATACCTAGAAAAAACATTTGGTGCCAGAATTATAAAACATGAACTAACTATCCTTCATATGCTAATAGATCACAAATACCTCACTACAAATCCCCAAACTTTCTTGAGAATTTGACAAATGCACCATACTAGAACCAGGGCATCATCTAAACTCTCATTAATTTTTATATTTTCCTTTGGAGACTACCTAGAATTTATCCTGTACACAGCTTGTTTGTACATAATTATTTGTATGTTGTCTCCCTCATTAAGACCATAAGCCCTTCCAGAGCAAGGACGGCTTCTTTATAATCCCAGGTTTGAACTAAGTGCCTGATATATAGTAGGCACTTAATAAGTGCAAGTTGACTGATTGACTTTCTCCTGGGTTCTTGCAATGGCTTCCTAATTGATTTCCCTGCCCCAATTCTCTCTCCAATAATAGGAAGGAACATTTGAGGTCACCTAGTCCAACCCCTGCTCATTTTATAGTTGAGGAAAAATAAAGCATTGAAAAAGTTAAGTAATCTGCATGAATCACCCCAATTCATTTTCATGAAGCCACCAAAGGGGATGTTCCTCAAGTATAGTTTTAGCTAGTTCATTATGCTATTCAGTAAAGTCCTAATTATTTTATATATTCAATTATGGACACAGAATTTCATAAAAGAAAAAAAAAAGAATTGGTCCAATAGTACTATCATGAAGTAAATGTGCTTACTTTAGCAGCAATATATGATGGTGGTGGTGGTGGTGATGATGATGATGATGATGATACAATAAGTGTTTATATAGTGCCAACTATATGCCAAGTGCTGTGCTAAACACTTCGCACATATTATGTCATTGATCCTCCCAACAACTTTACCACCCCAGGAGGCTGGTGGTATTATTACTCCCATTGTACAGTTGAGGAAACTTGGGCAAAAAGAGATTAAATGACTTGCCCAAGATCACATAACTAATTAGCGTCTGTGTTGATCTTAGGTCTTTTTGACTCCAGGTTCAGTGTTCTATCTACTGTGCTGGAGCAGGTAGGTGGCACAGTAGATTAGAGTATTGTCCCTGAAGTTGGGAAGACATGAGTTCAAATCTCACCTCAAACACTTACTAGCTGTATGATAACTGGGCAAGTCACTTAACCCCAATTGCCTTAAACATCCGGCCATCTCTAGTTGTCCTAATATATGTCTTGTTACTGGTCCCAGATGACTCTAGAGGAGAGAATGAGTTAGGTGACCTTGCACAGCTCTCCCTCATTTAAATCCAATTCAGTGCAAGTCATGATATCACCTCCAGTAATTATTTATAAATAATAATTTCACTAAAAATAAAATGGGGTTGTATCTATCTATGAATCTACAGTTCAGGAATTTATATATGTATATATATATATGTATATATATGTATATGTATATATATATATATATTCCAATATAAAGCCCTATTTGATAAAGCTAAATGGATATTCTTATTTCCACTTCAGATTCTGACATAATGACCTCAATTTAGTATATGGTTGAAATTCATAGGAAATCACACTCAGAAAGAAGTTATCCTCTCCTATTCTACAATGTCCTTTCAATGGGATTTTATGATAAATATATTAGAAAAACATATTTTGAGGGCAGTAGCAATGAGTGACTGTTATGGTTGTGATAAGATTTCAGTAAGTTCATAATCTGTCCATTGTATCAATACTTGATTTTCAAATATCTGAGAAACCAAGTTGATATTTGACAAATAAAATGTTTCAGACTGAACCTGTGATTTTCTAGATATGGTTTCATACAAAAACAAACACACATATAAGCTAAATTCCTAGGCTGAAAGCCATAAGTCTAATTCAGCATTGCTCTGTAGTTTCATAATGTTTTAATTATAAGTGAATTTCCAAACACAATTGATTTTCCTTTAGAGCTGATCAAATATTTGCATCAAATATTGCCAATAGAAGTCTGTTATTTAGGATATGTGGAGAAGTGACACAAAAAACACAACACTGAAAGTACTAATTCCCTACTCAATGAAATATCAATAAGTAGTTTTCAAAATCAAAATTGCAAACTTTTAATAACCATATAAAAACATCATCTGACTCACTAGGAAGAGAAGTACAAATGAAATCAATTTCGAGGTTTCACCTTACACCCTGAAAATTGACAAAGAGGAAAGAAAATGGAAACAGTCAATGTTGGAGTGGCTGAGGAGAGACAGCCCACTAATAGACTCTTGCCAGAGCTATAAATTGATCCAATTAGTTGAGATATCAATTTCTAAATGTTCTAAATGTGACTAAACTGTCTAGACCTTTTGATTCTGTGAATCCGTAATGGGCATATACCCCAAGGAAGTTTAAAAATACATGGAAATAGGGGGCAGCTAGGTGGTACAGTGCACAAAGTACCAGTCCTGGATTCAGGAGGACCTGAGTTCAAATGTGGCCTCAGGCACTTGACACTTACTATCTGTGTGACCCTGAGCAAGTCACTTAACCCTCATTGCTCTGCCAAAAAATAAAGCCTGGAAAAATACATGGAAATAAAGGTTCAATACATACACCACCCCAAATCAGAGCAACATTCTCTTTCATAACAAAACAAAAGCCTGGAAACAAAGATGGGGGAAAAACTATGACACATGAATGTAAGAGAATATCATGGTGTTATGAAAAATGACATAATGCAGATAAATACAGGAAGAATCGTATAAAGTAATTTATAAACAATGACTAGAGCAATGTAAATGAAAAGATCACTAAAAGGAAGTCAAATGGGGAAAAACCAAAGAAGTTTGTATAGAATAGATAATGAAACCTATCCTCATAGCATTAAAGTGAAGAACTGCTGGGA
This sequence comes from Dromiciops gliroides, assembly GCF_019393635.1. Classification (NCBI taxonomy): domain Eukaryota; kingdom Metazoa; phylum Chordata; class Mammalia; order Microbiotheria; family Microbiotheriidae; genus Dromiciops; species Dromiciops gliroides. The sequence continues at coordinate 357,274,778 of NC_057864.1, read as the reverse complement.
CAGAAAGCAATATGTAATGTTAGATGTGGTTGCAGTATTTGACATAATTACTTAACTATTTTTCTATTTTACAAAGGAAGATTCAATTTGGGAGGTGGAGGGAGGGATTAAATTTTTTTTTTTTGAAATGACAGTGATGTAAACACCAAGCACACACCAATAAAACATACTTTTAAAAAATAAATTATATTTTTAAATAGTGACTAGCTTGATAACTTTTTGAGAGGTGAGGCAGTCAGGTGGTACAGTGAATAAAGTGCTAAGCCTGGAGTTAGGAGCCCCAAATTCAAATCAGATCTCAGACAATTGTGTATTACTTCCCTCTACTGTCTTCTCCCCCTAAGCCTCCTCACCCCACCACCACCTGTGAGGAATTCTGTGGAGGTCAGTCTCCATATTGCTATTCAGGTGAGATTCTATAGACACCAACCTCTGCAAGAATGGTGACAGGATTCTTATTATCTTTCCTTTATTAATATGTGGAATAGATGAATTGATGGACATGGGTCCAAGTATTGGAGGTGGAAAACTTTGACTTGTGCTAAGCATTTTCCTTGTTATTTAAATTACCACCAACTAAAGGCTAAAAAATAATTAACTTACTTAAATGTTTCATCTTAAATTGTGTTCTGATAACCCTCACCTATTCTGTTATCTTTCACCCCACAGTCTTATGAGCTACCAAGGACAGGACCCAGACTTCTGTTTGTTTGGTTTTTGTGGGGCAATGAGGGTTAAGTGACTTGCCCAGGGTCACACAGCTAATAAGTGTCAGGTTTCTGAGGCCAGATTTGAACTCAGGTCTTCCTGGCTCCAGGGCTGGCGCTCTATCCACTGTACCACTTATCTGCCCCAAGGACCCAGACTTCTGATTACTTTTTGCCCAGGATACCAATAAAGATTGATCTTACATAAATTATGATTAGTTATATGTCAGTTGAATATTATAGCTTCTACAAGGAAATAAGACAGAAGAATGAATTTTTATCTGTCTCATTGTCTAATATCCACCACATACATATATACATACACACATACAAACATACATACATCTCTACTTTGTAATGTAAAAATAGTTTTAGCAAAAAAAGGATAAATATTTTTACTTGGAAAACAACCGACACAGAATGAAATAAGAATCTATTGGAAATCCATTTGATATAGCAGGTGCCTGGTCAACATTTTGTGGCTGATGAAAACTATTTCCTTTTTTATTGAATGCGTAAAATTTGCTGAGATCATGTGGTAATCATCTTTATAGAAAATGGTAATGTTCTTGGGTTTAATTTGATTCCTAACATATCAGTCCCCTTTAGTTGTCTAAATCACGGGCTTTAGAAAAGCTAACTTAATGACAGTCTATATATACAACAACTTTTAAATATTCAGCAGCACATGCCCCTTCTATGGTTCCAGGTCAGCACTGTAGGTACAACATATTTTCATGTATGTGTTCATGTCTGGGACTAATATATTCATATGATTGTATTCACTGATTTATAAAGTTACCTGTAGCCCGGCAAAAATCTGGAAATTCTTCGGCATATTCACTTTCATATGTTGCCTGCTTGCTAGCATGGGTTAGAACAAGAGAAAAATAAGCTTGTTTTTAACTCAAACATATTCTTTAGTAACTTTAATAATTTGTATTTTAAACCCATTTGAAGGTACCAAAGCTGTCAAAATGGGGTTCTTTCATTCCACAAAGAAAATTATTTTCTAATGAGAATCCCATCAGAATTCTCTTATCTTTTGAAAAGAGGACACAAATAATGGGAAAGGATCTTACTCTGAATGTCCCTAAAGTCTTAGTGCACTTTAAAGTGTTGTTAGGCAACTAAGGCTAAATTGCAAAGAAAGTACCAATCTGCATTATTGGAGAAAGTTCTTTACCCCCAGCTTCCAAGCCTGATGAAATCATAGGTCTTATATTTAAAAAAAAAAAGTTTTACGTCTCTTTAATTGATTTGAAGAAATTATTAGCGTTTTCTCAGTGGTGAGAGATCTTGGGCAATTTTTTTTTTCAGTGTAGCTTTGTGTTTGACATATTTAATAGTTAAGAAACAATGAGGACTGAATTACTGCATTGCCCCTGGCAAAATACATCAACTCAGTTACCTGAGGTCCTCCATCTATAAAACTCCCATTCTGTCCCCTTTCTTCTCTCTGGGGTAATGTGAGAATTTGGTTAATATGATCAAAGAGCTTCAGATAAATAGAATATGCAAATGCATGATATTCATTGCTTCATCCAGGAGATTCAAATTAGATTAAAGTGCCTAGCAAAAAGCCTTTACTGGCCCCAGCCTCTTTCACTTCCAAGTCTAATAACTGTGCATTGATCATGGAGGGATTTGGGGGTAGGAGGAGGGGTGGGAAAGGGTTAGAAAATTGTGGCAAATCTTGTTTAAAAATTTTTATATTTGCAATTTGTGTTCAGATATTCAATTGATGGGTACAATATAAATAATAAATTATTATGGCATTCCTTTAAAAATTTATGAAGTACCATAAATGCTCACTGTGCTGCTCAATGAATTCAATTATGGTGAGCAAAACCAAAGTCTCTGCCTTACAGGGTTCAGAGTTTAAAATCCGGACAATTACTATATAGATCAACTTGGACTTTTGAATGACAGAGACAAACCATACATGTGAACAGCCAGTGATCTCAGTACTGGGCTCCTGCACTAATACCCCCATTGCCATTAATATAGGTGGTATTGTCTCTAGTAGGACTGCTAGGTAGCAGACTGGATAAAGTGCTGGGCCTGATGTCAGGAAGACTCATCTTCCTGAGTTCAAATCTAGCCATAGACACTTACTAGCTGTGTGACCCTGGATAAGTCAGTCACTTAACCCTGATGCTTCAGTTTCCCCACCTAGAAAATGAGCTGGAGCAGGAAATGTCAAACCGCTGCAGTGTCTTTGCCAAGAAAATCCCAAATGGAGTCAACAAGAGTCAAACAAGGGAACAAGGGAACAACAGTTGTCTCTAGAGTTTGCCCCCTAACACTTTAGCTGCTCCTCCTGCCAGCTCAAGGCCAAAAAACTATGCAGAGAGGTGCATCTTCTCACCCTGGCCCTCACAGAAACATTGTAATTTTGCCTCCACCCCACTGAACTGTCATTTCAGGGCACCTCACTCACATTCATTAAACTGTCATCACCTAAACAGCCCTGTCTCCACTCTCATCTCCACGTCAGAACGCCATCTTCTCTCCACCCTCAATTTAGTCCTACTTGAACTGCTATCATCTTTGAACCACTGAAGATGGAAAGTCAATCCCATTCCTGTCCACATGACTCCTCTCTCCCCATGCTCTGAAGGACTTCTTTGAAATAGGGAAGTTGCTTGTTCCCTTCAGTGGAGGATGTGTTGGGGGAGGACTTGCAACCTGGATCAGGGGGACTAGCTCACCCAAAGAATTGGATACTCATCAGGAATCTTGTAAAATAAAAAGATTTATTAGAAGAGGATTATATACATACATACATACATACATACATACATATACATATACATATACATATACATATATATGTGTATATGTATATGTGTGTGTGTGTATATATATATATATATATATGGTGAGGTTGGGGGTGGGGGGAGAGACAGAATCACTATGGAGACTGTCCCACTTGAAGAAGAGAAGTCCTGTTCCTTTATATGTTTATGAAACAAAGAAAGGGGAGGGAATAACAAAGATGCAAAACTGGGAAGGGCAAACAATTGGGAGGGGATTTTTGAATAATGGAACATTAGCAAGATATACAGCACCCATCCATATCTTGCATATCATCTTACAGTCTTTGGTATCAGTCTTTGGTATCACTTATCAGCATAGGAGGGTCATGCTCTACCAACCTTATTCCTGAGGTGGGAGGCAGAACTGTTTCTCCCATGGGCAAGTTTAAGAATTCCTTGGGGGTTGGGATTCCTCATCCCACAACAGATGGAATTTGGAATGAGGGTGAAGTTTTGCCAATAGGATTGATTACAGCCAGAGATCTATTCCTGGCATCTCTACCTGGATATCACAACGCATTTTGGATAGAAACAGTGTTAGGATGGTTAGGATATGTGGTAATACAACTGTTCAGCTAAATTGTATGTAAATTTGTACTTTTGGCAGCCTATCTGAGCACTCATCCTATCCCTGTGTTGCCCCTTCACAATTGTGTGACCATGAACAAATTATTTGACTTCTTAGATACTGTTTCTTCCTCTATAAAATGGGTGTAATAAAACTTGCATAGAGTAACCATATCATGCCCTTATCAAAAAAATCTTCAGTAGCCCTCTCAGGATCAAGTGCAAATGTCTCAGTGTGGCATTTTAAAGCCCTTCCTGACTCATTGTACCCTACTGACCTACATGCTACTCCCAGAATTCAGCTTTCCCTTGTTTCTGGAACAAATTATCTCTTTGCCTCCCCCTCTTAAAATCCTTTTCTTTTTTCAAGGTTTTACCTATGTGACACTTCTTATGGGAAGCTTTTTCTCATGTCCCTGTACTAAGATTCCTTCCATCCTTCCAAAATATGTATACTTATTATTTTATGTGTTGTTTCCTCCCTGCCCCTCTTGCCACTTCTAAACTGTAAGCTCTCTGAGGGAGTTCAATTTGAAAAGGCAAGATATTAAAACACAGAAAAATTAAATGACTTGTATCAGGTGATATAGTGTAAGAATTGGGAGGAGGGTCTTGGTTTCTGTTCTCACAGACATAAATATGGCCATAGGCCTACAGTGAAAAAGACCTGAGTTTAACTGGCACATAGTAGGCTCTATGTATTCTCCACTGTCCTCCTCCCCCAACAAAAATACTCTCTTCACAACACATTTCTGTTAGATTTCTGGTGTGTACTTAGTTGCCTTGTTCCTAATCATGCAAGACCTTTCTAATTGTGTCTTTTCATATGCTGAATCTCTCCCTAAAAATGGGAGAGGGAGGGGGACAGAATTGCAAATGCTTGAATGCTTTCTAATTTCTAAGTTGGGTTTGCAAACCACTTACTGAAAGTCCACTTAGCGGCTTATTCAGTCTTTCATCATCTTCCAATGGAATGCAAATTGATTTTGTCCCATTCTCTAATAGTTTGATTTAGGTAATAGAATATGAGTAGAAGATGACTTACAGAATACTCTATACGAAAATAATAATTGCCCCCTTTTTGGCAGGGAACCTCAATAGTAATGAGCTTTTTTTTTTTAAAGACTTTTACTGGTAATATTTGTGCAAGTTAGAAATGTGAAATGGAATAAATTAATAAGTGATTTCATTCTTTCTTACATAATCATGAGTTAGAAATTCTAGATTACTCTTTATTTTGATATTTCCTGAGAGAATATGCATTGCACTTGGAAATGATATTGTTTTTAATATAATGTGCATTCCAATAGTGTATTTCTTTGTTCTACTCATTAGGCATGCTGGCTCACAACAAAACATAAGACAGCAACAAAAATAACTAGATCACATAATGCATGAGGTTTGGAAAGGGCTTTAAATATATCATTTCAGAGCAACCCTGTAAGATTATTTTTGGCATTTTACAGAAGGAGAAACTGAGAGGAAAGGAGATTATGTGACTTTCCCAGGATTATAAATCTGGTTAGTGTTTGAGGTAGGATTCAAATTCAGATCTTCCTGACTCTAAGGCTACCTCTCTATCGGTCACACTGCCTCACTGAATCTCTTGATAAAGCAAAATTCAACTTGACTGAGAGGTGTTTCTTCTAATCTTAGTATTGATGAAAATGATGTGCAGTATATGATGAACTGATTATCATCATTACTATATGATATGTGTAGTTCTTTATTAATATTTTTGTTTATAGTTCTTTGACAACGATGATGATAATGAGAACTAATATTTCCATAGAACTTTGCAAAGAACATTATACATTGTAGTTTTCCATTGAGATATTGTGAGAGATTGAGGGGTATATCAAACACCAAATTTTAAATATTATGTATGGGAGCTAATTTTGTTGCTATTGTTTTTGTTTGTGAGCTAGCATGCAAAGAAATGTGAGTCACGATTTTATTTCAGAATCCAATCTCTACCATTAGGCTATGGAGAAACAATTTGGTCACAAAACCTCTGCCAGTAATAGTTCCCCATCTGATAACTATTCATAGTCATAATTGTGACTGAGCAATTAAAAAGTTCATAGTTGAGAGGTGCTATTGGAATATACCATACTATACCCTAAACCATACTATGCTATGCTATAGTATTCTGTATGATGTCATACTATGATATACTACATAGCTTAAGGTATAGGTTGCAATAATTCATTGAGTACTGTTAAGGGCTAAAATGCTAGCTAGTCTGTCTAAAATATCCAATGAGTGGTCGCCAATAAATTATAAGCTTTAGCAAGAGGTAGAATTTTAAGCATTTATTAAGGAGAATAAGAATTTGATAAAGAGAGAAAGAAAGGACTAGATTCCTATCTATTAAAGGGAGAGCGCATTTCTAGCTCCCTTCTCTGCCAGAGTCCTCAGGAAAGAGCCACACTGAGCCCCAGTCTCTTCCCTCTTCCTCCCACTAGTCCCTTCCTGCCGCCAAAGAAAAGACTCCTGGTCTTGCCCTCAAAGACCTTCACTTCATGGGCGGAACTCTTCTACAGTTAATCTCCAGCAGGTGGCATCATTCCAATCGTTACAGTACAAATGACTTATTTTCAGTTGGTGATATATGTGATAATATTTATCAAAATGGCAATTTCTTTAAATTTTGGCATTCTAGCATTACTTGAAAAGGAACTGATGTAATGTGTGTTGACTATAACATAGTATGATATCATACAGTATAGTATAGTATAGTGTAGGGTAGGGTAGGGTAGGATAGGGTAGGTTATAGTATGGTGAGTATGATGGGTATGGTGTGGTATAGTATGATACAGTATAGTATCATATCCTACCATACTAGTAGATAGTAGTACTAGCATTTGGTATACTATACTAAACTATGTACTCCATACTAGTGTAGTAATCTACAATACCATACTACATAATGTAGTTATAAAATTTTGTAGTAATTCATTGGGAGTACAAATGACATTCTCAGTGACTGGTATATATGTTAAGTATCTATCAAAATGACAATTTATTTAAATTTTGACATTCTAATATTCCAGGAAATGGAATTTATGTAGTGTCTTGATTCCAAACTGAAAGAAATATGTTTTCCTGAATCTAGAATTCCTCTGATGCAAGGAATAAGAGCAATCTCCTTACAATCTATTATATGCAAACACTTGAATCCTATTTCAAGATTTAGTATGTCTGGAGTTTGAGTAAAAAGAAGTTTTCCATTTCTGTATGTAGTATAAGTATAAGTATAGGTATAGGTATAGGTATAGGTATAGGTATAGGTATAGGTATAGGTATATATGTATGTATATACATGTATACACACATATTATATATATATATATATATATATATATATATATATATTATATGTATATATGGATGTCATTACAAATGATAATGACTTAGTTTTGCTTCTCCTCCAAAATAAAAAAAAATACTCATTGGGATCATCTCAGCTAAGTAAAAAGACACTCATTGCCAGTAGCCTAAATGATGAATGATGAGTTATTTGTCTATGGACACTTATGAGGAAATAAACATTTTTAAATTGCCCTAAGCCCTATTCAGGCATTTTTGTGTTATGCAGTGGGGGTGGAAGAATGATATACAAGGAGACTAATGGTACGAAGAATCACAATTTTCAGACAGTACACTAACATTGACTATTGTTACTAAAAATTTGAGATCTCTTACCAGGGACCAACAAGGGGACATACTTCTAAAAGAATTGAGTCATATCAGTATTGACATTCTTGTTGTGATGAAACTAAAAGGCAAAAAGAAGTTATAGTTAATTAGGTTGACTCATAGGTCCTCCTTGGAGAAACGAGTAAGGGACCTGGTGAATTGGTTTTATTGTTCTCTTAAGGCAGCAAGAAACATCATTTCAGGGTACTTTTGATCTAATATTGAAGGACTTATGATAAGTGTTTCCAAAATGTCAACCATGTAAATAATTTCAGTTTATTAATGGCCAATATTTGTTATAAAAGATGAAAAGGTAGAAAATGTAAATGTTGCAGTGGATAATACCTTCTAAATTAAAGTCCATGTGTACTTTGATAGTAAATTATTTCAGTGCAAAGGTAGGTACAGAAAAAAAAAGTTAGAAAAGATAATTTTTTAAAAAATGAATGAGGGAGGCCAATGATTAGTAGACTATAGAAGCCTTGTGACAAGATATTAAGAATACTTTTTTCAAGAAAAGACTGAAGACATGTTGGACCTGGCAAGCACAAAATAAGATCACCAAATGAATTTAATTACATTTTGCAGGCAAGGAACAACTTGTAACAGATTTAAGAGTTATTTCTAAATCAGCTATGCGGAATTGTTCCCAACTTGTTAGAGAAAAAAAGTCAAAATTAATACAATGCCATAGGAATGAATAAAAATGAGAAAAAGATAGGAGGTAGAATTAAAACAGATCCAATCTGACCTATTTTAAAAAGTTATTAATGTTAGAAAATGGATGGAAGGAAATCAACATGGATAATAATAAATTTATCTAAAAGTTTAAAAGATATAAATTGATAACTATAATGAGGAGAGCAAAATGTCTAAAATAGAGTTAATTGGCAAATGCTTGACCGAAATGGAAAATAGAAAGGTATGGCAACCAGGGCAATGCTGGTTTAGAATATAAAAACAGGTCCTTACCAAGAAAGATGGTAGAAGAAGAACATTATTGCCACATAAAAAATGAGAAGTAGCCAAGAAGAAAGCAGTATAAAGAAATCTTGGTAATAGAACTAACTAAGCCAAGTCATTCCAAGAACATACATAAGAATACAACTGGAAGGAGTTTAGCAAAACAATGTAAGCTAAGATAGAAAATATTAAGGAAAGATTTCTAAAAACAAATTCCTTTCTGCATCCAGGATGATGGAGTCCCATATTTGATTTTTGACATTATAGTTCTTTATAGGTTTATAGAGGAAGTGGAAATGAACTTGAAAGTGAGGAAGATAGGATAAAACATTCCCATTTGGGCCAAGTATATACTTAGAAGCTGTCTTTGCTGCAGGTGACACAATTTTGAGGGTATTAAAATTGGTTGTCAAAGTGCCTCATGAAAGGAAAGATAGCAAGACATGGGAAAAGTCTTGGGTATATTACCAAAAAAGCCAACCAAGAGAACATCAATAACTATCAACCCATATGGCTATTATCCCATCTACATAAAATTTTTATGAGAATAATCTACACATGCATCAAGGACATCCTTTATGAGCATTTCAGAAGGGTAAAGGCAGGATTTCATAAGCAACATTCTACAGTAGACCTCATCTTTACCATAATATTATGAGTTGAAAAAGGTAAAGGTAATGAATACTAGATGCTACATTGCTTATTGCTTTTTTAAAACAAAACAAAAATATTTGATTTCGTAGAGCAAAATACTACCATAAAGATTAATTGACATGTCTTACAAGTATATGTCAAATTTATACACTATTTCTTGAAAAAAAATAAGAATACAATTTTGTTTAATGACCCTGTTCTGATCATTAATATTACACAAGGCACAAAACAAGGAGATATATAACAGTCAAAACTAATCAACAAAGTCACAAAGAAGAATCAATTTCCAAAGTTAGGGGGTTTTCTATAGATGATGAGGTCTTCCACATGCTCCTGTTTGTGTTGAAATTACACCTATTATATAACATATACCTATTAAAGAACCTTCTAAATGAAATTCATAGTCACTCAAAAGAGTTTGCAACTCTAAATGTCCACCCTCAGGAAAATTCAAATGGATTAAGAATATCTACTCTCCAGATTATAAAATGCAGTTTAATAGATTATCTGTCTTTCCATCCATCCATCCATCCATCCATCCATCCATCCATCCATCCTCACTCTTAAGAAAGAGGACTTGTCTATTAGTATATCTTATGTAAATTTAAACAAACACTGTTCACGGAGAAAACTGAGCACAGAAAGAAAAAAGAAGGTGAGAGCAGGGAATATTAGTTTTGGGAAATTACAGAATTCTTTTAATTTTCTCTGAAACAAAAGACTTATCTTTTTAATACCCATAATCTGGTGATTTAGCACTATATTCTCAAAAAAATGGAAGTTGAGCATCACCCAACAGAGAGTGAAAAGGCACAGGGTGGGTAAGCATATACTCTAACACATTATAAACAAGGCAGAAATGGTGTAAAGAGGATGTAAAGAGTACTGTTGCAGTAGATTCTATGTTATTGAATTATTTTATGAAGGTAATTTTTACCTTCCCTTAACTCTGTCTTTTTTTAACAGTCATTTTTGTCATAAACACACAGGAAATGGTGTAAAGGATGCCTTCAAAAGAATTTGTTGTTGAAAAAAATAAGCTGATTAGTAAGAGTGAGGGATCACTGAAGGATAACACATTAGGTGTTATGTATGTATTCCTCATGCTATCAAAATGGTACTTGAGGAAGACCTCCAGCACATTAGGTGGACCTTCTTTGTGGCTTATTCATGGGAGGACATGGACAAAAATCCCATGGGATGGGAAAGTACAGATAGAAGAAATAACCACACTAATGGGATCACAGATCCATTTGACTACTGTAACACTGAGATTCTATATTATTGAATTATTTGATGAAGGTAATTTTTATCTTCCCTTAACTCTATCTTTTTTAATAGTTGTTCAGATATTATCAGTATGCTTTTGTGTGCCTTTCCCTGTTAGACTGACATGCAGTCCCTGTCTTCTTATCCCCTTAAATCTAAAATTTTTATCTTTGAGTCCAATTCAAATGCTACCTTCTCCAGGAAACCATTCATGATTTCCATAGTTAGGAATGACCTTTCTCTCTTTGGCCCTCACTTAGCACTTTATTTTTACCTTCCTTGTTGCCTTATCATATAGTTATTTATCTCTGTGTCAACTTCTCTTTAAGCACCCATGAGGGCATGTGCCTATGTATTTACTAAACTTTTTTTTTCCCGTCAGTGTATATAGGACTATTCTTTGCACACAGTTAGGAGTTTAATGAATGTTTATTTTGAAGTTAATAATCAAACTACACCTGAAGGTTTAATAAAATTTCTAAGCATATCTGAGTTATTCCTAAAAATCATCTTTACACGAATAAAAGTTGACACAACCTGTGGTAGTTTGTTGTTGTGTTATTGTTTGGAAGAAAGGGGATATATAAAAGCCTAAAGGTATATAATTAACACAGATTTTTCATAGAAAAAAAGCACCTTGATTTTTTAATTCTCAGGTTCACATCTCATTCCCTCAAATTTAACATCATCTAAAGATGTTGGGTTTTTTTTTCCCCATTTAGATTTTCAGTTAGAAACAAAGTAAAAAAACAGGGATTAGAGGAGGGGACTCTTTCAATGTCAATCTAAAGTATTAGATATTCAAATTTTAATGATCAATAAGTTTTTTCCTTTGCTATATGAAATCAAAATCATAATTTATTCAATATGAAAGAACAGTGAACACTTTATTCTTATAGGTGAATAAAATCTGCTCTCACACATTTTTCTTTCTATTGTCTTCTCACACATAGACAGTTCCTTTGCTGAATATTTCCCATGAAAATATATCACACTGTATACATTATTAGGCAAGGCCCCAGAGCTGTTTTACTTAGGGAAAGATTGCTTCTCAATTACTGAGAACCCATGCTATAGGGCAACTACAATTTCATAAAGCTTATTTCACAGGATCAGCTATAAGGCTTAGTGAAATTCATGCCGCTGCAATACATGAATAAGCTGAGTCAAATAAAAGCTATTTTAAAAATGTATGCTCCATAGAAATAACTTCTCTTAGAAATCTAAGGGTCAGATTTTAATGGTTATGCAGTCTTTCCCAATAAGATATTTGAAACATACATTGATTGAGAATATCATGATCCTATTCAAATACTGTCAGAAAGGTCATCCATCTATCCATCCATCCTATCCAAGACTGGGAGTGAGGAAAGAATCTCTTTTCTCAACTCTGGCATTATTCATAATACCTACAGAACAAGAAATGCCATGTAGGTTTTGAGGAAACAGGTGCATAATCTTTTCCATCACTGTTCCCAGGAAAAGGTTCTCTATGCAGGAACAATTCATTAAATATAGAATAAACAGGTATGACCAGGGCAGAATGAGAAAATGGAGAAGAGTTTGTTCTATTTTTCAAAAATAGCATTTGCATCTGTGTTTTTAAAATGCCTTTTGGTTTATAAGTAGAGTTTTCCCAATCAAAAGGCCCCCATTGCTTGCAAATGATTCAGAGTCCTACCTGACCTCATTTTCATACCATTTTTGTCTCCATGAAGACAAACAGCTTGAAGAGGAGGGAAGTATTTGAGACCAAACAGTACACTTCAGTTTGGAGCCAAGTGACCTAGAAACTTGTCACTTGGGTTATATTAAATTGTTAACCTTTCGAAGGTTTTTCCCTTCAATATCACAAGGGAATTAAATAATGGCTCCCTCTTCCTGGATGAGCATGTTTTTAAAAATATATATTTGAATTCTTCAGAAGAAGGGTGTTGCATGAAGTATTATTTGTATATAATTAATTGATTGCTGCTTGGCAATGTGGGTATAAAAGACTTAATGTTGTGGGTTGTTTTTTTTTTTCAGAAACACATAAAGAAGCTTCAAGCTTATTTTGAAGCCCTTTGAAAGGCATAGGAAGCTGCTTTTGCTGCAGATTAAATGATAAAAGCCTATTAAATCTCAGTACTTCCTTAATTTGCAGGCTGCATTTTTGTTTTGGGAACATAGATGTGATGTACAGATTTGTAGATCCGAGGTAGGGTGTGATGTTACACTCTATAAACCTTAACTACACTTCAGTGCACAACCAAGATTTGAGGTCAACACAGATGAAACAATAAAGGATTAATGATTTCCATAATAAATATTACAATGGTGATTGTTGTTGGTGGGGCCTGCAACCCGGGGGAGGGGGGATGACTAACTTACCCAGAGATTTGGAGGATCAACATGAATCTTGTAAAATAAAAGTATTTATTAGGAGAAAAGAATATATGACCAGGGGACAGATCACTATGAAAAACTGTTCCCTTGGAGTTGAGAGAAGACCTAGTCTTTTGTATGTTTACAAAACAAAAGGGAGGGAAGGACAAAATAACTGGTAGGGGAATCTTTGAATAATGGGATATCAATAGGATATGCAGCATCCATCCATGTCCCCCGCAGACCTTGATATTGCTTATTAGAATACCAGGGTCTTGCTTGGCACCATCCATTCCTGAGGTGGGAGACAGAGCTGCCCCTACCCCAAAGTTCAAGGATTCCTTGGGGGTTGGGGTACCACAACTGGGGTTGATAATAATGTTTTATTTATGTAGTGCCCATCACTAGTTGGATTTTCTCTGTGAATTTCTAGATTTTTTATTATTAAAATATTACTGAAGTGCCCTAAAAGCATCAAGTAGCTCAAGAATGACAATACATATATATATATATATATATGTATATATGTATGTATATATATATGTATATTATGTATGTGTATATATATATATATACATACATAAACTGTTCCAGTTATCTTCATGAATAAAGCATTTCCATTTGCATCAATTAATTGCTCCTCAAATTACTTCTAGAGTACTTAGAGGTTCCCTCTAAGAATATTTCTGATAATAATGGGGTTAGAGTGAAAGTTTATACTTTAAATTAACAATATAAATTTTCTATTGAATAACCTGTGATCAATATTTTCTTCATTTTCATGTGTTCCTTCAATGTTTTCTTCTCTACTCCCTACAAATCCATACTTCCTTACTGACTTTTAGTTTCTGGTGCTAGTAAAGGTACATTAATTTATGTATCTCACATGCCTGAGAGGAAGAAGTCATTTTGTGCTCTCTCTTCCATACTGTTAATTGGCTCCCTACTCTTCCCTGAAAATGTAACATTTTAAATTTATTAGTAGCTCTCACCTCCCAAATCCTGGATAAAAGTATTTTCTTAATGTAGCCTAAAATAACATTAGCTTTTTTATCTCTTTTAGTAAACTGTTTATTTACATTGAGCTTGTTGTCTACCAAAGCCTCCAAATCTTTTATAAAAGAACTGAATTCTAGTGGTACTTGTCCCCTCTTATATGGATGAAGTTGACATTTGGGACCCAAATATAGGACTTTTCATTTATCTGTAAGTTTTTGGATTTATACACATTTATACACACACACACACACACACACACACACACACACACATATATAACTGATGGCTTCCTTGGAGTGTAGGCCCAGGAATGGGGTCACTGATTCAAAGGGTATAGACATTTAATCACTTTATTTGTATCATCTCAAATTCTCTTTAGAAAGGGTTGTACTACTTCTAAACTAATTGGTGTGGTCTTAAAATGTTATGAGAGTGAGTATAATAATGTACTTAACTGGATAAAATCCTCAAGGTTTTTTTTTTAAAACATTTATATATCCCAAATGGAAATATGTACATATTTTGGAATAAATCCTATAAAACACTAAATACTCCCCCAGCAAGCCAGAAGGAAAGCATCAATGAGTCATATTCTAGTCCTGCCAGTGTTTGAATGAAGGCCAATAAATTCTTCTATTTTTCTTGGACTTAAATGTAGTAAGTTGTTAGCCCATGAAAAAAATTGCATGGGGACTCTGTGAAAGGCAAACCCCGAAAAGTCTTATTTCTTGAATATCCTGTTTTTCCTTAAGACTATTTCATAACAATCCCAGTGAAATATTTCACTTGGACACAGTTTTATTCAGAAGCTTTGCATAGATTGCTCATCTTTATCATTGAAGATATTTACATTAAAATAGCAGGAGGTAGTGTTTCTTAGCTATGTTCCTTCTCTTAATAGAACTAAATGGAAGTCATTGTATTATCACAAAGGAAGGATTATAGCCCTAGGTGGGGTAGAAGCAGCAGGAGAAGAGGAGTTCTTAAGGAGGAATTGGTTCCATGCAAATTGGTTCTCTTAGGAAAGAGAAAGTAAGGGAAAAGAGAATTACAGCCAATAAATCATGTAGGACTCATCATTTTGAAGTCCTCAGTTTAGTATTTTTTTTCCCATTTCAAATACTGTGCTATGAGGCAAGCTTTTAAACTCATTTTTATATTTTAGTGAGTTTGCTATTTAATAGTGATAGAGTAATTGTGTATGAGGGATAATGGGAAAAGAGATTTTTTTTCTCCATTGCCCACATATTTGTCCTTGAGAGTGATTGACAACCTAAAGAAAAAATAGCATTAAATACAAGATTTTTCTTTTCCTTCAGAGATCTGCAAGTACTTCAGAGATTTTACATACATGATATTCCAGTGATATTTTTAGGAGTTATTTAGCCCACTCACATCCTAATGAAATGGAAACCCACTAAATTCAAAATGTCCTCTCAACTGTCTTCTTTTTTTTTTTCTTTTTTTTTTTTTTTAGTGAGGCAATTGGGGTTAAGTGACTTGCCCAGGGTCACACAGCTAGTAAGTGTTAAGTGTCTGAGGCCGGATTTGAACTCAGGTACTCCTGACTCCAGGGCCGGTGCTCTATCCACTGTGCCACCTAGCTGCCCCCTCAACTGTCTTCTAACCCAACTCAGGAACCTGATTATCTTCAGCAAAGCAACTGCTGAAAATGACCTGTATGTGAAGACTTCCAGGACTAATTAAGGAAATGAATAATAGTTGACATTTATTTAGTGTTTTAAGGACTTGGAAATGATAACCACAATTTACTGAGAACTGAAATCCTCATCTACTTCCCATCCCCAGGTCAATGAATTGGCTGGGACTCACCAATCTTTGTCAATTCCAGACTCTTGATTGTCTTATAGATGTCCCCCAAAACAAACTATCCCCTCCCAAAGATTCCCCACCTTAATCCCTGGACTTTAGGTTATTATGTAAAAGGTTCCATTTACATTAAGTAGTTTCTATACTTTACTCAAGGGCAGTCTCATAGTTCCCTTTGTTCTGTTACCCCATATAAACCCTGTCCTCAGTTCCCATTTTGGGGTATTCCTAGCATTTTTGCTTTGAGATACCCCAATTATAACTCCTCTGCCTGGTTGAAAGACCTTATTTCTCCTATGTTGTTTGTGTCCTTAATTTTCAGGTTAACAGAAAATACTTTATATTCAGAAACTCATTTGATCCTTAAAACAGCCCTGTAACATAGGGGATATTACTATTTCCATTTTACTGATGAAGAACTGAAATTCAATGTGATGTAAAAAAAAAAATCACTTATCAAGTTGATGTAGGAGGAAAAAAAGGGTTAATAGAAAAATATAAGACCCAAGCTCTAGTACAGATATTAGCTCTAAAAGGGAGTTAGATCCCAGTTAATGGATAATTTATGCTAGGTTCTCATACCCACAGTGATCAACATCCATAATGGACCAGAACAGGTCAGGTCAAAATAACAATAAAGGAAAAAGACAACCTATAGAAATTCTAATGAAAAATTATTCTATTTAGAAACTAGCCATGGGAATCAGAAAGAGACATGTGCAGAAAAGGCCAGATTTGTCCCCAGATTCACCTTATGACATATAAAACCCCAAAACACAGCTCCACTGAAAAAGATACCCACCTTGGGGGTTGGCTTAGGACCCCAGGAAGTCCAAATTAGGATAAGTCCTCCCTTGTAACACCCCTAGGTGGAGAATATTATAATGAGAAGGACAGGCCCTCCCTTGTACCTCCCCAAGGTGGAATTTATTATAATGAAACTGATAATCAAATTATCCATACTATAAATATAACTGTCTTTCCTTATTTGAGAGATACCTTTCCAATATTCTGGTTCTCTCCCTGTGGTCACCCACAGTATTGCAATAAAACTTGGGAAACTGAGTCTTGTAATTGTTTTGGGACAACTCAATCAATTTGACCCCAAATCCAGCCCACATCATTTGGTGCCCCATGTGAGGAGTGACTTATGAAGGTAGTAACTTTCTAGGAAAGGGTTAGAATCCAAATGATTCCAAGGTTAGCACTCTATCTTGTGCTCCATGAAGCCTCTTTTAAAACTGATGACTCCTCTGGGTTTACCCTGTCCAAACCTGAAATTCTTACCACCCTAGTTATAACTTTATTTCTTACACTTTGTGTCTGGGATTTTTACCTAAATGGTAGTACAGTGGGATGGAAAATATGCTGGTTTGAGAGTGAAGAGAGTTGAATGTGAGTTCTAACTTTGACATTAATATTATGGTCCCAGGGCACCTCAGAAGTTGTCTGGGGCACATCAAAAAACCTTCTCCTTAAGAAACTAAACCAGAGGACAGACATGCCTAGAGAGATAAGTGGAACCAGATTGGGCTGAGCTAGCTCCTTGACCCCCACCCTTCATTGTAGTCTCCCTCAACCCTGGGCGATAAGATTAGGTGTGGCTGCTTCCTTTGTGTCCTGAGGAGATGGTTTGAGAGATCTGCAGCCACCCCTCACCCAATTCCCCTGGCCACCACCAGTGGGGGATGGTCCTCCCTCACTAAAGGAACTTTCCAGTCAGATGGTCAACCTCATCAGTCCTCTATAAAAGTACCTGCAGTCTCCTGCTTGAGGAGATTGGTGTCTCAGAGCCACTCTCTCTGTGCCATGCCTTTCTCCCCATGAGAAGTCCAAGGATTTCTTTCATGGTTTCCCTTCCCTTCCCCTTCCCTTCCTCAGCCCGAAATAAACTGCTGTATTATTCTAACTGCCTTTGTATGCAAGAGGGTGTAATTCTTTAAAGAGGAATTCCTAAGGACCCCAAACCCCTAACCCCTACCCCAAATTCCCTACCCCATTTTCCCCATGACAATATGCTGTGCTGCTGGAGGCAGGTAATTTCCCTTCCTTCCCTTGGACTTAGTTTCCTCATCTGTAAAATGAGGGGATTGGACTAAATAACCTCTAAGATCCCTTTCAGTTCTGGCTATTAGGATTTGACTTTGCTGTTCTAGATGACTGTCACTTCAGTTTTGCAAGCAGCAGTGCCATTAGATGGAATCATTGTATAGTCCAAGGTTGATCACTTCAAACTATACTTTGGACTGTTAAATTATTGAAATTTCTACCATGGGCCTCCCCTCAGACCACTCTTTTCTGTAGCCTCAGTAAGGCAGTCCAGGGCAGCAAGAGTGAAGAAAAAGTGCCTGAGTGGGTGGCGAGGCAGTAGAAAATAGCATTACCACCAGCACTGAAGAAGGTAGATCTTTAAATGTATAGCTTTTTTTTTTTTTTTTTGGCGGAGCAATGGGGGTTAAGTGACTTGCCCAGGGTCACACAGCTAGTAAGTGTCAAGTGTCTGAGGTCGGATTTGAACTCAGGTACTCCTGAATCCAGGGCCAATGCTTTATCCACTGCGCCTTCTAGCTGCCCCCAAATGTATAGCTTTTAAGAAGTAATTACTTTTATTAGAAAATGTTCTGAAGGCCAGTATAAATTTGTCATAGATCAGTCACCAGGCAACACTATCTTCCTTATTTTTAAATGAGTAAATTGGGGCCCAGGAAGGTTAAGTTACTTTCCTAAGTTTGCACTGCTTGTGAGTGGAAGAGCTGAGATAAGAACCCATCCCAATGCAGCATGTTGTCAATTCTTTTTTGTTTGTTTTGTTTTTTTAGGCAATTGGGGTTAAATGACTTGCCCAGGTTCACACAGCTAGTAAGTATCAAGTGTCTGAGGCTGTATTTGAACTCAGGTACTCCTGACTCCAGGGCCGGTGCTCTATCCACTGCGCCACTTAGCTACCCTCATGTTGTCAATTCTAATAGTATTACATCTAATGTTTCAATTCCTCTCCTTTCTAGATGCTCCCCCTCTACATCCTAACTCCTTTCTTTCACTTTGATCTGAAAATGCACCCAAATATGAGCGTTACTTGGAAGATTCCACTAGCAAAACATTCTTGTTGTTTAATCCTCCCTGATTCTTCATGACCCCCAAGTATGGTTTTCTTGGCAAAGATACTGAATTGGTTTGTCATTTCCTTCTCCAGAGGATTAAGGCAAACAGAACTTAAGTGATTTGCCCAGTGTCACATAGCTATGGAGTATCTGAGGTCAGATTTGAACGTAGGTCTTTCTGACTCCAGAAACAGTTCTCTATTCACTCACACCTAGTTGCCTACAACAATACCTACTTGGAAGTTAACTTCTTTAAGATCTAAATTCCATTATAACTTTTTTAAAAAGTGACAGTATTTTTTATAACCAGACATTTTCCATTTCATTTATGTACTCATCTTTTCTTTTCACGCAAGTTGCTCCTGGAACTGCACAACTGATATTTTACATCAGGGTGATGAATTTGATGAAAGGTTCTGAAAGTAGGGGACCCTATCTTTAGAGGCAGAAGATCACAACCCTTGAATTACCTTAACACTTAGTCAGGATAATTAGTTAAAACTGGAAAGCTACCAAATGGCCCAGCCTGACTTTTCCCCAACTGAAGCCATGGTTTGTTTTTTGTTTGTTTGTTTTTTGTAGCTTAGCATGAACACAATTTGTAGTACTGCAAGGATATAAGAAATATTAGGGAAGCAAAATGGTTCCCAAAACTATCCAAAATGATTTGGATATTAATTAGATGTGAGGAGATAAAAGAGAGGAAAGAATCAAATGTAACTTCAAGATTATGATTCTGGTTGAAGGCCTACTTCAGTATAAGGTGGAAGGCAGGATAATGGCTAGAAGAAAAGGAAAGGGAAGAATGAAAATCAGGAGGTTGGTGCATCAGTAGGTAATAGTGATCAGGAGTAGGAGAAGGTAGTATTGTCATATCAATCAATCAAAAAACATTTAATAAGTGTCCACTATGAGCCAGGTACTGTGCTAAGCACTGGGGATACAAAAAGAGGCAAAAGATAGTCCCTGCCCTAAGGGAGCTTACAATCTAATGAGGGAGATAACCATCAAATAAATACATATGAAGAAAAACATATACAAGATAAATAAGAAATAATAACAAAGGAAAGGTACTGGAAGAGGAATTGGTGAAAACTTCCTAAAGAAGATGAAATTTTAGTTGGAATTTAAAGGAAGCCAAGGAGGTGTGGCTGCTTCAGTAATTGGAGCAGAGCAGGGAAGGGAGAGCATTGGACTATACAGGTACAGGGAACACCTAGGGAAAATGCTAAGAGACAGAATGTCTTGTTTGTGGTACCACCAGGAAGCCAGTATTACTGGACAGAAGAGTATGTTTCTGGGAGTAATTGCAAAGGGGAGACATTTATGAAAAAATAAAGGAAGCAGGGAAAGGATTCAGTCTAAAAGATCAATACATTCTTCAAAAAAGTAACATCTGGGGGCAGCTAGGTGGCGCAGTGGATAAAGCACCGGCCCTGGATTCAGGAGTAACTGAGTTCAAATCCGGCCTCAGACACTTGACACTTACTAGCTGTGTGACCCTGGGCAAGTCACTTAACCCCAATTGCCTCACTAACAAACAAACAAAAAACCAAAAAAGTAACATCTGATTTTTCTTTTACAACATGACTAATGTAGAAATATGTTTAACATGATTGTCCTGTATAACCTATATCAGATTGCATGCTGTCTTGGGGAGGGGGGAAAGAAGGGAAGGAATGAGAAATCTGGAACTCAAAATCTTACAAAAATGAATGTTGGGAATTGTCTTTACATGTAATTGGGAAAAATAAAATACTATTAAGTGAAAAAAAAGTAACATTACATACTATGTTACTCATCTTTGGACACCTCTTCACACCCTCCAACCCCTAATACACATAACACTTCAAAGGAAGTGTTTATCTCATATTTCTTCTTTGGGGCCAAGGTTGTTCTTCACAGCATTCTTTTTTTTTAAATTGCATTGCAGTTGTTGTTGTTGTTGATTTATATTAATAAAGTGACTGTTTATATTGTTTTTCTGACATTTCTTCTTTTTAAATCATAAAAGCATTTTATTATTTTCCAGTTACATGTAAAGATAGTTTTCAACATTTGTTTTCATAAGATTTTTAGTTCCAAATTTTTCTCCCTCTTTTCCCTCCCTCCTCCCCAAGACAGAAAGCCATCTGATATAGGTCACGTATGTACAATCACATTAAGCATGTTTCTGCATTAGTCATATAATAAAAGAAGAATCAGAATACAAGGAAAAAACCTCCAAAAAGTGTCATGGGGTGCAGAGCACCCCAGAAGTTGTCTGGGGCACATCAAGGAAACTCTTCCTTTAGAAACTAAACCAGAGGACAGATAATGCCTAGAGAGATAAGTGGAACCAAATCTGGACTGAGCTAGCTTCGGATTCCCACCCTTCATTCTGGTCTCCCTTACCCTGGGAAGATAAAATTGGGTGTGGCTGCAGCCTTTGTGTCCTGAGGAGCGAAGGGATCCGTAGCCACCCCTCACCCAATTCCTCTAGTCACTACCAGTGGGGGACGGTCCTCCACTCCTCACCCAATTCCCCCAGCTACCACCAGTGCGGGGATGGTCCTCCCTCACTAAAGGAACTTTCCATAGTCAAATGGTGACCCCTCCCCCCATCAGTCTTCTATAAAAGTACCTACCAGTCTCCTGCTCGAGGAGATTGGTACCTCTGAGCCACGTGCTTTGTGCCTATCTCCCCATGAGAAGGTCAAGGATTTCTTTCATGGTTTCCCTTCCCCCACCCTTCCCTTCCCTTGCCCCTAAATAAACTACCACCTTATTCTAACTACTTTTGCGTGCAAGAGGGTGTAATTCTTTAAAGAGGAATTCCTAAGAACCCCAACCCCTAACCAACCCATACCCCATTTCCCCCCATTACAAAAGAAAAAAACAACAAAAAGTGGAAACAGTATGGTTCAGTCTGCATTCAGGATGTAGTTCTTTTTTCTGGATGTGGAAAACATTTTCCATTGGGAGTTCTTTGAAATTGTTTTCTGACTTTTCTTACCTCACTTTCCTTCTTTTTTTTACCCCCTTTTTTCCCCCTAAAAATCTTTGTTCTTTCTCCAGTACAGAGGCAAGGGACAGAATACAGGAGGAAATGTGCGGGATGTAGAAACAAAAGATATCAATAAAAAAATTAAATAAATTTCTCTTTCATCCATCTCTTTCTTTCTAATCTCTCAGATACTACCATATTTAGGTTGTGATAATCGCTCACTTATACTATTGTAATAGCTTCCTACCTGCCCTGTCTGCTTCCAGTATCTTTTCTTTTTAATTAATATTTAAATTGGACATTAAGGAGATGAAGATGGAATGATAAGCAAACCAGGAGGAAACAGTGCCATAGAAACCAAGGGAGGAGAGAGAAACCTTGTGTTAAAACAAAGATATTGCATAACAGGTACCTTTCTCATATCGGCAGAGTAAAGAGATAAAAGGGATATTATTGTAACTATATTTACATGTTTGTAGCATGATCTTGTTCAAATTTAGAAACTTAATGCTTTATAATAATGATGAGGAAGAACTAATTAATTTTTTCCAAGTAGAAACATATTGTTATTTTTAATCCCAGAACAGATTTCACAGTCTCCTAGCAAAAACATTTCAGGGCTGAGAAGAATCAAGCATAATCTGTAGCTTCTTCTCTGGAGCTCAGAATAAACATTACTGTAAGTGGTCACTTGGCACTAAATTTTACTTTGTAAAGCACAGTTCCTACTATAGCTTTCTAGTCAGTTCATCAATCAAAGAATTATGGAATCTGAGAATTGGAAGATACCTTAAGAGGCTTCTGGTTCAACTAATAATATTCTTAAACATAGTCTTTTGGCCTCTGCTTGAAGATCTCCAGTGATGGAGAACTAATGCTTTTGGAGATAGCTAACCAATTTTATTTTTGAGTAGCAAATATAGTTAGGAAATAATTTTCTTATAATGAGTTGAAATCTTATTCTCTGCAGCTTTTATATTATAGTTGAGTTCTAGTTTTGTCTTCTGGTGCCAAGCATGACAAATTTTCTATGTGATGTTACTTGAAGATAGCAATTATAATTCTCTAATTTTTCTCTTCTCCATGTTAGTTCTTTCTTTCTTCTTCTTTTTTTTTTTGCGGGGCAATTGGGGTTAAGTGACTTGCACAGGGTCACACAGCTAGTAAGTGTTAAGTGTCTGAGGTCGTATTTGAACTCAGGTCTTCGTGAATCCAGGGCCGGTGCTCTATCCACTGCGCCACCGAGCTGCCCCCTCCATGTTAGTTCAACATCAATTCATAAACATTCATTAAGCACTTACATAGTATGAGGCACTGTTCAGGCACTAGGGAAACACAATGTACAAACAATGCACAATCTAAGTTTTCAGAGATGTAACATTCAACTGAACCTGTGTGTCATAGATTCCTTTCTCCTCACCATCCTTGCTGCCATCCTCTGGCCAAGGTCCACCTTGTTAACATTGTGTTAAATATGTGGCCTCACCCAAAATTGAATATAATATTCCAGATGTGTTTTGACCTCCTCCCCTTCCTCAATTGTTTTGAAACTATTTCCATAAGACTAATTAATAATCAAAATAGTTGTAGTAATTCCAAAGAAAGAAAAGGAAATTCATCTATGTTGTTATATATCTACATGTGAATGTATGTATGTGTGTGTGTTTGTGTATATATGTCTTTCTAGATTCTATTTCTTCCTTCCTTCTTTCCTTCTTTCTTTCCTTCCTTCCTTCCCATGTCTGTCTGTCCATCCATCCGTCCATCTGTCCATCCATTTATATCCAAAGTTTTTATGAGATCTCCTAAGCAGCTTGATTTCACTTCTGAGATTTCAACTTCATATGATCCCAGAATTTCCTGAGGATACTCAACAGTATTTAGCACTCCTATTTTCATCCATATCCATAATTGCCTCTTGTCATCCTCAAAGTATTGTACTAACATTAAATAATCTGATTACAGATTCTTTTTGACAGTGGTGTCAAGATAAATATAGGAAAGTGAATGGAGAGAACTCAAATGTATTGGTCTAGCATTAAGTGGTTATTGGAGGGCCAGCTAGGTGGCACAGTGGATAGAGCACCGGCCCTGGAGTCAGGAGTACCTGAGTTCAAATCCAGCCTCAGATACTTGACACTTACTAACTGTGTGACCCTGGGCAAGTCAGGTAATCCTGGAATTTAGTGCTGTTCCAAAAGTAACAGAAATTTGATGTATTCATTACTGTGTATTTGGTTTTCTTAAAATAGGATTTAACTACAATTATTATTTTATGATTTTTCCATAGGATAATTAAAAATCGACTGAAAGATCTTTCAGGTTTTTGTCAGAGTTGAGATTAGAACAGGAATATTTTTTAAAAGAAAGAAATATCAAAAATGAACTTGTAGTATAAACACACATAAATAATAAAAATTTGATACTAAAGTCAGTCTTTCTACTTATTCAAAATAGCAGCATCACTGCCTCTGCAAAATTAAATTTTAGAAGCTTGATATCCTTCAAATGAATAATCAATAATAAATCAAGTTGTAAACTATAATTTTGTTTTAAATTAAATGCCTTCTAATTTCTAATTGCTATGCTACATTATTTCTATATTTTCCATTGTTAAAAAATGTCTGAAGTATTGATCAAAACCAATCAACAAGTATTTCTGTAATGGTAATAGGCTAGAAGCTTTCCTAATAAAATCAGGGATGAAGAAAGAATGCCCATTAGCAGCACTATTATTCAATATTGTCCTAAAAATGCTAGCTATAGCAATATGAGAAGAAAAAGAAATTGGAGGTGTTAGACAAGATAATGAGGAAACAAAACTAACACTCTTTTCAGATGATATGATGTTGTACTTAGAAAATTCTGGAGAATGAACTAAAAGAACTAGCTGAAATAATTAACAAACAGTAAAGTTGCAGGATATAAATCAAACCCACATAAATCATTAACATTTCTATACGTTACCAATAAATTTCAGCAGGATGAGATAGAAATAGAATTTCCATTTACAATAATTGTAGACAATATAAAACACTTGGAAGTCTACCTGGTGAGACAAACCTGGAAATTATATGAATACAATTACAAAACACTTTTCGCACAAATAATGTCAGATCTAAACAACTAGAGAAATATTAATTTCTCATATTTAGGCTGAGAATATAATAAAATTACATTTCTACCTAAATTAATTTATTATTTGCCATACCAAAATATCAAATAATTATTTTATAAAGAATTTTTAAAAATTCATCTGGAAGAACAAAAGATCAAGAATATCAAGGGAGTCAGTGGAAAAAAAATTGTGAAGATCTCAAACTGTATTACAAAGCAGTAATCATCAAACCAATCTGGTAATGGCTAAGAAATAGATCAGTGGAATAGATTAAGTATGCAATACATAGTAGTAAATGGCCACAGCAATCTAGTATTTGAATACACAAAGATCCAACCTTTGGGGAAAAGAATTCACTATGTGACAAAAATTCTCCTTTCCAGCATGGTTAATTTGGAAATATTTTTTGCATCATTGTACATGTATAATCCATATCAATATGCTTGCCTTTTTAAGGAATGGAGGAAAGGGAAGATGGGAGAAGATTTGGAGCTCAAAAGTTATTTTTAAAATGTCAAAAAGTTTTTACATGTAATTATGAAAAAAAAAGCCTGACATTAAAAAAGAACCCAAAGTTTTGTTTCCTGTTACATTGTGTAAACCTTTTAGAATGTTATGAATATTTAGTTATTTTGCACAAAATCTCATTAACTCAAATTTCTTCCTTTAATATTATACTGAGATTTCTTTGTTTTTTTGTCTTGTTTTTAATCATGTAATTTGAAATGTGTTTATAAGATCTTGTTTGCCGAAATTCTGTTTAATCTGACACCTTCTCAAGTGAATCCTGAAGTATTGAATACAATTCCTGAGGTTTCTGCCTAGAGATAGAGTTTAATAGGAGACCTTTTTAGATTTAGAAAACTTGGGATTGACTACATATCAGCTTTCAGACATGCTTCTGCTAAACACTCATAATTCACTTACTCTCCTGCAACTCATTATTCCAAAGGTTTGATTCACTTGTATCCCCACTTGGGTCTTAAATTGGATTTCAAAACACTCCTATCCTTCATCCATTTTCAGAATGGTCATTACAGGTGATGGGAATTGGGCACAAAAATCAATGACAGACCCTTTCTAATTTTCCTTCTTTTGAGTGCCATCTCAACTACAGACTATAAGGTTCATTTTTAAAAAAAAATTTTTTTCCAGCTTGTTATTCAATTTGTCTGACCACAAACTGGTAAGGTGTATTCACATAATTAAAAAGATTAATTTCTCCTATTCCTAATTTGCCCATAATTTTGAAATTTTAATTTAATCATTCTATCATCAGTGTTTTCTGGCAGCCTTCATTCTCTTAAAAATAAAGTACTAAAATTTGTCATATTGGTGATATAGAAAACATTGGATAGTTTGTATTCTCATTGTTAACCTCTGATACTTTCTGAATACTCATAGAATTTAACGTGTATTATCTCATTTATTTGAAATAAATTGAGAGATATCTTTGTTATGGATAAGGTTTAATGGATCTGATTTTCTTAGGTCAATTTTACATGGACCCTTTTGTCCTTGTTTGTTTTTGTTTTCCCAACACAGGAAAAAAAGATGACCCATGAACTAGCATTAAGTCATTAGCATGCAATACTTGCTTACTTCAATGAATAAATAATCTCATTGATGTAGGTACTTCTCAGGTAGATTACAACCCACCTATGTCTTCTCTTCGTATGTAATTCTTGATTATTTTACAATATCTTGCCTGAGAAAATGCAGGCTTCTTGAGGGTAAGGACTGTTTCATTTTGATTTTTTTTTATTCCTAGTACATAGTACAATGCCTAGAACATAGTATGGAAATGTAAAATGTTTATTTATTGATTGATATGTCTTTCTATATATCCTAAATAGAAGACATCTCTTTTCTCTGGAGACCATTTTTTGGTTCTTTTAATATTTCATAGATACAGTTGCAGCCCTTGGAATGGTCATTCCTTATTTCTTGCTGTATACCTGGCCACATATATTCTCAATAGCATCTTAGATACTGTGTTTGTATGCTCCAGTGCACTGTATTCACATAGACTCTCTACTTCTTTTTTGGGTCACCTGTAATTTTGGTTTTTCTGAGATTGTGACTAACCATGATTGATAGCCATAAATCATCATAGGCAGAATACTGTTATTAAAAATGATGGCCTTTGGTGGCAAAAAGCAACTTGGAATTATTCTAATATTGATTGGAAATAAAATGGCATTCTGATAAAAAAAAAACCAACAACAATCAGGTTCTGTCCCATTAAAGTAGGTTATTTCTTCTGTTCCACAAAACATGAATGACTTTTCTAGGAGGAAATTTTCATCATTTTGAGTAGGTGGTGCCTCATTTATTCAGAATGGCAACATGAATTTAGTTCATTTTGAACCATGTTGCCAATGTTTCTAATGCAAGGAAACAAAATATGAGAATATTGAATGCATATCTTTTTTTTTTTTTTTAGTGAGGCAGTTGGGGTTAAGTGACTTGCCCAGGGACACACAGCAAGTAAGTGTTAAGTGTCTGAGGCCAGATTTGAACTCAGGTACTCCTGACTCCAGGGCCGGTGCTCTATCCTTGAATGCATATCTTAACAGATATGTTTGATCTTTAAGGTATCATTCTATAGAAGATTCCTGCTTATAGTGAAATATTTGAGAAGAGGGAGTATTGATATTATCTTAACTGGGAGAAAAATCACATCTACTTTAGAATTTGATACATGTGCTTCAGGGGCTGCCAGCATGCTATTTTGTAAGCTCAGGTTTTATGTAAGGTTTCAACTACAGCCTATTATGACAGACTCATACCATTATTCATACATATACCTTTACACATCATTCTGCAAGCGTTTAAGGTTCAAATACTTGCCAGGTACTGTATGAAACATTGGGGGATGCAGATATAAATATAAAATGATCACTGCCCTCTAGCAACTTATTTTTATTGGGGAGAAGTGACTTATGTACATCTGGTAAACATATATAAAATAATTGGAAAGCACTAGCCATTGTGTCAATCCAGACAAATGACATGTATAAGGTAATGCTTGAACTGATCTTTGAAGAAAGCTGAAAATCCTAACAGGCAGAGGTGAGGCATAAGTACATTCAAGGATTGGAGGACAGTTTGAGCACAAGCATGGATATGTGGGAAATGGAGTGTATGAAGAACAACAAATAAGACAACTTGTTTGGAATATTGAACACATGAGAGGGAATGAGGTCTAAATAATTCTAAGGCATAGAAATATGTAGACTGGTGCAAGATAGGGAAGGCTTTTAAATAGCAAACAATGTAGTTTATATTGATACTGGAGACAGTAGGGAGTCATTGAAGGTTCTTGAGTAGCATAGACATGATTCGGGAATATCAATTTGGCAGCTGTATGGAGAAAATGGAAGTAGGAGAAACAAGAGAGAGAATTTTCACCAAAGCCCAGAGAAGAGAATGTGGTCAGTAGAGTCAAATGCAATAGAGAGGGCAAAAAGGATGATACTTAAGAAAAGGTCACTGAGTTGGCATTTAAGAGATCATTGGAATCTTTAGAGAGAGAAGTTTGAATTGATAAGGTCACAAACTAAACTGAAAGGTTGAGAAATGAGTAGGAGGAGAGGAAGTAGAAGAAATGGTTGGAGAAAGCTTTTTTTCTATGATTTCTGCTATGAAAGAAAGGAATTCAGATATAGAATGACAGTTGAGTGATTGGTAGGGTGAAATGAAGATTTTTAAGGACAAGGAGGCCTCAGCATGTTTACAGACATCAGGGAAGGAACCAGTAGATAGGGATAGACTGAAGATTAAAAAGAGAAAATAGGATTTTGAGGCAAGCTGCTAAAGGAAATAACTAGGAGAATACAAGTACAAAACACCTTTTGCCTGAAAATATAAAAATCAAATCAAAATGGAAGTGTTAGGAGATCAACAAGCAATGTATAAGAGAGACTTCAAGGGGCGGCTAGGTGTCGCAGTGGATAAAGCACCAGCCTTGGATTCAGGAGTACCTGAGTTCAAATCCGGCCTCAGACACTTGACTTACTAGCTGTGTGACCCTGGGCAAGTCACTTAACCCCTATTGCCCAGCAAAAAAAAAAAAAAGAAAAAAAAAGAGAGAGAGAGACTTCAAGGCATCAGTGAATATCTTCTTGTTGTCAGACCTCTTGAAATTGCAAAGGGCCTAAGAATTGTGGTTAGGAATTAATTTTCTTGCTCTCCTTATTTTCTATTACATTTCTCCACTTTCTTATTTGCCTGTGGTAGTATGTTCTGTCCATCCTAAATTCTTTGCTCATGTTGCTTCTCTACAGTCATATTCTTGCCACTTCACTCCTAATATGTATTATCCTCCAGAATCTGAACCTGGCCATTTCACCATTTTCCTTCCCTTCAAGTTATGCAGCCAGTCCACTCCTGACTATGCTGCATTTTCTGCCTGTTGCAGGCTCTTGTTTGGTTTCTTCCTTCCAGTCTAGCTGCCCCTTTATCCCATACCTATAGAGCTATGTTTTCTCTCTCCTTCTGTTTCATATTATGGTGCCCCATGGAATTGGAAAAAAAAAACAAAATTGAATTAAAATTAGTCGATGTGTCACTTGACCACTCTACCAGGACAGCTCCAGAGCAATACTTACTGGATTTAGATTTTTTTGTACTTCCC
Source organism: Dromiciops gliroides (assembly GCF_019393635.1). Taxonomy (NCBI): domain Eukaryota; kingdom Metazoa; phylum Chordata; class Mammalia; order Microbiotheria; family Microbiotheriidae; genus Dromiciops; species Dromiciops gliroides. Next base: position 357,245,054 of record NC_057864.1, on the reverse strand, counting down.
TTGGCCTTCTACTTACCTCCTATGTGTTCTGCCATTAATCTTTATGATATATATCTTAGGCTCTTCAATCTCTGCCTTTTCTCTCCCTCTTTCTCTCTGTCCCTTTTTATGTGTGTGTATGTATGTATGTATGTATACCCATATATGTACATATATACATATGTGTATACACACATATAAAAATAAATGTTGGCCAGAATTTTGCTATGCTCTTCTATATTGGTATCACCTTTGCCATTTTCATATCTGCATCCCTTTCCCTCAGCAATCTGATGTCATCATTTGTTGTTTAGCACATATCTGTGTCTTCATCTCTCCAACCTTTGGATTCTCCCATACCATCTCTCATTTTCTCATTCCATACACACACACACACACACACACACACACACACACACACACACACACAGGTATATGTATGTCACAGTCAAGTATGACTGTGACACAGGTTCCTATATGTGTCTATATGTATGCATATATGTCTATATGCATATTCATACACATACATGTATGTGTGTATATGTGTATATATTTATATTCATTACCCTGTTGCTATTTTCCTTTCCTTGCTGGTCAATCATGATTCAACTTTCCAACACTAACACATTCCATTTCTTATGTTGCAGTTGCTTTTTCAAACATTGTGTTCCAAAGTCTCAGCAAAATGGGCTCTTTAAAGATTATCAGTAGTTAGGACTGGCATGCTCCAACTTACTATTGTAATAAGAGAATTTCTGGCTTAGCCTTCTTGCCACCACTGTGCTAAGGAAAACTCTGTCCTAGACTCTATCTTGAGCCTTCCTGACATTGTTTGCTAGAATCCTGCAGGACACATATTGCTAAAGTCTGCAAAATCAAGCTTGGGACATAACTTCAACTCCAGTTTTGACCAGGTAGTTGCCTGTGCTTCCTTATGTAGAAAAACTTATTCCCCTCTTTTTTGTTTCCTGATGTATAAATCCTTACTTTGCTCTTCTGCTTTCTGTAAAATTCCATTGTACCCATTCTTGTTGAAACTGATGCTTGGGACTCAATGTTTTTATATTTGGTTTAATCTAAGCATAATAAATAACATTAACTATCTCTACATCATTAATTTGGTGATTGACATTAGTACCTAATCATGGACCTTTGGAAAATTTTCATCTCATATTTATCATGAAAGCCTTGGAACATAACCTTATTTCCATGAGTCTCCTTGAACTTTGTGCACATATGACCTGTTTTTCTGGTGTTTCATCTTGACTTATCCTGGTTTATATCTCATCTAGTTCACATTCCTGGCTACTCTTTTCATTCCTTTGGTGTAATTTATCCTTGGTAACCATTCCTGGTTTATTCCTTGGCATCCTTTGGTGTTCTTTATAACTATGTTATCTATTTCTGCCATCTCATCTCCCTTCCCCATGCCCAATCCTCATCTCTGCATCACCAGACAACTGACACAGCCAACACAAATATTTTTCTTTTGCTACAACTGGTCATTAACTTTTGATTATTTGCATCCTAATGATGTGATGTAACATTGAGTCATTTCAGAACTATACTTATTTTTTGTCTTTTAGTTTTAGTCATGGTCTTACTCTTTTCTAAAATAAAATTCTACTTTCTCTCAAGTATGACTGTGACACAGGTTCCTATATTACTCAGACCAATAAAATAAGGATATTATAATAGACAGGTATGCAGTAAATAATACTGAAACCTATTAACTTTTAGTTATAATATGTGATTTTAGAAGTACAAAAGGTGATAGTAACTTGATAAATTAATCCCAGATAATGCACAGTTACATTTTATTCTAACATTGAACAAATTCTTTTGGGATATTTAAAAACTTAATTGGGGTTCTTTAATGAACTCATAAAAAGTTACTTCTATCAAAATATCATCCTATCCTAATCTAACATACAACTCTGTTGCATATTATCCAGTTTCAATTTCCCAGTTGCAACTCCAGAGTGCAAAGGAGCAGCAACAGTCATGAGGGAGCAGGGGCCCTAGCTGGGTAAGGACCAAGTGTAGAGCAGAAGGGCAATGACTAAACCTTTCTCTCAATCACACTACCTTGGAAGCACAGCAAACCTACCCAGATCAAGGCCACTAGATCAAGCTACAGAAGCTCAGGCTAGTCATTCCTACTCCCTGCCCCAATCACCACTCTGAGGTGAGCAGACGCCAATTCTAATATAAAGTCCAAAGTGAAGAAATAGGCTGGAAAAATGAACAAACAATAACAACCAAAAAAAAAAAACAAACCAGGAACATGACCATAAAAAACTTTTATGATAGCAGGGAAGCTAAAGACACAAAGTTAGAAGAAGACAATGACTTTAAAAGATCTACAAGCAAAACCTCTAAGTAAAATGTGGACTGGAGAAGGGTTGAACAAAGAGGAGCTAAAAAAAGATTTTTTAAAAGAGCAAAAATGATTTAAAAAATAAAATAAGAATACAGGGGGAAAATGGGAAAAGGAAAGTGAGCAAAGCAAAAAAACAATATGAAAAGAAAACTTGTAAATGAGGCACAAATATGTATATATATGTATGCATATCACAAATCTGACCACAGGTTTTTCAGTGGTGTCTTTAAATAAATCACGGGCATTATTTTCTTAGGAATTCAATTTAATTCAATAAGCATTTTTTACCTAAAGTTTTGAATTCCAAATTCTATCTCTCCTTTCCTCCCTCTTTTATGCCCTCCCTGAGGTGGTAAGCAATCAGATATAGGTTAAGTTATGCAAAACATGACCATGTTAGTCATTTTGTATAAGAAAACAAATAAAAGAAAAAATGAAAGAAAGAAAGTAAAAATAGCATGCTTCAAGTCTGCTTTAAATCAATATCAGTTCTTTCTTGGGAGGTGGATAGTTTCCTTCATCATTAGTCCTTTGGGATTGTTTTGAATTATTGTATTGCTCAGAATTGCTGTCATTCACAATTCTTCATCAAACAATAATATTGCTGCCACTGTACACAGTGTTCTCCTGGTTCTGTTCACTTCACTATACATCAGTTCATATAAGTCTTTCCAGGACTTTCTGAAATTATCTTGCTTGTCATTTCTTTTAGCAATAATATTCCCGATGGAATATGATTATGATTAATCATATACCACAGCTTGTTTAGCCATTCCCCAATTGATGGACATCTCTTTGATTTCCAATTCTTAGCCACCACAAAAAGAGCTGCTATAAATATTTTTGTACAAATAGGACTTTTTCTCTTTTGGGGGGATTCAACAAGAATTTTTAAAGATCTTTTTATGTTCCAAGTACTATTCTAGATGCTGAATACTGTGCTAATACAGGATGTTTTGATATTATTGAGAGTTTGATTATTATATCTTAGTCCTTAAAGTGATCATAAATCATAGATTTTAGAAGGAAGGGACCATACAGTTACTCAAGTGTAAGAGTCTCAGGCTACAAATGAAGGAACTGAGGATCAGGTAGTTTTTAAGTTATCTGCCCAGACTTCTAGTGCTAGTAACTTTCAGAGCAGGACTTGGACTCAAATTTTCCTAACTTCAATTCCAACACTTTATTTTTCAATACTACCTCTCTATAGGTTGGTCAATAACCCCAAATTTCCCTGTTTGAAAAACCTCCTGAAGGGCAGCCACCTCTCCATTACCCCTGAATAAAAATTACATGATCCAGAGGTCCTGAAGCAGTAATTTGTAAGGTCTGTTCAGGGAATGGTGGATAGGCCAGGTTGTTTGGAAGGAAAGGATAGTACTGAAGACTAATAATAGATCTATTTGGGAACATAGGTTGTAGGCACATTGCAGAATGTCTTGAAAAGATTTATGTGAAGTCTACACCCAGTTCTTCAGACAACAGTGAACTATTGAAGGTTATTGAATGTGGGAAGTTACATGCACAGCCATATCTGAGGAAGACAACCTCTCCTTTTTTCTAACTGATTCTTTTATCTCAAGGAAAAAATCTTGTAGGGAGATTGTTGTGTTAGTTATGTCCATGGTGTTTAAGTTTCATCCTCCATCCTTTGTCCTAAATTGACATTGGCCTTATGATCCTAGTACTAAACACTAGACTTCTTGGGTTATTCCCTGAGCCTGGCTTTCCTCCTTTGAGTCAGTAAATATTTACTAAGCACCAACGGTGTTCCAGACATTTTATTAAGCACTGGGGATTCAAAGAAAAGTAAGATAGTCTTTGCTTTCAAGGAGCTCAGAATTTAATGGAGAGACAATTTGCAAACAGCTAAGTATAAACAATCTATATAAAGGATAGATTGTAAATAATCAAAAGAGGCAAAGCACCACAATTAGAGGGCATCATGAAAGCCTTCCTAAATAAGGTAGGGTTTTAGCTAGGACTTGAAGGAAACCAGGAAGCCAGGCAGCAGAGCTGAAAAGTGAAAGCATTCCATGTATTGGGGATAGCCAGTGAAAATGCCCAGAGTCAAGAGGTGTCTTTTGGTAAGAAGAGCAAAGAGGACAGTACCTGTATTACAGAATACATACATATGTGTGGGTAAGGTATAAGAAGACTGGTAAGGTTGTGAGGAAAGGGAAAGAGAGGTTATGAAGAATTTTGCATGTTAAACTGAAGATGTTATATTTAATCCTAGAAGTGATAGGAAGCCATTGGAGTTTATTGACTAGGGGATAATATGGTTCAACCTGCACTTATAGAAGGTCACTTTGATTGGTGGATCAGTGGAATAGAATAGGTATGAATAACACTATAGGAAATGACTGTAATAATCTAGCATATGAAAAACCCAAAGATCCTAGCTTTTGGAATAAAAACTCATTATCTGACAAAAATTGTGGAGAAACCTGGAAAACGGAACAGCAGAAACTAGGTATAGACTGAGATCTCACACCATATATCAAAATAAGGTCAAAATGGATACATTACTTACACATAAAGTGTAATAAGCAAATTAAGAGAGCATGGAATAGTTTGTCCATCAGATTTATGGACAGGGGAAGAATTTAGGACTAAAGAAGAAATAGAGAGCATTACAAAATGTAAAATCAATCATTTTGATTACATAAAGTTAAAAAGCTTTTGCATAAACAAAACCAATGCAACCAAAGTTATAAGGAAAGCAGAAAATTGGGAAAGCATTTTTCAACAGGTATCTCTTATAAAGGCCATATTGCTCAGATATATAGAGAACTGAGTCAAATTTATTAAAAAATACAAATCATTCCAAATTTGACAAATGGTCAAAGGATATGAAAAGTTTTCAGACAAAGAAATCAAAGTTATCTATAGTCATATGAAAAATGCTATAAATCATTATTGATCCAAGAAATTAAAATTAAAACAACTCTGACATACCACCTCACACCTATCAGAGTGGCTAATATGACAAAAAAAAGGGAAATGTTGGATGTTGGATGGGGATGTGGGAAAACTAGGTTGTTATTCCATTGCTGGTAGAGTTGTGAATTGATCCATTATGGAGAGCCATTTGGAACTATACCCAAAGGGCTGTAAAACTATGCATACTCTTTGATCCAGAAATCTCATTGCTACACTTATACCCCAAAGACATCCAAAAAGATAGAGAGACAGAGAGGGAGAGAGAGAGAGAGAGTGAGTGAAAAGGACCTATTTGTACAAAAATATTTATAGCAACTATTTTTCTGGTGGCTAAGAATTGGAAATCAAAGGAAGATCCGTAAGTTGGGGAATGAACAAACAAGCTGTGGTATATGATTGTAATGGAATATTATTGTGCTATAAGAAATGACAAGCAGGATGATATCAGAAAAACCTGGAAAGCCTTACAAGAACTGATATAAAGTGAAGTGAACAGAACCAAAAGAACATTGTACACAGTAACAGCAACATTGTTTCATGAAGAATTGTGAATGTTTTAGCTATTTTCAGCAATACAGTTATCCAAGACAATCTAAAAAGACTAAAGATGAAACATACTATTCAGCTCCACAAAAAGAACTGATATTGATTGACCACAGACTGATGCATTCTATTTTTTACTTTCACTTTTTTTTCTTCTATTTGAGTTTTTGTATATGGAAATGTTTTCCATAGTTGCACATGCATAACTTATATCTGATTGCTTGCTGCCTCAGAGAGTGGGGAGGGGAGGGAAGGAAGGAGGGATGGAATTTGGAATTCAAAACTTTTAAAATGTTTATTTTTTTTTTAAAGATCACTTTGAAAGATCACTTTCTGAGTGGAGGATAGATTGGAGTGGGGAGAAACTTGTGGGAGGTTTTGCAGGTGTAAGGTGATAAGGACTTGTACCAGTAAACAGTTTTCTTTACCCTCTAAGACTACAGATCAACTTTAATCTTTTGATCCTCAGCACTTATGAGCCTACTCCTAACTACTCTTTCATAGTCTGAGAAGAAATGAAGGATTCTGCTCTGCCCCTTTCCTAGCATCAAGTCAACCAAGAATGAGTAAAAAATTATAATATATAAATGCAATAGAATACTGCATAAAAGATGATAAAAGTGACAGTTTTTAAAAACTGGGAAATTTTGAGTCAATTGATGAGGAGCAAAGTGAGTAGAAACAGGAAAGTTATTTATACAATAACAGCAATATTGAAAATGTGAGCAAGTCTTCTAAGGCTTAAGAACTCTAATCAATGAAATGACTGGCCAGGACTCCAGAGGACTGATGATGATGAATGCCATCCACCTTCTGCGAAAGAGGTTATGAATTTAATATTCCAATGAGACATTTTGAATTGTTTGGTTATGCATATTTGTTATAAGAGGGTTTTTTGTTTGTTTGTTTTGTTTTGTTTTTATTTTCCTTCTCTCAGCAGAAGGGGTTAAGGAGAGAAAATAAATTTTAAAAAACACTTATAATTCAAAAAAATAAACTAAAAGAAATAAAATAATCATTAAACACCTGTCCTGATTCCAACCACTTCACTATTCCAAATTCTGCATAGTATACATGTGATTCTCCACTTTTTTTAAGGGAAATGCGCAATTGAATTCAAACTCTAATTTTCAAAAAATCTCTTAGAAAGTACAAAACATGCATAGGTAGTTTGTTTCAGTCATGTCCAGCTCTTTGTGACTTCATTTGGGGTTTTCTTGACAAAGATACTAGAATGGCTTTGCCATTTCCTTTTCCAGATCATTTTTAACAGATGAGAAAATTGAAGCAAATAGGGTTAAATGAATTATCTGGGGTCACAGAGCTAATACATGTCTGAGGTTATATTTGAACTCAGGACATCCTGACTCCAGGCTTCATAATCTTTGTACTGTACCGCATAGCTGCCCTCCATAGGAACACGGCCTGATAATATGTATTGTCTTGAAGTATCATGGTAGAATTAAAAATAGAAAGAAAGGGGAGGGATGTGTATGACATAAAAATGCACTTGGCAACTGATAGGGAACAAAAAAAAGAAATATTATAAAAAGGTTTATAGGGGTTGATAGGTGGCACATTAGATAAAGCATCAGCCCTTGGATTCAGGAGCACCTGAGTTCAAACCCAGCCTCAGACACATGACACTTACTAGTGTGTGACCCTGGGCAAGTCACTTAACCCTCATTGCCCCTAGGGAAAAAATAAAGCAAATAAATAAATAAAAAGGTTTATTAATATTGGGTGATTGGGAAAATGATAGGGCTGTTGACAGAAATCAAGAAATCCAAAGGCGGATCTAGAAGATGAGGTGATTGTAGTTTTCATTTTGGCTCTGCTGATGATTTCTTAGTCCTGAAAGGAATGTAGTTTAGCATGTTCTAAACAGTGAATGTAACTTCTATACCCTTTGTTGTCTTTACGATGGATAGTCTATAGATTTCTAAATTGTGTCTTCTGTTGTTATTTTTTAATGTTTGTGTAGGTCACACATCTACAACCACCACTGTGATAGATGGCAAAAATGGATCTGTGCCCAGGACATCTGGAAAAATGCTGAAAAGATCGGTGACAGAAGATATTGTTACAACGTTCAGCTCTCCAGCTGCATGGCTTCTAGTTATTGCTCTAATCATTACCTGGTCAGCTGTGGCTGTTGTCATGTTTGATCTAGTGGATTACAAAAACTTTTCAGGTAAGACACATGGAATTTTGCTTTAGAAGATTTAGTTATGATGTGCTTTTTATCCACCACTTTTCTTTGGTCTCTGCTCAGTTATTATGCATCCATTAAATGGTACATATTTCTACACCAGCAGTTAACCTGACCCACAAGGGAACTATGCATAGATCTCAGGAGTTCATGAATTTGAATGGGAAAAAATTACATCTTTATTTTTGCTAATACCTAACTGAAATTAACTATGCCCTTCAATTTTGCTTCTAGAAAACAAACATTATTATGAGAAGGGGTTCATAGTCTTCACCCGACTGGACTATCAAAGGTGTTCATGATAATCATTGCTGTAAAAAACACTATATATACATATAATATATTGTATTTTTAATATGTATATTATAGCATTATATATTATATACACTATTATATAGAATATACAATAATATGATATGATAAATATATAACTAATCATTTATATAGCATTTTAAAGTTTGCAAATCACTTTACATATATTTAACTCATTTTATTCTTTCAACAACTCTGGGAGTTTAATTTTATTATTATCCCCATTTTACAGATAAAGTAACTGAAGCCTGAAGCACACAGGTTTAGTGACTTGCCCAGGGTCACATAATTAGTGTCTGAGGCTGGATTTTAATTCTGGTCTTACTGATTCCAGGTTCAACACTCTATCTACTATATCATTTGCCTGTCATTCCAGACAGAAAAGGTCAAAAATCCCTAGAAATATTTAGTATATTCTTGCAATGTTGGCTTTTGAAGAGCTGTTAGTATAATTAATTGTGATAAGAGGGACCCTGAGGATTAGAACGGAAATGATGTTATTGGTAGATGTATGGAAGAAGGTCAAGTTGGGGGTAAGAGGTACAGATGATTAGTTCACTTTTGGAGTTGACTTAGTGAGTCCAAGATATATATAGGACAGATTGATTGGATAAGGACAATAAGGAGGTGGGATGGAACTCAGGGTAGAGACTGGGGAGTGAATAGATTATGTCCATCTTTTGAATAACATGTAGACATCTAAAAATCTTGCTGCATGGAGAATATTGATTGATTCATTGATTGATCCTACTCAAAACCTGAAGTAATTTGAAAGGAAAGTCCTTTGAAATAACCTAGCAAGAAAGGGTTGATGAGACTTTGTACCATGATTATATATTTCAAGAACCCAAGCTATCTTTCGCCTCAGAATTCTGAGGTATTTTGTTCATTCTCTCCCCATTGGTTTTAGCCTTTTTTACTTTTCCAGAAAGAGTAGAGACAGGAGGATGGCAGCTGCAAGTACCCTAGCTTCAGCTTTAGACATTTGGCTCCCTCATGCTCATTGTGACATTTAACAGATGTGCTACTGAAATTATCAAGTGAAATAAAATGAACAAACAATTTTGAAATAATGGAGTTTCAGGCCTGTGTTGAACTAATAAATCATATCAAATACTAGGTGTCTTTCAAAAATTAGAAAAGCATTTATTTTGTAAATTATGACTATATGATAAGTGACATGTATGGCAATAGTAATTATAACAAACCTGAGGATATTCTTTGCTATACCTTTTTCTCATAATGATTAGCTGGGTTTGTCTAAGTGGAGCAATTATTTTTTTTATAATTATGCTGCTTAGTGTAAAGAACTAAGAATGTAGAAGAAGGTTTCCTTGGTTCAAATCCCAGTTTCTGATTGATATATGACCACAGGCAAGCCCTTTAACCCTGCTAAGCCTCAGTGTTCTCATATATAAAATAGATTTAATAATACTTGTATATTTTACTTATTGGTTTGTAAGTTCTCATAGTCTACTGATGCTGTTTAAAAAGAAACATTTATTAAGTATCTACCATATACAAAATTTGATGTTAGGAACTTTGAAAAATGGAAATATTAGCTAAAACAAGGTCTCTGTCCTCGTGAAGCTTAAAGTCTACTATCTAAATAAGATATATACATGAAAGTTTATTCAAAAATTCAATTCAATTAAGTGCTAGTACTATGTGCAAAGTACCATGCTAGAATCTGGGAAAAGAAAAATAATGAAAAGAAAAATAAAATCCCCTCAAAGAGCTTAAATCCTAATGGATATCAGAACATATGCATAGAAAAGAACAAAGCAGTTTCACATAAGGGTACTGAGACCATGAAAGGCCCTCTTTATGAGGATCATACAGCTAGTAAATGTTGTATCCAGTACAAGGTAGTATTGCAACCCGGTTTCCACCTTTCCATTTTTTTCTTATCTTGTTATTCATTCCATATTCTAAGATACAGAGCACAGAGGTGAGGGGATAGAGTGTTTGGGGGTGATGTATAAAACGTTAGCGATTCATAATTTCTGGGTATTCTCTTTATTAATTATGGCTAGTGCATAATTAATAAGGGGATTGGTTATTTGGCCATCTATCTTTCTTAAGTTAAAGATTGATAATGGCAGCTTCTTGATGTTTATATGCCCTTGGAAGACCGAATGTATCCAACAGGCACCATCAACTCTGAATGGTTAACAATTAATGAGAAGAATGAGTATTATAAAGAGAGGGGGACCTGTTCTTTTTTTTTTTTGGTGGGACAATGAGGGTTAAATGACTTGCCCAGGGTCACACAGCTAGTGTCAAGTGTCTGAGGCAGGATTTGAACTCAGGTCCTCCTGAATACAGGGCTGGTGATTTATCCACTATACCACCTAGCTGCCCCCCCTCCCCCGCCAGGACCTAGTCTAATGAGGGACTGGGGGATATGACTTTGATTATGTAGACTTTTACTCTCAGACCTGGGCAATCTATACAAAGGATCTACTCCCTACCTAAGTCTGAATAGAACACAATGTGTGGTTCTCCACTTGGGTTGGATCTGAACAAGATTGAATAGAAAGTTCATTTTATCACATTATCAACCCTATTCTTCTGGGGCTGATTTATCCTAGTAGAGAATAAAGAAATAGTAAAGGGAAGATAATCCTGGATCTCTCCAGTAGTAAATGGTTATGAATATGAGAGAAATAATCATTTCTCTCACAGGAAAGGGCATAAAGGAGGGGAGATAGAATGCCATGTATTAAAAACAAGTAGGCCAGTTTGTCAGCAATGTTCAGTGTGTATGTGTGTGTGTGTGTGTGTGTGTGTGTGTGTGTGTGTGTGTGTGTGTGTGTGTGTGTGGTGGGGAGTTGGGGGTAAAGGGGCTTTTGGAAAAGCAGTCAATAATAAAAAATACGTCTGTAGATGTAGGATTGAATAAGACTAGACAGTTTAAAAGGCTAGGCTAGGCATTTTACAATTTTATACTAAAGTCAATAGAAAGTCACTGAAATGAGAAAATGCCCTGGCCTCATCTCTACTTTAAGATTATTTTGATAGGTCTCTGGAGGCTAGATTAGTAAAAAGAGAGGCTAGAATTCGACAGACTAATCAGGAGGGAATTTTGATGCTTAAGTCAAGAAATGATGAAAACTGGAACCAGGATACAGGCTGTGTAAAGGCAGATTAATGAGGTCTTCATAGATTGGAGCTGGAAGAGACCTCAGATATCATCTAGTTTAATTCTCTTTTCTTACAGATGACAGAACTGGTGCCCAGAGAGGGGAAGTGATTTATTTGAGGTCACCCAGCTAATAAGTGGCAAAGCTGAGATTTGAACCTAGGTTTTCTGACCAAATCAGAACTCCTTCCTCTGTGCCATACAAGACTCAATAAGACTGGATATAGGGGTGGAGGTGAGGGAAGAGTCAAAGTGAATCTTAGCTTGCAAATCTGAGAGACTGGAAGAAACAAGTTAGGAAGCAGGTGTAGCTTTGGTGGGAAGATAATTTATTGTGCATAGACTGAGTTTGAAATTACTTCGATATATCCATGTAGAAATGTTTGCAGGCAGCTGGAGAGATGGTGCTGGTGCTCAGGATAGAGATGAATGTTGTATATGTAGATTTGGTTATTATCTACATAGAGATGATAATTGAACCCATTGGAGTTGATGATATCATTTAAAGTATAGAGAAAGGAGAAAAGAGGACTCAGTAGAGGAACTTTGGGGACAAATATACATAGGAACATTTAATATGCAACAATACATGGATATATCTATGTATGTATATATAATATATAATCTAAATATGAGGTGGCTCTATTATTATTATTAATGATAATCATAATTATACTATAATACAGTATGATCATTATAATTATATGTCATATATGAATATGCAAATATAATTTACATGTAAATATATAATTATGATAGTAATTGCCAATAAAAGTACCACCTTATATTTATATCATGTATGTATAGATATATTTCTGCATTATTGTATATGTAGTATCTCTAAGCATATTTATTGCTTCAAAATCATAATAATAAGCTGATTATTGAGTTGGTTTTCAGTGTGATTTATTTGTTGCCATAAATACCTCCTATAAATAGACAATATTGAAATGTTCACAATATACTAATGTCCATAAAATAAGTTTTGAAATACCTATGTAACTTGTTCATTGAAATAATAAATTGAACTTTTAAGTAGAAAAGAGATAGTAATGTTTTTTCTGAGAATATCTAATTCCCTTGAGTCTGTTCCTAAAGGTAACAACTAAAAATGTCTATCATAAAATTGGGATCCCTCTTTATTCTATTGAAAAATGTATTACTCAAAAATTAAATGTAAAAATACTATATATATGTAAATACACATACATACATATAGATATATGTGTGTATATGAACATGTATATATGAATGTGTGTGTATCCCAGATCCATGACTTAGGTCTTTTTTTCATACCAGAAACTAGAACGTCTTTTTCCTCATCTCCTTTCATCTATCTTTTTAGTTCCCTACTCCCTCCTCTTTGAATGCATCAATACAATCCATCAAATGTAACCTCTTCCTTATAGCCTTCTCTAATGGACCTCATAATCCCAAATCAGTCCTGGAAGAACTAATCTTCCATTTATTCAATCTTTTGAGTCACTTTGCTCCTACCTCTTTCCTATCACCACTATGTCCTATTTTGTATTCTAATTAATTGTGCAAGTTTCTTTCCACTCCCACTCCCAAACTATTATCCTGTAAGAACCTGGAGTTCAGTACTATGTTTAATTTAATTTGGTATTTCCCTGAGCATTTAGCTCAATGCTTTGCGCATAGTAGGTGCTGAATAACCATTTATTGAAAGAAAGAAATGCTGGGTTTATCATTCCATATATTGGGGGCACATTTTACACATTGCATTTGCTCATTTGTGCAGCGAATATTTGAGTAGCTTTTAAGCACAGCATTATTTTAAGCAATGTAGGGATGAAAAACTCGAAGGAGTTGATTATCTAGTAGGATCAATAAAATATATTAAAAAATTAATGTAATTAAAGGCATAAATTCCATAAAGGAGGTGCGAAGTTCTATAAATTGATAGGACAACAAATGAAGGAAGTGGGGATTTGGGAGCAAAGGGGAGAAAAGGTTTAGGGAATAAAAGATAGCTCCCTTCAAATATCTGTAAGGATGTCATGTGGAAGATGTATCAGATTTGTTTTCCTTGGCTCCAGAGGGTAAAACCAGGAGTAGTGGGAGTAAGGTGCCAAGAAGGAGATAGAGATTTGAAGTAAGGACTAACTTCCTACAAATAAAGCTGGACCAAAGTAAAATGGACTGTCTCAGGAGGTCATGGCTTCCATTTACCAATGGAAGTCTTTAAACAGAGACTGGATAACCATATGTCAGGGATGTTGTAGAAAGTTCTTGTTCAGGTATGGTTTGGGTCATATGGTAAATATTCCCAGACAGGGGAATATCATGTGAGACTGCAGAGGTATATTGAAGACCTTTCAACATCTTTATAAGATTGTTTTTTTTAAACCTTACTCAAGAATATAATTATTTATCATTTTATAACTCATTATATGACCATAAGTACAATTTGTATGTGCCATATTAATTAAGAGCTGGATAAATTTAGTATTTATAAAAATAGATGCCCCAAAGTCTCAAAATCTTCTTGAAGTATTCCAAGTATATCTGCATAATTCATCTTTTCAATCACAATAAATATTTTAACTCATCCATTGAAGGCATTTAAAAATCACTTAAAGATATAAATATCACTTTGAATCATGTGGTTGTCCTTTCATGTAATATAAACACATTTTTACTGTTTTAAACAAACTTTCCTTTTAAAAAAAATGAGATACAAAAACATTTTCACAGCCTTGAAACTTTATGTGGTATCTATGATTCTATAGAGCATTTTATGGTGTATTTTTTAACTTTTTGAAAACAGTTTGGCAACTGTGTCTACTATTGTATTATAATGCCAGGCACTATCATGTGCCTCAGAGGTTTGAACTAGAGAAAGGTAATTATATATGCAGATTCTGTTCACAAAGTGGTCATGTATTTAAAAAAGTAAATTTTCAGAAGTAAAATTAAAATAGCTGCAAAAAATCTAGTATAGAATATTTGAAAAAGATTTTTAAATGTCTAAAATTAAAAAATTAAAACACAATTAGCTAATTAATAGTTATAAGATACTCAATTAAAAATGATAATATAACAATGATTCAGTAAAATTTGATCTAATTAAAAATTAAGTGCTCAGTTCTTTCGGACAATAAAATCAAATACCATGAGATTAATGTAGTAAATTTCCTTTTATGTGTAAAATATGCTATTTCTCTTCATCTTTAGGTGAGCTGGACACATTTAATCCAATTTAGTTGCTAATTTCACATTTCCATTTAGAGAGTTCTCACCTGCCTTTTTAAATGTTCATCATGAGAAATAGTTTCTTCATTTCAGCTGCAATGATTTGTGGGATTGTAAGTAATAGCCTTCTCTTAACAATATTTATGTTTATTTGCCATTTGATAACTTTGGTCCTATATTCATATTACAGATGACAAGCTTTATTTATTACCTAATAAACTTGGAATTCCTTCTGATTTTACAAAATAAACATTTCAATGTCTCCTATGTTAGGCACAGAAACATTTGGCTTGTTCCTTTGCTTAACAAATAGTATCAACAAATCCAGAAAATATACTGAGGAAAGCTAAGAAAATTCTATAGTTAGCCCAGCTGTCCTGAGGGCTTGAGTTATTCCCTGGTGCTTAGGAAAGTCCATTCACTTTTTTAGAATACTAAAGAATAACTTAGAGGCCTGATTCAATATTTCTATAAAGAACCACTGAATTGGATGGAGGCATAGCTAATCCAATCATTCTGGCCACCTTTATGATCAATACCAATCGCGAACATTGAAGCAATTATTTGTCTATGTGCAATGATTATTTAAAAAGCCAGTGTGACCTGATTTTCAAAATAGGCATCTATTCATTTTGCCCACATAGACACGTGCCTGCTTTATATGCCTTGGTTACTAAGAGGAAGTAGAGAATAGAACTGGGTCCAAGATAGTTATTGTGGAATATAACACTTTTATATTAAAGTCTTATAAACAACAAAGGCAGTGCTTTAAAAAATAGTTTCATAATGAATTGTACCATTTACCTATTGCTCTTGAGAATTAATTCCACAGATTTCTTTGTTTTTTTTTTTCTTTTTCTTTCTGGCACTAGTCCCAGTTAAGCAGGTGTGCTATTTTTCAGTGTGTCAGATTGGGAGAAAAGTCATTTAGGGAAACCCTCAATTGATGAATGAACTTTCACCTCTAATACAAAAATTAAGTAAATAAACATATATCTACATATATTGAAAACATACATATGTATTTATCTAATGGATATAATGAAGGTTTTAAATATCTAATTATATGGAGTGTAATTACATTCATTCAGTATAATATCAAACTCTAAGGATTGCTTCCTTTTGGTCTTTCTATCATATATGCCTTGCATAGTGCCTCTTACATAGGAGGTAGACACTAAAATATTTACCTAATTTAATAGATGCTTATTTTTAAAAAAAAAAGTCTTAGAGACACTGATGGAGGCAAATGTAGAAAACAATTGGGATGTTTGTTTTTTACCCTTAGAACTCCTCTCCTCTTGAAATAATTACACAGCATCCTGACTGTGAGGGAAAAATCCATCCTCTTCTCAATAATTCTCAAGAACTCAGCAGCGAGGTGACAAAGGCTCTTTACTTTCTTCTCATGGGAATGAGGCACCCTAGTGTGCAGCTAGTGGGTGACCAGAAAGGGGGCTTGCAGGCCCTGTTTTATACCCTAGTCCCTAACGTGAATGGACCCTTCCCTTTTTCATCACTGGTCTGATTACTCAAGGGTTACAATCTAGCTAATCAGAAGGCAGTATACCCACCCCTCTTCTTTGTATGGGCATAACTCAGGAGTGGACCTTATACTTCCTTATATGGACATAACTCTGGAGTGGACCTTATTGAGACCAGGGCTCCTTGAACCATGTGACCTTGCTAATCTGAGGGGGAGGAGGGGATCTGAGACCTTTGTCCTACAAACAGGTCAGGGGGAGTATGACTAGCTGTTATATCCACATTGAGAGGAGACAACTACCCATTTCTCACACTGACCTTCTATGATCTTGTTTCCTTTGATGTTTTTGAAGCTGTTAATATCTATACTATTAATTTGACACTTTCCACATGCATATATATATATATATATATATATATATATATGCATGCATATATGTATATAAGCATGTGGAAAGTGTCAAATGACTGGTATTTTTATATAATAAATCACTCTGTATATGTTCTCTTTGAGTAGATTATGAGCCTCTTCAAGGTATTAATTATTTTCATATGTGTATATCACAGTATATGTCACCATGATAAATGTTCTATAAAATATGTTCACAATTGAGGTGGAAGGAGAGGTAGTTAGGATTCAAGCTATTTGCTAATATTATGGTATAGCACGCTGAATCTCTTGACTTTAAGATCAGTGTTGAAGTTTTTTCACTAGCTTCCCCTTACAGATGCTTAATTGTAAATGCTAATGTTGACTATAATTTATATGTGCTACATATTTTAAAATTTGATACCTTTTGTTCTCAGTTGTGTAGGATATTATTGTATGTGTTTGTAAAAAGGATATAAGACAATCCAAACCATTTGTCATGCATCTTGTCATACATGAATGAAATTGTATCTCATAAGCGAATTTACCCATATATGAAAAATTTTTCATTTGTTATACTCTAATCATTGTTGTTACTGTATGCAACTACTACATAAAAGCCCTCTTATCAAAAAAAAGGTAAGGCATTCTTTAACAAAACATTCAAAATTAAGTTAAAACATGGTTATTCCATAGCTTTACAGGCTAAATAATGTTGATGACATTTTTTTCCATGACTTAAGTTTATGCAATTATAGATGTAGAGTTGGAAGTTCCTTAGAAGCTACTGAGTCAGATTCTCTCATTTTGCATTTGAGAAAACTACAAAATGCTAGTTAAGTGATTTCAGATCCATACTTCTCCAGATAGCATGATGTAGCTGCTTCTTTTCTATCCTGAATGGAGTGGTCTATATTTAATTTAGTCTTCATGACATCAACTATTTTTAGTATTTCATTGAGATGAATTGATTTCATCATATTTGATTTTTAAACATCATGTGAAGTCATGTTTATATACCCTACATATTTATGAACCACATAACGAAAATCCTTTGTCAAAAAACTCTAATGGTATAGGAAATTAACTAATTATTCTAGAGAACCCTTTCAGTTGAATAAAGAAATGAATAAAAATAAATTGTTAAGCATGTGCCAAAGTAAGTTAATTATGTGCCAAGAAGTCTACTAAATGTTTGAAATACAAATATAAAAGTGAAAGCCTCCCTGATTTCATGGAGCCTATCTAAAAGAGTGAAACAATATTGAAGGTGAGTGGTGACCAGGGATAAAGATTGTGATATAGCAAGCTACATATACTGCCATTATATAACACTTTTAGGGCACTCTATGAATAAGAGTCATGATGCTGATAGTATGCTGGGCGTTACATTTTCTATTGTTGTATGACCAGAGTGACCATCATAAAGCTTTTCACACCTAGAAATGCAGAATAGAAATTTCCTGGAAAGGTATTTCCCAACTGCCAGGCACCCTGAATGCTCCAATGCAGCATGAGGCAAATGGCCAGGTCCCCTACCACACCTGCATAGCATTTTTAGTTGAATAAAGAAATGAATACAAAGAAATTGTTAAGCACTAAGTATGTGCTGAGAATTCTGCTAAATATTTGAAATACAAATATAAAAGTGAAGGACCTCCTGATCTCATGGAGTTTACATTTTAAAAGAGTGAAACAATATTTATGGGGAGTGGTAACCAGGAAAAAATATTGTGATATATCATGATGGGGAAGATCAAAACACAAACTCAGAAGAGGACAACAATGTCAAAATGCCTACATGCAAAACCTAAAGAAAAATGTGAATTGATCTCAGGCCTAATAAAGAACTCCTGTAAGAGCTCAAAAAGGATTTTTAAAATGAAATAAGAAGAAAAACTGGAAAAATAAATAAGACTGATGCAAGAGAATTATGAAAAAAGAGTCAACAACTTGATAAAGCACAGAAAAAAATGTGAAAAGATGAACCAAAATTTACTGAAGAAAACAACTCCTGAAAAAGTAGAATTGGCCAGATTTAAAAACTACCTGAAGAAAATAACCCCTTAAAAATTAGAATTGGAGAAATGGAAAGTAATGACTCCATGAGACATCAAGAATAAATCAAACAAAATCAAAAGAATGAAAAAAAAATGTAACATATCTTACAAAACAAAACAAAACAAAACACTAACCTGGAAAATAGACCCAGGAGGGGTAATTTAAGAATTATTGAGGGAGCTGTTAGGTGGCACAGTGGATAAAGGCCCTGGATTTAGGAGGACCTGAGTTCAAACCCAGCTTCAGATACTTGACACTTACTAGCTGTGTGACCCTGGGCAAATCACTTAACCCTAATTGTCCTGCAAAAAACAAAACCAACCAACCAAACAAAAAGGAATTGTTGAGCTACCTAAAAGCCATGATCAAAAAAAGGACCTGGAAATCATACTTCAAGAAATTATCAGAGAAAATGGCCCTGATATGCTAGTACCAAAGAGTAACATAGACATTTAAAGAATCCATCCATCACCTGCTGAAAGAGATCCCAAAATGAAAACAACCAAGTACATTATAGCCAAATTCTAGAACTCCCACGTCAAGGAGAAAATAATACAAGTAGCTGGAAAGTAACAATTCACATATCATGTAGCCAGATTTGGGATTACACAGCATTTAGTAGCTTCTACATAAAGGATTGGAGGGCATAGAATATGATTTTCTGGAAGGTAAAGGATATAGGATTATAACCAAGAATCACCTACCCAGCAAAACTGTCATAATCCTTCAGAGGATAAAATAGCTATTCAAAGAAATAGAGAACTTTCAAGCTTTCCTCATGAAAAGACCAGAGTTGAACAAAAAAGTTGATTTTCATATACAAGACTCAAAAGAAGCATAAAAAGGTAAACAGGAAAGATAAAACATAAGGGATTGAGGCTTAACTGTGAATGCTCCATGGGATACTTTTAACTCAAGAATCATATTGCTATTAGGGCAGTTATGAGGAATATACATAGGTAGGGTGAATAGATATAGCTGACCTTGACGGGATGATATCCCCCCAAAAAAACAAAATTAAGGGGCAAGAAGGAGGATTACACTGGGAGCAGAAAGCAGGGAGAGCTAGGATGTGGTTAATTATTTCACATGAAGAGACATGAAATACCTATTATAGTGGAGGGGAAGTTAAGGTGGTGGGGTGGGTTTTGCTAGAAAAGTACTTTCATTTGAATTTGCTCAAAGAGGGTATAATATACACAATTAGTTGGGTATAGAAATCTATCTTAATTTACAGGAGGGAGGGGGTGAAGGAAAAGGAGGGGACACTGACAGAAGGGAGGACAGGGGAAGGTGGTAGTCAGAAGAAAGGATATTTACAGGGCAGGGCCAAGACGGCAGAGGAAAGACATTAAACCCACAGAACTCCTGACATAATTACCCCCAAAACAGGAATAAAACAACCCCTGGAGCAGCAAAACCCATAAAAAAGACAGTCAAAGGCAGCTTAGAGGGGGCCATACTGGGCTACAAGAAGAGGCCAACTCTACGATCCCACAAACACAGTCCCCAGTCAGGCTGCACCAGAGACACTTACCCCCAAGCCCCTGAATCAGCTGCAGTGCTGGCATCTTCTGGACCTAAGCTTACAGTTGGGTGAGAGGGCAGTATGCCTGACCAGGGGGGGATATACAGGGGTGTCTGTGGGACCTAAGGAAGAATTCAGCTATCCCACCCTAGTGGGGAACCAGGAAGAAATCTTGAGCAGTGGGAGGGCCAGCTAGGGAAGGAGTGGTAGGGGAGGGGTGCAGGCTCCTTAGAGGTAAGAACCAAAGTACACAAAGTTTTGCTGGTCAGTTAATTAGCAAGTTGGCTTGAGGTTATCTTTGGACCAGAGAACAGGCCAGGCAAGAGAAAAACCTGGGACCCTCTGAAGCTTGGGACAAGCTGTAAGAGGGAGTTAAAAGTCAAGTAAAATATGGCAAGATAAGCAAGCAAAGAAAGTTAAGAGTTATAGAAAGTTTCTTCAGCAACAAGGAAGATAGAGGGGCACACTCAGAAGAGGATAACCTCAGGGCTCCTATATCCAAAACTTCCAAAAAAAATATGAATTAGTCTCAGGCCATGGAAGTGCTCAAAAGAGACTTCAAAGAGAAAGTAGGAGAGATAGAATATTTAGAGAGGTAGAGGAAAGAATGGAAAGAGAAATGAGAGTGCTGCAGGAGAGTCATGAAAACAAAAGTCAACAGATTGAAAAGCCAAATGGAAAAGGAGATACAAAAGCCCTCAGAAGAAAATAATCACCTAAGAATTAGGACTGCATAAATGGAAGCTAGTGACTTTATGAGAAACCAAGACACAGTAAAGCAAATCCAAATGAATAAAAAAAATAGAGGGCAATATGAAATATCTCCTTGGAAAAACAGCTAACCTGGAAAATAGATCCAGGAGAGATAATTTGAAAATTGTTGGACTTCTTGAAAACCATGACCAAAATAAGAGTTTAGACAGCATCTTCCAAGAAACTGTCAGGGAAAATTGCCCTGATATTCTAGAAGCAAAAGGTAAAATAGAAATTGAAAGAATCCACTGATCACCTTCTGAAAGAGATCCCACAAAGAAAACCTCCAGGAATATTATAGCCAAATTCCAGAGATCCCAGGTCAAGGAGAAAATATTGCAAGCAGCTAGGAAAAAGAAATTCAAATTCTGTGGAGCTACAATAAGGATAAAACAACATCTAGCAGTATCTAAAATAAAGGACTGGAAGGCATGGAATATGATATTCCAGAAGGCAAAGGAACTAGGACTATGTCCAAGAATCATGTACCCAGCAAAACTGAGTATAATCTTTCAGAGGAAAAAAAAATGGGACTTTAATAAAAAAGAGGGCTTTAAGGCATTTGTGATAAAAAGACCTGAACTGAATAGAAAATTTGACTTTCAAATACAAGACCCTAGAGAAGCATAAAAAGGTAAACATGAAAAAGAAATCATGAGGGATATTAAAAGATTAAACTGTTTACATTCCTACATGGGAAGATACTACTTCTAACTCCTAAGAACTTTCTCAGTATTAGGGCAGCTGAAAGGAATGCACTTAAACAGAGAACACAGATCTGAACTAAATATGAAGGGATGATATCTGTAAAGCATTTATATTTTTGTTTATCCTTGTTTTTTGTGGGGCAGGCAAGGTAAGGTGGTTTATGTCTGGGGCTGGATTTGGGCTTGGGGCCTTCTGGGTCCAGGGCTGGTGCTTTGTCCTCAGTGCCACCTAACTAATCCATGATGACATCTTTAAAATAAAGTTAAGAGGTAAGAGGAATGCACTGGAAGAAAGGGAAAGGGAAAGGTTGACTGGGGAAAAGTATCTCACATAAAATAAACAAGAAAAAGCTTATGTAGGGGAGGGGAAGAGGAGGAAGGAGTGGGAGAATGAGTGAACCTTACTATGATCAGAATTGGCTCGAAGAGGGAATAACATACACACTCAAGTGGGAATAGTATTTTGCCCTGAGGGAAAGTGGGAGGGAAAGGAGATAAGGGGGAGTGAGAAAAGGGGAAGGAAGGAAGGGCAGGTTGGGGGAGGGAGCAGAAGGTAAAGATGTTCTGCATAACTGCATATGTATGACTTATATTGAATTGCTTGATTTCATAGGAAGGGTTGAGGAGGGAGAGAGGAAGAACATTTAGAACAGAGAATTAGCTCAAAGACCTTAATGTCAACAGAGTTGTCTCAAGGAAGGAATAACATACACACCTAATTGGGAGGAGTAATCTATCTAACCCTATAGGAAAGTAGGAGGAGAAGAGGATAAGGGGGGAAGGGTGAAAGAAGGGAGTGGAGAGTGGGGGACAGGGCAGTCAGAAGCAAAACACGTTTGAAGAGCAATAGGGTAAAAGAAGATAGAAAATGGAGTAAATATCATAGGGAGGGAATAGGATGGAGGGAAACAGTTATTATTGATTATAATGGCAAAATGTATGGTACCCACTTTGCTGGGCTATTGTGGAGAAAATTCTTTGCCAAGTTTAAGGTACCATATAAAAGTTATGATGAACAGGATGCTCTCAGAAAAACCTGGAAAGACCTACATGAACTGAAGCAGAGTGAAATGTACTGTATACAAAATAACAGCAATAGTGGAAGATGATCTGATGGAAAGCATGTGGTTATTTTCAGCAATGCAATGATCCAATATAACTCTGAAGGACTTAAGAAAATTTCAATCTATCTACCGAGAAAGATCTAATGGTATCTGAAAACAAATTGAAGCATATTTTTTTGACAGTTCCTTAATCTGAAGTTTTGTTTTTGATCTGTTTTCTCTCACAACCTAGCTAATGTGGAGATGTTTTCCATGACTACTCATGTATAACTTATTTTTAATTGCTTGAGTTCTTGCAGGTGGGGGGTGGGAAGGGAAGGAGGAAGAGAAGTTGGAACACAAAGTTTTTAAAAATTGATGTCAAAATTTGTTTTTACATGTAATTTGGAAAATAAAATTCTTAACATAAGAAAAGATATTTATATACTCAGGGGTTACCCTAAACCTTGTCCTCTCTGGGAAGTAGATGGTGTGGTACCTAAGTACCACAAGCTCAAACTATTTTGGGGAATTTGTAAATTATAGAAATCCATTTTTATGGAAATCAAAGGTAAAATATAAACCACCCAAGTTTGCTGAAAGCTGAATGTGATGGTTCCTATGGAACCAGAGATAATTTATCCCTTTGAATGTTGGCCCATTTTATTATTTTGCAGCAGTAATATTTGAAACATAAACAAATTTACTGTAATCCCAAGTGGATTTCATCTTTATGAAAAACTATTACAAATCCATTGCATTTATAGCAAAATCTGAGCTTTATAACTTTTGTTTTTAAGACAAAATAATAATTCACTTTTATATTAGCACTTTAAGGTTCATAAAGAACTGTTCACACAATACAAATGTAAGATATCATTTGCAAATAGTATCACAACCCACATTTTATAGATGAGTAATCTCAGGTTCAGTAATACCAGGTGACCTCTCCAGAGTCATACAGTTAGTAAATGTTGCAGCCTGGACTATAAGACAATATTATTCCCAGCCAACCACCTTTCAATTTTTTGTCATCTAATTACTCATTTCCCAAAACTTTATAAATGTTTATTTCAAGGGGTGTTCAAAATCACTGCCTCTTTTTTTTTTCCTCCACAGACACAATGATTGGATTTAAAAAGCCGTAAGACTTGTGATTAGGATCAGTTTTGTCAAGAGTTTACTTAGGAATATAAATGCCTTGCTTTTGACATGGCTTTGGCTCCAGTTACTTGGAAGTGTTCCAAGCACTAACATCTGCAAGGCAAGTTTGCAAGGGAAAAATTGGTTGATTAGGGTCAGATTGAGAAAAACAGGTGAAGTGTGATGCTATTTGCATTCAGCAAAAATGCTGGTAATGCTTCTCAGAGTATAAAAAAGCAGTCTTTGAACAGGAACATGGACAGAACAACTGGGAAATGCTATAAGGGGACTACTAAATAGAAAAAAAGCCTCAATTAAAGTGAATAGTCAAAGGTTTTGAATGTCAGCATTCTCTTTAAATCTTCTATTTCTAAGTCATTTAAATAAATGCAAAGAAGTGACAACTTCAGGAAAATGACAGTGTGGAAGCCTAGGTGAAGGGCCCATGCCACTGAACCGACTTTGAAAAAATATAACTATTCAGATGCAAACTAGAGAAGTGCAAGCTACTTTTTACTATAGTAAAGACAACCAGTGCCACAAAATGCTTATAAATTGGGTAGGTAGATTTTAATAAATTTAAAAGCTGTAAAATACCTAATATCTGTTAGCATTGAATATATTCAAAGGAGTTCTGATCTGTTTTAAACCTTGATGAATTGCATGAGTTTTCAAACCCACCCTTTGCTTTCTGTATTCTTTATCCTGAAGAAGGGGAAGTGGTGGCATACTTTATGTCCTGTCATAGCATTATGATGCTACTGATGACATTTTGGTATCTGCATATGGTACATGATTGCATATCATGGTAGTTTGAGAAACTCTAGATCAACCTAAGAAAAATCCCATTAAAAAAAAGTTCTATTGACATAATGGAGTGTGTGTGAGCATGCACACCTGTGTATGCAAGACAAAAGAGGTGGTATGTTTTATATGTTTGGAGCCTCTCTTATTTCTCCTGGAATTTCTTGAATCAAAATCATTCAAGTTATAAAATAAGGACAAAGGTTGAGGAAATAAGGGCATTAGAAGATCTAATAAGTTTTCCTAATACATGCTGATCAATTGTATTGGATTTTGTCTTGGTCCATCATAGTAAACTATAGAAGCCTATGGAAAATAATGACTACAACAAATATTTAAATGCTCATTGCATGTAAATTACTTAACTGTCTAATAGAAAGATTTACAAAATTCTAGTAATGTTGGAATTTGAAGGAACCTTAGAAGTCACCTAATGCAACCATATTATTTTACAGATAAAGCAAAGTTAAGAGGGAAAGTGATTTGCCCAACTTAAGTATAATAGTAAGATAGATAGTTGTTTAGAGCTTTGATTGAAATGGGGTTTTGTAGTTTTGCTTTTTCTGTTGTGATTGTTGTTCAGTTATTTCAGTCATCTCCAATTCTTTGTGACCTCATTGGGGATTTTCTTGGCAAAAATAGTGTAGTGTTTTGCTATTTCTTTCTCCACCTCATTTTACAGATGAGGAAACTGAGACAAAAGGAGTTAAGTGACTTGCCCAGGGTCACACAGTTAGTAAGCATCTGAGGCCAGATTTGAAGTTAGGAAGATGAGTCTTCCTGACTCTAGGACTGGCACTCTATACACTGTGCCACCCAATTGCCCTGGTTTTCCTTTTTGTGCTTTATTATACTACTGGCTTTGTACTTAGAAGATTTGAGTTCAAACTGTGTCTTTGAGAGTTGTTCTGTGAGTAATCTTGGACAAGTCTGAGCTTAACCTCTAAGTCTCAGTGTTTTATTCTATAATATGAGATGCTTTCTGGCTGGCTTGAGTCCACTGCTATGGCATATTTTGACACAAATATTTGAAGCTCTGTGTCAGAACTATATATTATAAAAAGTGATTCCTTGCCAAAAATAGGTATTTTTTTCCTGTAATTTCACTTTTTGGGGAAAAGTGTATTTAAGTTACATAACAATTTATTGAACCCTGTAAAATAATAATTATTCTCTAAAATGTGGCATATGAAAACATGAAAACTTGAATCTAAAATAAGTTAAAATGAAGCTTTACCATATTTATTTCTTTGAAAGTCTGAGGCTGATAATTAACTTTGTAAATGAATGTAACTTCTTTAAAATTGAGTTAAGTATATAAAAGTATATTTTCTATTCAAAATATCAGTTATATATGCGTAGTCAAAAACAGGAAAAAGAAATCTTTTAGACTTTAAGTTCAATTAAAAAAAAAGAAATAGGTGTTTCCTGAGTTTCAATCTTCCTTAATATGAGACTGTTCAAGGAGGAATAATGATAATATTTTGCCAACAAGATGGGGCCAGGAAAATTGTAAAGTTAACTGAAACTTGCCTTCTATACCTTTTGTTTTGAATAAAACCTCTCATTTAAGGAAAAGACTTTAAGGTAAAGAACCAATAGATAGGAGTGGGATAGAGAGGTTTAGATAATTTGCTTACTCAGCTTGCAATAATATTAACCAACTTCATCCAACTTGGTAACCTCTTCCCTTTGACCTATAGGAAGGCTTCTGTGCAATCAAAATTCATGCATCTCCCTTCTCTTTATTTCTTTTTATTCATTCATCCATTCATTCAAAAATCATAATTAAGTATTTAATTATAGTGTTATTTAACTATACTGAATACTTAACTATATTGTCAGAACACTATTC
This sequence comes from Dromiciops gliroides, assembly GCF_019393635.1. Taxonomy (NCBI): domain Eukaryota; kingdom Metazoa; phylum Chordata; class Mammalia; order Microbiotheria; family Microbiotheriidae; genus Dromiciops; species Dromiciops gliroides. The sequence continues at coordinate 357,218,569 of NC_057864.1, read as the reverse complement.
TAGGTGATAAGAATGATAAAAAGTTTAGTTAAGGTATGCTCTTTCCCTTAATGGTGTTTCCAGCTACAAAAGGGGTTGGTGAATCATTGATAACTGCTAAACACAGTATTAAATGTTAAATGCCACTAAGAGATATAAAAGGAAGTAACAGAAAGTCTAAGGGAAAAGTTTATGGAAGAGACATTTGAGCCAGGCTTTAAAGGATTGGAAGGCAAAAAATGAGAGGATGGACATTCTAGGAAAAATGTGAGGAAAGGTATAGAGATGGGAAATCTCAGGGTATATTTGAGGTGCAGTGAGTCATCCATTTTGACTGAAATATTGGGTGCTTAGTGTGAAGTGACTTTAGAGAAGACTGACTGGAAATGGCAGTTCCATGTCGAACTTTAGATTATAGTCAATGGTGAAGCACCAAAGACTTTTGAACATGGGAGATCATTTAAGTAACTGATTTGGACGTGAGGGAGAAGAAAAAAAAGGTAGTACTTAATCCCAATGTTTTGAAAATTGTAGGTATGTGGTGGTGTCACTGTCAGAAATGGTAAAGTCAGAAAGGGGAGTAGGTTTGGAAGAAGCAGGGGGCACAGATACTTAGCTCTGAGAGGGTTTTTTTGTTTTTTGTTTTTGTTTTTGTTTTTGTTTTTTTTCAGGACAATGGGGGTTAAGTGACTTGCCCAGAGTCACACAGCTAGTAAGTGTCAAGTGTCTGAGGCCAGATTTGAACTCAGGTACTCCTGAATCCAGGGCCGGTGCTTTATCCACTGCGCCACCTAGCCACCCAGCTCTGAGAGGTTTTGATGACAGTAGGCTTTTCAGGTAGCAATGCCCCAATAAGAAATTGGGAATTGAGGATCTAAAGCCCTGAAGATAATTCAAGAGTTGGGAAATAGATTTGGTGGAGGTGGTAGTAGAGCATATAAAAATAAGTGAGATTACCAAGGGAGAATAGAAAAAGCAGTGAAAGATAGAGAACAGCACCTCAGGAAATACTGACAGTAAGGACTTAGAAGAGAATAAACATCCAATAAGGAAAATAGAGAAGACCAAAAAATAGAACTAGAACATGACATATACAGTAACTAATTTGTGTGATGCTCATAAAGTATTTTTGCATGGGCAATGCATGGACTTTTTAAGATCTTTTAAAAATGTGGAGGGGTAGTATGGAGATGTGGTATCAAAATAAAAAATGGTGAATTTTTTTTGCCTTTTTTTTATTGGTATCCCCAGTTGCTTAGCAGAGTGCTTGGCAAAGAGTAGGCTCTTAACAAATGATAATTGACTGAATATCAAAAAGCTTAAAGACACAGTATCATTCAATTCAAATCAATTCAACAAATTTTTATGAAGTGTCTACTATGTACTACTATGTGTACTATGTTGGCACTGTGCCAACTGCTGGAATATTAACATGCTGCAAATGCATGTGGTTTCAGATCTATCTTGATTAAAAGTAGATTACATTGAGTCACCTTCCCTATTTCTTATGCATTCAAGAAGTGGTTAACTCTTAAGAGTAATATCAAAATCTCAAGCTTGAGCTATTTCATAGAAGTTCACAGTTTGTCAGTTTTGTTCCTGCATCTAGGGAACACATTAATTCCCTAGGAGCAGCTGTGATTTTCTTCATATATTCACATACACACACAAACTCCTTCAAGGTGTTTCTTCCTCCTGCATGGGAGTTACTCTTCCTTCCACCATTCACTAGAATCTAGCTTCTTAAACTATGGGTTGTGACCCCATATGGAGTTGTATAACTGAATGTGGGGTTGTGAAAAATTTAGAAGTATTGAAAAGTTTTGTATATCTATATCTATATCTATACCTATATATCTCTATATCTATATCTCTTTTTCTCTATATGTGTATAGATAGGTAGATTAGATATAGATAGATATAGACATACATATAGATGTAGATATAGATATAGATGTATATGTAAATATATACTTTTGTATAAACAAAAAAAAGAAGAAACAAAACAATGTGTCAGCATTACCAAAGTTCTAAGTAATGCTGTTCAACCTAAAGGCAGGGATTTTACTGTACTACAAAGTAGTATAATTATGGCTAAGTTTTTTTCTTCAACTTCAGCAGACAACAGTATGTGTGTTTGTGTGTGTGTGTGTGTGTGTATGTATATATATATATATATATATATATATATATATATATATATATATATATATATATATATATATATATATATATATATATATATATATATAAGTTGTGGTTAAAGCTAATTTAAGGGAATACAATAATTTAATAAACTTTAAGGATGATAAAAGAGGTCTTTTCTAGTCCAGAAGATTTCTTCTTTTAAAAAATCAGTTTTTGAATATACTGTTTTAAAACAACAATACTTCCTGTGTTCTTACAGTGTTCAGCATGCAGTAATGAAAATTTCTTTGTTCCATTTAGAAATTGTAACTAAATTTAAAAGATTCCATGAATTTTCTTTAAGAAAGAAATTTTATCAATTTAGGTACAAATGGTTTATGACATAAAATAGGTAGCTACCAATGATTCTAAAAGTTATCTGTTATATGATCAAAGTAGTGTTAGAGGAAGATTACTTTAGAAGTGTGTTTAGAACAAGGAGAAAAACTGGATATGGGGAAAATAGGTGTTACAAAAATTCAAGTATGAGGTCTCAACCTCAAATAGTGGCCATTGTAAGTGAAGAGGAAGGGATAACTCTTAGAGAAACTTCTTAGAGAATTCTAAGAACCTACACATTGGTCATATATTGGATGTTATTAGTAAAGAAATCAGAATAATCAATAATATTGTGAGACTGATGGGGATCTGTGTTTACAATGCTATGAATGTTAATTTTATGATGGTAGGTTGGCATAGTCATTCAAGTGCTTGATTTTGGAGTTGAGACTTGAGTTAGAATTCTGATTTAAACACTGCATTACAATTGGCAAGGTCATTAATATCTCTCAATCTCATTTTCTCCATCTGTAAACTAAAGCACAATCAAATTAGTCAACATAAGAAATTGATGTGCTTTTATCAGTGGAAATGATATTAAGAGGCATTATCATCTGCTTTGTGCTGTACCCCAGGGATTATGGGATTTTGACATGTGATTCGTGACTGAAACGTTCCATTTGTATTGTCTTCTTGAAAGCAAAGACTGTCTTACTTTTCTATTTGTATCCTTAGCACTTAATACATTCCTTATTTATTCACATATTCAGTTAAACTGAGGATAATAATAGCAGCTACCTCACAGAGTTGTTGTGAATATTAAATGAGATAACATATGTAAATAATTTCTCAAATTTTGAAGCCCTATATAACTGTTATTATTATTATCACAACCAGCAGCATTATGATTGTGAGGGTGTGTGCATTCTAGGCATAAGGCGTGACCTCTTCAAAGGCAAAGACTCAAGTGATAGGATTAAGCTAGAAAAACAGGTTGAAGCCAATTGTGGTCACCCTTGAATTTTTTCATGTCTAACTCTTTGTGACCCCATTTTTGGAGTTTTCTTCACAAAGATACTGGAGTAGTTTTCCATTTTATTCTTCAGCTTATTTTACAGATGAAAAACTGAGGCAAACAGGTTTAAGTGACTTGTTCCATCTGTCACACAGCTAGTAAGTGTCTGAGACCAGATTTGAACTCAGAAAGATGAGTCTGTCTGACTCCAGGGCAGGAATTCTATCCACTTCACCACCTAGCTTCCCTTGAATAACAAACAAATAAATTTAAAATTTATATGGATGCCAATGAGGAGCTATGAAAATTTTTGTTTCATTTTGTTTTGTTTTTTAAGTACAGTGGAAGAATCAGACCTGTTTATAAAGAAGAGTATTCCACCTGTATGTAAAATGGATTGAAGTTTATTGGAGAGTTTTAGGATCTACAGTAGTATTTTTAAAAAGAAGTAATGAGGGCAGCTAGGTGGCACAGTGGATAAAGCACTGGCCCTGGATTCAGGAGTACCAGAGTTCAAATCTAGCCTCAGACACTTGACACTTACTAGCTGTGTGACCCTGGGCAAGTCACTTAATCTCCATTTCCCGGCAAATAAAAAAAAAAGAAGTAATGAGCCTAAATGAGCTAATAAGGAGGGAGAAAGGAAAGAAAATATACATGTGGTATTAGAGTAGTATCAACTGAGCTGATAGAATATAATGCAGGAGAAAGCTTAAGAAGGACAAAAATTTAATGAAGGAGAATCAAGAATCAAAGATTTGAGCCTTTTTAAGGAGAATGGGGATGGAATTGACATAGGAAAGTGGTGAAGAAGTGCCAGTTTAAAAAGAAAAAAAGATGATACTTAGTTCAGTTTTCTTGCTACAGCTGAAGTATCCACATGGACAGTTTTCAAAACATTAGACCAGTACAAATCCTCTTTGGCCTGAAAATTTGAATCTGTCCCTCCTACTTATACTTTTGCCAGAGTCCCAATTCCCCATACCTACCTATTGTTTCCCATCTCACTAGACTAAGAGATGACACACATCTGCCAAAGGCAGATTAATTCAGAGTTCCTCTGCAAACAAATATTCCCATGAAATCCAAAATAAAAGGGATTAAAATACAGGCAGGCATAAATCAAGCTTACTGCCTTTAGGTATCCCTGATGGTTTTAGTCCCAGGGACTGTGGGCCAGTATTTTCTTTTTCATGACTGTTTGGTTATTTTAGGTAAGGAAATTCTTCTTGCTTGTGTGTGCTATGGAAATATTTTATGTGATCACATTCTTTCACTTAGAAAATTTTTATTTAATATGCCCTTTCTATGCAGAAATATGCTTGGTACTATGGGAGATAAAAAGATGTATAACATTTATTTATTCTTTCATTCATCCGACAAGCATTTAATGAAAACTTATTCCGTGCAAAGCACTATGCTCAACATAATGCAACAAATACTAATTGGGCACATAGTATATACAAAGACACTGGGTTACAGACTTAAAATATAAAGGTTGTGCCTGCCTTGAAGAGCTTAGAATCTATTCAGGGATGTAAGGTGTCAACATAAATAACAATAGGTACTGTACCTTTTATTTAACCACTATTGGGAACTTCTTCAAGTAGCTACTTTGCAATTTAGGGTTGTCTAGAGCACTCAGAATTGAATTGACTTCCCCAGGCTCACCCAGTAGTATGGACACAAGTGGGACTCGAAACTAGTCCTTTGTGACTACAAGGTCATAGCTCTCTTAGAAATAAATGAGACAAAAGATAAAATGTGGTCAATTCAAATGAGTTATCTAGACAAAGTGCTCTGAGAAATTTGAATGAGGGAAATTGTCCTCAGATGAGAGAAGTCAAGCTTCATGGAAGCAAAATATTTGAGATAAGGCTTTGAAAGAAGGAAACGGTTTTAATAAGCAGAGATATTAGAGGTGGTTGCCAGATAACTAACGTACTGATCAGTAGAGCAGCTCAGAGATAATTAGGGTGGGGTATCTGGGGCAGAGGGAGAAAAACACTGAGTAAGGACAAATAAACAGAAATTTTAGTTGTATCCAAGGGAAAGTGAGTTGACCAGCTGGCTAGAATGGAAAGAGTATGTTGGAGAAGTTTTGACTTCATTTGAAAGATATATTGGAATCAAATGATGGATGAACTTAAAGGCTAGGAAAAGATATAGGGGGGCTAGATGAGGGATAAGCTTGAATGCTAGGCTAAATTTGAACTTTTTATTGGGTGCAACCTTTTAATAATAATATCTGACATTTTGGTAATAATTTATAGATATTGTTTATTCTTTTGCTTTTTAATGGTTTTTCTTTATTTAATTGAATGTTTCCTAATTACATGTAAAGTTTTGTTTTTCAATAATAATTAAAAAAGATGAGTTCCAAATTCTTTTCTTCCCTGACACCCTCTCCTCTCCTTGGGGAGGCAAGGACTTTGTTATTGATTCTACATGTGAAGCTATGAAAAACATATTTCCATATCAGCAATGTTATAAAAGAAAACAGACAAAAAATAAAATATTTTTAAAAAGAAAGTAAAAAAGTAAGCTACAATCTGTATTCAGAACTCATTAGTTCTCTCTCTCTGGAGGTAAATAGCATTTTTCATCTTGGGTACTTTGGAATTATCATGGATCATTATCTTAATTATTATTAATCATTATCTTAAGTAGATAAATCTTTCAGTTGATCATCCTTACCATATTGCTGTTACTGTGTACAGTATTCTGTTGATTCTGCTCATTTCACTTTGAATGAGGTCATATTAAGTCTCAGGTTTTTCTGAATCCTTGCTGCTCATCATTTCTTATAGCATAGTACTATTCTATCACCATCATATACCACAATTTATTCAGGCATTCCCTAATCTATGGGCAGCCCCTCAACATTGTACATTGTTGTATACTTTTGGTCATAGTTCCAAATTATTCCCTAGAATGGTTGGACCAGTTCACAATCCTATCAACAGTACATTAGCATCCTAATTTTTCTGCATTTCCAACATTTGTCATTTTTCTTTTCAGTCATGTTAGCCAATCTGAAAGGTGTGGGGTGGCTTCTCAGAGTTATTTTAATTTGTATCATATAACTATTCTGGGTTTGATTTTGTCTTCTGAAAACTGTCTCTTTTCATAACTTTTTATCATTTATCAACTTGGGAATGACTCCTTTCTATAAATTTGGTTCAGTTTTCTATGTATTTGAGAAATGACGCCTTTATCAGAGAAATGTGTTAAAATAATTTTCCCAGTTTCCTGATTTCATTCTAATTTTGGCTACATTAATTTTGTTTGTGCAAAAGCTTTTTTCATTTCATGTACTCAAAATTATTTTATTTTCTCTGATCCTTTCTGTTTCTTGTTGGGTCCTAAACTCTTCCCTTATGCAGATTTCTGACAGGTACATTTTCCAGAGTTTTCTAATTTACTTCTGATATCACTCTTTATCATCATTTATCTATTTTGGTCTTACCTTGGCATATTATGTGACATGTTGGTTTATGCCTAATTTCTGCCAAACTGCCTTTTAGTTTTCTCAGCACTTTTTGTCAAATGTTTAATTCTTACCCCATTAACTTGTATATTTGTGTTTATCAAACACTATGTTACTATGGTCACTTACTACTATATACTGTATAACTAATTTCTTCCACTGATCCACCACTCTATTTCTTTTCCTTTCTTTTCTTTCCTTTTTTTTTTTTGCGGGGCAATGGGGGTTAAGTGACTTGCCCAGGGTCACACAGCTAGTAATTGTCAAGTGTCTGAGGCTGGATTTGAACTCAGGTACTCCTGAATCCAGGGCTAGTGCTTTATTCACTGCACCACCTAGCCACCCCCACCACTCTATTTCTTAATTAGTACCAGATTATTTTGATGATTATCACTTTGAAATATAGTTTGAAATTTGGAACTGCTAGGCTGTCTTCTTTTACATTTTCTCCCCACTGATTCCCTTGATATTCTTGACTTTTTGATCTTCCAGATGAATTGTTATTATTTTTTTTAGTTTTATAAGCCAATTATTTGGTAATTTGACTGGTATGGCACTGAATAAGTAAATTAACTCAGAGAGAATTGCCATTTTTTATTATATTGGCTTGGCTTACTAATGAGAAGTTAATACTTCTTCAATTGTTTAGATCTGTCTTTATTTATGTGAAAAGTGTATTGTAATTGTATTCATAAAATCCTAAATTTGTCTTGGCAGGTAAACTCCCAAGTATTTTATATTGTCTGCAATTAATTTAAATGGAATTTCTCTTTCTATTTATTGCTGCTGACTTTTGTTAGTAGTATTACACGTATTGTTTCATTTGAGCCTCACAGAAATCTTTTGAAGTAGGTACTACAGACATTATTATTTCCCATTTCAATTGAGGTTATTGAGGCTCAGAGAAGAGACTTGCCCATGGCCATCTAGCTAATAACTATCAGAGGCAGTGTTTGAATCTGTATCTTCCTGACTCTAGGTCAAGCACTCTATACCTCTCTTAAAAAGTGTGACCAAATTATTCTGAGGTAGATAGACTCATAGGAAAGATTACTAATTCAACTTCTTTATCCTATGAAGGATTATCCTTGAAACCCTATCAAAGAGATGAGAACATATTCTATTTTTAAACACCTGATTAGATGCCACAAATTTCCTGGGAGTTCATTTTTCAGGAAACTATTCCATAAATTTCAATCTAGTTCAAGTCCATAGACTTTCCATTTTAATTCAGCAGGGCTTAAGTGTACCTCCTGTTGGTAACAGTTAAAAATAATAAATAACTTTTTTATAATGCCAACTATGTGATAGGCATTATGCTAAGCATTTAGAATTATTATCCCATTTGATGATTTGATTTTAAACATTTATTTATTCATTTTTCTTATTTAATTTTGATTTTTTATGGCATGAGTTTATTATCATATATACACTTCTATACTACCTAAAATAAAGTTGCAAATTGAAAAATATTTTAAAAGTGCTGGTAAGATCAGTTTGTTTTAATTTATAGAACAATGGGAAGTTAAGGGAGGAGAACATGGAAAACTCCATGTAAGGAAATAAGATACGAAATAAATATTTTTTGTCAGTTGTATGATAGTATTTTTCCCACTGGTATCAGTATTTCATTTGTACCCTCAATAGGAACATAAAAATAATTTCTTTTTTTTTTCTTTGTGGGACAATGAGGGTTAAGTGAGTTGCCCAGGGTCACACAGCTAATATCAAGTGTCTGAGTTAGGATTTGAACTCAGGTCCTCCTGAATTCAGGGCCAGTGCTTTATCCACTGTGCCACCTAGCTGCCCCCATAAAAGTAATTAAGTGACCTTAGGAATAAGTCAATAAAGCTCTGCAGAATTATTAAAAAAAGAATCACAGATGTTAATACTACATAGGATTAAATTTATAATGTTTTAAGAATCAGAATCTCAGAGCTGAAAAATGCTTTCAAGGTTTAACACATACAGTTCATCTGTGAACCGAAATCCACTGCACATTAGTAATGACAAATGATAATTTAGCCTTAACTTGAGAACCTCTAGGGATGGTTCTCCATCTCTTAGGGCAAAATATCCTATGCATTAGGGAGTTTTTCCTGATATTGAGCCACAATCTGGTTCTCTGCAACTTCTTTCCATAGTTCCTAATCCTGACTCTGGCCAAGCAGAACAAGTTTAATTTCTCCTCTGTGTGACACCCTGATGTCTCTTCAAGTACTTGAAGAAAGTGCTCATATTATTCTGTCTTTTCTTCTTCACATTAAACCTCATCAGTTTTTTCCATTGGCCCTCTAGTCTTCTTACCATCCCAGTAGCCCTTTTTCAGATGAACTGAAGTTTTTGAATATCTTTAAAATATGGTGCCTAGAATTGAATACTGTACCCCAGATATTGTCTAGGGGAAAAACAGTATATATAGAACTTATATTTAGTTCTAGATTCACTGTCTCTGAATGAAGCCTTAAGATTAATTATTTCAGATGCCATGTCACACTGTTGATTCATATTGAGCTTGTAGTTCCCTAAAACCCATAGATGTTTTCCATTGTAATGATTGTCTAGCCATGTCTCCCTTATCTCATATATATTGTTAATCTATATATTCATTTGCCCCAATTTGGATTCTACCTTAGTAGCTTTGTCTTATTATCTTAGTCTAACAAAGTAATTTTGACTCCTCATTATGTTGTTTAATTGTTAACTGTCTTCCCCAGGTACATGTCATGGGCCATTAGGTAGCCTTAATTCAAATTATTAATAAAACTATGGGGAAAAATCATAATCAAGGACAGGTCACTGGGAGACTGCAATAGAGACATTTTTAAAAGGTGATATTGGTCAATTACTGACCACATATTAGTTCCTAATATTTGAACTATTCTGAATCTACTTCTCCATACTATTATCTAGTCAAGATCTCTCTATCTTGCCCATAAGAATATAATAAAATACTATTAAATACCTTGTTAAAATTCAGGAATACTGTGCCCATGACATTACTCTCATTTACCAGTAATCTTGTAAAAAATAAAGAATTGTGTTAATCTAGAATGTCTTGATAAACCCATGCTGTTTTTAGTGATCATGATTTTCCTTTCTAAAGGCTCCCAAGTAATTTCTTTCTTTAGTTTGTTCTATTAATTATCATACACACACACACATATATATATATATATATATATATATATATATATATATATATATATATATATATATTTTAAGGGCAATGAGGGTTAAGTGACTTGCCCAGGGTCACATAGTTAGTAAGGGTCAAATGTCTGAGACTGGATTTGAACTTGGGTCCTCCTAAATCCAGGGCAGGTGTTTTATCCACTGTGCCACCTAGCTGCTCCTCTAGTGATTATCTAGGAATTGAGGAAAAAGTATCAAGAAGTCCAAATGTACTTCCTTTATGTTAAGGTTTCTAGTTCACCTTGTTTATCACCCAAACTCAAGTCATTTGTATATGGACATCTAAGGTTGTGAATCTTATTCCTGCTCCTCTTCTTAAATACTATCTCTTGATAATTATTCATCATCACTATCAATGCTTGTCTTCCTATGGCCTACCATTCTCTAAAGAATTTGGCTTACTTGATGAAGGTGGTGAGGTTTCTGTTCCCTTTATCTTTATTTCTAAGCTCTCTTAAGTGGATTCACCCATCTCCAAGTAAAGATATTTTATCTACCCTTGTTAAGTATAGTCCATTCCTGGCTAAGATCCCATCATTTTCTCATTTTATTTCAGCCTATGTATTTATTTTTTAAAATTTTTCTACATATCTTTAAGTGGACGTTGGCTTCAAAACTGGCACTTCGATTATATTGGGGAACATGGTCTTATGAATCTGTTTTTAGTTCCTGGAAACATTCATTCCTGCCAAGAATAAATACTGTAGCTAGAAATGTAGGTAATTAAACTGATTTCTATTTAATTGAATTTTACTGTTAAGCTCTTCATTTAAAATTTAGGAATTGAGGGAATGGGAGAAAATTATTCTTAGCATAAACATTCCATTTATTATGTCCTTGCAGTCTGTTTAAGAATATACTAGCTCTAAAGCATTTTTAGATGTAACCTAAATCCATACCATAACTTATCATTCTCGAACAATAATGTGACTTTTGTCAGGCAAACTATGTAGGAAGTTTCTGTTATACCTCCCCTATGTCTCCCCCACACCCTTTATCTCACACATGCTCTTAAATTACTTTATTAGTCTTGATTATAACTTACTTTTGATTCCATAAGCAATATTAATGTCTGACAAAGTTTCCCTTCACAGGTTTCCAAAATCTCTTAAATGTCTCTCAGTAGGAACAGTGTCTCTTCTCTCACCTTTTGGCTTGGCCTTCATGGGCCATTTCACCATCAGCTTTCTAGCTAAGGCTTCGAGAATCTACTTTTCCCAATTTAATCCTTCACTGAGAAACAATTTTTCTCTATCTTGTCCCTAAAACTATCCCATTTACTTCTTTCCTAGCTCATGTAGAGGGACCTCTTAACTCAATTTCAATTTATTCCAGTGAAACTTAGTTCCTTATTCTGAACTTGCCCTCCCAGGGGGGTCTGCCCCAAATCCCCCCATGCCCTATTTATCTCTTTTTGGTTAAGATAAGCTTGTATCTTAGAGTATCAATAGAGATTAAACACTTTCCCCACATTCTTAGTTGGGGATTATCAATCAATATCATATATTACCATTTTGAGGCACAGACCTACCTTGACTCCTCTCTTTCCTTAGTAGTGCATTCCCTTCATCCTCTCCTTGATGATGTGATTACAAATAACAATAAATGGAAATATTGAAATATAAACATATTATCTGAGGTCTAACATCCAGTAGAGGGGCTATTGTACTAAAGCCCTTCAGAGAAACTTAAGGATAATTCTTGCAGATGTAGTGGTAGATGAGATAACAATACACCATCATTAACTTGTATGTATACTGTATATTTACTACTCATTTCCCTCATCTCATAAATATCTCACATTTTATTTGGCAACTAGATTGATGGTGAATTTCATAGACCTCACTTAGTCTATGAACAGAAGAACAGATAGTTTATTTGGTGAGGACACAGCATAATGTGACCTTAAACCCAAATATTATTCCTAGTGAAGATGAAGCCCATTAGGTCTCCAGCCTCCTCCAATAGAGTTGTAAAGGTATTAAGGTCACCAATTGTATTGAAAATATTCATCTGAAAAATAAGTCTTAACTCTCTCATGATATCATCTTGTATAATTCTAAGCTAGAGTTGACTTTGGGCTTCGTGATCTATAATAATACTTGTGGCTTATTACACACTCTGGGGTACTTGATTGGTTTATCTTCTTCTAATTTTTTCACATATGAAAGTTTCCTAAGCTAGATGTCAACTTCTTGAATGTGTCAAACCCTTTTGTACATGAGTCATATCCTCTTATAATAACAGTTAACATTTATATAACACTTTAAGATTTACAAAGCCCTTTACAAATATTGGCTCATTTTCCTCCACAGCAAAGAAGGGAGGTGGATGATATTGTTTATTTTCATTTTACAGATGAGGAACTGAAGCACAGAAAGGTTAAGAGACTTTCCCAGGGTCACAAACTTAGGACATATCTGAGGTTGGGTGCTCTATTTACCATGCAATGTAGTAGCAAGTAGAGCATTGTGCACATAGTAGGATCTCAATAAATATTTGCTGATTGAATATGTATTCATATGAAGCTGCTGCATAGGAAAGAATAGAGGAAAGATTGTCAAAATATCAGCAGTGTAGTGTTTATTTTTCCACTAAATCAATATGACTGGGAAAATCCCTTGGACTCTGTGGGCCTCAGTTTTCCCATCTGTAAAATAAGCAGGTGGGACTAAGATCATAAAACCATAGACTAGCAGAATTGGAAAGAACCCAGAGATCATCCATGTGATCAAACCAAGTCCTAGAGAGGTAAAGTTGCCTAAATGGCAGTCACATAGGAAAATTAGTAACAAATTCAAAAGTAGGACATAGGTTTCCTAATCCTTAATCTAGTGCTATTTCCCCCATATCAACCTACTTTTCAGAAAGTACTTTATACTAAAAAAAAAAAAAAGCATATGATTTTCAGTTGTATTCCCTGAGCAACATAAGTATAGATAACAGATATTTTCAAGTTCATGAAACTTCTGTCAAAGGAACCAATCAGAGCGATTTTTCTTAGTTTTCTTGGCAGGAAAAATATGTACAAAAATAAATTATATAATTCTTCTTCTTTTGTCTTAAATTACTTTTAGCAAGCTCTATTTCCAAGATTGGCTCTGACCCTCTAAAAATTGTGCATGATGCTGTGGAAGAAACTACAGATTGGATCTATGGATTTTTTTCATTGCTGTCTGATATCATATCTTCTGAAGAAGAAGATGATGACGACGATGATGATGGAGTTGACACTGATGAAGGTAATAGGAACAAGGGATATGTTTAAGTGTTTGTACTCCAATTCATCATGTATTATTATGGCTTATTCAGTTTTAACCACATGTAGGCACTGAGATCAAACCAGGAAATAGTGAAATGGATCTCTAACCCAGTACTAATAGTACATCAACTAGTCCCTCTGCTCAGCTTTCATCTTGAATTTGATTCGCCAATACAGTTCCAATGTCAGAGAAGAGGGCTAGATCATTTGATGCTGTAAACCCATGATAGAAACACATTTCCAGATGCTGCTTAGGATAAGACTTAGTACAAAGTTTTATCTCTAATCTTGAAACCAGAAGGAGCAAAAGGGCAACAGTGATATGAAATGCACACTGTGGGGACCAATTTTTAATTGGGGAGTGCTAGCTAAGCGGCTCGCCACAATATTGGGGCAAGGAAAGAAACCAGCAGCCTCCCTCAAAACAGAACAAGATTTATTTTAACAAGAACAAACTTAAAAAAAAAAAACACAAACAGGATCAGTAGGATCAAGGGAAAGGAAATAAAAATGGGGAAAGGGAAATTATAATACCTGAAAAATGCCACCACCCAGGAATCAGCTGAAAATTCGTGGCAGAATGCCTGTCGCTTTCCACCTTCCACCTAGAATGCCCAATTCTCCTCCCCCAAACCTAGAAACACCCCACACACATGGGATGGCCACTCTGACAGTCACATGACTGCCCTCACTAAGCTTCCAATCATTATAATTTTGCCAGGCCCATGTAGGCATCAGCGAGTGGTGATGACGTGAGGTGCCAGAGCCCTGGCAATGGCTACAACCAGTGGGTGGAGCACCGTGTGGTTTGCGGAGCCCTAGGCCAGTGCTTGCTGAGGCATAAAAACCTCAAATAACAATTAATTCTTTACATTCCCCCCTTTGTTTCATCAAGAAACACGGGGTGTTTCCTTAATGGAACAATAAACAATAAATACATTTTAAAAAATAACAGAATATCATAACCAATGCTAACAAACAATATAGTAATAACAATATAGAAAGGGAAATACATATTACAGATGATGTATATAGTAACAGAAATAAAAACAAAAATGTCCATTTAAAGTACTTAAAATTTTGTCTTCAATGGAGGGTTGAGATGTCATCAGGGGAACTGGACTCTGGTCTGGATTCTGGCTGTCTCTGGATTCTGGTTGTCTCTGGAACTGCGGGATTTTCATTAATCTTTAGCATAGCATTGTCCAAAAATGTTCAAATTAAACAATGAAAGTTCTTCAAAATATACAAAACAAGTTTAAACTTGATATATATACAGCATATTGGAGTCCCCCATTTGGAGGACACTCATATCCATACGCAATACAAAATTGAGACAGTTATGACATTACTAGCACTTTTTACCACTATATGTCTGGATCAAGGCCAAATTTAGTTATGTGTCCATATGACACCTGAAAATGTTATGGAAAGGTTACCATACCACATCTCGTGGTGTATAGATGTCTAATAATTGTGCTAGGCCTCAGGTGCATCGATTCTGACAGTGCCACCAGATTGAGTGAAGAAGCCAAGTTAAGTTAAACTAGGTGCATACATTAGGGCTAACATGACACCAGAACATTTTTGGAGTGAGAGAGGAAGAAACTGGACTATGTCTAGCGAGTGTGCTCTACATAGCTGCTCTCATAAGCCAACTATGGACTTCCTGAATGTATTTGTCTATTCTCTCAGCCTCTATCAGGGTATCTTACATGTACCTGTCTCTCCTCCTGTTGTACATATATTCTTTCCAGGGCCTGCAACATGGAGTTGAACCATCTCCATTAAGCTCATTGTAAGAGCAATTAGTCTCTGAAATGGTAAGTTTCCATAAATCATAAATCTCGTATTAATTTCACCAAAGACAATTTGATGGTAAAAATGTGTGCTACACTGCATAACTTAGGATATACTTGAAATATATATATATATATATATATATAATCCCAAACCATACCCAGAGTATACATAGTCACAATGACATGCAAATCATAAATGAATATAAATGACTGATATTATTAAGCATTATTACAGAATCTTCATTAAGCAAGTAAACCACATCATCTTGTTCATGAATTCTCTATCTAGTACAATGACAATAACAGATACTTGAAATGATAAACAATTTATCAAAAGGAAATAAAACATCAGTGAGACTCAATATGTTCATTAATTGCCTTATAAATCAAGCAATAAGGTTCAATAACCCTTTCTAGAAGACAGAGCCTTGTGCTCTTGGTGGAGAAGTTCTTCACCTGTAGGAGGAAAAGCTTGTTTAAGGTAAAAGCTTATAATGCTGGAATTTGGGGTACATCACATTTTTTAAACTGGTTCCCCAATTCTCTGCATGCCAAAGTGGCAGGGGTTTCTGAATCATCATTGATTCTTCTAACGCTGTCATAATGACTGTTATGGTAGAAAATATGGAGTTCTTTAGCGTCGACTTTGTCTGTGCCACAAATTTGCCATAGAGGTTCATTCAACTGGTGAATGATTACATTCAGTTGGTTATGTTTGGCAAAAGCCACAATGGCATTGTTCCCAGCACAAGTACCAGCTTTTTTCAAATCAGCAACATATTCTTCAAAGGGAATATCTGTTTCCATAAAAGACCTAAAGTCTTCTTTATGATGGAGCATATAATTAGCAGTTTCTTGTCTGTGTTTGAGATGGTTTTTGGAATGACCTTCTAACTGGTTTCTGAGGGCTCTGAAAAGACAATTTCCATCTCCTGATACCTTACGGAGTTTGAGTCCCAGGGTTTGCAATTGAGTGATAATGCTTACAAATTGGAACTGTCTATTACCCCTGTGCTCTATTTGGTTTCTTTGCTCTTTAGCAGCTGGTTGAATTTTATCTGAAATTACTTTACCCACAAATGGTGCGGGCTTCACATGGGAACAATGAATCCAAGATTCTTTTTTCTCCAATGTTAATAGCAGTAGGAGTTGTCAATAATACCCGAAAAGGTCCTTCCCAAGCAGGCTGGGTCCCGCTGGTCCGCTGAAAATTCTTAATATATACATTGTCTCCAGGACTTAAATCATGCAAGGAAAAGTCTAAAGGACCTGCTTCATGGAGTTCACATAGCCTAGTTTGTAGTTCCTGTATATAGGAAGCAACAGAAGTATCACCTCCCACCAGTGATGTATAGACTGGGGAAAAAGTTTTAGCTTGGATAGGAGGGTGACCAAAAAGCATCTCATAAGGAGATAAGTGGAGTTCACCTCTTGGTCTACTGCGCAGATAGAATAATGCCAATGGTAGAACATCAGGCCATTTTAAATGGGTTTCAGTACATAATTTGCCAATCATGCTCTTAAACTCTTTATTCATACATTCAACTTGGCCTGAGCTTTGGGGGTGGTAAGGAGTATGAAATCTAGGAGTTACTCCCAAGAAAGAATAAATCTGGGAGAGAATTGAGTCTGTAAAATGTGTACCTCTATCAGAGTCAATGTATGCTGGTGGCCCAAAGTGAGAAACAATTTCTTTAAGGAGAGTTTTGGCCACAAAGCCAGCAGTTGCTCGTGGGGCAGGAAAAGCGTTCACCCATCGAGTGAGCTGGACAACAATAACAAGGCAAAATTTATATTGTCCTGCTTTGGGCATAGAAATAAAGTCAATTTGTAGATGTTCAAAGGGTGTATATGCCAAAGAGTGCCCTCCATATGCTTTAGCATGGAAAGCATGTTGATTGTAAGACTGACATGTGGAGCAGCCCGAGGAGATTCGAGATGCTATGTTAGTTATACCTGATGCTAACCAGGTCCTTCTAACTGAGTCTATAATGCCTTGTGTGCCAAAATGGCCTTTCTTGTGAATAGAGAGGCATACCTGGTGATAGAATTTCCAGGGGAGAAGTGGTTTTCCCTCCAAAGACATCCAGACTCCATTGATCTGTTTAGCCTTGAATCTCTTTTTCCACCTTTCTACTTCAGAATCATCATAAGTTAGGTGGAGAGAAACATCCTCATAAGGTGAGAGGTTAAATACATGCTCAGGGGCTTCTAAAGCAGTGAGCTTAGCTGCTGAATCAGCTCGTGCATTCCCCATTGAAACAGTATAACTATTCCCTGTGTGGGAATGTACAATTTCCAGAGCAGAGGGAAGTTTCAGGGCAGATAGGAGGTCCTTGATAAGGTCTCTGTTGGCAATAGCTTTGCCAGAGGATGTTAGAAAGCCCCTCTGTAGCCAAAGCATGCCTACAGCATGGCATACACCAAAGGCATATCTAGAGTTGGTATAAATGGTAGCACTCTTCCCTTTGGCTATGTTACAGGCTTGTGTAAGAGCCACAAGTTCAGCAGCTTGTGCACTAAAATGTGAAGGCAGAGAAGCTGTCCAGATAATATCATAATCAGAAACTACAGCAGCCCCAGTGAAACAGGTGCCATCTTTTCTAAACGAAGAATCGTCAGTATAGAGGACAATATCAGAGTTCTCTAAAGGTGTATCCAAAACCTCATCACAGGGTTTCTCAGCCATATCAACTAAAGAGGCACAGTCATGCAACGGCTCCCCCAAGAGTGGTAAGTTAGGGAGCAGTGTTGCTGGGTTAAGGACTGTACAGCATTTTAAAGTGATATTTTCATGACCTAGCAGGGTTACTTCATACTTAGCCAGCCTTTGATCTGAAAAGGCTTGTGTTCTATGGCATAGTAAGAGGGCCTCTACTTCATGGGGACATTGTATTGTAAGAGGATTACCTAGGACCAAATCAGAGGCTTTTTCTACCAAAAGGGCTGTAGCTGCCACTGCCCTGAGGCAGGGTGGCACCCCAGAGGCCACAGAATCTAGTTGGCTGGAATAATAAGCTATTGGATGCTGGACAGGTCCTAATGATTGAGTCAGGACCCCAGAAGCCACTCCCTTCTGTTCATGCACAAAAAGAGTAAAAGGCTTACTGTAATCTGGGAGTCCTAGTGCAGGTGCTGATAACAATGCCTGCTTCAATTCTGTTATAGCTGAGAGATGCTGGGAATCCAGTTGTAAAGGTTCTGGGACAGAATTTTTGGTTAGAACTATAAGAGGCTTAGTAATTTCACCAAAAGAGGGTATCCTTTGTCTGTAATACCCAGCTGCTCCCAGAATGGCCCTTAACTGCTTCTTAGTAGAGGGAGCAGCGAGTTGTTGAATAGCTTGGACTCGCTTAGGAGAGACAGAGCAAGTTTCAGCAGCCAGAATGAAGCCCAAATATTTGACCTGAGGTAAACACCATTGCATCTTTGACTTAGAGACCTTGTGGCCTCTCTTGTATAGTTCTAATAATAAATGGCGGCTGTCTTCCTGACAGGTGTCAGCATCAGGAAAGGCTAAAAGTAAATCATCTACATACTACACTAAAGTGGAACATTTAAAAGTAATAGAGGCCAGGTCCTGTTGTAAAATTTGAGAAAATAATGTAGGACTGTCCACAAATCCCTGTGGGAGTCTAGTCCAGGTCCACTGTGTATTTTTCCAGGTAAAGGCAAATAAATACTGGAAGTCCTCATGCACTGGTATAGAGAAAAAGGCAGAGCAGAGGTCTACCACTGTGAAGCATGTAGCTTCACATGGAATTGAAGAAACTATGGTGGCAGGATTAGGGACTATAGCATGTCTAGGAATAACATAATTGTTAATAGCTCTAAGATCTTGTACAAAATGATAAACAGGTATGCCATCTGGGCCAGGCTTGGGTTTTTTAACTGGCAAAATGGGAGCGTTACATGGAAAATGATGGCATGGGACAATAATACTCTGACTTTTCAGAGCCTCAATTATAGGGATGATCCCTTCTACAGCTTCTTTAGACAATGGATATTGCAGAATGGTTGGAGGTGGTCCCCCTTTAACTTTAATAGTAGCAGGTATAGCAGATTTAAGGAGCCCCACTTCAGTAGAGGATGAGGCCCATAGGGACTCAGGAATGTCAGAAGGGATTTTAGATGTATCCCGTACTTCTCCTTGAGCATCTGCAATCAAAATTGGTAATAAATGAAGAGTATCCTCTGGCAACTGCAGAGAGACAGCCCCATCTGGAGCACAAGATATGGTTGCTCTAAGCTTACAAAGGAGATCACGACCTACTAAATTGACAGAGGCATTGGGCATAAGTAAAAATGAATGTTCTACAGTTAAAGGCCCCATAGATACCATGCAAGGGGTTAATTCTGCCACTCTTTGGGCCTTACCTGAGACTCCTACCACAGTTAAAGATCCAATAGCATTGCATCTAGGGTCTGGTTTATACACTAAGACTGATTTAGAGGCTCCTGTATCTAACAGACAATCATAATACATATCCCCAACTTTCAGGGTCACATGGGGTTTGTTACTGTGGGGAGGTGAATGGATTGGTATAAGGGGGTTCAAAAATTCAGGATCTGGAAAAGTAAAGCTTTCTGTATTTATTTTCCACTCCTCCCCTGGACACCGTCAGTCCTGTGTCTCCCTCTGAGGGATTCTAGAGTTACCCTGATTCTGATTCTGTCCTTCTGTACCTCCCTGATAGGGTCTATGATTATGCTGATTCTGGTTGTAGTAAGGTCTGTAATTATCTTGGTTGTTTCCTTTCTGGTAAAAATTTCCATAATTATTCTGGTTTCTCCTGAAAAAATATTCCAGACCCTCAGTTACTGCCCACCTGAGTTCTTGCTTTTTAATTCTACATTCTCTCAATGAGTGTCCTTGTTTTTCACTGTACTGACACACCTTAGGGGATTTGTCCTGACCTTTAAATGCCTGACCTGAAAGTGCTGGTGCCAGAATGCTTTGCTTAGCCATATTGTCTTCATTTGCCTCAAAGATATAGGTGGCAATTTCTTTAAGCCTTTCTACAGCCATATCTTTCCAGCCTGGACACTGTGTCATAAAAAATTTACTTATTTCTGGCAATGATTGATATACAAATGTATTCTGTACAATATAAGAATCTTTTGAGTCTAGTGGGTCCAGTCTTGTAAATTGCCTAGCAGCTTCACAAAGTCTATCATAAAATAGATTAGGTTGTTCATTAGGCTCCTGAGTGAGTTTTAAAAACTTTTGCCAGTTGTCAGATTTTTTAGAACAGGATTCCATTCCTTTCAGTAGCATTTCCCTAGCATTTTTTAATTCTTGGAATTTTTGTGGATCATTATAATCCTAGTTTGGCTCCTGGAGAGGCCTCTCTGTTAACACTTCCCCAGAGGCCACCAAGGAATTTCCTGCTGTGACAATATCTGCAATTTCAGTTGGGGATAGTATAATTTCCATAAGACAAGTGACATTGGCTCAAGTGGGTTGATATGTATTAAATATAGACCTTAACTGCAAAATTACTGACTTCGGATTCTGATCAAACCTAGGTATAGGTTTCTTCCATGCACACAGATCCTTTGGACTGAATGGGCTATATATTTTATGCTGTGCTCCTCTGCGGGCTGTAACGTTCTGTAGGAGGAACAGTTTCTGTTGATCTGATTCTAAAGACTGGTCTAAATATGTTTCTGAACTCAGGTCATCTCCAAAAGAGGGACCTGTACTGGTATCCCTCTGAACACGTGGTCTACTATGATCATATCCCTTCCTTTATTTACAGCTTTTTGGGAAAAAATACCATATTGCAATAATGACAATAACGAGAATAAAATTTATAGCCATTTGAGTTATAGTGATAGTGGTATAATAAAGTTCTAATTTAGTTGTAATGCTTCCAGTAAAATTGTATATTTGCTCAGTGGGAAAGATAAACTCTCCCATACCATTGTTCCAAAGATTTTTTACTGTGTTTGTGAGGAGGAAACCAGTAATGCCATGAATAAGTATTGAGCAGGCCAACAGTTTAAATTGGGACAATATGCTGTCCCAAAATATGCCAATTAGAATATACAATATACAAGGGGGGAGCCAAATATTCAATCATGGTGCTTTTCTCTGACCAGCAAGATAAAAGCTAAGGCTTTTTTTTTTTTTTAAGAGTAAGGGAGATTGCCTAAGGGGGCAGTGGGGGAGGGGCAAGAAGGTCCCCCAGGTTAGTTGGCTCATGGCCAAATAAGGGGGAGGGGGGATGGGTTAAAGAAATTCACTAGGTTAATCATCTCCTGGTTGACTCGCCAAAAACTGTGGGGACCAATTTTTAATTGGGGAATGCTAGTTAAGTGGCTCGCCACAATATTGGGGCAAGGAAGGAAACCGGCAGCCTCCCTCAAAACAGAACAAGATTTATTTTAACAAGAACAAACTTAAACAAAAAAACAAAACACAAACAGGATCAGTAGGATGAAGGGAAAGGAAATAAAAATGGGGAAAGGGAAATTATAATACCTGAAAAATACCACCGCCCAGGAATCAGCTGAAAATACGCAGCAGAATGCCTGTCACTTTCCAGCTTCCACCTAGAATGCCCAATTCTCCTCCCCCAAACCTAGAAAGACCCCACACAGTCCCAGCCAATGGGATGGCCACTCTGACAGTCATATGACTGCCCTCATTAGGCTTCCAATCATTATAATTTTGCCAGGCCCATGTAGGCGTTGGCAAGTGGTGATGACGTGAGGTGCCAGAGCCCTGGCAACAGCTACAACCAGTGGGTGGAGCACCGTGCGGTTTGCGGAGCCCCAGGCCAGTGCTCGCTGAGGCATAAAAACCTCAAATAACAATTAATTCTTTACAACACATAACATTTAGGGAACCTGGAGATGGCTTTTTCCTTCCACTTAGAACAGTAGGAGGTAATGCTGCTAAAATTTCAACTAAGATAAGTGAATTGGATGGGTTGTGGGAAAGCAGAATACAATTCTATTCAATGTGACATAATTATGTAACTAACCTAGCTTTTCTGTTATATCTATCAGGGTAACAGAAAACTGCAAATATTGAAAAAAACATGCAATATATTTTGAGAAAAAAGAAAGAAAAACCAAAACCAAAACCATATTTTACAACCTCTTTTTTTAACTGATGGCTCAGTAGCTATTTCCATGTTAGTTTTCAGAGGTAAATGGTCATAGGCAGTGGCCTACTGTGATTTGATGGGTGTCATAGCCTTGTCAGGCTAACAGGTGTTTATTATAGAAGCCCCTTCTTGAACTCATTTGATGGCTTTTAAATTTTTGTTTCTGATTCATTTGGCCCCCAGGAAAAGGTCAAAATGAAGATCAGAGACAAACTGAAGAAAGCACGATGTGAACCTGTTACTGTCTGAAATGATTCCCTGCCATAATTTTGTTAAATGCACAGAAGTGAAACTGCCTTAAATGAATATGTATAAGCTAGGATTATCCAGTGTTGAAAAGCTTTGAATTTGGGAGACAGAGGTGAAGGGAAGTTAAATGCAAAAACAAATAGACTGAAGCTCATCTGGACTTGCTTGTCAAAATTAGCAATGGAATTTAATATGTACATGAAAGAGAAAGAGAAAATAGAGAGACAGTATTGTCATGCTGGATATTTTCTAATTTATTCTTTCTGTCTTGGATTAGGAGAAGAAGAAGAAGAGCCTCCCTTGAAAAAAAAAGGTGAGATGTTTTCACTTTGAGAGAAATTTCTTGCCTCTTTTTTCTGGTGGTGTTAATATTTATTCTCAAGAGGAATTGAATATATTTTTCTGTGACTTCTGACACTATTTGCCTATGCTTAATGCTTAGATTAAAATTTTTAGATGAGCAGGGAGAAATACTGTGTCTTTTATACACAAGGGATCTAGAACAGTGCACTGAGAAAAAGGGTTCACTTGGGGTTCACTAGGCCGGGTTTTGAGTATCCACGGCTTCTAAACTTACTAGCAGTGTGGCCTTGGGAAAATAAGTTAACCTTGGAGTCTCATTTACTTTATTTGCAAAATTGGGGGGGGGAAATACTTGTGCTATCTATGTTGCAGGGGTGTTGTGAGAAAAAAAAATAAAGCTTAAAGCATCGCATAAATAGGAATCATTACTACTTGACCTACTATAAATATGGGGAATGTTTATTTGTTCTCCCTCTCAGTGGTGATATATTTGTTCAGGTTTTTCCCTACTCATCTGTTCTCCCTTAGGACAAATTGCCCTCATTTCTAAGATGGCTGCCTGTGTTTAGGCTTATAGTCTCTGTCCTTGGAAAAGCCCAAAGCTATTCACAGCAGAGTTGTTCTTTAGGAGCATATGCTAAGAAATTGAGCTAACTATCCCTTTATAATATTCTCAATACTAAACACTTCTTAAAACTTTAAAGATGTTTTGAAAGAATGGATAACTAAATTCATAGGGAAATGATCTGCTAATAGTGTATGTTCAGGGGCAGCTAGGTGGTGCAGTGGATAAAGCACCGGCCCTGGATTCAGGAGTTCCTGAGTTCAAATCCGGCCTCAGACACTTGACACATACTAGCTGTGTGACCCTGGGCAAGTCACTTAATCCCATTTCCCCGTAAAAAAAAAAAAAAATATATATATATATATATATATTGTATGTTCAAAAACTTGCATATTTAAAAGAGAAAAAAGATATTGTTTGTGAACTATATTTATGGAACATAAATTTGAGAGATGAACTAATATGAACATAGATCATAGATAACTAATGTGATCAAAGAAGTCATTTATTTAGACCTAGAGAGGCAATGTATGACGGAAAAACAATTAGAATCATGAGACCTGAATTCAAATTTTGACTGGATTATTTCCTCATTGTAAGACCAAAGGGAAAGTAAACTCAGAGCTTGAGTTATATGTAAAATGCGAACAAGAACACTATAGTAAAATGAAAATAGATTCTGAGCAACAACCTTTTGACCTTGAGAAAGTAAAAACAAAAAACAAAGAAATAACTTTCTGAGTCTCTCTTATCTAATGTACAAATGAGGATAAGAATGCTTGTGCTATCTACTTCATGGGGTGAGTTTAAGGGAAGAAAGCAAATTGTAAAACTTAGTGCACTATTAAACAACAGCTGAGCTATTTTCATTACTTAACCCATGAGGTTGTTTTGAGGAAGGTACGTTGAAATGTTAAAGTACTCTATAAAAGCTGTAGCACTATGGATAGAATACTGAACTTGGAGGAAGGAGTCACCTTGTTTGAAATTTCATGTTTGATGTATAAGAGTTGTTTACTATGGGCAAATCACATTATCTCTTAGTGCCACAGGCAACTAACACTTTGATGAGAATATATAAAGTATTCATGTAGGGATTTCCTCTGAACTGATGAAATCACAGATTTGGACCACTGTCCCTCAAAAAAATCTAAATATAAAATTTTTATTAGTTTAACTGCTTCATTATACTGAAGAAAACAAGGCCTAAAGAGGTAGCATGATAAGTGAAAAGATTATTGAATCTGGTGTCAGAGAACCATGAATGACATCTCACCTCCCCTATATATTACTTTTATGACATTGTCATTAGAAAGGCCCTTAACTGTTTTGGGCCTCAATTTTCTCATCTGTAAAATGAGGGGGTTGTATTATACTGCCTTTGAAATCCATTTTAGCTCCAGAGCTATGTTACCTATCAAGTTAAATGACTTGAAAGGTAATATTTTAGAGAAGGAAATGGCAAGCCACACCAGTATCTTTGCCAAAAGTACCCCAAATGCAGTCACAAAGAGTCTGAACAACAAAAAGGTATTATATAATTTCATAGTGTATTCATTATGAACCCCGGTTTCTTGATTTCCAGGCTGGTACTCTTCTTGTGGCATATTGCTTTTAATGATGAACATAACTTCCCAGTTTCCTTTGATGGATCTTCATTCACATCGCACCTACTAATGTATGTGTTGCACAAGACTTTGTACTGGGACCTCTTGTCTTATATCTTAATACTGTTTCACTTGGTGATCTCATCAGTTCCTGTGTTCAGATAATAGAACTATCATCTCCTTGCTAAAGATGATCAGATGTGCTTATCCAGCCCTAACCTCTTTGCTGGCCTCCAATCTCATATTTATAACTGCTTGTTGTGTATCTCCAACTGGATGACCCATTGACATCTTAAACTTGTCCAGTCCAAAACTAAACTGATTTTGTTTGTCTCCAAACCTTCCTCTCCTTCTGATTGCTGTGTTACTGGTGAAGGTGTCACCATTCTCTCATCCCCCAGGTTCCCAGCATAGATGTTACCCTCAACTCCTCACTTTCTGTCACTCCTCAGATGCAATGTGTTTTCAAAGCCTATCAATTTTTATCATTTTAACATCTCTAGCACATGCCCCTTCCTTTCCTCTATCACTAGACAGACCCTCATCACCTTATGCCTGGACTATACAATACAATACTACAATAGCCTTCTGGTTTGGCTTCCTGCCAAAAGTCTCTCTCCACTCCAGTCTGTCCCTCCTCACAATTGTTAAAGTGGTATTCCTAAAGGGCAAGTCTCACCATATCAGCCCCTCCCCAATAAACTCCAATGGCTTCTTGTCACCTACACAATTAAATATAAAATCCTCTGTTGTTCAAAACCGTTCTTTTCTTACTTTTCTAGTTTTCTTACACCTTATATTACTTCCAGCTCCCTTCAACTAGTGTACTCTGAGATTTAGTGACAGGTGCAATCTTGCTGTTTTTGAAACAAGATGCTCCATCATCCGATTCTGGACATTTTCACTGGTTATCCTCCATGCCTGAAATTCTCTCCTTCCTCGTCTTGGCATAAGCTCCTTTGACTTCCTTTAAGTTCTGGTAAAAATTCTAATGACTTCCCTCTGTTGATTTTTTCCAATTTATCATGCATATAGTTTGCTTGTACATAGCCATTTGCTTGTCGTCTCCCCTATTAAATTGTGAGCTCTTTGAGAACAGAGATTTTCTTTTACCTTTCATTGCACTTATTATAGTACTTGGCGTATAGTATGCACTTAAATGTTTATTTATTGACTAGTTGTAATTTGTAGTTTTGTACCTATTTGCTTTCAATGCATAATTGTTCATTTTGTCTGTCCCCATGAACTTCTTTTGGGATGTATCTTAGGAATAAATTTTGCTTTAGTGACCAGAAGAATGCTTTTTAAATGCATAATCATGTTTAACTGCTTTGCCTGACTTGAGTAATCATCAGAAAAAACAAGGCGATGTTTATTTGACTGCTTTTTTTCCCCTACTGACTTCCATGGCCGTCAGTCAAAATTGTCAAACTCATTTATTTACATGTTTAGCTGCAAAGTTTTTGTTTGAGTTTTCAATAATTTCACACTGAATACTGAAAGTTAAATTGTCTGTTAATGTTATCAAGATTTAGTTGTTTCATTATAATTATGCACAGAAAAAAGCAAATGAAAATTTAGGGAGGATTTTCATTGCATGAAAATTTAATTTAAAATTTTAAATAATTTACAGAATACCTACAATTAAATAATGAAAGCTTATGGAGAGTTTAAAAGGTTGTGATATTAGTGCCCTCTGAGCTCCTATATCAGTGTCTTAAATCTGTTACTTCTCCTGTTATGGAGGTGCCAGGGACAGATTGGGGAGGGGAAGGAAGGAGAGAGGAGGACATATATAAACAATCCTCTTCTCTCTCCAAGGGCTCTATTGCACAAAAACTTACCTTCTTTTTTCTAGAAAGAGTACTCTTTATAGTTCCAAAAATCAAGAGGGGAATTCATGGAAAATATTACTGAACACAAGCTTTCTGTGTAGACAAAGGGGTATTTTGATTTTCTGGAGCATGTAATCCCTGAATACAACCTTCTGTCTAGAGAAGAGTGACTTCTCAGGTAGGTCCAAATTTTTGGGTTGCCTCACAAATGAAGTTTATTGCTCATACCATTGCTGGCCATCAAGTAACTATGTGGGACAGGTGAATTTCCCCTCAACATGAAAGTATTGTAATGCAGGCAAGCCCAATTTCAATGCCCTTCTTAGGAGATTTTATGAACTACTATGATTGTTTTATATGTTTCCTGAATCTGAGTTATGAGCTCCTATGAATCATTTGTACCTTTAGTATTTTTATGAGGTTAAATAAAGACTGTCCTCTATAAGCCTTTATTACCTTGAATACTTATAAAGGACTCATATACTTTAAATAACCTAGATACAATCTATATTTGGGAATTTTCCTTGCATAGATTCTGACTGGGGGGAATAACCCCCCCAAAGAGTGAAAGAACCTTTGATGTCACCTCTAAAATTGGCTCTAGTTCATGTGAGTTAAGAGATTAAGGTATGAAGAAAATTAAGATGAAAAATGTAATAACAATAAAATTTATAATAATAGTTAGCATTTATATAGTGCTTTAAGATTTGCAATGAATTTTACAAATATTATTTTATTTGATCCTCACAGTAACCTTGGGAGGTAGGTGCTATTATTGTCCCTGTAATACAGATAAGGAAGCTGTTTGAGACAGAAGTTGTCACTTGAGTAAGGTCACACAGGTAGTGTGTGGGGCTTGATTTGAAGTCAGGTCTTGCCAATATCCAAGTCCAGTATGTTATCCAGTCACCTAGGTAACTGCTCTATTAATGTGTATGTATATTTATATACATCTAAATTGGTGTTTGTAGCATCTCTATTTATATGTGTAGTGATTAAGGCCCATTGGGTATTCAAGGAGGACTAGAACCTCTGGTAGAAGGGCTTGTCCAGCCCTTTTCAGGGATGCTCATCCACCATTTGTGTCTACCTGGAACTCAACTTTCACCTGTGGCTCCAAAGAAGCTGTACCATGTGTAGCAGCGACACCTGGACAAATCATCACAGCAGACAGGCTAAACCAATTTTCTGCCTCCCTTCTAATTTTGGCTGCATTGCTTCATATAAGCATTTAGACATATAAAATTTCCCCTAAGCACTGCTTTGGCTGCATCCCACAGGTTTTGGTATGTTGTCTCATTATTGTCATTCTCTTGGATGAGGTTACTGATTATTTCTATGATTTGTTGTTTGATCCACTCATTCTTTAGAATCAGATTGTTTAGTTTCCAATTAATTTTCAGGCTACCTTTCTATGGCTCTTTATTACATGTAATTTTTTATTGCATCATAATCTGAGAAGGATGCATTTACTATTTCTTCCTTTCTACAATTGACTATGGGTTTTTTGTGCCCTAATATATGGTCAATTTTTGAGTATGTGCCATATACTGCTGAGAAAAGGTACATTCCTTTCTATCCCCATTCATTTTTCTCCAGATATCTATCATATCTAACTTCTCTAATATTCTATTCACCTCTTTAACTTATTTCTTATTTATTTTGTGGTTAGATTTATCTAATTCTGAGAGGGGAAGGTTCAGAGCCCCCACTAGTATAATTTTGCTATCTATTTCCTCTTGGAACTCATTTAACTTCTCCCCTAAGAATTTGGATGCTATACCACTTGGCCCATACATGTTTAGTATTGATATTTCTTCATTTTCTATAGTACCTTTTAGCAAGATGTAGTTTCCTTCCTTATCTCTTTTAAATAGATCTATTTTTATTTTTGCTTTGCCTGAGATAAGAATTGCTACCTGCTTTTTTGACTTCAGCTGAAGCATAATATATTCTGCTCCAACCTTTTACCTTTACTCTGTGTGTATCTCTCTGCTTCAAATGTGTTTTTTGTAAACAACGTATTGTAGGATTCTGATTTTTAATCCACTCTGCTATTCACTTCCATTTTATGGGAGAGTTAATCTCATTCACATTCACAGTTAAGATTATTAACTGTTTTATTTCCCTCCATCCTCTTTTCCCCCTTTTTTTTACTCTTTTTTCCCCTTTTTCACTCTATTCCTATTGACCAGTGTTTTGCTTCTGACCACTGGCTTCCTCAATCTGCCCTCCCTTTTATCATCTGTGCTTCTTTTTCTTGCCCCCATCACCCCTCCTCCATTTCTGCACTCCTTTCTATCAATAACAACCTTTTCCCCTTCCCTTTTTGTTTTCTTAAAAAGTAAGTTATTTCTTTATACAAATGGGAGTGTATTTTATTCCCTCCCTGAACCAAATCTGATAAAAGTAAAGTTGGAACAATGCTGACCCTCCCTTTTCATCTACTGTAATGGGTTCTATTCATGCCTCTTCAAATGATGTAATTAAACCCATTCCACCTCCCCCTTCCTCTCCTCCCCCTAGTCTTTTTAAAAAATTTTGCTCCTTTAGTTTCTTTATATCATCACATCAAAGTCAGCTTAGTAACAATACCTTAACAGAGATACAGATCCCAAGAGTAAAAATTATTATCCTCACTCATAGGGATGCAAGCAGTTTAACATCATTAAACAACCTTCCCTACCCCACCCTTAACCCATTCTGTTTTACCTCTTTATATTTCTCTTGATTCTTGTGATTGGAGATCAAATTTTCTTGTTAAGTTCTGGTCTTTTTCTCAGGAAGCCTTGGAACTCCCCTCTTTCATTGAATGTCCATCTTTTCCTCTGAAAGAGAATGATCAGTTTTCCTGGATAGTTGATAATGGGTTGTAATCCAAGCTCCTTTGCCTTCCTGAATATCATATTCCAAGCCCTGTGATCCTTTAATGTTGAAGCTGCTAGGTCCTGTGCAATCCTGATTGTGGCTCCATGATATTTAAATGGTTTCCTTCTGGCTGCTTGGAGTATTTTCTCCCTTACTTGATAATTCTGGAGTTTGGCTACAACATTCCTTGAAGTTTTCCTTTTAGGAGGTGATTGGTAGATTCTTTCAATGATGATTTAATCCTCTGATTCTCCAATTTCAGGGCAGTTCTCCTTGATAATTTCCTGGAATATGGTGTCTAAACTCTTTTCTTGATCATGGCTTTCAGGTAGTACAATAATTCTCAGATTCTCTCTCCTAGATCTATTTTCCAGGTCAGTTGTTTTTCCAATGAGGTATTTCACATTTTCTTCTATTTTTTTCAGTCTTTTGATTCTGCTCAACAGATTCTTGGTGTCTCATGGAGTTATTAGCTTCCATCTGCCCAATTTTAATTTTTAAGGCATTATTTTCTTCAGTAAGCTTTTGTACCTCTTTTTCCCTTTGGCCAATTTTTTTTCTCCCATTTAGCCATTTTTTCCTCTCATTTGGTCAATTGTATTTTTTAAGGAATTGTTTTCCTCAGTAAGTTTTTGTGCTTCTTTTTGCAGTGTAACTCTCATTTCTCTTTCCATTTTTTTCTTCTATCTCTCTCATTTGTTGTTGTTTTTTTTTTTTTTGGCAGGGCAATGAGAGTTAAGGGACTCGCCCAGGGTCACACAGCTAGTAAGTGTCAAGTGTCTGAGGTCAGATTTGAACTCAAGTCCTTCTGGTGCTTTATCCACTGCGCCACCTAGCTGCCCCTCTCATTTGGTTTTTAAAAGCCTTTTTGAGCTCTTCAAAGAAGACTTTTTGGTCTTGAGACAAGATCATTTTCCCACTTGACTCTTCACTTGTAGGAATTTTGACAAACTCATCTGAGTTTGAGTTTCAGTCTTCCCTTTCACCATAGAAGCTGTCAATGGGCAGGATCCTTTTTTGTTTCTTGCTCATGTTGTAGTCTATTTTTAAACTTATAAAGTTGAAGTCAGCTCCTTGAGCATAGGGTTCACTTTTGCAAGCTTCTTATTGCTCTCAGCTGCACCACTCTCAGCTGACTGGCTCTCAGCTGCCAAACTTTCAGCTGTGTTCAGTTGCAGCAGTGTCGAGCTGCCCACCGAGCCAACCTGTGCTGATCTGAGATGCCGTCTGAGCCAAGTAGTGCTGACCTGTCCTCACCTTTCACCCAGGTTAGACAGATCTTTCCTTAAGTCTTCTAAATTATCTCAAGTTGGAGGATTGTGTCTCTCTTTTAGTAGGTTCTGTAGTTCTAGAATCTGTTTAGAGGCTTGATTTACTGTTGTTTTTGAGGGAAATATGGGAAAGCTCAGGCAACTTCCTAGCTTCTCTCTGCCATCTTGGCTCCGCCCCGAGAACGTGCTTCAAAGTAACTCACTCTTGGAGAGCTGTAGAACCTCAGTGTTTTTCTCTCTTTTTGTGGAAGCTTCATACTATTTATTCCCCTCTGAAAAAGTTATTCAACTAAGCTCCCTTGATCTGTTCCTTTGCAAAGCTAAATCAGAAGCTGGACTCACTGGACCAGTTTTCTACTGGGCATAGCTTCTCCTACTTTGTGTTATTGTAGTGAAACATGACATTGAGGATGGGGATGGGGAAGAGGAAAGAGGGACTCTCCCCTCCCCCACTGTATTTCCTTTGGAAACTGGGTTCTCTGTCTCTGGCTGGCTTTCTCTTTTGCTGCCCCAAATGGCTGACCTCCCTGACCTCACTCATGTTTTTTAAGGTATAAGGCTTTAGCCTTGAGGCAATGCCTTGCCATCATAAAATTCCATCAAGTATTTGAGGAAATTCTTCACATCTCCTACAGGAATAAAGAAGTGTGAATATTTTTTGACACTTCCTTTTTACTAAATCCTTTAAAAGGTGTGAATGGATCTCTCAGTTTTTCAAGTTTACAATCTTCAACCAGGTCTGAGCTGCTAAAGATAATCATGCCCTTTTAAAACTGTGAATGTAACCACTCAAAGATTAAATGGAACAAAATCTTATCACCTCTTTGTCTATTGTCTCTTACCTTTCTCTTATGTCCATTAATTTCATCAGGTGGTTTGGGGGATGCAATTGGTCAGGGGTTCTCTATTCAACACCCCAATCCATAGTTGCATATTAATAAAGACAGGAATAATAAATACCATTTACTGTAGTGAATTCCCAATATTTGATGATAATAGTATATACTCATTTAGTGGCCAAGGTACTCAAACCAGAAGAAACAAATGCTAATGACAACTTATTCACTACATAGGAAGAAATATAATAGAAAATATTTAGTTCATTTAAATTTAGTAAGCATTCATTAAATGCCTATTATGTGAAAAAATATCAGGTAGGGGGATACAAAATAAGATATAGTACAAACCCTTCTCTCAAAGACTTTACTATCTAATCAGGATAGTTGTGATATAGTGGTGGTAGTTCCTCATTAAGCGCCACTAAAACCAGAGAGAGAAGATTAGGTAGATTGGAAAAAAGTATTGAACTTGGAGTCCAAAAATCATAACTTCAAATATCATCACTGCAACAGATTAACATGGCAATTTGGGTCAAATTATTTAATCTCTGTGAGCCTCAGCTTCCTCATCTGCAAAATAAGAGGATCTCTCTCTCTCTCTCTCTCTCTCTCTCTCTCTCTCTCTCTCTCTCTCTCTGACACACACACACATATCTATCTATCTATCTATCTATCTATCTATCTATCTATCTATCTATCTATCTATCTATCTATCATCTATCTATCTATCTATCAATCTATCTATCTATCTATCTATCTATCTATCTATCTATCTATCTATCTATCTATATCTATCATCTATCTGTCCATCTGTCTGACATATATATGTTCCCTACATAAGAATATATGTCCCATATACTCCTATTATATACATATATTTTTCATATATAATATAAATCACATGGATATGCATAATGTACATATGCATATATATACATGTACATTATGCTTACATATATAAAAATAAAAATCATTTAATCATTTTTGTTGGGTTTTTTGGCAAGGCATAAACATTCAAAGATGTAGTGTAAGAGTTAGAACTGAATTAGTAAAACAAACTTTAACAATATCTACACAGCATTGCTAAAACAGCTCAGCATTTCTGTCTCAGCTTTCCACAAAGAAGATAATGATATCTTACAAGTGTTATATTTTGTAGCTTTCACATTTCTAGATTAATAGTAATAGTTAGTAAAGCTGGCTTTTCAGGGTTAGTTAAACATTTACAGGGAGCTCCATTTATTTGGTAGTCATATTTCTTTTAAATTTTCTTCCTAATGCTTTGAAGTACAATGTAATACAAGCATTTTTCTTCTTTCTTAGTTTATTCTGCTACATACTAAGTAAGCAATATTATAAAGAGATAGTCATTGGCTGTATAAGAAAGATTAATATCATTTTGGAACTGAGGTTTTGGAAAACTAATTTTTACACACACACACACACACACACACACACACACACACACACGCACCCCTACCTTTTACATAATCCAAAACCTGTTGGTCTTTTTGTAAACCTAGATTTTCTGAGTTTGCTTAGAATCTTTGGCTTCCTTCAAGACTTGGCTCAAACCCCTCCTTGTAAGGGAGGCTTTATTTTTTTTCCTGGTCCTCTCCAGCACGTGAGTCCTTTCCTCTAAAGTTACTTTTCATCTTGTTTCTGTATGTGTCGTATATGCTTATTTCTTTAAATGTTGTTTCCCCATTAGACTGTGAACACCTTGAGAGCAGGGGCTGTCTTTTGCCTTTCTTTGTATGTCCAACATTTAGCACAGTGCCTGGGACATAGTAGGCAAAATGTTTATTGACTGACAAACTAATATGAAAATGCAAGCTACTTGGAGCAGATAGGTGGTATGGTGGATAGAACACCAGCCTTGGAGTCAGGAGGACCTGAATTTAAATCCAGCCTTAGACATTTAGTAGCTGTGTAACTGTAGTAGGCCTCCATCAGTCGTGGACGACCCTGGATCAGCACCTTGGAGAGCCACAGGCCACAGTGCGGCTGTGCAGTCCGATAAGGGAGCCGCAGCTCCTGAGTGACTTATAATGGTAACTGCCACATCCCATGTTGTATCTACCCCATGAGGAGTAGCTGTAGTGTCTTCTCCAGGGCACACTGGCCTGGGCAGATCAATATGGAAAACAAGCTGTTGCCCATGTAGCAGGTTTTCCCTCTCTGCGACATTGGTGGATCCAAAGGAGAGGCAGAGCCAATACAGTTTGGCACCAGTGCTGCTGCAGGAGTTGCCAGAGGGATGTGATGTCCAATATCCAACTGCCTAAGGGACTCCGACTCTGGATTTTTCCTCAGGGTTAACTCCTGAAGCCTTTCCCATATATGGGTATAGCCGCAAGGCAGCGGAGGTTGTGTAACTATAAATGATGTGGAAAATCACATGTAGCCTCTGACCTTGTCTGTCTCAAACAGATTCTGGCCTTGCTGTGTTCCAGCTAGAACTGTAAGCTTGTAATCTCTGCATTCTGACCTTGTCTGTCTCAGACAGTCTCTGGCCTTGAGGTACTGTAGTTGCAATGACAAGCCTCCCCTAACCACTAGGCGCCACTATGCATCCTTTGTTTGGTGAATAACTGACCTCATCTTCATTTGATAAACTTGCCACTATACCACACCTACTCTTTTCGTATATAACTAGGTGTGCTACAAGACTCACCGCGCATTATTGGAGGGTTGAATCCCCCTTTGGGTCTGTGTGTAATAAACTCTCTCTCTCCACCTCGAGGACCTGACTATTTTCTGTGTCAATTGTGCAGTAACATTAGCAAGTCACTTAATGGTGATTGCCTCAAAAAAAAAAAAAGTGAGCTTTTTGAGTTCAGGAACTGTTTTATCACCACTCTATTTTTATACCCAAAACTTAGCACAGTTTCTGGTGCTTAATGTATGTTTGTTAATTGATTGTCTTAAGGATAAGATCTCACTAATTCCAGACCCTTAGGAATATGAAATCAGCAGCTTAAAAATGCCTTCCCCTTTCAGCATTACTACTTTTTATCCCTATTCCCCCTTCAAAAGGTATACATTAGAATGTAAGAAGTAAGAAGATTCTATAAGACCAGTTTTTTGGTTTTGTTTTAGTTTGGTTTTTTTGGTGGTGTTGATGTATCATTTTTGTATTTGTATGCTTTGTTTAGTTTTAGGGATTTTTTTTGGGGGGTGGTTTCTCCTAATGAAAATAATTTAATGACAGGAGAAAAGATTCCTCCCTGTTTAGGCCAAAACAAATTATAATCTCCTTTTGTAGTATTTGTAACAGGCTCTGGAGTTCCTTAAGTTGAAAAGTCCCTAGTATATTCAAGCTCAGTCCTCTCATTACATTTTTCCCCTTAATTTATTCATGTCACTAAGAACTCTTTACATACTGCAAGGGTGAATGAGGAGGAGATGGAATAATTGAGTTTCATAAATATTCAGGACTTGAGGATTGGCCCATTCAGAATGTTGTATCACAGCATGATTGAGGTGGATGGAGAAAAAAATGTGAGGTGAAATTTTCATGTTTTCTGTCCTGCCAGGCAATTTTAGTACCTTGTACTACCATGAACTTTCAAATGTCTGATATACTTCATGGTATACTGTGAGATCATCCTCCATCATAGATCATACTGCTTCTATCTTTCCTAGCTGGTCTTTATGAGCTATGATGATATAAGGGAAAAAATCTTCAGCTGCTGGCCAACCTTTAGCGATAAGTTTCTCTGACTTAAGATAGAATGTTTCTCAGATGATACAAAGGAGTCGTATGTATGTATGCACTTATGTATACAAACATATATGCATATGCATGTGTATGTACATATATAAATATACACACATATATACATGTATAAATATATAAAATATATATACATACACACACACACACACACACACATATATATATATATATATATATGACCTTTAGAGGCCACATAATACAATTTCATCATTTTATAAATGAAGAAACTGAAACCCAGAGAGCTTTAGTGACTTGCTTAATATCATATGGGTAGTAAGTGACAGGGGCAGTATTTAAACTCAGGTCCTCTGTTACCCTGTTGTTTTTTGTTTATTTTTTTATTTTTGTTTCATGGCCTGTGACTGAAGCCCTTACAATTTAGCATGATGTTAGAATTTTCCTTTTAGGGACATAGCCTTTGAGAGTCCATACTACCATAACACATTGGCATAGGGTTTGAGTACTAGAGTAAACTAGAAAATAAATGGAGAAAATACGTAGTTATAATGACAAAAATTATGCTAACACATATCCTGAGAGTTACCTTTGGAAGTTTCACAATGATTAGTAAGGGAAATTTATCTTTTTTACCTCTTTATGCTCTGGGTACGTTACCTGCTTTCTCTGCACTTCCTCATGACCCTACTTTTTCAATGACTTTATGATGCCCTCTGGCTTCTCTTAGGGTCTCTCAATGGGACATCCCTCAGGGTTTGTCCTTCCTACCTACCAACTGTCAGTGCGGGATCATTGGTACAGCAGATATAGGGTGAACATATGAGACAAGGAAACACTGAAATATAGAAATGTGAAAAAAAATATGGGAATATTCTAACACTTGTGGAATGGTCAGAGAAAACCTAAAGACATTTAAAAAATTTCCACACCCTAATAATAATTTAATAAACTGTGCTGTCATCTCAAAGAATCAGGATGGTTACCTTGGTGATGAAATTTGTCCTTTCAGCTTCTTGATTCTGTCATTTTTTTTCTATACATGAATTCATAATATTTTGGATTTATTAACCGTTTATCACTGATAGAGATAAATCACCTGCTTTAAACTGGCCATGGAAGGCTTCTATAAAATTACAAGCTCTTTGTCAACTCAGCAATAAGATAGACAGTGATTATTAGAAAATTAAAACTATTTGTCATGAAGGATAAGATATGTAATATGAAAACATGACTCCAAAGAGAGTGCCATGCACTATCAGAGATGTGTTCTTAAGAATTATTGAGTTTGGATCTGAGTACACTGTGTTTTTAAATTGGTTGCATTCAATCTTTGTTAATAAATATGACCATTACAAAGACTTGAGCATATTTAACTTTTAAAACTGTTAAGTCTATACAAAATTCAATTCACAATTTCCTCTCATCAGTTTAAGAGGGAGCAGGGAGGGGTAGGCAAACAGCTGGGCATTAGAATACACAATTTTGAAACCAGCTCTAAAATTGACTAGCTGTGTGACAACTGGGAAGTCCCTTAACCTTTCTGTCCTTCAGTATCCTCAGCTATCACAGAATCAAATATTTAGAAGAGAAAGAGACCATTGAGACCATGTGGGCCAATCCAATTGTTTACAGAAAGGTTAAGAAACTGAAACTTAGAAAGATGAAGCAACTAGCTTCAGGTTATACACCTAGTAAGTGACAGAGCCAGGATTTGGACTTGAGTAGTATTATTCAATCAAGTCAGTAAATATTTGTTTAGTGCCTATTATATGTGAGGCATCTTAATACAAAAATGAAAATGAAAATTGGCCCTTCCTCAAGGAAGTTAGGTTTGATCAGGGCATATAACATACAAATGCACAGCACATATATGTGCATATACATATAGGCACATTTCCACACACATGCATATATGCATTCATGTGCACAATAAAATTTATTTGATTTGATTTTGTTTTTGTTTTCCTTTTTGTGGGGCAATGAGGGTTAAGTGACCTGCCCTGTGTCACACAGCTAGGAAGTGTCAAGTTTTTGAGGTTAGATTTGAACTTAGGTCCTTCTGAATCCAGAGCCAGTGCTTTATCCACTGCGCCACCTAGCTGCCCCCCACAATAAAATTTAAACAAAGTAATTTCAAGGAAGTACTAACAGTTAGGGAGGAGAGCAGTAGTCCAAATCCAGCTCACTTTCCCCAGAACTATATTTCCTCACCCATGATAAATTTCTTAAAGGGTATTTTTGTATTTGCTCCTCTACTTTTTGGGCCTTGAACTTTCGACATCTTGTAGCAGTAAGGCAGCATTTCTATGATAAAAATATAAGGATAGTTTTGAGTACAAGAATAGAGTTCTTTTTTAAATGTAAAATCTTTTTTATTTATAGTTTTGTGTTCCAGTTTTTATCCCTCCTTACCTCACTCCCCTTCCCCCTCCCTGAGATGGCAAGCAATCAAATATGGGTTATATATGTATGATTATGTAAAACATTGCCATATTTGTCATTTTGTACAAGAAAACGATTAAAAGACAAAAAGAAATGAAAGTGAAAAATAGCATGCTTAAGTATATTCCATCAATATCAGTTCTTTCTTTAGAGGTGTATAGTATGTTTCATCAATAGTTCTTTGGGATTGTCTTGGATCATTGTACTGTTGAGAACATTCAAGTCGTTCACAGTTCCTCATCAAACAATATTGCTATCTCTGTGCATAGTGTTCTCTTGGTTCTGCTCACTTTGCTATGCATTATTTCATACAAGAATGCAGTGCTACATTTGAAAGATGCATTACCTCAAAATTTCTAGTTTGATTAAAATATTGAAAAGTATCCCTACTGTCATTTGTGATATAAATGCTCTACAGGTTCTCTAAAATGTATGTTTTTGTTTTGTTTTGTTTTACTAATAGACAATGTATTATGGGACATCAGAACCTTTTGTTTACTGATATACCACTGTAATCTATTAATCAATTATATCAACCAAGCGAGGCTGATGTTTTTCTTTGCAGTTACTAAAAATTCTAAATTCGAAATAAGCAGAATAATACTTCTTAAAATTAAAAAAAAACTAGGACCACCCCCCTCTCCCAGAGATAGATAGAAAAAAATGCCCTATGAAGTATAAAGTGTTACATGAATGTGAGTCATTGGCAGCCTGGGTTTCAATGATGTTTATTACTTTATTAAAAGTTCATGTCTGAGACTTCTGGGATAATGGATCTCACAATTAGTCTTATCCTGGTCCTTCAATGTTGGCTGCATTGTTTACTTTGTTTCAATTGCTCTCTTCATAAAGGAGAAAAATTACTCTTTATAATCAAAAAAATTGTTCAGAGAAGGGATGGTTAATTTTTTATCCAGAAATATGAGGAAATTGTTCTTGTAGCATTGAGATATAGTGATTGTTAGTTTGAAAGTGGTTGGAGAGTTGCACAATAGAGTGTAGATGAGAGATGGTCTTGTTTCACAGACCCCCACTCTTCAAGTGGAGTGTTCAGGGAAAGACTTCATAATTCAATCCTCTAATATGTCAGATGTGGAAATATTTCTGCATAATTCTACTTATAGCTCCATGTCTAGATTTCCTGTTAAAATCTAAAACTGAGTTTTTATTATATTTGGTCACTGTGTGCTTGTATGCCTTGACATGGGAATATTTCTTTAATTAAAAAAATGAATCGCCTCATAAGCCAAGCTGGAAGCAATATTTTATATGAATATATTTTGAGAATTTTGGTTTATTGTTGATGGCCATTAAGCACATTTGTTACCACCCACATGATAATATGTTAATTGCATCCTATTACTAAAATAATGGATGGAGCCTTACCAGCTATCAAATACTAGGTTGCAAACTCTTTTAATGGAGGAAACTCTTGATGACCAAAAAAGAGATCTCTGACATCTCATTAATACCTATTAGAAGGGGACATTGACTATATCTCAAAGTTCCATGAGATCAAACAACAATGTCTCATTTCAACATTGTAATTCCTGCATTTTTTAAGCACAGGGCTTTGTATAATAAAATAATCTGAAGGCGAAAAAGGACCAATACTAGGGGAAAAGAGAAGGGGTCAAATGAGCTTTTTCTTCCATATTTTGCATTTCTACCATATATAGATGTTACTGAAACAGAATTTTCAAAAATTACCATAGCTACTGTTGTTTGTTTCCCATTGGACTGTTAGTTTAGAGTGGTCTAAATGATTTTTTTTCTGTCAACCTAATCTTTTCCCTAATTTTTTTCAATTTTATTTTCTTTTTAATTTGTGGAATAAAATAAATATTTCCATAACAGTATAATTTTTTAAAAGATGATTGCACATGAAATTATAAATCTATTAGGTATAACTTACTATTCTTTTAAAATATACAACAGTTATCATGTAAATTTTTTTCTTCCCCTCTACCTTAGATATGACCACCATTAGACATAAATAGGTATATATGTGTAAAATTTCTCTATACATACTTCTATTTATCAGTTCTTTCTCTGGATGCAAATAGTGTCTTCTTCATATGTCCTTTACACTTAATTTTGTTATTTATAATAGACAATGATTATTGGACTAAATGATTCTAAGGACATATCTTTAACATTCGAGTATTGTTGTTCATAAGGGCAGATGTTATTTCTTTATATCTCATATCTATCCCATGTTCCTACACCAGGTATTACCCCCTCAGTCACCTGTTATATCTACATAGGCAAAATTACCTGCCCTGCATTAGTACCCCCACCCTGCCCTTCCCCACTCATTATGTCATTACTGTTGCTAAATATCCCTTAGCAGATGTGCCTTGGGTTTTCGAACAGTCCCCCTGCCCATTTCCCACCAACCT
This sequence comes from Dromiciops gliroides, assembly GCF_019393635.1. NCBI lineage: Eukaryota > Metazoa > Chordata > Mammalia > Microbiotheria > Microbiotheriidae > Dromiciops > Dromiciops gliroides. The sequence continues at coordinate 357,178,161 of NC_057864.1, read as the reverse complement.
TTATTTTTCCTTTTTAAATTTTGTGATATATAATTATATTTATACACATATCAAATATAGATATAATATACACAAAGATACATATATGAATCTATAATGCAAATTTTCTACATTATTACATTCAGATAGTGGAATAAGTTTTAGTTTTTAGTGGAGTGAGTTTTGCAAAAGGAAGAGGTATAGATGTGTTATAATCTGCATCCTACATGTTATTATATGATCTGTCTTTTCAAAATTATTTCTCTTCTGAATTTCCCTATTACCAGCAAAGGCTTCACAATCTTTTCATTCACTCATATTTGGTGTTGTCTTTGACCCCTCACTCTCTTCCACTCCAAATATCCCAATGGTTGTCAAATCTTCTTTCTACTTTCCATCTGTTGCCTTTTCTTTACTACTTATATAGCCATTCATAGTTCAGGCTCTTATCACCTTTCAGTCATTCAACAATTATTTATTAAATAATTACTGGGAATACAAAGAAGGCCTGAAATATTTTTCCCCCTCATGTAGTACATAGTCTAGTGGTGTGTGTGTGTGTGTGTGTGTGTGTGTTTGTGTAGCAACTTGTGATGACTGTGTACATACAAGGTACAGTGTAAATGGGAAGTAATCTCAGGGAGACACTAGCAGTGGTTTGTGAGGGGGATAAATGCTTATGAGGGAGCACCAGTCTCATGAAGAAGGTAGATTTCAGTTGAGTCTTGAAGGAAGCCATGGAAGTCAGGGGGCATATGTGAGAAGGGAGAAAATTCCAGGCACAAGGAACAGCCAGCAAAAAGGTATAGGATCTGAAGAAAGAATTTTGTCTACAAGGAGCAGCATTAAGGTCAGTGCTGGTGGATTGTAGAGTATGTGGAGGGGGGTTAAAGTCACAGCTAGGTGTTGCAGTGAATAGAGTCCAAGTGAGAGGTGATAAGTGACTGAACTAGACCTGTGTGGATGGTGGGGAAGAAGGTGGAGAAGGGGATTTAAATAAGAGATGTGAAGATAGAAATGACAAGACTTGACAACACAGTAGATTTATGTGGGGTGAGTATGAGTGAAAAGTCAGGGATGACACCTAGCTTGAGAGCCTGGGTGACTGGGAAGATGGTAGAATTCTCAGCAATGGTAGGGAAGTCAGGAAGGGGAGAGTTTGAGAAGAAAGATATGGAGATTTATTTTGGGTAGGTTGAGTTTGAGATGTCTTTAGGACATCCAGTTTGAGGTGTCAAAGTGTCAGGAATACTGGATATCAGAAGAGAGATGAGGGCTGGTTTAATAGATGTGAAAGTCATCATCAATCATTACAGTCTTCTCCTATTGGTCTCCTTGCCTCAAGTCTCCTCTCCAAACTATCCTCCACACAGCTTCCAAAGGGATTTCCTAAAAGTATATGGATGACCGTGTTATTCTCCCACTTTACAAGCTATAATTATTCCCCTTTGCCTCTAGATCAGGTATTATTTTATCTTAAATTCCTTTGTTTGTGCAAATTTTATAATGCACATATTTACAATACAGTAGTACATGTATGTGATTAATAAATAAACATACATTTATTGGTGATGTGTGATCATTTTTTTTCTTGATAATGTTATATGATCAAAAATGTTTGGAGACCATGATAATGAGTATCTACTTTTATGGCAGGTATCTTGTCAGGCAGTAGGGATTTAAAACAAAACAATACAACACAACAACAGTCTCTGATCTCAAGAAATTTTACATTCTGATAGGGGGAATGAAACATATACACTTTACTAACTTCCACATACTCTGTGATCCAGTGATACTGATTTCCTTCATGTTCCTACATCATGATACTCCATCTCTCAATTTGCAGCATTTCCACTAGCTGTGCTCCATTCCTGGAATATATTCTGTCTCCTCATCCCCCTTTTCTGGCTTTCCTGGATTCCTTTAAGTCCGAGCTAATATCCACCTTCTGGGCTATGTCAAACTAATAGAAACAGATCTCTGGAGATCTCATATTGACTTAGAAAGTCACAAATTAATAAGATCTATGTTGTGATGTGTTTTTATTTATTTGGTTAGGTACTTCCCAATTACATTTTGATTTTGTTTTGGTTTTTGGTTTTTTGGGGGAGTTTTGCAGGGCAATGGGAGTTAAGTGACTAGCCCAGGGTCACACAGCTAGTAAGTGTCAAATGTCTGAGGTTGGGTTTGAACTCAGGTACTCCTGAATCCAGGGCCAGTGCTCTATCCACTGTGCCATTTAGCTGCCCCCCAATTACATTTTAATCTGATTCAGATTTCACTCAATATTTTTTTAAATAAAAGTGTTTTATTATTTTCCAGTTACATGTAAGGATAGTTTTCAACATTTGTTTTCGTGGGATTTTTAGCTCCAAATTTTACTTCCATCCTCCCTTACCGCCCTCCTCCCCAAGACAAAAAGCAATCTGAAAGATCCTGAAAGAGATCCCAAAAGGAAAACCTCCAGGAATATCATAGCCAAATTCCAGAACTCCCTGGTCAAGGAGAAAATACTGAAAGCAGCTAGGAAAAAAATGAATTCAAATACTGTGGAGCTCCAATAAGGCTAAAACAGGATCTAGCAGAATCTACATTAAAGGACTGGAGGGCATGGAATATTATGATATTCCAGAGGGCAAAGGAACTGGAACTACAGCCAAGAATCATGTACCCAGATAAAAGTGGGACTTCAATGAAAAAGAGGACTTTCAGGAATTTGTGATGAAAAGACCTGAACTGAATAGAAAATTTGACTTTCAAATACAAGACCCTAGAGAAGCATAAAAAGGTAAATAGGAAAAAGACTTCATGAGGGATATTAGAAGATCAAATTGTTTACATTCCTACATGGGAAGATAATACTTAGAAATCATAAGAACTTTCTCAGTAAGGAATTCACAGAAGACACAGGTCTGAACTGAATATGAAGGGTTGATATCTGCAAAGCATTTATGTTTTGTTCTTTGTGAGGCAAACAGGGTGGGGTGTCTTGTGTCTGGGACCGTATTTGGGGTTAGGGCCTCCTGGGTCCAGGGTTGGTGCTTTGTCCACTGTGCCACCTAGCTAATCCATGATGACCTCTTTAAAATAGGGGTAAGGTGTAGGAGGAATAGACTGGGGGAAGAGGAAGGGGAGAGACAGTCTGGGGAGAGGTAGTTCACATGAAGGGAACAAGAAAAAAGCTTATAGAGGGAAGGGGAAAAGAGGGAAGGAATGGGGGAGTGAGTGAACCTTAATATCATCAGAATTGGCTCAAAGATGGAATAACATGCATACTCAAGTATGGTATAGTAATATATTTTTGCCCTGAGGGAGGGGAGGGAGATAAGGGGCGGGGGGGGGGATAGGGGAAGGATTGAAGAGCAAATTGGGGGAGAGAGCAGTAAAAAGCAAAACACTTTCAAGTAAGGTGAAGATGTTCTGCATCACTGCACAAGTATGACATATTGAATTGCTTGATTTCATAGGGAGTATTGAAGAGGGAGGGAGGAAGAAAAATTTAGAACACAGAATTAGCTCAGACCGTAATCTCATCAGAGTGGGCTCAAGGAGGGATTAATATTCACACCAATTAGGAGGAGTATTCTATTTAACCTTACAGGAAAGTAGGAGGGGAAGAGGATAAGGAGGAAAGGGTGGAAAAAAGGAGTGCAGAGCAGGGGAGGGGACAGTCAGAAGTAAAACACTTTTGAGGAGGAATAGGTTAAAAGAAGATAGAAAATAGAGTAAATATCATTGGAAGGGAATAGGATGGAGGGAAATAGTTATGATGATTGATTATAATGGCAAAACATATGGTACCTACTTTGCTGAGCTAATATGAAGAAAATTCTTTGTCAAGTTTAAGGAATGATATAAAAGTTATGATGAACAGGATATAATCAGAAAAACCTGGAAAGACCTACATGAACTGAAGCAGAGTGAAATGTACTATATACAAAATAACAGCAATGGTGTAAGATGATCATCTGGGAAGCATGTGGTTATTTTCAGCAAGGCAATGATCCAATATAACTCCGAAGGATTTATGAAAATTGCAATCCATCTACAGAGAAAGAACTGATAGTATCTGAAAACATATGGAAAAAGTTTTTTTGGGGTTTTTTGTGGGGCAATGGGGGTTAAGTGACTTGCCCAGGGTCACACAGCTAGTGTCAAGTGTCCAAGGCTGGATTGGAACTCAAGAACTCCTGAATCCAGGGCTGGTGCTTTATCCACTGTGCCATCTAGCTGCCCCCTGGAAACAATTTTTTAAAAAGTGTTTTTGATGATTCCTTAGTCTAAAGTTTTGGTTTTTGACTGTTTTCTCTCACAACCTAGCTAATGTGGGAATGTTTTCCATGACTACTCATGTATAACTTATTTTGAATTTTTTGAGTTCTTGGGGTGGGGGATGGGAAGGGAAGGAGAAAGAGAAGTTGGAACACAAAATTTTAAAAAGTGATGTCAAAATTTGTTTTTATATATATTTTGGAAAATAAAATTCTATTCAAATCTAAAGTATATTTGGGGTTAGTAAAGGGAAACGTGGAGCAAGTATGAAATTTTGCTTGCTCTCCCTATCCTGCCTGTTTCTTGCCCTACAGCTGAAGTCTCCAACTGAAAGGCCTCTTCTCCCGGGGTTTCTGCCAGAAGCCTCTTGTGAAACAAGAAACAGGGCCATCCACACACACACAATTCCAAGCCAATTGGCTGGTAGCTCTGATTGACAGGTCCCACAGGTGGTTCTATAGCTGTAACTTCCATACACTGGGCAACTTCCAGATGACTGGGCAACTTCTGGACACTAAAGTTACATGGTTTCTAAATCACATGCTTTCTCCTCATGTCGGAGCTTCCCTGCAATGTCTTTCCCACCAGGGGGTGTCATTCCAATTCTCACAATATACAATGCTTAATTCAGTGTCTGGCACATAGTAGGTCCTTAATAAATGCTTGCTGATTTGAGGAGAGCATTAATAAATGGGGAAAATAGGAAAGTCCTCATGCAAGTGAGGTGGTAGCACGTAGATTTATCTTTTGATTCAATTCAACATATATTTATAAAGTACCTTTTAGGTGCCAGGTGCTAAATTATTCTAAATTATGAGATAAGAAGGCAAAAATGTATCTGTCCCTGTCCTGCCATCTAATAATAAAGACCATTTATTAAGAACAGAATAGGGATTTAAAAGGGGACAGTAAAAAGATAGGGGAAAGTGGGATAGGGATAACTGAGGAATAGGTCTAATAGGAATAGGTAGGAGGGAGTAAGATTATCTCTCTTGAAAAAGTTGAAATCAGAAAGCTGAAAGGAGTCCAGGATCCCAAGAGGGAGAGATTGAGGAGAAGATTCTAGGCTTAGGAAACAGCCTATGTAAAATCAGGAAGAGCACATGGAATGTGATGCACAAAGAATATGAAATAGGCCAGTTTGGCTAAATCTCCAAGCATATAAAGAGCAATATCACATCTGAGCTGTGTGACCTCAGGCAAGTCACCTGACTTCTCAGGTTTGGTTTCCGTATCTATGATATGGGGATAATAATTCATTCATTACCAGAGGAACACTGTAAAGAAAATATTTTGTACACTTTGAAGTGTTACAGAAATGTGTGCTATTTATTTTGATGTTCATATAAAACCTTGGAATGGGAAATCCTTGTATTTAACAACTTGGGTCTTAGACAAGACCACCATTACAAAGCCCACTTGAAAGAATCAGGTATTTATTTAATAGGCAAAAGTAATTGAGAGCATCATTAATTCATAAGAAATTACCTTTTATAAGTGATTCCTGTAGTCATAGGATTTTAGATAAGAGCTCAAATGGCCATTATTCCTTAGCTAAGGGATAGGAGAAAGAGTGGGCCCACTCTGTGGCAATTTCTTTCAACTGTTAAGACACTCAGGTGTCTATAATAGCCTAAAACTGGTGTGAGGGCCAAAATTTGATATACAGAGCATTATTTGGGTGACTCGCCTTAATATTGGGGTCCCAGAAATATGAGGAACCTTTTAGCTTCACCCTCCCCTCTGAACTGCCCTTTTTAGATATTTCTCCCAGGCCAATAAGAAGGGAGCCTTTAAGCTTTAGTTCACAAAAAGATCAGATTTTATTACTTGGGAATTAATTAAACTACAAAGGTAAAACTAATAAAAATCAAAGATAAGGAAATAGGAAAATAGAAAATACAGAGAAATACTCTCAACTCTAAACATAACCTATGCACTCCCCAGACCTTTTCCAATTAAGCTAGTTCAAAGGAATTTAGGATTTTCCTTAATTAACTCACCAAACCTGAAAGTCTACAGTTGCTCTTGCCACCAGAACAGCAGCCACCAGAGATAGAGCGAACATATGCCACCACCACAAGGGCCAAGCACGAAAAAAGGCAGAGTCCCAGAAGACGCCTAGCATTCCGGAAGCAGTCTAGTGTTCTGGAAGCACCCTCTGCCTCCCTTCAGGGAGCATTCAATCTGTCCTTCTCCAAAAGGGGAGATCCTTTAAAAGCTGCCTATGGAGAGTTCTCTAATTTTTACCACATTTGTTATCTTTATTTATGAGATAAAACACAAGGCCCCAGTGGAACATGAAATGAGCAAATAGACATAATGCAACTTTGACTAAACCATTAGAACTGAACCCTTGGGGGCAGCTAGGTGGCGCAGTAGATGAAGCACTGGCCCTGGATTCAGGATTACCTGATTTTGGATCCGGCCTCAGACACTTGACACTTACTAGCTGTGTGACCCTAGGCAAGTCACTTAACCCTCATTGCCCAGCAAAAAAAAAAAAAAAAAAAAAAAAGAACTGAACCCTTATTTCTCACATTCACTAACACAAAAATGTAGCATCTGATTAATTATTGCTGCTGGGAGTTGTCTTATTTGGGCTCTAAGCAATTACTTAAAACAAAAAAGTAGAATTGCTATTTGTCTATCAAAGTGACATTACTGCCTTACTGTTTTGTGTCAGGTAACAGTAAGATACCAGTAACAGTGATAGCTTTGACCATTCACAGCATCTCTGGGCTTCCCTTTTGAACAGTAATACTCACTTCTGAGAGAGCCAGATTCAGTTAGGGATTCAGGCAAGCAGTTTTTCTTTGTGTAAAGCTGAAACATAAGAAGAGGGATTGAAAACCTGGACTCAATGACATCCTGTTTTAAAGAACTTCACTAGTCAGTTTAGTGATTTGAGTTTTTTGTTTGCAGGGGAGAAACAATATTCATGCACATAGCTTATCCCTTGAGAATGAAAGTCAGTTGGCATTGCCTAAGATATTGGGGCCATGAAGAAAATGTATGCCAAATCCTCTACTGTACATGCGATTTGGAATGAAGTCACCACAAACCTGTCATGGTTTACAAATAAATGTACTTGATTATTTTTGAGTCAGTTAACAACATTTTGGATGGGGAGCTTGGTCCTTGGGCTAGGTCCTTGGTTTAGTTTCCCATCAAATATGTTGTCAATTGCCACAAAAGTAACCACAAAAGTATATTTATTTGTAAACCATGTCAGTCTTGTGGTGATTTGAAATCATTACACAAAAAAGCAAAATTATATGCTTAACTTTATCTCATAATGATTGCTGTGCAATGTTAAACTTGTCATTTTGCTTCTTTTGTGTAACTATTTCTTTTGTGTGTATATAAATATTTCAAATCAATATTTTTTCTGATAAATCCTAATGAAAATAATCTTATGGAAACATTCTCCACTGTTACCCTCCCCCCAAAATTCCTAGCTCATTATATCTTTTATTTTTGTCTATTGTGAAAGCTTTTATGGTAATTACCTAATTCCCAACAGAGCTACTATAGAAAGATAGGCCATCTGTCCAAGAGATGAAGTACAAAAGCTTCCAAAGTCTTAAACCTACTAAAGACTGGTCTAAAATAGGGATCTCTCCCTCTCCCTCTCCCTCTCCCTCTCTCTCTCTCTCTCTCTCTCTCTCTCTCTCTCTCTCTCTCTCTCTCTCACTCTAGTGGAAAACACATTATTATGATTTCATCAGTATGCTTATTCCTTGCAACAATTCAGAGTCCAAGCCTTCCACAATTTTCTGAAATATGTCTGGTAACATTTCTTTTTGTGTGTCCAAAATATGCTTTGAAATGATCCTTAAAAGCAATTTTTGCCTCCCCTTTAAAAAACAAAACCAAAAAATAAGCCCTGATAGTCAGGTAGCAAATGAGGAGTTTCTTGCAGCAAGCCCTTTAAGTAAGTACAATTATCCCTTCCACATTGTAAGGGTTAGAGTCACAGTACCTCCCATGATCTGGAAAAAAAGAACTGTTTACAATGTTTTGGTCTTCCTTTCATATCAGAGAAGAAGTCTGAATTTTTATAATATTAAAATATAAACTATATTGATCTTATACGATATTATGCACATAATTTGTGCATTTCCAAGTTTCTAATTTTTTTGTCATCTGCTAGCCTTTACCTGTCTTCTGTAGCTTTCTCAAAACTCCCCCCCCCAAATTCCCATTTAATTACTTTTTTTTCCATTTAATTTCTTATGCTAACCTACTATATATCATAATCACAATGGGGAAAGTCATTATGTGAAAGGGATAACTGTAGTGTAAATATTGTAATGCTTCATGAAAAAAATAGCATCATTGGTATAAGAAACTCCCATTGGCAAAACACTTTTTTCGTTTTGTTTTGTTTTGTTTGTTTTTTGTGGGGCAATGAGGGTTAAGTGACTTGCCCAGGGTCACACAGCTAGTAAGTGTAAGTGTCTGAAGCTAGATTTGAACTCAGGTCCTCCTGAATCCAGGGCCAGTGCTTTATCCACGTGTCACCTAGTTGCCCCTGGCAAAACACTTTTTACCAATGCTAATCAGTGTGTTTTATCCAGTTTTTATTCTTAGAGAGTTACCTGGGTCATATAACCAGTATGTCAGAGGTAGGACTTGAATCATCTAGGTTTTCCAGACTTCAAGGATACTTTTCTATCCATTCTATCACACTGTTTTTCTCAGATAGGTTAGAGGGCTTAAACAAGGTCTTACAACTAGTAAGGGTTAGCTTCAAAATATTAACTCAGGTTTCCTGGTAATAGTTCCAGAGCTCTTTTCCTGTCCCAACATTGCCTCTCTTTCTAGTGACTTCTGCTTATATTTAGAAAGATTCTAATCAGATATTTATTCTAGTTTAAATTAGTGGGAAATCCAGGGTTCATTTTCATCTCTAGGCATATTCAGTCACTGGGCACTTCAATATATACAAAGCCATGGTGGAGGCACTTTCGGTAAAAAGTAATCTATCTATTGCCTCCCTGTAATTATTGGTTCAATATGATAGCAAATGCTAGTTAAGAAACGACTCCATAATTCTGAGCTATACTTCCTATCAGGTAATTGTTACAGCTCATTTCACAAATTCTTAATTTAATATGTAAAAATTGTGTCTTGCTAAATCTAAATTAGATTTCGATTAAGGATTCTTAATTTGTAGTGAGAGTAATTGAAATAAATGTAATTATAGTTTGTGATTGGTTATAGCATTCTAACACGGTGCAAGCTTACCAAGATTTTTCCCCAATGGCATTTTCTTTATGGAACCACTAAAATTTATGTTATTCTAAGATGGTATAAATAAGAGAAACAGCACTATGAGTAATAAAAATGTTTCCCTTTTGTCTGTCACCATCATGTCATATATGATAATTCAGGAAATACTATATAGCTCAGGGATCAACTTATAGCTGAAGTTCTTTTCTTTCTCCCCTCATTATTCAAACTTTTTTTTCTAAAGTGCAAATTATGTTTTCCCCTTCAGAAATTCACAAAGAAAAGGCTGAAAAGCAGGAAAAACCTGAAAAGAAAATAGCACCTAAAGGTAATTGTTTTTATTTGTTTCTCATTATTTGTGTTCAGGATATATTCTTTTCATATCACCTTCTTTGAGCAGGTTGAAATATATTTTATTTTAATGAGACATATAGGAGGGAAGAAAATAAATAAGGCTAATTTGACTATCTTCAAAATATGTTACTTCAGAAATATGAACAAAACAATGCTAACTTTATGCCAACCCAGGAGCACCACATATTCAGATATAGAGTAAGAATACATAGTGATGTGTCCTTTTTATGTAAATCGTGAATACAATGAAACTTTAATTCTTGATCCTTTTATGGTAAGTTTATGGCATTCTAAAATTAAGTTGTTTTTGAATAGCAGAGAAGTAATTGTTCTATCTATATGTCTAAAATTTAAAAATCCAAATAATAATTATAATGATCATAATATTTCACATTTCTAAAGTTTTTGCTTTATATATATTGTCTCATTTAATCCCCATAGTATCTAATGAGATTAAATTTGATTCTGCCAGAATTTATTAAGCATACACATTGTGAAGCTTTGGTAATACAAGGACAAAAATGAAGCAGTCTGTGACTTCAAAGAGCTTACATTCCACTAGATGGAAACAAAATACACACAGATAGACACATAGAAGCCATATATAAAGTAAACATTTTTTTATCGGGAGCACTAACAATATGTGTTTGTAGGAGAAAAGGCTTGGAGGAGGTAGCTTCAGTTAAGCCTTGAAAAGAATTAAGAATTCCAAGGAGGAAGAGTAAGATAAATCCAGGCATGAGGGGCGCATATGTAAAAAAAAAATAGTCAGGAGATAGGTCAAATTGGCTAGAAAATGCAGGTTATGGTAGAGAATAATGTGAAATTAATTTAGAAAGATGTGTTGATTTTGTATGGTGTTCATAGCTGTAATCCTGGCTAGTGGGGGAGGCTGGAGATTGTGGATTGCTTGAGCTAGGAAGTCTTAATTTCAGTGGACTAAAGCTAAATGGGTATCTGCACCAAATCTGATAATAAATATAGTGAGCCTCCAGGAACAGTGTCACCAGAAGGCCTAGAGAGGGGTGAAAAGACTCAGGATGGAAACAGGGTAAACCAACATCCCACTGCCAATCAGTGGTGGGAGTTGGCCCATGAATGGAACCCTGGACAAGATAGTGGAAAGAGAGGGTGTAGGAGAGAGGGAACTAGAGGAGAATGAGGTAGAGAAAGAGAGGAAGTATGAGAAAAAGAGAAAAACAGGAAGAAAAGAAAGGAGGGAGGGAGGGAAGCAAGGAAGGCAAAAAAGAAAATAGTGTGCTTTATCCTATAGGCAATGGGAATTCATAGAAGCCCCTTGAGTATGTGAGTGATATGGAAGATATATCCCTCTCAGTCAAGAGGAATTATAATAACTTCAAAATATGTGGCAGTTTAATGATTTTGAGCTGCTTATAGCAGTTTTATATTTGTTGAGGGCATGCCATTTGGATGCATATTTGGTTGCTTTTTATGAAGCCATTGGATAATAAACACAGGGCTAAAAGGAACTTTTAAAAATCATCATTAATTGATAACAGTCTTAAGAAATGATGGGATTTCTCAACTCTAAAAGTGCCATTTAAGAGCCCTTGTTCCTGGATTCCAAATTCCGGGCTTTGTTTTTTTCACTGTACTACACTGCTAAAATGTAACACAGATCATTGAAACACATGTTTTCAACTTCCATTTCCCATGCCAGAAAATACTTTTGAGTATGTTTAGGGGAAAATGCAAAGGGATAATATGACCCAATTTGGACTTGCCATGTCCCATAATATTTCCTTTATGTGTACATGCAGCATGGAAGGCCGAGGGTGACAATGTGAACATCGAATGTTCCTTCAATAGAATTTCATCCAGGAACAGGACCAGAAAACCACCCAGAGATATATACTTGTCTTTGCCTTCCTAACAGCTCCCCTCGACGATGGTGACTCTCTTGGCTGTGATTATTTGAGCAAACCTAAGTTGTGATAGACTAATAAAAACAGGAGAAGCTTCCAACCATTCTTCTTACTGTTGTATTCACAACTTTCCCTGTCTCATTAGTGACTCCCTGATTTGTATGCCCTCGTAAAATGAAGAATATTTAATAGCCACTATATTTGTGTGATGTGAGTAAAAATTAAAAGAAGTTCCAAGTGTTAAGCCTTTGGGTGTAGTTCAACATATCATATGGAATAATTAATATTGTCTATAATAGAACTGTGTACTACAAAATTAGTTGTAATAACTACCAAATATAAGTAATACAAAACTAGTTTTTGATTAACCTTGAGCTATGTTAATATTTGAATCATTGTGATAGTGCTCCACTTTTGCTAAATCATCTTTCTCTGAAGAGCTCAAGACACTTTATTGATATGGCCTCTTTAAGCTTAACAGTGCCCCATATGTTCCAGATTGTTCAGCCAATCCTCATTTAAAACAGGACACTAACCCTTACTCATCTGGAACCTATTTTTATTTCTACTTAGGGGATTAATGTCTGCTTACCAAATTCTCTCCCCCCCTTCCTCTCTCCCTCCCTCCCATCCTCCCTCACTTTCTCTCTCTCTCTCTATCTCCCTTCTCCCATCTCCTCCTCGCCCCCTTCTCCTCTCTCTTTGTTCTTGCTTCTTTGTTCAGGGAAGTTTGACATAGTTTGGAAGTCCTATTTCCCTATGCAAACTAAATTTACATATCCTTGTTTGTGTGTTTCCATGTGGATATATGATCAAGGAGAAACACAGGGGTTTGGGGATTCTTTTTTTATCTTTCTTTAGGTTTTACTGCTCAGTTAATGGTGTTGCTCCTGGGTTGTATGTAGCTATGCAGATGGCACCATTTGTTTTTTTGGACCTGGCTCTATTTGGAGCACGCTGTCAAAGGCTTCGAGCAGGGTACTGTAGAGTGGGTTTATTAAACTGTCAAAAGAGCTAGTGAGCATTGAATAATTAAAGCAGTGAATTTGGCTGCAAGTCCCCGATTTCTTAGAGCCTATCCTAGAGTTAAGGAGGTTGAGTAGTCTGGATACGTTTCCTGAATAGCCCAGATATATTTTGGGATACTGAATGTTTCTCAATAATGAGGGAATGCAGTTTAATGGTTACAGAACAGGGCAGTGGATTAGATAGATAGATTTTAAACCTTACTCTGCACATCGGCTTCTAGTATGATCAAGGTTAAGAGACTGTACATAATTTGTAAGGTTGCTCATTTATCAACAGGAGTGTACTAGAATCTTCCTATTTTTGTAGAAATAAATGTGTGTTTACACACATACATATGTATACAGAAATGTGCATTTATATACACACACATATTATGTTTATACGTCATGGTGCATTAGTTTCTCTGTGTGAGGCTATATTTAAAAGTACTTTAACTCCCCCACAAAATATACATTGTAGAATGTTATAATAGTAGCTAGTGTTATGTAAAAGGGGATGATGAATTGGTTGTTCATCAAGGGTCTATGAAGTAAATCTGACTTTTAAAGGTATAAACACATTATATTGGGTGTTTTTGCAGGATGAATTTCGGATTTTAGAGAAATCAGATATTTTATTCAGACCGTTTTTTAGGAGAAAGTTTTGATTTGGGGGAAATCAGATACTTCTCTCCTTATTGTCTTAATTTTGATTCATTTTCCATGATGCATTTTGTAAGATCTGATAGTTTTAGAAGTGTAATGGACCTTAGAAATTAAATAGTTCATCAATGTCCTGTTTTTTTTTTTTCAAAGATGTAGAAAAATGAATCACAGAAATGAAGTGATTTGTCTAAGATCTCAATGAAAGTAGCAGAACTGGGAAAACTGTAACTAAGATGGGACAATCAAAGAATTGCCCAAAGACTGGAAATTTGTCCTGGGACATGAAATGTGAAGGGCCACTGGCGAGCTATCCACTCTTCTAAAAAAGAAGGCAAAGCAGGACCTAGTAGTAAAGAGTGGAGTGGAATTATAGACAGGTTGAACCAAAAATAGTATGGTGAGATCAGGCAAGGAAGCTTAATTGTGATAGGGAGAAGAGTGGGACATACCCTTTAGAAAGGTCAGGTCTGGAGGGGTCTAAGTTCCAGGCTGCTCTAATTCCATGAGCACGGAGTTAAGCCAAGGCCTGGCTCAGCAATCAAATCTCCTTAGTGCAGACAACAGATTGCCCTTAAAACAAACAAACAAAACCTCAATATTTTCAAGCTTTTATTGAACCCTAAAGTCCTTCAGAACCTTACTGAGAATTATGGTTCCATGTATTGTCTGCAATTTGTTTAGTGTTCCAGCTCTATTCTTCAAAACTAGGACTTCTCCCGATATGTATCTGATTTAACATTTAAAAAATGTGAATCATTTGACTTGTGCTGCTTTCTTCTTAAGCTAATGGTTGACTCTGCAAGTTATAAATAACCAAGCACTATAGTAAGCATGAAAACAAAAGCACAGAAAAATTAAATACTTTCAGTAATAATACTTTTGTGTAATAATAAATACTTTTGTGTAATAATAGGGGAAATAGAGCTCACAGTGAAACTTGGGTTTTTTAATTTGCATATTATCACTCTAACTTTTTGAATAGTCAATGTATTTTGCTTCTTTTTTGAGAAAAAAGAAATGTGTTTACATCATTCCTTATACTGGAGTACCTTTCCGCTTTATGACCAAGTTATTTATCTTATCAGTATAGTGATATGATAAAATAAAGAATAAATATTATTTTAATATTTCAGCAAGAAATGACTGATTACAAAGGAGTATACCTATATGTGGGGAATACATACAAACCTTCCAGTTTTGTGTACAAAAAAAATGAAAATAGGAAATATGTTGTGTCTTGGAGGGTTTTTAGAATAAGCATTTACTGCTTATTCCTTCTTAAATCAATAAGACATGAGAGGTCTAAGCTTCATATATGTCTGAGCTAATGCACTGCAATACTTTTCCCAGCTTTATACTTTTGGCCAATCAATCAAAAGTCAGATTGACTTTCAGTGACCTATTATAGGATGCCCTAATACCTTTCATCATATTCACTAGGAAATATTTTATTTTCCTTGTCACCAAAGATTTTTTCTCATCTTGACATTAACTCAGTAAAACTCCTTTGGCAGATTATATTAGGTGATTTTCTGAAAATAGGTCCCTAATTGCCCAAATTTGTTTAAAAAATGCATTATTTATTGCTTTTTTCCACCAAAAAATTTCTGAAGGAATTTATTGTAAAATTTATTCCTGTGCACTGATGGATCCATAATCTCTTTGCTATGAGCTCTCCATCCACAAATATATATAGTACCTATCCATTCCTATTAATATTACTCAATGTTGGTCCATGTTTCCAAAATAGTCTATAGAGGATCTATTCAGTACCTTATAGTCTTTCCTCTGGCTGTTGTAATATTTTGTGATTACTTGTATGACTCATGAAATATGTAAAAATGGATCATTCAAATATTTAAGCTTGGAGTTAGGAAGAACTGAGTTCAAATTGGGCCACAGATATTTGTGTGAACCAGGGCAAATCATTTAACCATGTTTTCCTTAGTTTCCTCTTCTATAAAATGAGCTAAAAAAGGAAATGGCAAACCACTCCAGTATCTTTGCTAATAAAACCCCAAATGGGATCATGAAGAGCCAGACACAAGTGAAAAAATAACAATGTTGATTAAATAAATTAAGTAACCCTTTCTGTTAAATATTTTGCAAAAATTTAAAGTTGTTAATGTACAGAATTTGCTCATGAAAGTGATATTTTTGTAGTTTCCAATTTTTAATAAAAACTTTATTTTCAAAATTTTTGTTTTCATATGCTTTACACAGAGACAAAGAAATCAAAGTTTAGAAATGAAAGGCTGTTTTCATTTTAAAGTGAGGATACTATTATTCTGTTTATGAACAAATGACAAACTCCATAATTTATTTAGCTAGATGTAAACCAAGTAGGAAACTAGGAAATTTTATGAACCTTAATAAGTAGAAAGGATTAAAAAGACTTGTGTCAATCAAATTGTCCACAAAAGGTGACATTCTCAAAATCCTTTGACTTTTTTTTTTTTTTTTTGGTGAGGCAATTGGGGTTAAGTGACTTGCCCATGGTCACACAGCTAGTAAGTGTCAAGTGTCTGAGGCAAAACTTGAACTCAGGTCCTCCTGACTCAAGGGCCAGTGTTCTATCCACTGTTCCA
The DNA here is from genome assembly GCF_019393635.1 of Dromiciops gliroides. NCBI lineage: Eukaryota > Metazoa > Chordata > Mammalia > Microbiotheria > Microbiotheriidae > Dromiciops > Dromiciops gliroides. Next base: position 357,162,168 of record NC_057864.1, on the reverse strand, counting down.
CCTAAGCTGCCCTTAATCCTTTGACTTTTTGAGTGTCGTTATTTCCTAAAATTTTACCATGAAATTAGAGTAACTGATTTCTTCCTCATTCCAAGACTTACTATTTCCTTTCCAATTGTGCTAGGAAAAAAATCCCCAAACAGACCATTTTGGTAACTTCATAGTCTGGACTATGCACACTAATTCAGTTTTGAGAATCCTTTCAGATGTAGCATATATCTAAAGTGTATTACTGGCCTCAAAATGCTTCAAGCACATAATGAATAATTTGGTTGCTAACCCATAGAAATATCTGGCTGTAGTCTAAAACTCTGGCCAACACCCTCAAGGGTGACATGGAGATGTGGTCACTCATACATTCTTGAGCTCCTTTCCTTTGATAGTCCTACTTTCTCCCACTATACTTTATCATAGTATGTTTTTTTCCTTTTCTTTTTTCCTCTGCTTAAAAACTACTTATTTTGTGGCTATAAAAAATAGAAAATCAAAATTAAAGCAGGTAAGAGCATTCTACCTAGAACTGTGTTATCACCTATTTTATAGTAATTGTTTACATATGAAAGAAAACTAGAATCCTACTTGTTTATACATGGTATAAAGTGAAGATTATTCAGTAAATTAATTGTATTGGACTAAGATGCTCCTATGCTCCAAATAAATAACTGGCAATACATGCAAAATATTCCATAATCATAGTTCCCCTTACCTCTGCAATGAAGACACAGATAAATATTGGTGCCAATCTTGTCAAGGTAATTATTCAATTTTCAATTTTCTTTACATTATGTTCCTTGTGTATATTTTTTCCTGGTTCTATCTTCTCATGCTTCTCTTAATTCTTTATGGTCATTATTTCTTAAGTCATCAATTACAGTGATGTACCACAATTTATCTAAACATTCCCTAATTAATGACCATCCACTTTATTTCTACTACTTTGCTACGAACAAAATACTTCTTTGAATATTTTGGTCTATAGAGGTGCTTTCTTTGCCTTTCTTGGGAATTATGCTTGACTGTAGGATTTGGGGGCCAAAGGATCTAGACATTTTAATTAATTGTTAAAATATAATTTCAAATTGCTTTCCCTAATTGTTATCCAATTCACAGCTTCAGCAACAATGTAATAGTGTGCTAGTCATGATGAAATCTCTCCAGCATTGACTCTTTCCATATTGGGTCATCTTTGCCAATTTGTTAAGTATGAAGTGAAATCCCTACATTGTTTTAGTTTTATTTTGCATTTCTCTGATTATTAATGATTTGGAGCAGTCTTTATTCAGTGGGGAATGGTTTTTGGTCCATGTATTCAGTTAATATCTTATGTATCTTGGATATTAGACACTTGGTGGAGGTATTTGATGCAGCAGTTTTTTCTCCAACAATACCTACTACTCCTAGCTTCTGGTCTGTTGCAAATGATCATTTTTTAAATCCTTCTCAAAATTTTATTAATGGCACACTTAGGAAATCCCTCAGTAGCCTCAAAATTGTGTCCCTTACATCATGGACTTCCTTTGTATATACTTGCTCTAGATCCACCTGTTCTTCCTGTCTTTGTTTTCTTTTGTCTTTCTCATACTGTACACTTGTCACAATGATGTTATTGTCCAAATGTGTTGACTCTACTTTCACTGATGCACAACATGGTTTGTTGCTGAAATCTTTCCAGGTCCTCTATAATTATCACGTTTTTATTTCCCTCCTTCTAGTTCCATTCTTAGATTGAATGATTTAGTGTGATTTTGTTTAAGTTTCTTATCAAACTTTTGGTAAACTCAGTTTACAAACAATCTACAAAAAACTTCCCAAAGTTATATTATTTATAGACTGTCTCAAAACATAGTAATGATTAGTGTCCTTGGCCCCTTTTCTAACACTTAAATTTTGTCATGTCAGGAGCAGAAGGAGGCTTCTTAAGACTCAAAGGACTCAGGGCTGTGTTTTTCTTTTTATCATTGATTGCAGTTACAAAAAAAAAAAATTATAATCTATTGGCTAACCTAATGGTGATGAACTTCCCCTCCATAACTAGTTATTCTAGTCCAAAATCTTTCACCAAGATCCCCCCTGAAGCCTTTTCCAGGTAGTAGAACCTGCCTGCACTTGTATTCTGCAGTTTGGGCATAAGTTTCCAAAGTCACTTACACCACAAGGAAATATCACAATAGTATTTTAAAGAGTCAGCATATATGATACAAGAATAATTAGGGAGGAAAAAATGACTTTGGAATTCAAATTGTTTGGATGAGATCAGACATAAGTAAATTTGCCAGATATTTACTTAGTAATAAATGTAGTTTTATTACAAAAAAGAAACCTAAATTTTCTAAATAATATGATTCACCTCCTATGAATATATATTTTACTTTGGAGTGAAAACCTCTTAATTATAGAGTCTGAATTGAGCCACTGATGTGACATGATACAGGAAAGGCAGGGGCAGCTAGGGGGCACAGTGGATAAAGCACTGGCCCTGGATTTAGGAGGACCTGAGTTCAAATCCGGTCTCAGACACTTGACACTACCTGTGTAACCCTGGGCAAGTCACTTAACCCTCATTTCCCTGCAAAAAAAAATAAATAAAGATACAGAAAAGACACTGTAGGATGTGGAAAGAACACCAGACAGAGTAGGGAGAGCTTAGTTCCAATTCACAGTTTGTCCAATGTTTGGCAAATCAGTTAACCTTCCTGGGCCTCTGTTATGCCATTGATAAGATGGGAGACTTGGTCTAGATGATTTCTAAGACCTCAATTCTATAGTTTTTATCACATTCAAAACTGTGAATCTGCTTGGTAGACATGGTAGGACAACAGTTTCCTAAAGCATTTCCTCTTATCCAAACAGTTTTATTCCCCCACATAACTTCCTTGGACCTTCCCTAGTGACTTCCCAAATGAAGTTTCTTTCCCTTTTAAAATATGAGTGGTCCCACTTCTCTGGCACAACTTTCTAACCTGAAGCCAGTAAAAATCCCAAGGTGGGTTCTGGGCCTCTTAGACCAAGGAAGTCATTATACCCTGATCACTGATCCTGATGATTAACCAGACACATTTCCATATGTAGATGAGGGGACTGGTATCCAGAGAAAATAAGTGCCTCTATATCCTTATTGCATATTCTTGCTGTGTTAGAGCAAAGTAAACCTTCTCTGTTAAATGTTCAGTTACTCAGACATGCCTCATTTCATCTCAACATGGAACCAGAACTAAGGAGAGTGCTGGCTTTGGAACCATGCCTACAGTATTAGAGAAGGATAGTGAAAAGTGTCAGAAAAGATTCCAATCTAATGGGCCTGTGATAGTCTCTCAGCGTTCACTCTTCAGGTGTATAGAGCATGTATATTAGAGCCCAGGATTTGTCATCCCAAATTAGATTAGATATCTGAAAGTATCTAGGATTATGGTCAGTGGTGGATCAGAAATGGCTCCTCACCATTAGGGTTTTCAAAGTGTCCTGTGGACTCATACTTTCATATCTTTATAAATGGTACTTTAGTTTGAGTGAAATGTGCAATTATTTCATCAGTGCAAAAAACCCATTTGAAAATTCTATTTTCAAAGGAAGTTCCAAAAAAAGAAGGGAACAAGGGTAGAGAGGAAAATGTTATAAGGTAAAACCTTACCTAAAAGTAAAATTAAGTAAGATCCCGTCTCTGAAGTGGAGCTATTGAATTTACTTAGATTACTTTCCTTTCATCCTTGAATATCTTCCATGCCCCCAACTTTGAGCAGAATATACAAGTTTTTCCCGCCTAGCTTTTATAATTTCCAGCTTTGGTGAACTTTGTTAGCAGTTGCCCCAATCCTGTAACTACTTAGTGAGAGCAGTTGATGAGATAGAATTTTGTTTAATTAAAATCAGTTGATCTTAAATTGAAGAATGGTACTACCTCAGAAAAAACTCAGTGTTCAGAAGGGCTTTTAAAATCCGTCTTGATGCATTTTATTCAATTACTAAGAAGAGAGAGGGGGGCAAAGTATCCTGGTCTTACTCAGGGACCAATATTCCTATTACTCCAGCTCTAGCTTGGGCAGTAGTGTTGTGCCTGATTAAGAACTGTAGGGTCAAGCTTACTGCTTGCACTTAATTCTATTTCAGCAAAGGACACCCAACCCAACTGGCAAGCATTCAGGGCCAAGAGCACTGTGAAAGAACCCACGGCAGCTGGCAGAGGGCTACAGGGAGAACCATATGGGGACAGTTAGAAGGAGCTCTTGGAGCCGAGTTGAGCTGAAAGTCCTGGTTGGGGAAAGGTCAGCCTTTGGACAAGCAGAGCTATGCCAAGTTGCTTGCCAAATATTAAAACCATTCCAAATGGTGGACTCCTTTTCTTTTTAATTATCAGCATGGCTAAGGGACTTTTGTGTCTTATAAATAAGAATGACAAACAAATTAAGCTCTAGCAGGTGCAAAAAGCTTATTTTGTCCTGAGCTAAAAATGTACCAGCTAAGATGTAACTTGTCAAACTGTGTCAGTAGAAAGAAGGGTTGATGTTGATATTTTTGTTTTTGTTGTTTTCCCCTCTTGCTTTTATATTTTTAGATATTGAATCCAAGCTGAGAGGGACAAAAAGAGAGTGGTTACTACTGAAAATTAGTTTTATGTCAGAATGATTCTAGTCCTGAAATTGGATTGGATTCTTATGATGATTTTCATGAGAGAAATACACCAAGCTTGGAGTTTGCTTAATCTCTCTAGTGCTTGAAGTTTCCTCCCAAGATGCTGTAGTGGCTGGTTTCCATTTTGAAGAGCTCCCTGGGGTACTTAGGTACAGCTGCTTCTCTAAGCAGTATTATGCTGCCACTTCTGAGGATAATGAAATTTCAGTGTACAGTAACTGGGTCTGCAAATCAAAACTTACACTGGGAGTAACCAGGCCTTCCCTAGGGCAGTGAGGATAAGGCATTAATATGCTAATCTAAGGTTGAATTCAGCCCAGTTGCTCTTTTGATTTTGTATTAATTCTCTCATTTATGTCCATGTGCCCATCAATCTGAAAAACCTTGAATAGAATGGACAACCATCTGTCTGAGGTGGGTTAGGGCCAGTCCTTCCTGGAGGCAGAAAGATAGACAAGGCATTCTCTTGAGAATCTTTCTAATCAAGGTACAGAAAGAATGTCTTATCACAGCCAAACTTGTTACTCTTGGAGGAGCTTTAACAAGGTTGTCTTTTACTGTTATTATTATGTTTTTGTTTTAACTGAGTCATATTATAAAATCTAAGCTAAACGAGTTCTGTGTTGGTGTTTCATTGGTGAAAAATATGCATTAATAAGGCCTAATCAAAAGGACCATAAGCAAATCTAGTGGGTGGACCAATCCTAATGATCCTGCAAAGTATGCTGGTTCCCCTAATCTATAATATATTTACAGCAATGGAAAAGATGTTAGAAATGGAGATAAAAGGCACTCACTTCATTTCTTAGGGCCCTGTTGTCTGATCATCAAAACGGAATGCCAATATTGGAGATATATCTATTTCAAAAGATTGTTTTGAGAATCAAATGTAATAAAGATCTTATTTCCCTTATTTTGTGACATGCTGTTATTTTATTGGAAGTTTAATAAAGTTAGTTTTATCTGATATCAAAAAGAGTCTTTTGACTATTGAGTCAAAAGGGCACCTAGCAGCTGGCAGAGAGCTGCAGGGAGAACCATATGGGGACAGTTAGAGAGGAGCTCTTATAGCTGAGTTGAGCTGAAAGTCCTGATTGGGGAAAGGCCAGCCTTTGGGCAAATGGGGGTATGCCAACTTGCTTGCCAAGTATTTCGATGATAAAACCTTTTGGCTTTAGAGTTAAAAGACTAGATATGTGACAAGATATGTGACTGAGCAAATCATTTAAACACTCTACTTTTTTAAAATCTATAAAATAGGCATGACAGTTTTTTTCTGTTTTACAAATCGGTAGCTTAAGGTTTATAAATCTTAAAATGGTCATGTTTGAATTATTCATATTATTAAAAATAACCTAAAAGATAAAGAGCAACATAAAAGCAGATTTAAATATATTTATCTACCCCTCTTTTGTCCCTAGTCATTATGATACTGATCCCTGTCTCTGTGTATATGTGTATATGTCTAAGTGTGATAAAAACAAACATCCAGGTCTAGCTACTTGGACTGTTACATGGAAATATAAGAAAAGCTTTTCTCATCTTTCAGAGCTTCACATTCCATTGCCAGAAATGGTTAGAGGCTTGAAAGAGCTGAAGGGTATTCTCTTACCTTTTTGGACTCTTCTCTATTAATGTTGGTTTTAATAACAGCCTACTCTGGGTTCTTGGTTAAAAGTGGAAGTGATAAAAGAAATCTATAAATATCAGAAAAGTCTCTGATGCCAGCATCAGCATAAAAGAGACTTTATGATGGCATTAGCATCATATGACTTACATATATTTTATCTGACAAGCAAGTAATGAAATTACACATTTGTTCAAATATCTTTTTACACTTCTGTTTTCTTCTGAGTGTTTAAAAAAGTATGATTGATTGAAGTGATAAAAAGAAATATGTATAATATGATTTGACATATATATGTATATATATATATATATGTATATATATACATACCTAATAGTAGCCTTTTCTAGGGTGAATTGCAGAGGGAGGGAGAAAAAAACAAAAAGTGTACATCAAAGACCAAAAGAAAACTTAGAAGGAACACAGAAAAGGAAGGTAACTTTGAAAAATGATGCATAGGATTTATTGCAAAGTTTTTTTAAAAATGTGAAATGGAAATTCATGGTTTTATATTGAATCCTCTTTTTATGTTGTACTGTGTACATGGAAATGTGCTTTTTTGTCTTTATTTATTTAAGTTCAAAATGAATATTTTATTTTAAAAAAGAAAAAAAAGTGCTGTTGATGCTTTTTTCACATCTTATACTACACTTGCCCCCTACCCTCTAAGTAGATAGATGTTCTCTCTTGGAACTAGTATAAACCCACAAAGGTTTGTGTTTGTTAATAATTTTTAAATATGCAATAAAAAACCTCTAGGAACTGAAAATCTGTGTTACATAAAATGTATTATTTCACTTTTAATAAAATATATTATTTATTTCTTTACAGTAACTCACAAGGAAAAACCTGAAAAAGAAAAACCAGAAAAGAAAGGTAGAAAATTATTATTATTGTTATATAATTTTATTTTACTTTTGATAGACTTCTTTATTCAAATCTTTTCTTCTCTGTTTTCTGGTGCAAATGTTCAGGCCATTTGGGTTAGAGTTTTACTGATTCATGGTTTTCAGGAGTCTCAAACTATAGAACTCTGATGGTTTAGGGAGGTGATCTGTGATTCTTTGTTTGGGGGGGGGGTTGAGGCAATGAGGGTTAAGTGACTTGTCCAGGGTCACACAGCTAGTATGTGTCAAGTGTCTGGGGTTAAATTTGAACTCAGTTGCTCCTGAATCCAGGGCTGGTGTTTTATCTACTGTGTCACCTAGCTGCCCCATGATCTGTGATTCTTAAAGGCTATTTCAGCAAAGGGCAAGTTTTGGGATATTCTACCATTCTGAAAAGTCATCAGTCATGGGCCTACACCTGTTAAGCACTTGGCACAATGTCTTGCACTTAGTAGGTACTATATAAATTCTTATTACCTTCCCTTCTTCCCACAACAAATGTGTCTGTATTGTCCAAAGACTAACCTGCCTACCCATGGAGAACACAGTGGAAAGAATACTGGAATTCAAATCAAATTTCTGACTCTTTTATCATCTCTTTCATCTTGGGAAACACATAAACCTGCCTGGGCTTTAGTTTTTCCATTCCTAAAATTAGGGAATTGGACTAGATGATATCTGACAGCCCTTCTAGCTCTAGCTCTATAATTCTTAGGTATTATGATTTTTTTCTTTCCTTCCTTCCTTCCTTCCTTCCTTCCTTCCTTCCTTCCTTCCTTCCTTCCTTCCTTCCTTCCTTCCTTCCTTCCTTCCTTCCTTCCTTCCTTCCTTCCTTCCTTCCTTCCTTCCTTCCTTCCTTCCTTCTTCTCTCCCTCCCTTCCCCCCCATCCTTGGTTCATTCCTTCCCTTTCCCTACTTCCCTTCTTCCTTCCTTCCTTTTCTTGATTGCTTGATTGTGATTGCTCACCACAACTCATGGAGAATGTCTACTAAGGTATCGAGGGGTTGAAATCTGTGACAATGTAGAAACAACCCACACTGAATGAAATCCTGTATCACCAAAAATATTAAAATAACCTTCTAGGGCTGCAAAGTCCTCTGATAGTTAAAGATTCTTTTGAAGATATTTGTGTCTTAATTCGTTTATTTACTTCAAATTTGTGCATTTCATTCTGAAATGTTTACTTTTTTCTTCATATTTTTTCTAGTTATGATCTAAATGGATTTCATATGTTCATCTTTAAATCTATTGAGAAAGGAGTGCCCACTTGCTTTTTCTTTTTTCTTTTTTTTTTTGATGAGGCAATTGGGGTTAAGTGACTTGCCTAGGGTCACACAGCTAGTAAGTGTTAAGTGTCTGAGGCCAGATCCGAACTCAGGTCCTCCTGACTCCAGGGCTGGTGCTCTATCCACTGTGCCATCTAGCTGCCCCCACTTGCTTTTTCTTAAGGAATGTATCCTCCACTAAAGTTTCCCTCTTTATGCCTCACCATGGAGATGACACTGGGTTCTCAAAGGTTATACCAATGAAATATTATCTCTGGCAGAGCCTGCCAGTCTGGAAAGACTTCAAGTACTAGCTTCAGTGTAAGATAATATTCATGTAATCTGAGGAACAGCCTTTATAAACTTAGAGGAAAGAGAAACATACCAGGTTGGAAACAGTATGATAATTTTTTTTGGCTATAACAATTCTCAATCATCTATGATCACTGAAGAGTTATAACCTAACAGTGGATAGAATATCTGCTGTTTTTAGATCATGGGTTTTTGAAGTTTTGAAAAGTATTAACAACTTTTGCTTAAATTTCAGGCTATGTATATTCAGGTTTAATCACATGAGTATATAATCATATTATCTAGATTATTGGCTTTTTCTAGCCTCTAAGATGTTTATATTCATGTTTTTTTCAAACAAAGAAGATTCACTGCTCTTTAAAATGTAAATTTTCCAGAAAATTCACCAAATGAAAAAAAAATAGTTGTACTATAGAAATTGGATGGACACACATTTCTATTTACCAGATATCCCATACCAATTATAGTACATATATTTATTGCTTTTAAATCTTGTCCATGTTTCTTTCCTAGGGCAAGATAAGTTACTAAGGCATTCATGATAATAGTGCATGAATGGAGTCCTGTTCAATTCAAGTTAGCTCAGTCCTTTTGAAACTTAGGCCATTCATATCATATGATTTAATAAGTGGAAAGTCAGGAAGGGGCAGTGGAAATGGCTGTCTGGTAGGTTGATGAGGGAGAATATAAGGGCAGTTGGAAAGGAGGGGTATACTAATTCTGTTCTTCATGGCTCTGAAACTAACTACATTAATCTCTAAACCCTCAACAAGACTGGGATTTGAAATCAGTGGTATTTTGACATCTGTGTACTTGGAATGCTGGCTTGAAATATATCTGTGGAAAGAAAGTTCCATTAAAGACTGAAATTTATTTTTTAAAAAAGAATTTTCCTTAAATACCTGGGGTGACTATTATAAGCATGTTTTCTATTTAAATTGTATTAGCAACTATTATGTTCATTGCTATTCCTGTTCTTGAAAAATATAGAATTGGACTCCTATTGTCTTTCCAATAATTTCCTAAATATTAGTAGGCAAAACATTAAATGTAATAATGTGACTGGCTTGCTCTCCCAAACACATTAGACACATACACACTCTCTCTTCCTCTTCCTTTCCCTCTCCCCCTCCCTCTCCCTTTCCCTCTCTCTCACCTTCTTTCTCATCCTCTCTTCTCCCTCTCTTCCTCTCCCCACTCTCTCCACTAATTTACTGTCTATCTCTTGTATTCATCCCATGATTTTTAAATTTCCCTTCCCTTTTCTCCATATATACTACATGAAGTAGGAAGAAGATTTTTAAAGTATGGAAGTTAGAAAATGGGATCCTAAAAGCTGACTACAGTATAAAGGCTTTGAACTGCAAACAAAATGAGTATACTGCATGGTAACTCCTACCACGACTTTGATTTAGTCACATGGATCCCAAGAGTTGGTAGGGTAGCAGTATATAAAAGCAAGCTCTTTTTAGAATCCTGCTGTCTCAAATTCATCATGTTCTTACTGCTTTTTCAGAGGTAGAAATTTATGAGCTAGTTATTTTGATTAGAATTTTAGCAAGATCTACTGGAAGAAATATTTTATATTTGAAATGGAATAAAAATCACTGGACATCACAATTTATAATACACAACACACAAATTACATTAGCAAGTTGTTTATTTTCCCAACCTCTGGAGATTTACTCTGTTTCAGAGTTTATATAACTACCTTGGCAAAATATGACCATCACACATCATTTATTTGCGATGTTTTCCTAAAGGAACAGTCATTTTACTTCAAAGGTAGAATTCATACTATATTATTATGCTCCCACCAGTTAAACACAATTTTGACAGTAGTAGCATCAATGATGATAATAATAATAATAATAACAACTACAATAACAATAACAATAATAATAGCTAGCATTTGATTCTCACATTGACCCAGGGATGTAGATTGGTATAATTATCTCTATTTTACAGTTGATGAAACTGAGTCAAGGTGAGTTTAGTTTATATACTTTCCCAGGCTTACACAACTAGGAAGTTTCTAAGGCAGGATTCAAACTCAAGTCTTCCTGGCTTAATCAATGCTACCCACTGCCTCACCCAACTGCCAAGCAGATTTACCTTCCTAATTATTTTTTTCACTTGAGTTAAAAATCAGTTTATTATCCTTGGAAACACTTCTTGATCAAACCAGTGGGACTTGGGGAGAGAAAGCATGGTTTTGAGAGAGAATTTATTAAAGGAGCTAAGGAAGCAGTATATAAAAAATGACTGTAGGTATGTGGAAAATTAGGACTTTACTGAATTCTTCAATTCTGTACTGACTTCTACAATTGTAAAAGAATGATCCATTTCATGTTTGTAAAGATTTTCTCAAACAGAGCAAACAACACTCAATAAATAATCAAGTAATTAAACATTTAAAAATTCACAAAATTAATTGATGGGTACTTTTCATGAAAGTGCCATCCTTCAGTAATCATAGTTATAATTGCAATAAGAAATTCATTTCCTATTGGGTCTAATGGCTGATGATTGGATATGAATAAATGATTTGAGTATCACCACCCCCTAGGCACTCAATAAATACTAAGTATTATTATTGCCTTTGTACTAGAAAGGACTCCAACATGAATATGCTGGAGCCAGATCATACCAGCTCATAAAAGCTGATTATTAAATTTTCCAAGTGAAATTTTACACCTCAGAAATCAGGAAATGCTACAATTCTGGGCTTGATTCATTTATTCATCTATTTATTTGTTTACCTCTTCATATATTTATTTTTTATTTGTTCTTCTACTCATTCATCTATTTGTTTGTTCCCTTTTTTTGTTTATTTGTTTGTTTATTTAGTGAGGCAAGTTGTCTCAACTTAAGAAAGTGTTGGAGACAATGTTAATATGCATATTAAACTTAAAAGTATGTCATGCATACATTTCCCCACCAAAGAGGCAGTTTTTAAACATTTACCAGTGTATTCCTGGTTCCAGAGAGAATATATAGTAAAATCTTCTTAAATAGATAAGAAAAGAAATGCCCAAATAAGTAAAATGATAAAACTGATGTCGTCTTACTTAATGGAAGAATTGGGTTTAGAAACCATGTCTGGATTATGCTATTCTAGTACATTCCCATACTTTTCAACATACTATGAATGTGATCCATTCAAATGATATTGTATAGTATTTGATCCCTGATACCCAGAATTTAGACACTAAAGCCAATGACTAGAGGAGCCTGTAAGATAATACTGAAGGTTGATGTATGAATGATTGGATTTTTTGATAATAGAGGAACTCTAATATAGTTTATGTGACTGAAATAAAAATGTTCATGAACAAAAATTACTCAAGCTACAATCCCTATCAGTTTAACTCTCCCACCCAGAACCCTTGTTGCTCAATCCAAGATAACCTGTTGTCCCCCTCTTGATGTTTAAATGTCTTCTATTGTTTTGAATTTGATTCAGTAACTGTAGAAGACCATCAATTAATTTTTAGAAGGTTTGTACCAATATTGATGAAATTACAGATCCTAAAATTAATGTGTTAGATTAAAACTGAGGCATAGTTTATCAGCTCACATAAAGCAACAGCTATTGCATAATGCATATTATAAACTACAGTCCTCTTGACTCTAGCTGCCTCTTTGCTGTCTTTTCTTTGAGAGAAGATTCATATTCAAAGACTCCATTTACTTTGGAAAAGTATAGTCTTCATCTATTGTGATCACTTCTCCTAAATTAATCTACAGAACTTGTCAGAAACATTTAGGAGTACCATGTTAAATTCTGTTTGTTCTCCTTTATTTGTGAAAAAGAGAGAGATTCCTGATGACTCTCCTTTACTAAGAATAATAGCTCATGTTTATATAATACATAAGCTTTCTAGCATGTTCGTCTTGTCAAGGATCACTTACTTAATTACCATTTGAGAGAGGAGTCAAACCCAGGTGTTCCCAACTTCGTGTCATGTGTTCCATCCACTAAACCAAGTAGCTTCTCATTAGGAATAATGAAATGACTGAGGTTATCCCATAGGCTATGTTCCCCAAAGTGGTTGAAATGCAAGGAAGGTCTATTGACAGAAACTTATAAAAGGTACATTAGGAATATTGTTTGGGAACAGATAAAGTCCAGTAGCAGGAGAAAGAAATAATACTTTTCTTTGTAGTCCTGGATTTTGGATTAGTTGAGCAGATCATTTCCTGATTCAGAGTATCATTTAACCTATTATCATTCATTCTTCTTAAGTTGCTTTTGTCTTTAAAAGTCACCAGTTTTCTTATCTACAAAATGGCAACAAAAATACCACCTAACACAGAGATAATTGTGTAAAGTGCTTTGCAAACCTCAAAACACTATACAAATGTTAGCTATTATTACTGTAAGAAAAGTAATTTTCTCATGTGACTTAAACTCCTGCTAATTTTTAATTCTTAAATTCAAACATGATTATTTCTTTTCCTTTCTAGCAAGTCACAAGGACAAACCTGAGAAAAAAGAAAAATCAGAAATGAGAACACTACCCAAAGGTAATTGCTACTGATTCTTTCATTATGTATGTATGTGTGCCTGTGTGTATATGCATATATGCATATGTGTGTGTATATATACATACATATATGTATATATGAACACACATATGCACATACATAGATGAATAGATATATTTTATTAACACATTGATTATTTAATAAATAGCATAATAATTATATGAATCCATTTATACTTCAGGATAGGTTTTGAAAATTGATACAGTTCAATGTGCAAAATAACATATAATTCCAGACTCTTACTTAATACTATTGCTTTCTCTCTGTTGTTTAACTTCAATTTATTTTATATTTAGCTTGTTTGTACATAATTGTATGCAACTGTTCTTCCTTTTTCCCCCTTTTAGACAGGGAGATGAGACCAGGGTCTTTGTTTTATCTTTTTTGGAACTGCCTGAGTTTATCCTAGTGCATGGAACAAAGTAGACTTTTAATAAATACTTAGGAACTGACTGATTCACATATGTCCAAAATAAAGTTTACAGTTGTGAACATTCAAAAAGCATAGTCAAGAGCCACCAAATGTGGCAAGATTATGAAAGATCATAACAAGATCTAGACATTAGAATTGTGCTCTTTAATGTATTTTGTTACTGTAATCCGTACTTCTAATAGATCTATAAAGCTCCATGGACATTGTAAAGTCCTTTAGTTGTTTGTATATTGATCATAAATAGTCAAAAATTAATATAATTTAAAATGGTAGACTGAAGAAACAAGGTTTATTTATTCCCCACTCCTCTATTTATCTACCTATCTATGGGATTAATCTGGATGTAAAGAGATAAATAGCTATCCATCAATAGATCAAGATATAAAGTTAGAGATAAAGAGAAAGTGAGGATTAGCTCACCAATTCAAGTTATATAAATGCATTTATTGATTATATATATGGAAATATATAGATGTATAATTTTTAGGTTTAAAAGAAGAAAAATTTTGAATTTAACTGAATAATTTGACTTTAACTTTTATTAAATTTTATTAAATTCAATTTGCTATTGAACTAGCTTAGTGTAGAAAATACCAGCCTCAGACATCACAAGATTGAGACAACATGAGGCTAAATATTTATATTAAATATGGAAAACATAGTTCAAATTCTATATGCTTATATGGGTTATTAAGAAAAAAACAAAACAACAGTATGGGAGAGACCATATCAGGGCTTCAAACCCTTACTTGTTCTGCAGCACACCTGGACTTTTTTACATTGATTATCCTGCTCTTTCAAAGTTAGCTGATGGGATGGGTCATTAAATAGTAATTACTTAAATCTCAATCTCTCTCTCTCTCTCTCTCTCTCTCTCTCTCTCTCTCTCTCTCTCTCTCTCTCTCTCTCTCTCTCTCTCTCTCTCTCTCTCTCTCTCAATCTCTCTCTCTCTCTCTCTCTCTCTCTCTCTTTTTAGTGAGGCAATTGGGGTTAAGTAACTTGTCCAGGGTCACACAGCTAGTAAGTGTTAAGTGTCTGAGGCCGGATTTGAACTCAGGTACTCCTGACTCCAGGGCCAATGCTCTATCCACTGCGCCACCTAGCTGCCCCATAATCTCTTAATAGAGAGAAAGAAATGAAATATTATATGGCTTGGTGGAAAAAAACAAAAACAAAACCCAGCATGGTTGTTAGACCTGGATTTTTAATGAAATCTTAGGGTCTCTGTGGTGTTTAAGAAACTTTGGACTTGATGTCCTATAGCGTCCCTTCTCTCTTCCCAACATTCCCTTAACTCCCCATCCCATACAATGACATTCCATACTCTCCTCATTAGGAATCTATGGTCTAGGATTCTGACCATTCTTTCCTTCATAGAGGAAACAACACACACACACACACCTCCAGAAGCCCCTCTTGGGGCACAGTGCAGGCAACCTTATGTCTAGATAGGCAAGATTAAAGTACCTTTTTTTTTTTTTTTGATGTAATTCACTGAGTCAAGGTTTGCCAAACAGACCTATAAGTACTTTGGTAGCACCTGCAAGTTGTTGACCTTCTTTGCCCCCCCCCATTTTTTTTGTTTGTAATTGAAGTAACTGAGTAAGGCGACAATGATTTTATATTTCTGCAAGATGTTTTTAACTGTCTTTATAAAATTCATGGAAGCTGATATTGCTACACCTGAGTCTTAAAAACAAAGTACTGGACACAATTTTAGTATCCTTTTTATATGTTAGTACTACTAATACTATACTTTTATTTCTTTGAACCAGACCTATGATTTCATTTATATAAAGAGCTTCCGGTGAAGAAATTCAGTCTAAGAAAAATGATCTGTACTTATTTCACTTCTTATAATCTTAGAAAATTAGCTTCCAGAGACACAGATGTCATAAAACTTTCCTAGGGTCAAATAACTAGCATCTATGAAAAGTAGGACTTGAACTCACATCTTTCTTACTGTAAGGATTACTTTTTTGGCAGGGCAATTGGGGTGGGGGAGGCATTGAGAATTAAGTGACTTGCCTAGGGTTACATAGCTAATAAGTGTCCAAGCCTGGATTTCAACTCAGGTCCTGTTGACTTCAGGACCTGTGCTCTATCCACTGTGCTACCTAGCTGCCCCTAAGACTTACTTTCAATCCATTACACCATGCATAATATGCTAAATTTGTTCACATATAAGCCACCCTCCCTATCACCATCTGGATTGTATACAACTTGAATGATATCTATAATCAGTGTTATTTTTCAGTGTATATTTATATTTTCTTTCCATAAAATTATATGCAGTTCAGTCCAAATTCAAATCAACATAATAATATTTTGCCTATGTATTATGTTTCTTCTGAACATCTCAGAGTACTTTTGCATACATTAACATAAGTATCATTTCAATACTCTTATAAAAAGGAGTAGTTTTATATGATCTCCCATATGTGAGGGGGCACAAAAGGAAGCATGTCACATCTTTTGATCTTAAATCTTATGTTTTATTTTTTGGATTCTGCTACCTCCACAAACCATATTGCTTTGGCAACAGAATATATTGTTCTGTCTTACCCCTAGTGGGTAATTCCAATATCACAATTGGAATTACATAACAATTCCTATGTTTTTAGCTTAGTAATATATTTTTTTCCTGGAATGAATTGAAAATGTTTCCATGGGATTGTCTATAGAAAAAGTCTTAATGTTATGTTGGTTAATTCTTTAGATGTTGAGTTATTTTTGTACAAAACTATCTAACTACCTTTCCAGTAGAAATCACAGTAGTTGTGTGATCTAGCTCCCATTTCTACTTTAAAGTCAAATTCTTAAAATTTAGGTTTGCCTTATATAGATAAAACTTTTTAATTTGCCTTGTTCATTTAAAATGCTAGTACTTTCCCATTTGCATCACTGATGGTCTTTTTTTAAAGCATTTTGAAGGACATTTCTTGAATAGCCCTTAATAGATGAATGATGAACTTATTTGAATATATTTAGGCTTTCTGAATAAAAATGTGCTTTTATTCTTTGTATGGATATATGTAATACATATATACCAAGATTACAGAGAAAAAAACAACTATCGATTGGCTTGTTGGATCTACTGGTTACTCTGAAATAAGCCATTTTTTTACAAATCAGTTGACAAAAAAGAATAAAGTTTTGAATTCAATAATAGAAAAAGTGAAGTCTTACTCCATGGTTCTTTCTCAGGGTATTGGGAATATTGATTGTGTCAAACCTGAGTAGTTTATAATAAGTATTATTTTTATTGTATATTTGTATATTTCCCTAAAATTAGAGGTGGAGATTACATATAGACCAATACAATAATATTTTATTTTTATTCTTTCTTAATTTTTTTACATTTAATTTTTTTCTCAATGTAAACAAACATTTTTAGCTTCTTTTTGAATCATGGGATCCATATTCTTTCTCTCTCTCCTTCCCCTCTCCCCTTCTTGAAAAGGAAAACAATTTGCTATAGATCAGGTCTTCTTCAACTTTTTCTATTCATGACCCCTTTTCACCCAAGAAATTTATATGGGACCCTAGGTACATATGTATATGAAATAGATATACAAATCAAACATTTACTGCCAATTTTTTTTCATATATCACAATTTGTTCAGCCATTCCCCAATTGATGGGCATCTCCTCAATTTCCAATTCTTGGCCACCACAATTATAGGTCCTTTTCCTTTTTTTTCCTGATCACTTTGTTATACAGACCTAGAAGTGGCATACATTTTTATTTTCTAAAGGGCTCGGGATACTTTTGTATACTTTAGTATAATGATCTTTTCAACACATTTCTAAAAATAAATGTTTTGGGATTTTTTTGGCTTTTTTTTAACCTCATATTATTGCCCCAAAGAGAAAGTGGATATGCTATTTGGTGGGGAGAGTTTTTAAATGACCATTTCTGCTGTTTCTAGATGAAAAGAAGAGTAAAAGCTCAAAAGCTGAAGAAAAGAGTAAGAAGGAAGTGAAAAGTGGAAAACCAGAGAAGGTGAAGCAAGCTGATGCTAAAGCAAAGAAAGTGGAGAAAACACCAGCTAAACCCAAAGGCAAAGAAGAAAAAGGAACTGCAGCTGTTTCAAAAAATGAACAGAAAGGTAAACATTTCAAGGAGGAAGCATCTGAAGATTCTAAGAGAGTAGTGGGAAAGAAACAGAGACAATGACAATTAAAACTAAGACAGACCTATAATCAAACTTCATGCAAGAAAAATAAAGACTAATAAAAGTAAATCCCTATGGGTCCTGATATCACTAACTGGAATGCAAAACCTAAGGATAAAAATTTTACATACAGCAAGATGTAAATATGTACTTGCAACTAAAGATTCAGTTTTTGATATGTTTCCTTCAACATAATTGAGCTGAAAGTTGTGGTTATTGGTTTTACAGAAGCAAATCTTGAGCTCTGGTGATTATTATTAGATGGGTGCTCATGTGGTTGATTTCTTTTTAACCTATTCATTCATGGAGTCTATTTATTTGGATCAGGTTTCAGAGAGGCAACCCCCCCCCCAACAACAAAAAATCAAATTAAAAGCAACCAATCCTATAAAACGTATTTCTTAGAATGATTTGTCAACTAAAATTTGGAAAACACAATATGCCTGGTTGTGACTACCATATATTCTGCTATCCCAAGTTTTAGATGTATAAATTCAGTTTAATGAAAAAAAGATCATAGGGGCAGCTAGGTGGCGCAGTGGATAGAGCACCGTCCCTGGAGTGAGGAGTAGCTGAGTTCAAATCCAACTTCAGTCACTTAACACTTACTAGGTGTGTGACCCTGGGCAAATCACTTAACCCCAATTGCCTCACTTTAAAAAAAAAAAAAGATCATAGCATCTGTACATGTACTATAGTTGTCTCAATTGTGCAACCTCTTTTAGTAGTACCATTTGGGAAATATATAACCTTAGGGAAATAATACAATTTTTGTTTTGTTTTGGTTTTTTGTGGGGCAGTGAGGGTTAAGTGACTTACCCAAGGTCACACAGCTAGTAAATGTCAAGTGTCTGAGGCTGGATTTGATCTCAGGTCTTCCTGAATCCAAGGCCAGTGCTTTATCCACCAAGCCACCTAGCTGCCCCCAAATCATCTAATCTTAAAGGCAGCAAGAACTAATAGAAGAAAACTTGAACTTTGGATCCCTATTCCAGTGACTCATTTGAAGACCTTAGACTCTTGAGCTGCCTCAGTATCCTCACTGTAAAACTTAGAATCATGATACGTGGACAGCAAAATGATGTAAGGTAGAGAGAGTGATCCTCAAAGTCAGAATATTCCATTCCTACCTCTGGTACAACCCAGCCTGTGACCCTGGAATAGTCACCTAATCTCTCAATTTACCAGACAGTAATTTAATACTATAAATTGCAGTTCAGGTGCTGGGTTCCATTGTCAGAAAGAGTTTGTTCACTGGGAATTCACTATACCAATGCAATGACTGATGGTAATCTATGAAGTATCATTCATATAAAGGCTTGAACTTCTTGGTAGAATGGTGCTATATAAATGCAAAGGAACAAGGTTGTTAGTATACCTGTAAAAGCAGAGTAGTGGTATTCTTCTGGTCCCAAATGATTCTGTCCTGATTCCAACCCTAACTTCCATTCCCTCTCTATTCACTTGCCACATAAACTCTCCATTTCTCACACGGACAGTAAAATTTTTGCTTTTAAAGCAGGGGTTCTCAAGCAGGAGTTCTTAATTCATGAACCTGGTTTTTTTTCAAATATTTTGATAACTATTTCAATATAATTAGTTTCCTTTGAAATCTTATGTGTTTCATTTATTCACCAGACTGCCAATCAGTTTCAAGATACAAATAAAGATTAAGAACCCCTGATCTAGAATATTCTATGCTTTCATAAGCAGCTTTCTAGTGTTTTGTTTTAAGGCATTTCAATAAAGTATTCTGGGGGCATAGGAGAAAAAAAAGATCACCTTTTTGCTTCTTTTGATTGTTTAATGAGTTTTATTTGAGGGCCGATTTTCCCTTAGTTTTAGATCGAATAAAACAGTAAAATATAAAGCTTGGAGTTAAATGTTGTTAAAGTAACATTGCTAGTGACTAGTACAATTTAGAGACTGAAACTCTGGAAATTAATGAGATTCCATCTCACTTTCTTGAAGATGCATCCTATGAAAACAGCTGTGCAGTACAAAGTGGGATGGTGATTAGATGCACCAAACTCCTGTCATTTATTTTAAAAACAAAACACTTTTTTCGTGAATCCATAAATAATAATTTTAAGATTTGAAATGACCGTACAAAAGCACAAGAACAAAAGCAGCCCACCCATTTCTCTATTAGTCCTCTGTAAACCTTAAGGCATTCGAATTTTATAAACCCCTTCTCTCATCATTGAACTCAGTTGCCTGTTTCTGTCCTTGGGGCTTCCAGAAGCTTTTATTTTTTTTTTAATTTTCAAACTAATATAAGCTGAAAAAGAATTAGAAATAACACTCCATCTTTCCATAATAACTATTTGGGTCCTGAAATGTTCATGGATCCATATATATATATATATATATATATAGTACATAGAAAATAGGTTCTGAATGAACTATTAGTACCCTTTGAATGACAATGGAAAATAGCCAGGTGCCCTTGAAGCTATCTCCTACTTAGCTGACATTTTCATAGACCAGAATTTTATCTGTTAGTTTTCTAAAAGTCTTTGTGTTTGGGGTAACCCTTCATAATGAAAAATAAAATAGGAAAAGAGTGGAAAAATATAAGAGAAGATAAGAATTTTTCCATACAAAAATGTTATTTGGGCAGTTTTGCTTCTTGGACTACAAATATAGTAAGTGAAATATGTATTTCAGAATGTATAACAAGTAGCTCTTACTCTGTCATAAAAATAGTTTTAGAATATGGATAAATGTTTGAAATTTAATTTTAAAATATCTGGGTTTCCTATATTTGGACACATTTGAATCTAAAAAGTAGTACATATCCAGAACTTTTGACAATTATATTTCACATACTCATATGTCTTTAATATAAGTGATAATATAGAGAGGGCCAATGATGCTCCACTAGGGGGTGTTATACCCACTGAAGCGGATTTTCTGTCTGCTGATATATCTCCACCTAGAATGACCTTTTCTTAGGTGCCACAAACCTGGGCATGCAGCCAAGGCAGTGACTGAGTACTATCACTGTTCCCTGAGAACCTAAAAGGGAGAAATGGGAAACACAAGTTTTTTTGGTTGGTTGGTTGTTTTCTTTTCTAAGACAGAATTAATTTGGGCAAGAAAAAAAAAATGAAGCCCCAAAAGTGTGATTGAATAAAACGTTATATATGTATGGATGGATAGACACATATATACATACACATATACACGCTTGTATATGTATGCATCTTGATAATTATATATGCACATATATATCACACATATACAAATATATATCCAAAAAGTGACTAGACACAAATTTATTTCTATCTCTATATAACATATATGCAGATATGATACTATATAGGAATATATTTATATATGAAGTTGTAGTATATCTTCAAGAAACTGAACCATAAATCCAATCAAGTCATCCCATGGGGGGGAAATGTTTCCTGATTATAATTCTGTTTATAAGATCTGAAATTTAGTATCATCACCTCTTCTTTAGCCTGGAATACTTCCATCCAGCTTCCAAGAAGGAGACATTTCATGGATCATATTCTTCTCTATTCTCCTTGAGCTGAGGGTAGAGCTCCACACCCCATGCCCTCTCCAGATGAGTTACTGATTTACTTCTGTCCACAGAGGGAGTGTCCTTCACAAAATAGAATTCTGGGTCAGGACTAAAAACAATAAATCAGCTACTTGAGGGAGGCAGACTGGAGCCTAAATAAATTAAGAGTTGTAAAGCTATCAAGTCAAAATAATCCTTACAAATGTGTAGGAGTAGGCAGTCCAGTTTTGAAACAGAAAATGTAAATAGAATTTAGTCTTGTTCATGTTGAGATGCCTCATTATTATTATCGTTATATTTAACATTCATTTATGCATGAGTCAGGCTGCCAAACATTAGTAGCCTTTTTTCAATCTCAGAATTCTACTCATCATATCTATTTCTCCCTTTGGAGGAGAAAGCTCCACCACACACTTTCACAAAAAGATCTAGAGTCGAACCATGAAGACCATGGGCTCTTCAAATGTTAAAACTTCAGCTCATACAAATGACTCACTGAAGCTCTTTTGTTTTACAAACACAAATATGAACTACTGACAACAACATCAGTACCTGCCCTGCTTCATATTTGCAGATTATCTCTTCATGTCAAGGTTCAATTTTTTAATTTATATTTTGGTAAGATCAAGATACACATATCTTATACAAAATACACTGTCCAATACAAGCCTTGGCTAATGGTTCCAAATCTGAAAATCTGTAGGATGCTGGAACTAATGTGAGTTGGGAAGGGACCTTACAGACCATCTTATCCAACCTTTTCACTTTATAGATAAAGTGACTGAGCCCAAAGGTGTCAAGAACTGTGTATAAAGTCATAGAGTTTGTTATTCAATGATGTGATATTTAAATCAGATTGCTTTCTTCCTAATAGCTAGTTTGGGTATTTGTAGTGAGGAAATGAGTATGTAGACATAGCAAAGGATTTCTTAGGACAGATAAATCTTAGAAATTTGGGGTAAGCTGGTACTGGTCTTGGACATTTAGAGGTCACTATGCACCTACAGGTCTGAAGGGAAGAACAACCTTAGATAAGATAGGGGCTTTGAAAGGGAGATCAAATGATGTTTAAGACAAAACAGGAGCAGTGAGGTGGCACAGTGGATACAGTGTCAGGCTTTGAGCAGGAAGACCTGAGTTCAAATGTGGGCTCAGAAACCAGATGTGTGACCCTGGACAAATCACTTAACCTATTTTCCTCAACTATGTAAAATGGGGACACACTGGAGAAGGAAATGGCAAACCATTCCAGTATCTTTGCCTATCTGACATAGGCCAAATCTATACTGAGTACCCAGAGTGGAAGGTTGTTTCTTCTATTTTATCACGTCTTCCTGGTCACAGGAGCTATTTCACAAGAGTTAAACAGGCATGCATGGGGACCTGCTTATTATCATTTCTATATGATTTGAGTTTCAAAACAAATGAATCAAAAATAAAGTCTTGGAACACCCGATCATTAGTTGTACTTTAATAATTAGCAATAGTTAAAAGGATTTGCTTTTAAAAAACCAATTGAACTACTTTAACAATTGAAATATATAGACATTAGTGTGCATGTAAAATTCTTGTTTTTGTCTTGAGAGACACAAAATGAAATGGAATAACTAAAAGTTTTCTCATACTCCAAATATTATGATCTGAATTTGGATTTCTAATTCTCTGAATTTGTATTCACATAACTTTTGATTGAATATATCAAAATATGATTTATAATATAATTTGTTTTATACATAATAGTTCTAGCTTTTGAATGTGGGGCTAGATTTCTGTTTTTACAAATATTGAATTGTAAACCTTTTAAAAAGATATCCATAAAATTAATAGGAAATAATTAATTCCCCAAAGTTCAATTAAGATTTTGGCTGCATCTACCTGAGGGAAAACAAATGTTTTATTGTGAAACAAACCAGTCAGTGTCAACACAGAAGAGAATATAGCTATCATTGATTTGTCAGTACCTTGGGCTGTGACTATACAGGATTGCCAAATCATATATGTATACATACATATATCTCTGTGTGTATGTATGCATACATATGCACATAAATTCATATGTAGAGATAAATCATTATAACTACATTGCTAAACTAAAATTTATATGACTAATTCTATATTTACCTTCTTCACTGACAATAAACTAGATTGATCATAAAATGATTCAATTTGTTTTTGAAATATGGCTTAACTCACCCAACCACTCTATAGCTTAGTTCTTTAGGAATGAAGAACACAATTCTCATCCATACTACAGAGAATTTTCCATACTAAAGATTGTTGGTAGGTTGTCAGTGGGTTATTTTTCTCTGATTGCTCTGTAGATGCATTTGGGGAAAGAAGACTTGAGGCCAAACAGTAAGGTTTCGAAATACTTGCCTCGGGTAGATTTTGTGATTGGTTACTTCCACTCTACAAAAGGACACTGAGGATTTTTTCAAGAATATAATGGCTTTCTCATCAGTGCTGCTAAAGAATGGGTGAATTTCAATGTGAAATTACAGTATATTCCTTAATGAGTTTATTCCAACTCTAAAAGCTATTACCTTTAATGGAACATTATGTTAACATACGTTTTCTTGTATGTGGTATGTATGTGTAAGTACAAATTATTTCCTGAAAAAAAGAAGTTGAATGACCCCAAATCACAATTGTTGGTTTTCATTGTTTGAGTGCTTCTTCCCTGAAGAGCAAAAACAAGGTTGTTAAACTTTCTTCATTGCTCTTTTTTCTTTCCACTCTGTTAGATCAATTTGCATTCTGTCGCTATATGATTGACATGTTTGCCCAAGGGGATTTAAAACCAGGTACTCCAAACCAATTTTTGCACTTTTCTGTTTTAATAATCTTTATTTCTGAGGTTTTCTGCTGCTCTGTGGACTAATATGTTTCTTTTTTTGGTGGTGGTTGTTTTTGTTGTTGTGGAAAATGAAACAAATGAAACAGAAATCGTCATTATTGCATGGGTTATTGCAAGCTGAGGCAATTGAAAGCTACAAGTGCTAATATCTTTACTAATCTCTTGAAGTGAAGCAAAGAATCATCTTAACATGTCCGTGGAAGCAAGCAAGAAAAAAAAATCCTGAAAAAAAGTCACCTGTTTTTTTTTAATACTGAGGAAAAGTTATATTTTAGATCTCACTAGATGATAGACCCCTTTCCTTTCATTCTAACCGCCATATGTGCCTGATAGAAGAATTCTGATAATGATTCTTGACAATCTATATGTGATCTTAAAGATAATCATGAAGTGAATAATGACAGTGCTTTTCATTAAAAGTTAATTTAACTCACATATGCTAGGCTTATCACTTAGAAGAGAGAACAGATGTTAACAACATCTGTTAAGATAGTGTGCAACATATATTTTAAAGCTATATCTTTTAGTAATTATTATTGAATTGATAATTATTACTGAATTGATAACTTTTTTTTTTTAGTAAGGCAATTGGGTTTAAGTGACTTTTCCAGGATCACACAGCTAGTAAGTGTTAAGTGTCTGAGGCCAGATTTGAACTCAGGTACTCCTGAATCCAGGGCCGGTGCTCTATCCACTGCGCCATCTAGCTGCCCCCGAATTGATAACTTTTAATACCTGTATTTGGTAATATATTTTCGAATACAATAAAACTTCTCTAATCTTTTTCAGCACCACATGTTTAAAAAGATAAATAAATCTTTTATAGTTTTATATATATATATATATATATATATATAGTGATGAATAATTCTTGAGATTAAAAAAAAATCTAAGTTAAAAAGCTTTATGTTTTTCTCACCTAGACTTTAGGGAGAACTATCTCATGTTCTGAATTCTATTAGAATAACTCCAAAGATTTCTAAATAACCAAGGCTTTATCATACTAAAATGTCATTTTAAATACTAGAAACACAGAAATCTGAATGTGATGAGATATATTCTAGTGAGGCAACTAGGTGATGCTGTAGGTAAGAAACTTGGAGTCAGGAAGATCTAAGTTCAAATACATAATTAGACCCCTACCAGCTCTGTAACCCTGGGCAAATTACAACCTCAGATTAAATCATCTATGAAAGAGACAATAATAATTCCTACCTTGCAGAGTTGTTTTGAAGACCAAATGAGTTAACACATATATAGTGCCTTGCAAACATTAAAGTGATATATGTATTATACATATGATTTTACTATTATTATTATTTAGTAAATCATTACTACTAGTATCACATACTACTAGTCACAAAGGAAAGACTTGAGTCAATCTGTTATACTACCACCTTTATATTTGACTATTTTCCCTAGAAGACATCAAACTCTAGTTCTACTTCTCCCATATCCTATTAAAACCAATGGTTCTTAATCATTGTGTGTGTGTGTGTGTGTGTGTGTGTGTGTGTGTGTGTGTGTGTGTGTGTGCAGCACTCCATGGACTCCTTTGGCAGTCTGCTGAAGCCTAGAACCACCTTTTCAGAATAATGTTTTAAAATACATAAAGTAAAATATATAGGATTACAAAGAAAACAAATTATACTGTTATATTTATGTGTATAAGGGCAACTAGGTGGCACAGTGGATAATCGAGCATTGGACTTGCTATCAGGAAGACTCATTTTCATGACTTCAAATTTAGCCTCACAGATACTTATTAACTGTGTGACCATGGGCAAGTCATTAATGCTGTTTGCTTCAGTTTCTTCATATGCAAAATAAAATGAGCTGGATAAAGAAATGTCAAACTAATCCAATATCTTTGCCAAGAAAACCCCAAATGGGGCCATAAAGAATTGGACACCTAAAAAACTATTGAACAACAAAATTAATGGGGGGGGTGACACATATATGAACGTTACTATACATATGTATATATAAACCTCATGCACCCCATGTTTTAAGGCACAACAATAATTTACAGATGGTGACAATATTTTTTACTTCATATGAACAGCTTTTTGTTTGCAACAAGTGTGTGCACAGCATTTATTGTGTTGGCAAAGAGAAATGATGATTAGCATGAATTAACAAATGACTAATGTGTATTATTAATTCTGTTATCTATGTATTTCACTAAATCTTTTTTGCATCATCTGCAAGAAATGATAATCATATGTTATTTACCAAGTTAAAACTAGTAGTTAGGGAATTTGTCATAAAATTATGAATTGTCAAATTAAATAAGGGCCATTAGGACTCACTTGCTCCTGATTAAAAATCACTTAGGGATGCTTAGAGTGTAATATTCATAGTACCCATCTTTTCTTTCTGGCAATACTATGATAGATAAAGATCTGCTAAACAAGATGTGACCATCATTGTAAATTTATAGAAAACTATTGCTGATAGTACTTTCTTCTGGCAAAATGATGACGATTCCTTTGAATATAGTGATGACATAATAGTGGAAACATTTTGTTCAATATGCCTTGCTGAGTAGGGCCATATATTTGACTTGGGATTTGCAAAGGGGATATTCTACCAATTAATAGTGATGAAACGTTTAGATCTGGACCTATGTTTTCCATGTACATGGCACACTCTTGTCCTTAACCATCTGACCACCTCAATTTTCTGTTTTCCTTCCTTTTCCTATTCTGTTTTAGTTGAATAGTTAGCAATTTCTCCTCCATATTTCACCAGTGACATAACTCTTTGAGTTAATCAAGTAACAACAGAGAGTATCATTGGGGGGCCCTACTTTCTATTAGATACCATGACAATATGTAGGTGCCAGCAAGACAGGTCTGGGTAAGAGGAGCCAGAATCAGGAATTGGATGAGAGGAATTATCTGGTAGATTTAGAACAATCATAGAATTAGAGTTGAAAGGGACCTAAGAAGTGATCTAATGCAAGGTCTTCACTTTGCAGATGAGACAATGAAAGCCCTAGATTTATGCCAAAGATCTAGTAGGCAAGAAATTATCTGGCAGAGGTCCAGGGTCTACCAGCAGGGACTATAAGAGATGAAGCTCAGAGAAATGAGGTAAAAAGCAAGAGGTGATCTACAGGTTGAGATATGCAGTATTTAGTGTAAAGGATGTCAGAAAATTAGTGAGATTACCACCTGCAAGCACTTAAGAAAGAACACTCCCCACCCCATCTACAATTTCAGTTTGCTATTAGCACAGATTTTGTTCCAATTAGAGTGGTCCAAAAATGGAATGGATATCTTTGTGGAGACAATGAGTTCCCAGTCACTGGAGGGTTTTTAGTGGCAGGTAAATGATCACTTGTCAATATAGACAGCTAAATGGCATAGTGGGTAGAATGCTGGATTTGAAGTCAAGAAAACTTTAGGATACCAATCCTAGGTGAGTGACTTTGAGCAAGTTATTTCATCTGTAAAATACGGATAAAAACACCAAACTCACAGGTCTGTGGCTTTTAAAATTAAATAATATAACAAATAAAATACTTTGCAAAACTTTAAAATACTATATAAATAAATGGCAGTTACCACCATCATCATCATCATAATCACCATCTTCTTCATCATCATTATATCATAGGAAGTTCCCAGTCATGGGCTGGATGCGATAATCACCAAGGGCTCTTTCAACTTTTTAGTTCTATGATTGTCTTCAAATACTTAAATGGAGAAGAAAAAACAGATCTATTTTTCTTGTCCATAGAGGAAAGAGCTTAAGTACACAGGATTAAAGATAAAATGAAGTAGACTTTAGTTTGATATAAGGAAAAGTTTCCTGTCAATGAGCATTGTCCCCAAATGGAATCATCGGTCTTTGGAGTACATTTTCCAAAACAGGAGGTCTTCAACCAGAGGTTGGATAAACCACTTGAAAGAAGATGTCGTGGAGGGTTCATGTTTCCATTGGAGGTTGGACTAAATGACTCATGGGGTCCCCTTCAGTTCTAAGCTTTTGTTTATTGATGTCTATGATTTTTTTTATTTTATGTCTCTGAATATTTTATTTATGTGATTTCTAGATAATTATTATCTTTCTAGTTTGTTTGTTTCTTCCTCAATTCTCTATTTACTCTCTCATTTTTTTCCTTCATGATTTTGAATGGTTTGAATGCTTATGATTCACAATCATTCAAAAGTTGGTAAACATACAGGCTTTCCCTAAAGTCCTAGTGTAGTTTTTAACTTTAAGATCTAAGAGCTGAAAATTGCACTAAGACTTTTGGAACACTATATATTTACGCTAAGGACAACCGTTCTAATTTTGCCCTGTATAAAATTCTAACCAAGATTGATAATTAGATAAAGAAAGGCAGGGCAGAGAAAAGCCTTTTGCTAAAGTTTATTGCTCTTCTTGTAGTTCAGTGTTTACCCAACATTTGTGTTTCCATCTGTTTCTGTTTGGGATTAGTTGAGCACCTGTTGTTGTTTAACTAGAACTCATTATTAATAATTTATAATAGTATTTTTTTAAACTAAAATTGGGACTTTCTCTCTGGAGTGCAGTATTTACTTTGGAAGATATTGTCACATCAGCCGCAGTAACCCAAATCATTATTTAAATTGTGAATACATCATTAGTGAAATGTGCCAAATGTCAGGTTCTAAGATGGTCTTGACGAAGCACACTGCTATTTATTATACTTGTTTGATGTTTGACAGAATTAGGAATACATAGAATATTTAATGGTTGGAGATTTTAGTTATTGAGGTAATTCCCCCAAATTTAGCTCCAGAGATTGTGACATAAACAAGCAATCTAAAAGCAGTTATTAAGTGCCTACTGTGTGTGAGACACTGTTCTAAATAGTGGGAGCACAAAGAAAATAATGAAATATTCTTTGACTTCAGGAAGTTCACATTCTATCAAAATGAAGTTAGAATACTTGAGTTCAAATCCCACCTCTGACACTTGCTACACTTACTTACTTTAGGCAAGTTTTTAGACTCCTAATCCTCAGTTTGCTGATCTATAAAATATAAAGATTGAAATGATGAATGATATGATCACTTCTAGAACTAGATCTATGATGGGGCGTACTGGGTGTTCAAGGGGAATTAGTGCCTCTGGTGTGAGGGTTTGCCAAGTCCTTTTCAGGGATGCGTATCCATCTTTGGTTATCCACCTGTTTCCCAACTCTCACCTATGGATTCAAGAAGAATGGAGAGTGACTACACCTCCTGTAAAACTCTGTCAGTGGGCTAATCCAGGTTGAGAGTAATCAACTGGGTTCAAACTCTTTGGTGAGTTAGGGGGATGTCTACTCCAAGTATATGAAGACTTCCCCTGGCAGAGTGGGGGGATGAAAACAGTTTGTTAAAAAGGCCATGAATGCAGCTGAAGAAGGTACTGTGGAATGCTTAGAGCTTGGGAAGACATGGAAGACACCAAGGCCATTCACTTCATCCTGGGCCATCACCAATCATCCTGACTTTTTTGTTGTCCCTGGATTTGATGACTAGAAGATAGAGTGAGGATGTTGACTTTGTGCAACTCTGTCTCACTTAAACCCAATTAACATGAAAGTGAAGACATCAACTCATGATGTCAGTGGTTTTCTTCAATATGAAAAACAAACAACAAAATCTATGATACGATGATTTTATTAACTAAGATCACACATTATAATTCATAACTATGAAAATGCATGTGAATTAAATGGATATTTTGATTCTCCATTGTGTGCATACACAATCCTGTGAAGAGTAGAGGTATAGATGTATCAGTCCATAATTCAAAGGTCTGTTTTAATTTATGATCATTTGAAAAGATCAGGGCCTTCCTATAATCAAAATTCTAGAATCATAAGTGGCTTTGAAGGTGATGTAGTCCAATTTTCTTATCTTATAGATGGAAGAATCGAGGCTCACATATATTAAGTGATTTGTCTAAGGTTACACAGGTACCAAGTAACAGAGGCAAGATTCTAACTCAGGTCCTCTGACTACAACCTAGTGTTCTTTCAACTACACAAAGTTGTTTCATTTAGTGGGAACAAAACCAGAATTGGAACACAGATCTCCCAAATACTAGTTGAATGTCTTTTCACATCTTATTCCTGATTAAAATGTGTTTCAGTACATACCATTTTGAAGTATATAATTCATCAATATATTTAACCTATAAATTTCATGTGAAGATTTTTATAATATTAAGTAGATTGACTATATGTAAAGTAAAGACCTGGTATTTAGATATTCATAGCAACTTATCTGCATGGCATAATGTATGGGTTATTGAAAGACCCTATTACCCTCATATATTCCCCAAATATATCTGAAAAAGGCATTATACTTTCCAAAAACAGAATATCTAATGTGGACCAGTGGTTTCCAAACTTTATTCATAGAAAGAATTAGCAAACAATATGTATGTATGTATTTATAATTTGTATTATGTTTTTTAAAAGCAGGGCAATGAGGGTTAAGTGATTTGCCCAGGGTCACACAGCTAGTAAGTGTCAAGTGTCTGAGGCAGTATTTGAACTCAGATCCTACTGAATCCAGGGCTGGTGCTTTATTCACTGAGCCACCTAGCTGTCTCTCCCCCTTTTTAAAATAAAACAATCCCTGCCTTCAAGGAGCTTACCTTCTTTGTTCTTTCCTGTTAACTCCTTTTACCCTAGCTTCTTAAACTGTAGGCCTCAACTCCATATGGGGTCAAGTAACTGAATGTGGAGGTTGTGAAAAAATTTGGCAACAAATAGGAGTAAAGCTCACATAGCTAGTAAGTGTCTGATGCTGGATTTTAATTCAAGTATTCCTCATCCCAGGCCTAGCACTCTATCCATTGGACTACCTAGCTGTTTTCTAAAATTTCAAGAAAAATCCAAATTGGTTAAAATGATGTAATAACCATTTCTAAAGTCCATAGGAAGTCAGTGGAGTTTGTTGAGAAGAGCAATATGGTTAGACCTAACTTTATCAAAATGGTTTTGGCAGCTGAATGATAGATTGGAGTTGAGGAGAAATTTTTGTCAGGAAAACAAATTAGGAAGAAAGAGCTATGTTAAGTCATGGGAACTGTTGTAAATTGAACACTGGTAAGAGGAGACATGATAAGGAGAAGAAAATTAATGGATTACTATGTCAGGGTTATAGAAGGCTGTGTGGCAAAATGAGTGGGAGTCAAGTGAGAAATTGCATGGATAGAGAGCGAGACCCTTGATGGCAGACATAGTAACAGATAAGTTTAGAATGTGTG
This sequence comes from Dromiciops gliroides, assembly GCF_019393635.1. Lineage (NCBI taxonomy): Eukaryota > Metazoa > Chordata > Mammalia > Microbiotheria > Microbiotheriidae > Dromiciops > Dromiciops gliroides. Next base: position 357,130,648 of record NC_057864.1, on the reverse strand, counting down.
AAGGAGAAGGGAAATAGATGAGTGAATCAGGGGAAATAAGTGTTTGGAGAAGTAACCAGTAGTACCTGGATAATTGTAACTAAACTGATAGGCCCTAGGATGTAGGATAGGAAGAAGAATGCACATAAGCACAAAAGCTGATGTCAGAGAGAGAGAAGGTGTGACTCCTAAGGCCTCTGTTTCTCCAGAACAAAAGCAGAGTTGACCAGACTCTTTATCAATAGTGTCTACCTTAAATTGCTTTTCTCGACCTTGATGTAGATAGGAGGTGGTAGACTTGTCAATTTCATGTGAAAAGATTAGAAGGGAAGAGACAAAAATTAATTTGACATAACATATCAGTGAAAATTAATTGTAAGATTTCTTGGAAATTAATAATCACACCTCATCCAATAATAACGATGACCAAATGTCTGAGCTGTCCAAGAGTGGAATAGGCCGCCTTGGGAAATAAAGAGTTTCTCCTCACTAGCTGGATGTTGGATGACCTTTGCTAAGTTGTGATGAGTTGGGTGTTCTTTTTTGGTTACAGTTCATATTAGATGGTGTTGGAGAGCCTTTCCATTCCTGAAACTGATTCTGTGACTGGAGGATTTATCCTCTGGCTTTATTTTTATGAATCAATCTAATTACTCTCCATCTTCTCCCTCTGATGTTCAGCAGGATTTTCTCATGGGATAGCTGCTCAGACAATTCTATTCTCATAAATACTTTCTTTTTGGAAATTAATATTTTTTCTTATTTGCAATTTTTAAGTTATTTCTTGCCAGGTCCCCAGTAGACCTATGTGCGGGGTGACTGCTGAGTGGGGGAGAATCATGTCTTGCACTTGCTCCATTGGACTTGTGGACAAAAGTGAGCTGGTAAAAGAATAGACACAGTTATAAATAAGAGCAGTCACCTTGCTCATAGAACAGGACGGCCACACTTTAGGCATGGTGATACATTTAGATGTCAGATACAAGGGTCTAGCCATGGAGTACTTAGACGATTGACTCTGACATTGAGTACACCTTCATCTGCTCAGCCGTCACAAGCCAAGTTCAAACTAAGTTCACATTTCTCTTGGATAATTTTTTTCACCCCAAAATCAGCTATTGCATGGCTTCCATTTCATCTGAGTCATGATTTGATGTCAAGGCAATTTAACACACTTGGTGTGTCATTTATGACCTTAAAATTGAGGGTACTCTCCTGACAAAAATGTCCTTTGACTCTAATAAGGTATTCTCTAGCAGTCTCTTTGCCAATTCTAGGGATTTTAATTTCCTAGCTGGAAAGGGCCCGCAGGGAAAAAGTTAGCTTTCTCATTTTATTATGACCCTCTTCGTGAACTTTAGTGTTACTTAACTACCTTTTGGTAGGATCCTGCTGAGAAGATGTCAAACATAATTGTGTTATGGTCCCTGTTATTTAATGGTTTAATCAAATTCATTTCCAGAGTTAACTGCAGTGTGTTAGAAAAGGCAAAATCAAACATAGCCTTGCCCCTTGCTCTCTTCCAGAAAACCCTACTGAAAGAAGTAGATGCTGAAGATAGACAGATCATTGTATTAGCAAGGAAACCAGGCCCCAGTGGGTGCTTGAATGTTCCAAAGATTTTATATTGAGGCCCTGAATGGTTTTGAAGGCTTTTTTCTCCTTTGTGTCAAGTCTACCTCTGCATTTGCTTTGGCTAGTTATTTGCAAAACTAAACCTTTTGGAGGATTCACGATTGAAATAAAAGTCTCATAATTCATTAAAACATCCTATCTTCCTATTTATGGGGTCATAAATTAAGGGCTGATAATAAATTTTGATGGAGGCCATCAAATCCAACTTCTTCATTTTATTAATGAGGAAATTGATGCTTATAGACATAGCTTGGTTGGGGTCACATATGTACTCAGTGTCTGAAGTAGGTTTGGAACCCAGATCTTTCTGACTCCCAAATCTACCCCTCTACTCCATACTCCCTCTCATATTGAGTCCAACTAACTTTCAGTGCGTTTCTCAGTTAACTGAAAAGATTTTTGTGTGCTGTTTTGGTGTTAACTTTTCTGCGCAGTTTTTATTTTCCTTGTTTTAATTTCTCAGTATATACCATTCACTATAACAACTCAGATCAAATAGAGGATATGAAACTCCTAAGACTTGTGCTTATCATGTTATCTCTTTTTTCTTTTAGCATCTTCATGCATCTGTTTGGCATTTCCCTTCATTTGCTCTCCTCCCCTTTGCTTTATTACCCTTTTTCTCTTAAAAAAAGGATCTACATTAATTTACTTATAGCAAGACAGGACATAATTATTCTCATGGGTTCTTTCTTTGTGGGGAGAGGCAAAACTCATAAAAGAAATTATATTTACTCAAATATAATTTAATGTTAAAATCAAACTTAGAACATGTGCCTACCTTGGATGGCCATATAGATTTCCTTTTTTTCCTGATCTTGTTAATGCCACAACATATAGATGATGTCCAATCAAGAACTGGTCAACTCTGCCAAGATTGAAGACTTCTGAATGACTTCTCAACATTGAGCCCAATTGTACTATATTCAGAAGAACAGAGGGAGCTGGAACCTAAAATAAGTAGTATCCAGGCACCTTTGCCTTCAACAGTTTTCAGTAAATGAGAAAAAGATATACGTAGGGAAATAGAGTGGTATAGTAGGAAGACTACTCATTCCAAAGACAGATGACCAAAGTACTTACTCCACTTCTGAGGTCTATTACTTTTATGACTTGAAGCGAATCAGTTAATATCTCTAGGCCTGGGTTTAATTAGCTATAAAATGAAGTGCTTTAACTAGATGACTTCTATGGTTCATACCACCTTGAATTCTGTGGTCTTATGACCCTATGTCTTATTACAATTCTTTTGATCATCAGTAGTTGCATTAAATGTGCAGTTAGGTGGCTCTGTGGATTGGGTGCAAGGCCTGGAGTGAGAAAGACTCATCTTCATGAGTTCAAATATAGCCCCACACACTTACCAGGTATGTGACCCTGGGCAAGTCACTTAACCCTGTTTGCCTCAGTTTCTTTATCTGTAAAATTAGCTTGAAAAGAAAATGGCAGAGCACTCCAGTATCTTTTTCAAGAAAACCCCCAAAGGGATCAAAAAGTCAGACACAACTGAAATGACTGAATGACAAGTGGCACTAAATGACTCAACAGCAATTCTAGTTGTTTTTGCTTTAGTATACTACTTCCTCTCTAGAAAAAAAGGAACAGGGTTTGAGCAAATTGCCTCAATGCCAAAGAAAATGCATTATACCTTTCTTCCTTCTTTCTCATTATCAATTCCACTCCCTCCACCAAAATCTCAATATTTGTGGCATATTTTCAAGCTTTATTTTGCTAATGAAGTCATAGAATATGAAGCTAAGAGGGTGTGTGTTCCTTTTGATTTAAATACTGAAGTACTGAAAAAATAAAGGAATCATTTATATCTATCTTAAAGTATATAAAAGACTATTATACAGAGGATGGTAACCAGGTATTGATAAAGCAACAAGTCATGAATCATACTGAAGGAACTCAGAGTTGGTCAGCAGACCCAATATATTGGAGAATTGAGATGTTGCCCTTTGGTCTTGGAATTGGGATGGAAAATTCACCATTGATTTTTATTTTCAGATTTCCAGAAATTAGCCCCAGGTACCTTGGAAGAAGTAGCTTTCCTGGTTGTTGAAATCTAAAAGACAGGAATTTGGAGAAAAGTATGATTACTCTCAGAAAATACATTTTAAAAGGGGAGGAAAGCTTTTGATGAAGATGGACAGGGAATAAATAAAACAACTTAGTTATTTAAAAGATACATATAGAAAGAAGATGGAAATGATAATAAATAATACCAAATTAATTCAAAAGAGCACTATGTTTCTGTTCAAATAGTGCTAGGAGTGCTAGACCTCAGAAGGAGCAGAGTCTGGTAAGGAATGCTAAAAGGAAAACTGGATGGGGGTTGGGGAGGTCTTTTATAATTATGTCGAGTGAAAGAACATCAATGAAGAAATAAGATCATGACTTGGGAAGCACTGAACAATCAAGTTGTAATATATATGAAAGAATAGAAGAAGTTGAAATAGAGGAAAAACTAAAACAATGGCTGTCAAAAATAGTGATCATAAGGACATTAGTAATATTGAAATTGCATGATACATAGAAGTCAGAAATATTTGAGTCAGTTTTATTTTTGTTGTTGTTGTTTTGTTTTAATATTTTTTGTAGCCCAGAAGAATGAACTCAAAACTAGACAGGAGAGGGCAAAAAATTGCAATGGACTTAAAAGTCAAGTAAAAGGAGGAAGTAGCAAGGGACAACCTAAGTTCCCTAAATGAAATCAAGTCATTGTTCTTGGATGTACCATATCCTAGTATTCTGGAAGAACTGGCATATGTGACTGCTGAGCAATCACTGAAATGTTATGGAGAATGGAACAGTTGCTACAAGACCACAAAAGGGAAAATGTCCCAGTATTCAAAAAGTGAAAAGGGGAACCTGAAAACTGTAAGCTTGGCTTCGATTATTGATACAATTCTATTATATCTTTGGTCTTATTGTACTACATCATTATAACCTAGAGTTTTGCCAGGAATCAAAGTCAAGCTTATTATTTTAAGTACATGATTTACTAGCATCTGTTCTCTTTATTAAAAAACAATGAAACCACATTTAGACTTCAATGTCTTAGGCACTACCAATGTACTATATGAGGAAATTGAATCATAATATCACAAAATTCCAGGGTGTAAGAACTGGAATGAATCTTGGAAGCCATTTAGTTCTACCTGCACCAAATCAAGAAGCCAGTCTAAAGAAATGCCATTTCAGAAAATAAATTCAGGAAGAGCTACTAAAATAGACAGGGTACTCACAGAAGATGAAATTGGTAATTTCTCCAGGCCTTCTTGTTGAAACTGGGTGCATGTTTTTCAGGTATAAAGGGGATTCCTACTCAGGTATAGGTTAACTTGATGGCCTTCCAATTCTGAAATTCTTAGTCTAGAAAAGCCATTTTGTAGATTATACCATTTTGAAAGAATTTAAGGACCAGTTTTGAAGATATTGAAAAGAAAAGAAACCAAATGATTAGAAAAATAAGATGAACACTGTTTTCAATACCCAGAAAAACAGTCATGGGGATATTAGCAGCCAGTAAACTATGTAATGTAATTTCTCATCTCCATGAAATCTGAGAACAATTTACCCATCCATACTGAAAATGTGAGACTGAAACAAGCAAAAAATTGCAAACAATTTTCTAGAGGAGATAAGAGCAAATGAAGTAGAACTATAAAATCTTCCAGTTTTTCTTCTGGTGATTCAAACAAAACCAAATAAAAATCAAGCATATAACTCCACGTCTCCTGATTCTTTTGGACTTCCTTGACCTCAGTCTCTTTATCCGTAAAATGAAGACTTTGTGTTATATAACTGCTGATGTCCCTCCAATTTCTAAACATATGGTTCTTTTGCTTAAAACTAGTATATGAGATTTTTAATCAATCATTTAAAATGTATTAAGCATCAACTATTTGCCAAACACTATGCTATGCATACAAAGACAGAAAGGAGCATATTCCAATCATTGTTCTCATCCTGTACTCAATTTTCTTTCTCCCTTAAACCTATCACTTTTCCAAATTTCCGTATTTCTGTTGAAAGCACCTCCATTCTTCCAATCTCCTGGGTCCCAAGCCCAGATTCAAGTCCTGTTTCTGAAATATATTGGCTGTGTGGCACTGGGGAAAAATTCAATATGTCAGTGCTCTAGGCAATTCTCTAAGAGAATAATTTACAGAAAAGTTGCTGATCTTCTTTGGTAGAGGGACCTTCCTTATATGAGAATGCCTTATATCAATGGTATTGTTAGCTCCAGTCCCTATCCCTTTCATTCCAAGTGAACAGCTTTTGAATTGGAAAGGACAGAATTTGAAGGATGACTGATACACAAATAAAGAGATGGATGATGGAGCATCTTAGTAACCTAAGTGTTGTCTTTGACTCTTCTTTTTCCTCATCCCATATGTCCCCATTCATTGTCAAATCTTGGGATCTCTACTGCCACAATATCTCTCTTTTTTCTTTTTTCTCCACAATATCTCTTGAATCTGACCCCTTCTCACTAATTACAGAGATGTCACTTTAGTCCAGACCTTTATCCCTCTTTCCTAGATTACTGCAAGAGCCTACTAATTTATCTCTTTGTCTCAAGTCTCTCCCCTAATATAGTCCATTTCCCCCCCTTTTTTTAACCAAAATTAATATTCTTAAATGCAAATTTGACTCTGCTCAGTTAACTGAAATAGTCCTCTATTGAAGTATTCTGTTCAGCTTTTAAAACCTTTCACAACTTTGGCCAAATCTTTCTTTCAGCCTTATTGTTCATTACTCTTCCTCTTCTTGCCCCCCTACTCTGTGATCCAACCAAAGTGGTCTTTTCTTTGGTCCTCACACAGGACAGTTTACTACCCATGGCCCTACCTGTGTTTTAGCCATCTATATGTTCTATACTTTTCAATGCAAAATGTGTTCACTTTTTTGTTTTGTTTGTTTGTTTTTGTAGGGCAGTGAGAGTTAAGTGACTTGCCCAGGGTCACACAGCTAGTAAGTGTCAAGTATCTGAGGTCGGATTTGAACTCAGGTCCTCCTGAATCCAGGACTGGTGCTTTATCCACTGCGCCTCCTAGCTGCCCCCAGGTGTTCACTTTTGGGTAAAGGGAATAGGAACTGGAATGGTTATTCCTTTGATATAGGAAACTCTCAGGTAAGGAAAGTCCCTTTACCAATGATGGTCAGCAACTTCTCTGCAAATTATACTCTTACAGAATTTCCTAGAGTACTGACATATTAAATGCTTCCCTAGTGGCACACAGCCAATATATTTCAGAAGCAAATCTTAAATCCAGGTTTTCCTGGTTTGGAGGTAAACTCTCTACTGAATATGCCATGCTGCCTCTCTTGAGAGAGAAAAAAAAAAGCCAAATGAAATATGAGTAGTTCTTCCCACCACCCCATTATTATTGTCCCTTCCCTACAAGCAGAAGTTGTATCCTTTCTTTGAACTTTCTATTTTCAGTATATAATTTCAAAGACTATTTTCTTGGCTTGAACATTCTTCATCATATCCAGTTCATTCATTCTGAGCTTTGGTACTCCTGACACTCTTCTTACAGAATTGTACTGTTTTTTGCATTTTTTGTGTGATTACTTTTCCCTTCTTCCATCTTCTAACAATGCCTCTAAAATTTACTTTCTTATTGAGAAGTTGAGAAACATCAATAAAAACAAATATTTAATATAAAAAGGACTATATAAAACCGAAATATTATTTTTAAATCTACATTGGCCAATGAATTCCCTATGCATCCAAAATGAATTCTCTATAACCCTCCCTCTTTCTCATTGCTATTTTTCCCCCTTTCAGAGTTAATTGTTGTTTTTGTTTGTTTTTGTTTGTTGCTTTTTTTTTTGGTGAGGCAATTGGGGTTAAGTGACTTGCCCAGGGTCACACAGCTAGTGTCAAGTGTCTGAGGCTGGATTTGAACTCAGGTCCTCCTGACTCTAGTGCCAGTGCTTTATACACTGTGCCACCTAGCTGCCCCTCAGATTTAATTCTTGAGAATTTCCTTTTTTTCCTGCACATATTCCCCTATAAATATATTTCAAGCTTTTTATAAAAATCACTTTTTTATTGATGATGTCTGGTTTTTTTTATGTCATCATGGTCTTCTCAAGTATTCTCCTCCCACCCCCAGAGCGATCCTATTGAAGAAATATTATTTTGAGAGAGGGAAAAAAACCCATAATTATAACTGACTAATACACTGAAAAAGTCCCCAAATCTGTGCAATGTATAATACCTGTGAACTTCCCACCTTCAGAAAGAGGTGTTTGGAGGCTCCTCTCTTGTCTCTTCATTTGAATCAAGTTTTGCTTGTTTGTAATTTTGTTACATTCACTTTTGAATTTTTGGTATGTAGTTCATTCCATTTATATTGTTGTAGTAATTATGTATATTTTTTCTTGGCTTTGCTTACTTCTTTATGAGATCATATAGATCTCCTCATGCTTCTCTGTATTTGTCATACACGTAATTTCTTTCAACATAGTAATATTACATTTCATTATTGTACCACAATTTGTTTAGCCATTCTCTAATTGATGGCTATATGCTTTACTTCTAATTCTTAGCTATCAGAAAAACCACAAATATTTTAGGGTATATGAGAATTTAATTCTATGGTGTTCTTGGAGTATAAGCACAGCAATGGAATCTCTTTTTAAGAGGGTATGTGTGGACATTTTAGTCACTTTATTTGAATAATCCAAAATTATTTTCCAAAATGTTTTTTTTACCATTTCATAGTTCCACCAGCAATGTATTACTGTGCCTATCATTCCACAATCATTCTAACATTAAGTATTTCCATTTTTGGTTATTTTTGTCAATTTACAGGGTGTGTAGTAAAATTGCATCCCCCACAAACGTTTTTTTTTTGTTTTGTTTTGTTTTTGTTTTTGTTATTTTTGGTGACATAATTGGGGTTAAGTGATTTTCCCAAAGTCACACAGCTAGTGAGTGTCAAGCGTCCGAGGCCAGATCTGAACTCAGGTCCTCCTGACTCCAGGGCCAGTGCACTATCCACTGCGCCATCTAGCTGCCCAGGGACCTATGTTTTTGTTGACATAGAGGATGGCAGGTAAAGAAATTACCTCTACCAATGCAGGTCAATACCTTCTCTGAACTTTATATTCTTAGAGAGTTCCCTAGAACACTGAGAGTTTAAGTGACTTGTCCAATGTCACATAGATAGTATATATCAGAGACAGTACTTGAACCTAGGTCTTCCTGACTTTGAGACCAACTCTTTATTAGGCCAAACTTACTCTTATATGAGTTCATTAACATATAATGCTATGCCAACCACCCCCTTTTTATATAGTTTATTCTTTTTGAATAAGAAACCTTGTTCCATAACTAGGTTCATAGGTAGAATCATAGAGATTTTTTTTAGTGAGGCAATTGGGGTTAAGTGACTTACTCAGGGTCACACAGCTAGTAAGTGTTAAGTGTCTGAGGCCGGATTTGAACTCAGGTACTCCTGACTCCATGGCCAGTGCTCTATCCACTGCACCACCTAGCTGCCCCAGAATCATAGAAATGAAAGGGATTTTCAATATTCTCATTTAATAAATGAAACCCTGAGTGGTTAAATGACATGTCCAAGGTTAAATAGTTGACTTGGCATAGCCAGTGGCTCCCTTTTGAAGTTCCTGGTATTAAATATATATATATATATATATATATATATATATATATAAAGAGAGAGAGAGAGAGAGAGAGAAAGATCTATCTATAAAACCTCCTATTTTTTCACTTACATCTCTTCATAACTGAACCTTTTTTCCTTACTGGTTTTCATGTACTTTTTTACTCTCTACTATTTGTAATTCAGACATACTGTCCTATTTGATGTTGAACACACATCGAAATACTCCATCTCCTTTTTCCATGCCTTTGCACTGGCTGTTACCCATGCCTGGAATGCACTTTCTCCTTATTTCTACCTCTTGGAATCCCTGGTTTCCTTCAAGACTCAGATCAAGCATATATGTCTTCATAAAGATATTTCTGTTCCCCACACTGCTAATGCACACTCTCCCCACAACTACATTCTTTTAATTTTTTTTGTTTCACTTTCATATTTGTATACCCAATGTTTGGAAAAGTACATGTCAGGCAGAAAGGAAGAGGGGGGAAAGCATTTAAGTGTAGATATGTGGCCCAGTAGATAGAGTGCTGGGCCTAGATTAAAAAAGACTCACCTTCCTGAGTTCAAATCTGGCCTCAGACACTTACTAGCTTTGTGATACTGGGCAAGTCACTTAGCACTGTTAGCCTCCATTTCCTCATCTATAAAATAAGCTGGAGAGGGAAATGACAAATTACTCTAGTATTTGCAAAGAATACCCAATATGGGATCAAAAAGAGTTGGAAATGACTGAACAGGGGGGCAGCTAGGTGGTGCAGTAGATAGAGCACCGACCCTGGATTCAGGAGTACCTGAGTTCAAATCTGGCCTCAGACACTTGACACTTACTAGCTGTATGACCCTGGGCAAGTCACTTAACCCCCATTGCCCCGCAAAAAAAAAAAAAAAAGGAAATGACTGAACAAGAACAAATATAGCATTTTTAGCTTAAAGAGCACTTTTTATATATTGTCTCATTTGATCCTCACAACAACTTTATTAAGATAGATACTATTATACTCATTTTAGAGATGAGAAACTGAAGTCAAGAGAGGTTGAAACTTGCCCAGAATAACATAACAGTTAAATTTCTAAGTCAGGATTTGAATGTACTTCCTGCTGATTCCTAATTCAGCATCCTATCTAATATACCATACTGCCTCCTATCCATGGCTCCCTGAAGTGATGTTTCTGTTTTCATGTTCAGTAATAAGAAATATCTGTTTATATGAGTAAGTGACCATGAAAATAACCTGGACTGTTTTAGCTTATACATATATACTATAAAAATGTGACTGAATATCTATATATATGTAAAATTTTCTACATGAATATGACTGAGCACTACCTTTATACTTATATATAATTTTCTATGTCTGTGGAGAGAAAATAGGTGCAATTATATTCAAATAAAATTATCAATTAGATCATAATTTCTGTAAGATAGTGAGTTTAATGAACTACTGACCAGTTTTTTATTTTTAGAGAAAAGTTTTTGGTCTCCAGTACTGAAAGAAAATTCCAATATGTAAGTAATGTAAATTCTAGTATGTAATGTAGAATGTAAGCTGCACGTGCTTATGGAGTGGCAAACTGTAGAAGCTAAAGTGGCTGAAACTTGTGAAATTACAGAATGATGAGAATTACCAAATCTAGCACACAGCCATATAATGGCGTCTTTAAAAGCAAATTTTCCATATCTTATAAGAGAGAAAAGAACAAAATTAGGTTATGATTTATGCCACATTGATTATTTGTTTTGTATACTTGCAAATAAAAATAATACTTTCATTTGTCAATTTGGTTAAATTCAGCAAATCCTTATTAAGTGCCTCTGGTACACAAGGTAATATATTAGGTCTTGTGGAAAAATGAAAACGAATATCCCTTGGTAATCTCATATTCTACAAGGGCAATATAATAGGCACAAAGAGAAGTCATTTGAGGACATCAGGCATATGAACAACTGGGAGGAATAGGGAAGGGTTCAAACAGGAAACAGCATCTGAGTTGAGCCTTGAAGGAAAGTTAGGAGTGGATTCCAGGCTCTAGGGACAGCTGGTCTGAATGCATGGAAGTGGAAATGGAATGTTTAGCACAGGAGCCCAATTTGGCTGGAACATCAAGCATATGAAAGGAAGGATTATGAAAGAAAGCTAGAAAGTTAGGTGTTCAGGTAGGCCCTAAACATATCCTTCATATTCAATTACAAAAACAATTTCCAGGCTTGAAAACATGTTAAAAAGTCATCTACTGTTAAAAATAGAAGCACAAAGAGAATGAAATATAGCAACAATTATAATAATGAATAGGAAGAAATTTGAAGTTGAATAAATAAAGAAATATATCTGCTAGCAGAGCTTTATTTTCCCCTCTCGCAACTATCTTCCTCCTCTATCTTCTCAAATGCCATCCACTTTCTCTTTTATGAGTGCCAAAAACAAGCACCAGCCTGTGTATTCACTTGTCATTCCTTTTCCCTCTGTCCTTAAATCTTATTTAATCAAATCTTCAGATTTCTCTATAACGTTTGTCAGATCTTCTCCTTGCTGTTCTTAAAACCGTATCAGCATCCCCGGATTAATGAAATAGCCTTCAATTTGGATCCATGCCTTCTATTTTTTGGCTCTCCTTTCTCTTACTTGGATTTCTAATTAATATGCCCTTTGATTCTATAAAAGCAATGGCCTATGAATATGTGCAGTAGTGCTAATGTCAGCTCTATTGACCTTTGGGATAGGCTTGCTAAACAGATTTCCAGTTGAAATCATGGCCCTTCAGAAGAGACAAAATTGGCTGTCAGTACCCAACCAAAGATCTATCTCTTCATTCTTATTGTCTCAAAAACCTCTAGGAGGATTAAGTTATGTGTGACCCTTGAGCTATATTAAACTAGGCCATATGATTTCATTGGCTTCCTGAATGTGAAAGAAATTCTGTATAGCCCCTATATATTATAATATGGCCTGGACTGCTATGGGGCGAAATGCGTTATGAAGAAAGCTGTTCACTAGACATTCTTAAGCATTCAGGCCACTAGCCATCTTTTTGCTGCTACATGTATTACGTGAAGACACAGAAAAACAATCCCTGGAGGGGAATATATGCCATCTCCCAACACGGTTCATTTCCCCTTTCCTTATGAAGATAATAAAGTGAAAGAAGCCTCAGACAAAACACTGATCTGCAGGGAGGCTATAGTGCTTATGGATACCTAGAAGTATTTTCACCAGGACATCTGCATGCCTTCCTGTATCGCCTTTTACCACCGAGTCAGAAGAAAGATGAAATAGAACAGAACCATTGGGCTTGGACTGAAGGGGATACTGTGGGCTTTTTTGCTCTCTTCCCCCCTATCTCTGCCCAAAAGATCATGGCCAACCTTTTACCTGGTCAGAGTGAATTATGGTTTGAGTCATATTCCTCCAGAATCTATGTTCATTATAATATATGCCCAAGAATATGCATTTACCTTCCACCTCACTCCAACATTGACTCACATTGTCATATATTAAACCCATTCTGTTGTGATATATTTGTTACACATACCTTATGAAGTTCTCTCTGTCCTTCTCTCCAGACAACTTCCTAGTCTTTTTGTCCTTCAGGAAACAGATCCAGTTCTCCCTGTCAGTTCTCTACATCAAGGATTCTTCAACTTTTTCCACTTGCGACCCCATTTTTCCAGAGAAATTTTTATGCAACCCTGGGTATATAGGTATATAAAAAAGGTATATATAACCTTTTACCGCTGTTTTCGTGACCCCCCCCCCCCATTCAGTTACATGACCCCATACGGGGTCGCAATCCACAGTTTACAAAGCTAGGCTCTAGATGTATCTCTGACTTGATTAGCTTCAAGGCACCTCAAAGATCATCTCGTCCAATTCTTTAGTTGAGGGAGTTAGGTGGCAGTGCTATACCAAGCTCCTCCATCCTTACAACCCTAAGGAACTTCAGGGAGTTTATTTGATACTCTGGGTCCCTTGACCATTGACCACTATTTTTTTTTTTTTTGAGACCTTGGAAACCTTCTTTATTGGTAGTTTTTACACAAGGGGGAGGGACGGCAGAGGTCATAGGGGCGCGCGTGCCCAGAACGGCTCCGTCTCGACGTTCGGATATGCAGGGACCTGAGACCAGGGCTGAATCGAAAAGACCCCGACCACTAATTTTTTAAATTGAGGTCATTTTAAAATAAGATAATAATATTGGAAAATCAAGAGCTTAAACTGGAAAGATATAAGAGAGAGAACTTTAAAGATTGCCAGGATATGTTACACTAATAGTAAGGAAAAAGCAGGTTATAAAACGAAGAGGGTAGTGGTTTCGGTTAAAAGGATATCTCTTTATCCTCTTGAAAATTTATACTGTCTCTTCAGCAATAGTATCCCATTGGAACTTTACTACCATGTGACTATATCCTTTTTTTTTTAATTTAATTAAAATTTTTTTTTCAAGGCAATGAGGGTTAAGTGTCTTGTCCGGGGTCATCCAGCTAGTAAGTGTCAAGTGTCTGAGGTCAGATTTGAACTCAGGTCCTCCTGAATCCAGGGCCGGTGCTTTATCCACAGTGACACCTAGCTGCCCCCGACTATATTATTTTAAGGTTTTGCTTTCCCTTCCTCTGCCTTGTAGAAGATTTCATAGAAAGTGATTTTACTTACTCCTTTTTTTTTTTCATCCACTTTCTAGTACAACTACTAGACATTGCTTCACCCCAAATGAACCCAACCCACTTATAGGGAATCTTGGTAGTATGCTTGACTTAAAGTCAGATGTTTTGATTTTAAATTCAACCATAGAATATCACAGGCTTAGTCATTATAGGCAAGTCATAATCTTTCATACTTTTAGTTTCCTCACCTGAAATATGGAGCAAATACTATTTATGCTACATAGTCATAGGATTTTTGTAAAGAAAGAACTTTGAAAACCCAAAAGTGCTACACCACTTTTGAGTTGCTATTACTATTATACCTTTTTACATATAATTTCAAAAAATATTTTCCATTAGCCTCACTTTGATTTTCAGTCTCCTCCTAGGATCCCTGAAGTGGCTTCCTATTTCCTTTTAAATCTCATTTTCTCTTTTCTAATAATGAGGTTTGGGGCTTCTCACTTAATGTAATTGTTCTTTTCTCCCTCTGCATCCAGGCCTGCACTTTATTTTTCTGTTAAGGTAATCTCCCAAACATGTCTTTAAGAATAACATTCAGGTTGTGAAAATCCAAAAATGTTCTAACTAGCTGTCATCTCCACCCATTATTTTTCAGCTTTTGTTCTAAATTATTTGAATAAAATTACAAAATTCTGGAAGTTCTGGGTTCCAAAACAAACAAACAAAATGTAACAAGACCTCTTTCCAAGCAATATTTTAGTCAAACATACTCATCATATCAATGGGCACCTTAAAGATTGGCCATATATGATATAAGGAAAGTAGAGATGGTAGTTCCATGTGTTATCATAACCAAATACTTCAATGTGCTATTGGAAATGAGTCTTTTTATACTTACAAAGACTGGTCCTCAGAAAACATATATAGTCTGTAAGGAGATGAATCAGTCAAGCACCAAAAATAAGGGATGGTCAGCTTGCATGCTCCATTGATATTCTTGGACCATCAAGAAAATCAAAGACCCCCAGTGATAAGCTTATCAGAGGGAATGAATGAGTCATACAAGAGGGTAGGCATTAATGTTCATAATTTCCATTGTTAGAAGGAATTCTCACATCAATGAAATTAGAACTCCTCTTGAGTATTGGGATATGCATGATAGTTACAGTTATGACTTGCTACATTAAATGAAGTGATCCCTATTTAACTGCATAGATAGGCAAGAATTAGTCAGGCATTTCAGTATCCATCTGATTAAAAGATTTATATTTGCAGATGAAAGTTTAATGATTTATTCTGCTGTTATTTATGATAAGCATTTCCATGGCAGGTACCATAGGGACCATGTCATGTATGGTAGCAAATTAACCACCTTGTTATTTCAGTGCCTGTTATAGGTCAGAGGCATAATCACTTCCCTTTCACTCTGGTATCTACCATTTGTCCTAGTAAGAGACTTGAAAAAGCATCTCAGGGCAGGAAGGTAACACAACGCAATTTAGATAACTTCCTAGAAATAAATAATCTTGTTATCTAAAAAGATGACAGGTTTCTAAGCATTGCAAATGGGCCCTGTTTAAAGATTACTTTATATAGTCTTGCAAAGGATCCTCCTGAGACAGGTGCTCAGAATTACCAAAGACTGCTCTGATAAATGCAGCAATAATACCCCGGCAGCATACGGAATTAGGCAAAAGTGAGGGAAATCTAGCACTCAACTATGAGAAAATATAATCCTCAGAACAAGTGCTAAATCATCCCCATGCTTCTACTTCTCACCCTAATCCCAACACACTTTCAATAAGGGTTGACATTTGCAGACTCTGAGGGTGTTCAGGATAAATGTATTAGTTTGTGGTATTTATCTAAATTAGGCCAATTAAAATGTCTAGCCACACTGAAATAGTTTGGAAATATACAGTGAGCAATAGAATTAACTTACCGCAGAAAGAGAGCAGAGCTTCTAAAGGGAGTTATGCTTTTTGTTTCTTTGTTTTCTTCTTTCCCCCCAATTTGAAAGCCTTTCTCATTGAACTTCTGGCTGTCATGACTTCTGAAGGGGAAGTTTTCTATTTCTTAATTGTTTATAACACCGTGAGTAGGTTTCTTTACTTTTCCATTGCCTCACAACGCTAATAATGTTGAGGTATGGGGGCAGGGTCATAGCTTTAATGATACTTGCTTTGCCAAGAACTAGGGGGTAGGAAATGTAGGCAGCATCTGTCTAGAGTTTTAAGAGGGTGGGAAAAGAGTGGTATAAAGAGAGGTTTTAAAATACCAGTCTTTAGAAATATATACTATTTATATTTAATTTCTAAAAAATTTCCTTCAGCATAGTACACAGGTGTTTTGTAGCAAACCTGTGATCAGCTCAAAGTCTCTCCTGGACAGCAATGGACAATGGGCACACATTTTAAAACTTTGATTAGGCACTCAGTCTTGATGCCTTGGAGTCATCTTCGACAGTTCCTTCTCTATCATACCCCACATTGGAGGCAGCATAGTATAGCAGAAAAAGCACTGTCTCTTGATTGAAGGAACCTGAGTTCAAATCTCATCATTGATTATTATTACTATTTTGACCTTCATGACTTTCCATAGTCATTCCTGTCCCTGATATTTGAATCTCTAGTTTCCTTCAAACCTCTTTAAGCTTTTCATAACCCCCAACTTGTTCTCTTTCCACCATACCCAAATTACCTTATTTTAAAATAGATTTCACATGGAATATAGATTGTGTATACATACATATTGTATGTATGATAGAAGATGAAATTCTTAAGAGTAGGGACTACTTTAGTCCCTGACACATGGTTGGTACTTAATCAGTGCTGAAAGATTGATCTTCCCTTTTTGGATCCTTCCTTTATAGCTGAAGTCAGGTCACCCTTCTTCTGCCAGGTCTTCCCTAATGTCCCTATTGAAAATGTTTCTCTTCCTCCTTTTTAGTCTTTGTGTCTCTAGTGTCTAGTGCAATGTCATGTATGCACACAGTAATTACTTAATATTTATTGAATTGTCCAGGGCCCATAAATGTCATGCTCCAGGTCTGACTCTTCATTTGCCTTCAAAAAGGTCTTCCTTGCCTGAACCTGGGCCATGTGCATATTGCCTCCCAAACTAGGTCTCTAGTGCTAAAAGAATATTGAGGCGGTGCAGTAGGTAGAGCACTGGGTTCAAAAGCAGGAAGACCTGAGTTCAATTTCTGCCTCTTGGCTTCTAGCTGTGTGACCATGATCAAGTCACTTAACCTTTACCTCAGTTTCTCCAGTTGTAAAATGGGGATAATAATAGCATCTAACATTCAGGGTTGTTATGAGGATCAAATGAGATAACATTTTAAAATGCTTATCATAGTTCCTGGCATATAGCAGGCACTTAATAAATGCCTAATCCTTTTTCCTATTGGAATGAGCTCTTATTAAGGCATCTCTCTTAGCTGTCACAGGTCTGTCAGGGACTCGCTGTCAGACAAGAGTCAATTTCTGTTTGAGTAACCTTTTGGGATGATTCAGAGCACGTTCCAAAACAGTCTGAAAAGGAACAAAAAATAAAGAATAATTTGAATAGTTACATGAGAAGCACAGAAAATTAAGGCTTAATCACAGAATAATCTCTGACTAATTAGGTGTTATTTATTAATGAGCCATGTCTTGTAATAATCTCATCTGTCAGCTAATAGCAGAGAAAGGAGATTTTAAAAAATTACAATCAGTCATGTGAAAGCATAACCAGATCCTGGCTCTGATGCTCCATCTGGGTGGTCTGGTGGATAAAGCAGAGGCCTAAGAATGATGATACTAGGAATCCATCAAGCCAGCTATTATAGCTATGTAGCAATTGATCCTTTCTAAGGTTTAATCCGAAAAAGGGGACAAAAGAATGTGCCCCATTCCTGGATGAAAAGGATTGGCTATGTTGTCTTTGAAGCCTTTTAATATCTTGGGGAGAAAAAAATGGACTTTAAATATAAAACATATACATGTATATGTATATGATTCTCAGGTACTCATATAATTTTCCTATTAAGGTTTTTTGGGGGGCATATTTTTATAAATTAAATATAAATTTTAATGAATTCCCTCATTATTAAGTTAATGCAAGTGGACATGATCAGATTGTAGCTCAGGATTTCTTGATCAATTATCACGAACTATGATCAGAGACTGGTCATTTTCTAAAATATTCTTATATTCACATTCAGGACAATTTGACAATAAAGCTATGTTTTATTGGTAGTTGATAAGATTAGATATATTGACTATTATGCACTATGCTCAAAGTAATGAGTCCTCTGTTTATAAAATAGCGATGTGTGTTTATGTAACATTTTAAATTATCCAAAGCCATTTCTTTTAAACAGCCCTGTGAGGTAGGTTGGTAGTGTTGGTATTCTAGTATTTTTGCCAAATGGAGTTATGAAAGAACTGAAATAACTCAACAATAACAACGACAACAACAAAAGAACTGTTACAATTTAGAAGGATGGATGTTAAGATTATTTTATATACTTTATAGTTATGATATAAGAAAGTGACCACCCATACCAATGAAGAGATCACTTAATCAACAAATATTTATTTATTGCTTACTATTTACCATGCACTGTTGTAGGTATTGGAGTATGTGTGTGTGTATACACATACATATACACACAACATACATTTATACATGCATATGTGTGTGTTTATATATGTATATGTGTGTACTTGTGTATTTATATATATGCATACATACATATAAATCTACACATGCATATACAATGAAACTATCCCTATTCTCAACAAACTTGAGTTGTTGAGAAATAAGTAAGTACAAGCATATAGAGAATAAAGATGAATGAATATACAGAGATCACAGAGATAAATGAAATACCAATATGCATGGAGAAATAAATATGTAATTTCCAATTTTTCAAGTGAAAAAATTAATTTTTAAAAACTGACGAACTGCTTACTGTATGTCAGTTATAGTGATATGCATTGGGGTACGAATATAAAAGAGAAAGAATTCTTGCTCTCAGACCTTAAAGGAGATAACATATAGAGAGGAGTATTGACCTAGAAAGGATGGTCACCAGGAGAGTGAATAGAGCCAAAGGCGAATCAAATAATGCTTCTATTCTTAATTAATTCCCAAATATTGCTAAGAATATTGACTTGATTACTGTTTACAGAATAAGAAGTAGAAATTACAGACAGAAAGACAGACAGACAGCAAAGGAGAGAGAGAGAGATAGAGGGAAAGAGACACAGAGAGAGATAGAGACAGAAAGAGAGACACAGAGGGACAATGTGTGTGTGTGTGTGTGTGTGTGTCTGGGTCTAACTAGATATAGTGAGCAATCAATTCAGCTTCATTATGGGATCTAGAGACCTAGCTGGAAGAGCACATGGCTTAAAAACAAATACAGCTGGCATAAAGATGGTGGTTCCTAATATCCTATACTTCTTTTCTTCCAACACAGTGTTCATATTTTGTAGCGTCCATTATATTTCATACAGGTATATTATTTAAGTCATTATCTTTCAGATCTCAAATCTTCTTATTTATCAAATAGCTATTGCCATTTGTTTGATATGCTACATTCCAGAAGAATTTTGGCACCTAAAAAACTACCTCCTACTTTAATCTGTAGTGATTGGATTATGACTATTTGTCTCCATGCCAAGACTCATTTTGTGTAATTTGAATGCCACACATGAAATGAGACTACAAAGAGAATGTAAGATATTTTGCTCAACTCTCAACAAAGTGAATTAACATTTTACAGGAAGTCATCTAGTATAAGGCAAAAATGTGTCTTATACTGCCTATCATCAGGAGGGTAGCCTAGTGAATAGGAAGGCGATGTAAGTAGAGTGCATACGAGTCAAACTTGTGTGGGCCATTTGTAGCTAGTAAACATGCAGGTGAAGGGGCACCTAGGTGGCTCAGTGGATAGAGCACCGGCCCTGCAGTCAGGAGTACCTGAGTTCAAATCCGGCCTCAGACACTTAACACTAGCTGTGTGACCCTGGGCAAGTCACTTAACCCCAATTGCCTCACTAAAAAAAAAGAAAAAACAACAACAAAAAAAACACCACGCAGGTGAAGTCAAATCAGATTAAAATGCATTTTACAAATGTTTAACAAAATTAATAAAAATACAGTAAACAATGATAATTTGTGATCCTTTAAGTCAAAGCTTCTTAAACTGTGGGTCATGACTCTATATGAGATGGCATAACTGAATGTGGGGGTTGTGAAAATTTGGCAACAGTGACCTATATACCCAGGGTCATGTAAAAATTTCTCAGGTGAAAAGGGGTTGTGAGTGGAAAAAGTTTAAGCAGCCCTGCTCTAATATACTACAAACAAGGATTTGTTATCACTGGTACAGTGAATACAGTGCTGGAACTAGAGTCAGTGTGGCCTCAGTTTGGGTCCTATCCTTGAAACTTACTAATTCTAAGGCCATGGATTTTTACCTTTCTGGAAACTAAGCAGCTACATAAGAATTTACAACAATGAAATTATAGATCATTGATGTATCATCACCATCATCAGACAATCAACAGACAAGCATTTATTAGTTGTCTACACATGGCCCTGAAATAAGCATTTAAAATACCACTGTGAAATAGCCTCTGCCACATAATGATTTATATTTTAAATGAGGGTGGCTGGTGAAGTAGCATATGTTGTAATGGATTTTAAAGCAGTAAGACCTCAGTTTGAATCACTCCCCACCCCCTGGAGCCTCTTCTCTTTTTCTTCAAAACTATTTTTTAAAAATACAATTTATAAATCAGAAAAGAGCATTTTAATACATATAGAAGAATACAATGAAAATATTTATATGAAACTATGGGTCTTCATTTCATATGGCTTGCTATAAACATAGAAAGAAAGATAGATAGATAGATAGAGATAGATAGATAGATAGATAGATAGATAGATAGATAGATAGATAGATAGATAGATAGATATATGCATATTGACATCACTTGTTTTCATATCACCTTTATTTCCTTATTTCCCCCAACCCAGCCAAAGAACCATACCTCATAATAATAAAATAAATAACTATAAAGATAGATGAAAGAAAGATAAAAAGGCATTAAACCAAAATCCATTCACCAAGGAATCAACCATTTAACAATATGTGTGGTATTCCACATCCATGGTTTTCCTCTTCTGAAAAACAAAACAAAATCAAACAAACATACAAACAAGCAAACCAGGGAGGGCAATACATTCTCATATCACCTCAGATTTAAACTTGGTCATTGTTAAATAGCATACAGTTTTTATTTTGTTGTTCCTATTGTTCTTTCTATTTACATTCTTCTAGTCATTGTACACATTGTTCTATTCTTTTTCTTCTACTTTGTATTATTCAGTTCAGTTGTCTTCTGAGGCCTGTTTGTATTCAATATATTCATCATTTCTTCTAGTACAGCATTATGACATAATTTACAATTTGTTTTTCATTCCCCATTGGTGGACATTTACCTTTATACTTCAGCTCTAGTCTACCTTTCCAGACTTATACATCATCTCCAAACTGTCTTTCACACATGACATTCTATTACCCATTCTGGTGTCTTTTTTGCACTTTCTCTCATTCTTTAATACATTTTCTTCTTCCCTAAACACCTTGGAACCTTTAGCTTGCTTCAAATTTTTTCGCATTTCCTACACAATGCTTTTCCTGATACCTTCCAACTGTTAGAGCCTTCCCTTGAAATTGCATTATATTTATTTTGCATATATGTTGTTTCCTCATCTTGCCCTCTTTCATATTCTCTGATAAAATGTAAACTTGATGCTATACACTAATTTAGTCTTTATATGTCTATTATGCAACCTAGCCTAGTACATGATACCCATTGATCACACCCATTTTAGAATTAATTCCCTTTTAAATATTTGCTTAGGGTCAGAGAGCCAGTAAGTGAAAAGATGAACTTAACCTAGGCCTTTCTAATACCAATGCTATCACTTTATTTGCTATTTCATTCTTTCTTTCTGCCTGGTACATAGTATTTAATAAATGTTTATTGATTGATTAAATGAATCTTGCCTCCATTAACTCACAAATTGTGTGACTGTGTGCAAATCAGTTAACTTATCAATATCTCATCTCAAAAATGGGGATAATAATAGCATCTATCTCATAAGGTTTTTCTGAAGCTCAAATAAAATATTCCTTGTAAAGTGCTTTGCAAACCTCAAAGTATAAAATTTATATCAGATATAATTATTATTCTATAATTTACTAGGATAAATAACCATTTTAGAGGAAATATATCAATAGCTTTCTAGCACATATTAAGATAATATATATTGTTGTTCTTTTAATGACAAAATAATGTCAATTAGAAGTTAGGGGCTAAAGTTGGATTGTCTGCAAATTTAGAGGTTCTGAGTTCTTGAATGTAATTGGAGCATTAAATGTATAAAAAAAACATTGCTAAAATCACTAAACGTTATATGTTGTTCAATTTGATTTGCAACTGATCATATTAATTTACATAACTCTTCTCCAAAAATTTTTGTTTCAAATAAGAGAATTTAAAGACTTTTTTTCTTCTTCCAAAGATAATTACCAAATAGAAGGCTACTCTTCAATTGGGCTTTAGTTCTGTGAATTGTTTTTGGAGGTTTTTCCTTTCTTTCTGAATTTCCAATGAATGTGTAGTTTGACACTGAATACACTGTACTAACCTGAATGTGCTCTTCTTACTTAAGAAGGTACTTTACTCAGTGAAACAAATTAAAGTCTTATAGTGTTGTGCTCAAAGTAGGAGTGTAGGACACAGGGATAACCAAGACAACAATGGCATATTTCTGGACCATAGCTTTCATCAAAGTGAGCAAAGGATGGCACTGACAAACTGGGCAGATGACAGGCTCACTGCTGAAGCTAGGACACAAGGAATGCCAGCAAGTTTCAGGAATTAATGACAAACTAGGACATTTAGGTCAAAAATAAAGGGACCAAAGCATCAGATTAGCTATGATGGCACCAGGACACCAGCCAGCAGTTGAGGAACTGAGCAGGCAGATTGAGTACAGAGCCAAGAAAACAAGGAGAGATTAACCAGGATTTGGAATAGGAGATGAGAACAAAGTTAAAAAAAAAAAAAGCAAAGGTTTTGGAGGTCAATTGCATGCAGATAGAACTCGGGAGTAATCATGCTCTTCAGCTAGTCTGGGTAGCCTAACATTAACCTCTCTTTTTAGTTATTTTTAAAGGACCAATAGCCCATAGGACTGAAAACCTGAAAAATGGTAGCCCTGTGATTATCACTATATCCTTATTTACTTTTGAGAATTAATATATGTAATTTGACCTCTTTTAGCATATTTGCACTTAAAAACAAAAAATGCAAAAATCACCCAAAACAAACAAATTAAAAAGATTTAGACTTTATATTACAAGTATAGATTGAGACCAGTAGAGCAGCATTTACAACCTCACACTCTACTTGCCAAAGCATATGATAGTTTTGAGATGGCCAAATGAGATGGCAAAGGGTGCCAAATTCATTTTCCTTTTTGATAATAATCAAATCCCTGAATGTGAAAATAACAGTATGACTCTTACATACTATCTGATATTCAAAGACTAATTTCCCTGTGCATTTTAGAGTAATGGAAAAGGAAACCTAGCACAAAGTTTCAATGACATGCTTAGGGCCATGTAAAGTTAGCATTGAGAAAAGAATCAAATTCTTAATAGTCTTTTTCAGGAAATGATATATTTATTGAGTGTCTCTTACATAGGTATTGCTCTTAAAACAACAGTGGTGAGTTAAAACAAATTAATTAGGGGGCAGCTGGATGGCACAGTGGATAAAGCACCGGCCCTGGATGCAGGAGGACCTGAGTTCAAATCCGGCCTCAGACCCTTGACACTTTCTAGCTGTGTGACCCTGGGCAAGTCACTTAACCCTGATTGCCCCACCAAACAATTTTAAAAAATTTTTAAAAATTAATTACAAAACATTGTCCCTGCTTTTCAAGTTTTGCTTTGCTTTGTTAGACTTTATACCATTTGGGAAGCAATCATATATATATATATATATATTTTTTTTTTTTCTCTTAAAAATTTTTTTTTCCTGGGCAATGGGGGTTAAGTGACTTGCCCAGAGTCACACAGCTAGTAAGTGTCAACTGTCAGAGGTCGGGTTTGGACTCAGGTACTCCTGAATCCAAGGCTGGTGCTTTATCCACTGTGCCACCTAGCTGCCCCTCTCTTTAAACTTTTTAAAGACTCATAGCTTTCCAATAAAAACTTCAAAGAAGGCATATAAGCTTCTTAGACATCATTGGTGGTATTGACCATTCCTTCTTGGTCATCAAAAGGGAAATAGCTTAGCATTTGATGTTATGGAAATATTTGTTTTATTCCATAAATTAAAAATAAAATAAATAATACTTTTTTTAAAATAGAAAAAGAAGTCAGTATGACCTCAGGTCATGAGAAAGAGAATGGTTTTGGCATGACATACAGTGGCATGCCATGCAAGAAAATGAACATCTCCCTGTATGGCAAACCCTTGCCCCATTTGAGTTAGACTTTGATATTCTTGAAAGCAAGAACTGTCTTTTACTTTTCTTTGTATTAGAGATACACTTAGCACAGTACTTGTCATATAATAAGTGCTTAATCAATGCTGACTGACTGAGTTGGAAAAATTCAGGCCCTAGAAAGCAATACGACTTTGATAGAAACCTGTGCTCAGGGGAATAAGAAAGTCCAGGGATGGTTGTACTACATTGCAACTATTGGAGAACCAGAGAGTAAGGGGCAATGATAGTAGTCCATAAGAGAAGTTGGTGCCCTGAAACAAAGCCTGATTAACCGTACGCTAGTTATGTCTCTGATCCCTCAAATTTCAGGTGAACTTGAAGGTATGAGAAGTATGTTCAGTGATCTAGGTCCTGACTGACTTAAACCTATTCATTCTTGAAGTTGGCTCTAAATAAAGAAGACCCAACCCTGGGATTTTTGTTCTTGTGTTTTATTGCCAGCAATTACGGTGACAACAAAGTTAGAAGAAAGGGACCTTAGTGGGGACCAAACTTCCATCATACCAAGTAATCTGAGGAGCTACTGAAAAAGAAAATAGACTTCAGACACTTTTAGTCTAGAGTCATCAGTCAAATACTTCTCTCTAGGGGCAGCTACATGGCGCAGTGGATAAAGCACCGGTCCTGTATTCAGGAGGACCTGAGTTCAAATCTGGACTCAGACACTTGACACTTACTAGTTGTGTGATCCTGGGCAAGTCACTTAATCCTCATTACCCCCAACAAAAACAAATACTTCTCTCTAGCATTCTCTTTTTTGGTAGATTCCTAAAACTTTATAACTAAAACACATGCAACAAACAAACCCTAAGGAAACTGAGGTTATTAATGTTTAGATAGTTTATAAAAATGTCATGGCTTCTTCATCTTTAAGCTAGTGAATTTATGAAGTTTATATAACCACCTGGTTTATATAAGCCATTGTATAAAGGAGAGTTTTGAAGTGATTAGAAGTCATGGCCAACAATTTTTCCCTCTCTAATTTCTTCACCACTGTGTGTGGGCTTTCTCTCTTTTTAGTTTGCACAGACCCTAGGTTATGTTTCTTGGTTTTGAATAAATAACTAATAAAATAATTTAATTATTAATACCAAATCTGAAAATTTCATACTCTGACAAGAAAGATTATATTAGACTATTTAGTCCATCAGTCTCTAGTGATTTAAGACAATGCAATTATTAGGCATACTATTTTGATTACTTCATTTATCACTGATAAACAGTGACCTTACTGTATTTAAAACTTGTGTTGCATCATCAGTAATGATTGATGTAATTAAATGTGCAATAGTTCATTATCCACATGTTTTCATAAGTCATTAGACTAGTATTTAGTTTGTTTTTTGTATGTTGGGTAATTTTAGAAAGTGCCTTTTAAATATAAATGCAAGAATATAATTAATTACTCAGTGTTTAGAAAGACTCAGTGGATAATGGAGATTTCTGATCATTTTACAGTGTGTATTTTTATTTTAGTATTGCTGGTCATATATATTAAAGAGCTAATGCATTATATATGCATCAGAGGAGGTGGCAGTAGATTGGGCTAGGCGTCAGGAAGACCTGAACGCAGATCTGGCCTCAGAAGCTTGATAGTATTATGTTCATGGGCAAATAATTGAATCTCTGCCTTGGTTTACTCCACTATAAAATGGGGGAAATAACTTACTTCAAAAGTTTGTTGTAAGGATCAAATTAGATAATATTTTCAAAGTGCTTACTTAGCATAATGCCTGGCACATGGTAGACTTAGTAAGTGCTTGTTCCTTTCCCTTGTTCCTCTAAGTAATTGTAGTCTTTGGTTCCATCTACATGGGGTAAAGTAGCAAATCAAAATCCTAAGTTACAACTCATTTGGTTGACATGCCCCAGATGCCCAGAGTCCAAAATACTTTGCCTTGACTTAGATTTATGCTTCACTTCCAGTAGAGAATGAAGTAACAGTTGAGCTCTTTTCAGGCTTTGGAAAATTTTGAATTGTTCAGAAATGGTCATGCAGACAGAGAAGATTAATGGAATGGTACTGGAATAGGTTCCAATATAATATGGCTGTGTTAATATTCCAAATTATATCATTTCATCCAATCATGAATGCATATACAAGTGCATTTTGTGTGAGGAGAACACAAATACAACTGGATGCACAATTAGGGGAAATGTGAATATGTAATGGAAAAATGAGAAGCTATTCTAATATGGGAAGTGATAAACAAATGAAAGGCATACAAAAGGAGATGATAACACAGATTGGTTGCTTTAAAAATACAATACTGCATCTCTCCTGAATGGTTTAAATGAGGTCATTCTTTTTAAACACAATTTGGCTTTTTTTTGTCAATGGAATTATGATAATTGACACAATGCCTTAAACTTTACAAAATATGTTACATAAATTGTCTCTTTTGAGCATCTCAACAACCCTGTGAGATAAAGTATAATTTTTATCCACATCTTAAAGTTCATGTGATCATGTTTAGAGCTGAAAGCATCCTTGGATGCTATCTAGTCCAGCCACCCCTTGTGACTGATGAGAAAACTGACATTCACAGATTTAAATGACTTTCCATGGTGACACAGCAAGTAACTTGTCTAAGGAAGATTTTAAACTCTTGTCTTTCTGACTCTAAATCCGGCTCTGTGTTCACTCTCAAATATGAAAAGTTTAAAAATGTAATGAACTACTATTGTAATTATGATTGTACAGCATAAATTTTTACTAATTTAGAAGGCTATTAATATTAAATATTACTATTTAAGAGATGGAAAGTCATCTTGAAAATTTGACTGATCAATACTTTTAAAAGTTTTATTAGAATTCCTGCTAGTCAAGAAAAGTTGACAACCTCTACTTTGCATTTTTGCCTATCTTCAAAAAGAATAGTCTTGTTCATTTTCTAATGGCAATAAAAATTTCAAATATAATTTCAAAATCCCATGTAGCATTTAGTATTGTAAAGCACTGCCATTGATTATAAACTTTGGAGTGTAAAGTTTGTCTTTTTTTAAAAAGAAATTCTATGAAAGTGTTATGATTGTTCCAGCTTCCTTTTCCTATGACAGTGCATATTATTTTAGTCACACAAAGCTATATAACTTAAGCAGTGATAACTATTGAAAGCTATTATGGTCATTTCCAGTCTTCCTTTGTGACTTAAAATGAATGCAAACAAAAAGAATCAAACAGAGAAGCAACATGCTACATGGTGCAGAGCAAAGGGGACTTGAGTTTAAATTCTTACTCTGCCATGAACTATTTGTGATTTTGGTTATCAGATCCATCATTTTGGGGTTCCAGCATCTTCCCCATAAAATTATGGGGATGAATTAGACAGCTTTGAAAGTCTTTTTCCTGCTTTAATATTCCATGAATATTCTGTGTATAGATACTGAATGTTTTAGGCCACTAAATAGCAGATTTAGCAATTCATATACAGTCTGTCACATTTAAGAAGCTCTGTGGATAGCTGAAATGTAGTTCCAATTAAGCTTCTCAACTTAATGGAACTAGTTTTTTTTTTCCAGCTTTGACATTTAGTTCAATTTATCTACTAACTATAGATAAAGGTGCGTAATGCTTCATTTTTTTTTCACTGAAATGATCTGTGTCCCATTCATGAAGGATTCGTTAAAACTGCCCAAAGGGAAAAATGAATATTTTCCCTCCTTACTGTGAACAGAGGGGGAAAAAAGGGCAAGCTTCATCAGATTTTCTGTGGGTGGGAAGTATTTCATAGGCTTCCAGGGGCTAAGGGTATTAG
Source organism: Dromiciops gliroides (assembly GCF_019393635.1). Classification (NCBI taxonomy): domain Eukaryota; kingdom Metazoa; phylum Chordata; class Mammalia; order Microbiotheria; family Microbiotheriidae; genus Dromiciops; species Dromiciops gliroides. The sequence goes on along the minus strand of NC_057864.1, from coordinate 357,102,440 downwards.
AAATATTTAACTATGATCATGACTTACCATCAATCACAAATCCATGCTATAAATCGATCTTTTTATGTCCTAAATGTTTTTATAAAATCTTGACTAAAGCTTCATTGGGTTTGCAAGCTCCATCTCTCAGGTTAATTTAGCATGACCCAACCTTTTTATTTTTCAGAATTTCAGAAATAGCCCTAGCTACAGTCCCATATTCAGCAAGATTCTTTCCCCAACTTCACTGTGTCCCATCTACTGTGACAGTAGAGATTCCCCTATATGATACAACTTGCAGATGTCACATGTATTTCCATCTGAATGGGATAGTTTATCTTTTACCTCTTTTATCCCTCCTCTTTATATATTTACTAGCTTTGATATTTATCCCTGTATTTAATTTAATATCTATCCATACTTGTCACCTTCTCTTATTTTGATAATATGCTGTATTAGTGGATTAAAAGTCGTTATGTCATAGGACCTTGGAGGGAGGGTCAAAGCATCATTGATTTAAAGCTAGAAGGGATACCTGAGATTATTACAAACCACTCATTTTATAGCTGAGAAAACTGTGGCCTTTAAAGGTCAAGTTGCCCAAGTTCACACAGGAATTTAGCATATAGGACCCGGACTTGAAAATATCACCTCACCTCTGGCAATTTTGATAATATTACATAGAATCATCTTTGTGGGAAAGTTTAAATAAGGTCTTTCTTATTGGACCAGTGACATGGATTTATCTTTCTCAAGTGCCTTGAATTGAGGCCTAGTCTCTTGGTTTTGTGTAGGCATTAGGATAATGTAACTTTAACCAATGTTAAACAGGCTTTTATATAATATATTAAAATCTCTGGAATGGATTAAACCTTACAAGGGAGGTTATTATGGTTACAAGTACTTATTAAGGTCTAATTTTATGTTTGTAATTGTCACATATATAGTATCTTAAGGTCTATGAATTGCTTTGTCCTCATGATAGTCTATGGAAATGAAAGGCAAAATTACTGTCCCCTTTTTCTGACCTTTTTAATATAATCACTAGAACCAATGAGTACTGGACCAAGAGTAAGAAGGACTGGGCTCTAGCCCTGATTGAACCACAAATGAGATTTATGATCTAAAGTCAGTCACTTATACCTTAGGGCCTTGTCTTCCTCCTCTTAAAATAGATGGCCATAAAGCCTTAACACAATGACATTTTGTATATCATGACAGTCTCACTACTTCAGGAACATGACTAATTTCTGTCATTAATGAAGGCTCAGAATCAATGGGACAGCATTCTGTTCTTAGATAAATCTCACATCTTTTCCCCAGTCAGTTGGCTTATGGCAAATGATTTCGACTTCATAAATTGGAGAACAGTGTGTGGGGGGGGGAAGGGGGGAAGGTGGAGAAAACACTTAGTGAAAGCACCTTTAACATATTTTATCAAAAGAACTTATGAAATATTTATTTGTCTACTATCTCTTGCTTTTGCTTCAAAGTGAATAGGCAGATATATAATAACAGATGGATATATTAGAGAAGCTTTTTATCAGGAGGCAAAGAAAATCTTGTCAGGAGAAACATATTGGCCTAGGGGATGCTCTTTGATCTTTGGAGATGAAGCTTTTGGTGCTTTAAATGCCCTCACACTCAGGTCATATAGTCAATTTAAATGAAATGACCCAATTGCTTTAAACTTTTCTGAGAGCATAAAAAAGTCTTGACAATTCATTAGCAATAAGTATCATATCAATAGGATAAAACGTAATATAATGCCATTCTAGTCTTTAGAACTTTCTTTAGGACAGCCTTGACAAAGACAAAAAGGATGATTATTTAGTTCACTTATCACTAGCCACTAGTATATCAATAAAAGCTCAGTACTTGACTAAATAAACTTGGACAAGTCTCTATTAACAGGCTGGTTTGGATCAAGTGTTTGGTCCTTAGTTTTTCTTCCCTAAAATAAAGACATAAGACTTGATCCGACTAGATCTGCTAATGTGATTTTTGAGCAGCATTGAGAAATATCACCACCAGGAATAAGGGGTAATCCCATTGCACACTGCACTGGCAAACCATATCTGAAGTATCACTTTAAGTCCTGAATACCATATTTTAAAAGGAACATTAATAAGCTGAGGAGCACTGGTTGAAAGAATTAGGGATAATTAGCCTAGGGAAGAGAAGGGTAGTGAGAAAGAAAAAGAGCACAGCAAATGTTTTCAAGTATTCAAAAGTATTAGACTTCTATTTATTTTTGGATGACAAAAATGGGTAATAAGTAGGGAATGAAGATTTAAATTTAGGCCTGATATCACAGGAAAACACATCTATACACCCTGCTAACAATTAAAGCTATCCAAATACTGAATGGCTAAATGTACTGCATGGGGAGGTAGTGGGTTTCCCTTCATTGAATATCTTCAAAGGCTTGAAAATCACTTTTTGGAATTTTGTAGTATGGAAAAAAGGAATAATAAGAAAAAAAACAACAAAAAATTTTGAGGCACTTGCATCAAGGTAAAACTCCCAGTCAGAAATCTCTTATGCATTTCCTACTGGAATGAAGACCAGTCTCAGGGTACAGTTAACATGGGTTTTTCATATAGACTTCCTATACTTTCCTTGAATATAAAGCTAGTTGGCCACTTGTTGGGAATTTTTGATGAGGTATCTTGCAATTCTGCACTTCTATGGATGCATGATTCTGTGACTATAGCATGGTTGCATGTGCCAGTATGTTGGGAATAAATCAGAGCAGATTCTGAGAAAAGCAAAGTGAATGGGACTATTCTGTATAGTAGTTAATAACTTTATACACCTCAGTAGCTTACTTTATCATTCATGGCTATAAAAAAAAACTGATTTCAGTGCTATAGATTTAAACTCCATGATTGTAGATCGTAATACCTACCTCCTTGAAGAGACCATTTCTTGAATTTTCATGTAGCCAAAAAAAAATATATCGCTTAAGCACAAACTTTGTTATGATGAACTAACTAGATCTTAGATAAAGGGAAGTTCATCATTTGGGTATATTCTCACAATAATTTTCATAATAAGTAGGATTTGCTAGAATTTGTGATTATTAGTATAATCTTTGTTAAAGGGGAGTCAACTACATTTCATGATGAGGAGGTAGAGGGAGATGTTAGTGGAGACCTGAGGATTTTATTGACCAATAATTTACTTATGTAAACTTAAGACATCAAGAAAACATAATAGTATTTTGAGTGTTAACTTGGGCAGGAATGAAAGTATATAATAATTTTTTGTGTTTTTTTTCAATGTTTCTTGGGGCAGCTAGGTGGCACAGTGGATAAAGCACTGGCCCTGGATTCAGGAGGACCTGAGTTCAAATGTGGCCTCAGACACTTGACACTTACTATCTATGTGACCCTTGGCAAGTCACTTAACCCCCATTGACCTGGGGTTGGGGGAAAAGTAGGCACAAAAAAGGACATATTTTAGGGGCAGTTTGGTGGCACAGTGGATAAAGCACCAGCCCTGGATTCAGAAGGACCTGAGTTCAAATCTTGCCTCAGACACTTGACACTTATTAGCTGTGTGACCCTGGGCATGTCATTTAACCCTCATTGCCCTGCAAAAAAAAAAAGCTTCCAACCCAAATGAATCAAATTTTAGATATTTAGGCACTTGAAAGGGCTAAGCTTCAGTTACCTAAAATACTGGCTAATCCAGAATGCCAAGTAATATAAGTGATTTTGACCGTAATCCAAAATTCAAAAAAATCTCACCCATTATGTTTTTACACCTGATTCTCACTAATATGTATCTCTTTAGGAAAACATATCAAATGAGTTAAGGAATCCAAGTTATGGAGCACTTAAAAGATTTCATTTTATTGCCTTCAGTTAAATAGTTAAGTAGTACTGTCTGGGAAACTTATGTTGCAATGAATATGTAGACAATTGATAAATAATTCTTATGTTAAAAAGAATGCATCCAACATATTTCTGCATCCTTGAAAATAATGCTTTATTTCTATGAAGTAATCATCATTTTAAAGACTCCTCCCCAAATCTCACTAATACTAATAATTTTACCCTTTCTGTGAAAAAAAAAAAGATTTTTACTATATTCACTATGACTGGCAAATCCCTTTCTTGTATGGAGGTCTTCAGAGGACCCCATGATATCTTCTAGGCACAGGATATAGCAGGGCTTACAAAGTATAGAATGGAAAAGCATTTATTAAATGTTTTTTGTATGAAAATTTCTATGATAAGGGCTGGAAATACAAATACAAAAATTGAGATAGTTCTTGCTTACAAGGAAGTCACTTTCTAATATGGGGAGCCAACACATAAAGGAGGGTTCATATTTATGATCACTTCAAGAAAGATGAGAAGGCTCCACAGAAATTAGGGAGGGAAAGTAGAAGGGAAGCTGTCAAGGCTTTGAGGATGTGGGGTAGTAATGGCAAATTAGATGGACTCCTATCAAAACAGATAGTATGGGGGAGCTAGGTGGCGCAGTGGATAGAGTACCAGCCCTGGATTCAGGAGGACCTGAGTTCAAATTTGACCTCAGACACTAGCTGTATGAACCTGGGCAAGTCACTTAACCCCAATTGCCTCATCAAAAAAAACCAAACAAATAAAAACCAGATAGTATATCAAATGTTCCAAGAGAATCAAGTGGAGACAAGTGGAGTATTTTTGTTTTATTTTGAAGACTGCTCTATTGGATTCCCAATCTCCCAATGACTTTTTTCTCTGAGTTGATACTTAAATTTTAAAACAAATTTCTGTTTGTTCTATTCCAAAAGCATGGCAAATTTCAGTCTTAAAACAAAACTTATTTTATATACTAGTTCATTTTGAATGAGCTTTTATTCCAAAGACAAAATTTTTTTTTAAAATGTAAAACTTTTATTTAGCATTTTCTTTGGAGTGTGCTCACTGGTATCCAGGAGCAATGTTTTCTGTTTTGTGAATATTTGAATAGTCCCAAGAAGCAACCTGTAGCAATGTAATGACTGGAAGAAAACCTGTTATAAACGTAGTACTAGCTCTATTCAAAAGTCCTTATGCATGCAGGAGGTTTCTTTTCATAGCTCTAGAAGAGTGCACATGCAAATTAGAATGTTCTCCTTCCTAAACAACAAAGCCAGAGGATTCAGTTAATTCTAAAGAATTCTAAAATGGGAGAATCACAAGAAAGCAATCAGAAAAGCTGACATTTTACTAATATCTGGTTGTCACTGAGATGTTCAAAGGGGCATAGGCCTACATCAGATTCTGGAAGAAATATGCAGTTAGAATTTAGGGAGTAAAAACTAATGATAGAAAATGTGGGCATTTCATAGGGGAGCCTGCATTAGTTAATGTTTACAATTCAAGGCCCAGTTGGTATTGGTTAATTAAGAAAATCGTTTGGGGTAAGAAAGCACTCGCGAATGATTGTGGGTTTTTAAAGCAGTTCATAATAAGCCCAGAGACTCAGGGTAGCATTTCAAAGTTCAGTAGAAACAGGACTACATAATGAACTTATTTGCTATTAGGCTCATTATTTACTTAACTATAGAGCATTTATTTATGACAGAAGAAAATGTTCCCATTCCATGAAACAATGTTAACCATACTTTATCATAATATCATCTTTTGAGGTTTTTTAGTGTACTGAGGAAAAATTGATGAGTATTTCAATATGCAGGATCTCTCTCAGTTCTTATGACTTAAGCTTGAATAATTTAAAGTGAACGTTTGAAAATAGATGGTTGTATTTGATAGCATGTAGATTTTACATTAATGAAATCTGGTAGATACATTCAACATTGTGTACATCTACAAAAATAATATATTCAGGAACAGTTTGGAAGATAACTCATTCTGTGAATGCATCCACTTAAAGATCTGACCTAATAAGAGTTTTCATATTATATAACAATATGAATTTATACTTGGATTGATGAATTATGCATGTTGGAGAAAATCTAGCTTTTTATTAGAGGATATTTAAATGTTTTAATTTCTTTTCTACACAAGTTAATTCCTGTCATTTTATGTCTAGGACAAAGTCCAGCAATACCTCCTCCATCACCTGTTGGACAAGTCTCCAGACCTGAACTGTCACCATCAGCTCTTGGAGGCAAGTTCCTTATATCTTTTCCAGAGACTTTCTTATTTCAAGTCTAGCAAGAATTTTTAATGCTGTTCTCCCCTATTACCTCAGAATGCTATTGTGGAGTATGATTATTCTTTCTTGGCATTTCATATTTATATACCCTAGAAAACCAAAGTATTTTCCCAAAGAATTCTAAGCTCACAATCTTCAGTTTGGGGAAGTCTGCCTATGTTTGCAAAAAAGAAAATTAGCAGGGAACATTGGGTCAGAGATAAATTCTACCATGCTTGTTATCATAAACATACTTTCTCAAGGTGGTCTTAGGATAATTTAGAATGCTTGCAGTATGCCTTTGTGAAAAAAATGATGCTCAGAGAAATTAACAAAACAAAAACAGTTCATGTAGATATAGATATTGTTGGTTATTTTAGTATGTGGCAGATCCTTAGAGTGAATGTCAAAATGTCATGTGGCATCCATTATTTTATTGTTTCTTGGTACTAGGAGATGAAACTACTATCTATTTTTCTTTATATCTTAGAGAATCAGTGGTAGAAAGGATAAAGTGGGGAAGTACCTTTTGTAAGAAATTAAAATTCACTATACTGTTAGTTTGGAACCTTGCCACTTGTTCTTATTTAGGGTAGACAAAAAGCCAGAACTTTGATTTTAAGCATCAGTTGTCAACTCTCAGGATGAGGGGCTGAGGAATTAAGAAATCTATAACTTTCATTGAAAAGGTACCTATCTCTTAAAAAAACAACATAGAGATGGAGGGATAACTCTGTTATTCTCCCAAACCTTAAGATTAGCTTGATTTTTATAGAAGAAAAGCTGTCCACTTTTTATTCTGCTTTTCTTTAACTGCTATTCTTAAATACCAGCACTTGTGTTACTCCATATATTATTCCAACCATGATCCCTACATTGAAAGAAATTCTTTCTCTGACTTTCCTAGATTTATTGGCCTCAATCCTACCCTTACATCTATTACATTTCACCCTGTATAATACTTGTGTGCAGAGTATACTCTCTCTTACTTCTACATATGCCGCCTTCCCCCTATTAGCTTATACACTTGTTCAGGGCAGGTACTGAAAAACTTTAATCTTTAGATCTCCAAGTACCAAACACAGTGCCTTGCACATGTTACTTAATGACCTACTTTTTAACTGAATTAAGGGGCTCTCCCATATACTTCCTTCTTCCTGAATCTCATAGATGTGATACAACACTTTTTCTAAATGTTTAGTCATCTCAGTTCTCTTCTAATATATGCAAAATCATTTGTATTGTTGCATACCCTGTTTGTCTTCCCCGGATATCTGCAGAAATGATAGCAGTGTTAACCTATAAATTTAGTGCTCTCCTGTTGGCAAGAAACTTGGGAACTTATACTTTTGATTGAATTTTGTTTGCTTAATGACACATTAATAGGACAGACTTTTTACTAACAAATCTGGGGTTTTAGCCAATAGCTTAACACATAGTCACATAAGGTGGAACATGAACAAATCTGTGAGGAGAGGCAAGCAAAATAACTAAGGCAGCAACATTAGCTCTATGTCTGGGCCTGTTTAACTGTATGTTTTACTCAAAAATGATTTCTGAGTACTGGTTTAGTCTTTCTCTCTTTATCCTCTCGCAGATAATTATAGTTTAAGGTCTATGAGTATTTACAATAGGTGATCAGAAGTAACTTTGGATTCAGTGAAACCCTCATCCAGAATTGAAACGTTTTGTGCTATTCTAAACGCCACTATTTACTCTCAAAGCTCTTTAAGGAAATGAAATACATTGGGTGGGGGAGGTGTGAACAACTATCCTCAATATTATTTCAGGGCTATTATATTTTAGTTTTACCCATGGTAATACTTATCCAGAGTATATTGAGACCATACCATGCACAAGTAAGTAAGACAAAGAGCTTTAAGCTGAACCCACCATTCAAAACATGATAGGCACCTTAAATGGCTCCATAGAATTAGCCTTGTATCCTTTAGCTTAATTCAGTTTATGGTTCCTTGCAGTTTCATGGAAAGGTGGACACAAATAACTGGATATTCATATACCCTCTTTCCTCTGCATATGTTGGAGTTCAAGCAAGGGATCTATTCCAGGGTTAATCTAGGCCCTCAAAAACTGAAATGGGTTAGAAGTTGGTCAGACCAGGCAGGTATAGTAGCTGAGGTATTATGAATTGAGTATTGCACTATACATGTTTGGAACCATTGGAAAGGCAATCAAGGTTGGTATCAGAAAAAAAAAATTAACTCAGTTGAGCAGGGGAGGCCAAAGTATGATTGGCAAGGCTGAATTTGGATATAGATTGGAAAAAAAGTGAGACTAGGATATAGGACATAGATGGAAATTATCTGATAGGCACTTATAGGGATCAGAATTTGAAATCCATTAAATACTCATGGTATCCCTATCTTCTCTTAATAGCCCAGGTAAAAAGATTAGCCAAACAGTATAGATCTGTTTCTTTGAGTTTTTCTTTGATTATCCATTTCCTATCTGCCCCCCAGAAGACAATATTTGTCCCCAGATGAGGACCCAACTGCATATTCCTCTTAGTATATCTCATCCTCATGGTTTGATTCTTTCCATAGGAGGAAACAATGAGATCCTCAAAACTGGGTATTCTGGTGTTCTCACAGATCTGATAATGTTCATAGGCTGGACCTAGCCACACATATAATCTGTGACTGAGCAGTCAGATTTACTCAGAATGTCTAAAAGTTCACCCTGGATATGTTGGTCAATCACAAATATTGCCAATATTTTAAGTTGGCTTGCCAGATGCCCAAGCACACAAAGAAAAGAGAGAGAGAGAGAGAGAGAGAGAGAGAGAGAGAGAGAGAGAGAGAGAGAGAGATGGAATATTGCAGGGGTGAATTAAAGAGTCATTACAGAAATGGAGATTCAACATAGTACCTCTTGCTCCAAATCTGGCTAAGTATGTAAAAAATGTGCTGAAGAATTCCATAGCCTTCACAAACTGGATATTTTAATACATGTACATTTATAGTGAAAAAACCATAGAAAATTAATTTAACCAGCATGGGGCCAACAAGAAACTAAAGGAGTACATTTAGTTTAAATATTAAATGTGAATCTAAAATTCTTTTAGGATCCTTAAAATTATCTAGCATCTAAAACTTTATGTGAAGTCAAATTCCTCTTGGGAAAATAATTTTCTAATTGCTGATTAACTGAGATAATTCCTGAATCTAATCAACATAATGCTGGTAAGACAGCTTTAATGCTTATTGTATTAAATAATTAAGGCCTTGAAAATATCCCATTTCCAAAGATCTGAGATTTTGCATTTTTCCTATGACCTGTTTGTGTATCCAGTAAATACCCAATTTATATAAACTAATATCAATTTTTCTAACTGACAGAAATTTAAAAATAGAAAAAACAACATTCTACTACTCATACCTGGCAGTCTTCAAAGGAAAGTTTGTTTTAATGTATATAAAGCTATATAGAAAACCCTATCCCTCATTACAGTCATGTGTTCATAAGCTTTAAGTAGTGAGAGAATTGGCTTGGAGTTTATAGAACCCTTGGCTAAAAGGCCAGTATTAGATTTCCTTTTGAATTTGATATGTAATAGCCCATGTGAATTAAAATAATTTGACAGAAAAACAGTTTAGTGACTCTTTATCTCATTGTCAAAGTGCATTTAGGACAAGAGATATACTATAAATAATATTGGTACCTTAGGCTTGACATGAACATAACTGTTGTTGTTAAGAAGATGCACATAAATCAGGCAATGCCAATCTGCTCGATTGAGGCTGACTTTGATAGTCAGATGATTCAAATGTTTGGATTCTGCTTATCACCAAACAGAGGTCCATAAAACATTAAGCAGTAAATGTTAGTGTCCATCAAACTGTTGCTTGGCAAAAGGTTGTTATTTGTCAAGTGGGGACACTTGGTTGCCATTGTTATATTTACAGATTAGCTTGATTTGGCACTTAATTCTTAGAATTTAGTCACTTTTGTTTAAGTTTAATAATACCCAAGTACCAAAATAAAAGAGGTATGAAAATACATGAAAGTATTAAAAGACATTAATGACCCAGCATGCTATAGAGGCCATAGCAATTGGTTTGAGCAAATAGATTATAATGAGATTATATTGAACAGTCAATTGTTCCAAAGTTTTGTGTGCTTTATTTTCTTTTAAAAAAAGAATGAAAGAAATTCATATTGGTAACAGAAAGGGGCTATGTAGCACCATCTTTCTGTCAAATCTTATAGTTTTCTATTTTAGTTCAAGAAGCCCAACCGATCACCTGGTCATGAAGTCAGTTCTATACCAGGGAGGCAGTATATGAGAGGGTGAAGAGGAAGGAAGGAAATATGTTTAAGTATCTGCTATGTACCAGACAATTTGCTAAGATCTTTACAAATATTATCTTGTTTGAACCTCACAACAACCCTGGGAGGTAGGTGCTATTATAGACATACCTCACAGCAAATCAATGTCTGAGGTCAAATTTGAACTCAGATCTTCCTGATTCCTGGCCCAGGTCTCTAACCACTGTACCACCAAGAGTCAAAAACCCTAGATTTGTGCTCAGGCTCTGCTACCTAATATGTCTTAGTTTCCTCATCTCCAAAGCTGGACTAATAATATTTAAAGTAACTACATCCTGGGAGAACTGTGGAGATCTGATTACCTTAAGACTAGGCATGTAAAATTCTTTGTCACTGCAAAACCTTGTATAATCCTAAATTACACATTTCAAACTAAAATTACAATGGCCCAAAGTTGTTTTTGTTGTTGGTGATATTATTTGTTTGTTTATTTATTTTTTTTATTTGGCAAGAATAATAGGAATTACCTCTCACACCAGAAAGTATTTTGAAAATAGACAAGAATGTGCAGAGTTGCTATCAGTACTCATTGCTATGGAGACAATCAAACCTTTTCATCGGGGTCCTCACACTGAGAATCTGCCCAGGAAGGGCCATTTTCAAGTTACATGAGAGTATGGGCTTTGTCAGGGCCTCCAGTCATACAGATGTGCAGTTTGTAACTTCATTAACATAATGGATTTGGAAGCAGGACATATTTAGTATTAATCAAGTTGTTTTTAGTGAGGTTGATTGTGTGCAGCCCCCTTGAGGCACGATTTTAGGTCTGACCTTCCTCATGGCCAGGATACAGATAAAATTGAAAGTTTGGTTGGGGGATGGGAGTAGAGAAAAGGAACTCAAATATGGTGTTTACCTTTTAGTAAACGAATGACAATCTAGTGTTAAATACAAAATGTTACTTTACTATATTATTAAGTAATAGGAACTATGTATAATAGTCAGCTTTTTATATGGCCATATAAAAAACTTAGGATCAAAAACCCCATCTCCTTTTGAATTATCCCTCCAGGGACTTAGGTTCTGGATTTGTCTTAGAATGAACTCTCTCAGAGACAATAGTACTAATTTTATCTTAATGCATCAGACGATAGAGAAATCGGGCATATAGATGCAAAATTAGACCCAAGATTAGTTGTAGTCAGTGGACAAAATACTTATGCTTTTTTCTGGCTCTCAAAAAGGTTTGTCAGGGGCAGCTAGGTGGCGCAGTGAATAGAGCACCAGCCCTGGAGTCAGGAGGACCTGAGTTCAAATCTGGCCTCAGGCACTTAACACTTACTAACTGTGTGACCCTGGGCAAGTCACTTAACCCCAATTGCCTCACACACACAAAAAAACACCCAAAACAAAAAAAAAGAAAAAAGGTTTGTCACAGGTCCTGTTAACGGTATCTCATTTAAGGTGGGGGTATTTCTATCTTTCTATCACAGAGGAACAATGAACCCACTCCCAGAAAACATTTTTGCATCAGTCATGAGTTTTTTCTAACAATTATCAAAAATAGGAGTTGGAGCTGTCTTCCCACTCTGTTCATATATATATATATATATATATATATTGGGGGCAATGAGGTTTAGGTAACTTGCCCAGGGTTTCACACCTAGCAAGTGTCAAGTGTCTGAGGCTGGATTTGAACTCAGGTCCTCCTGAATCCAGAGTGATGCTTTATCCACTGCTCCACCTAGCTGCCCCTCCAGTGCCTTTCTTTAAGGAGGGCAGAAACTTAATTCTCTGGCCTATTTCACTCTGCATCTGCTCTTCTCTTTGGTTTAAACTCCATGGAACAAGAGGGTTGCCCTGCCCTTAACCTCTGCCTTCTTGTTTCCTTTTATATATTTTCTCCTTTCATTAAATTGTAAGTACTTTGAGAGCATGAACTGACTTCCTTTTTATTTATTGTATTATTGGCACTTTATACAGTGTCTAGCTATATTCTGTGATTAATAAATGTTTATTGTATTGAACTGCATCTAGTCTAACCTACTCATTCTATAGATGAGGAATTTGGGACCCAGAGTGATGAAATGACATGATCAGAATTTGACAATACAGTGAAAACAGTTAGTCTTAGAACCCAGGTCATACTCCCAGATCGGCATGTTCTTTGTTTTTCATCATACATCTGTTTTCCAGAGATCTGGCCATTCCAATCCCAACAGTTTCTTTGTATACACAATCCTACCTTCATACCAAGAATAGAGGTGAACTTTACTATTAAAAAAAAGTTAAACAGAAGACTGGAGAAATTATGGTCTAATATTATTAGAGAACTACTCGTAGCCATCATGTTAATACAAGTCTACATATGAAATGCAGACTTAAACTATTGTCTATAAAGTACATATATTCACATTCAGTTATACTTTTTTCATTTACTTTCATTCTAATTCATGATATGTTCTGACATGAAAGTAAACAAGGATAATAGTAATAAAATTATAATCAAGAATTCTCACATCTAATTCAAGGGCCATTCTACTTATCTCAGTGTGTGATGTATTACTTTTAAGTTTCCTCACAAAACTATCAGAAGTAGAGACACAACCAAATCACATAACATTTCAAACTCATCCAACTGTAACACTACCTTACTTTCCCCATTTGTGTATGGGCGCATTGAATGCTTCTGATATATCTTTGCTGTTATTTACATTTTCATGTTTTAATTAAATACTTTTGCCATTAGATATGTATGTCACTTGCATAGAATAGTCTTACAATAGAGAGTGAAGAATAGTGAATAAGGTCTGAGTCTGTGAAGTACATAATTTACTTCCCTCAAGGATTCACAGCATATTGAGAATAACAAGTTTCCAAAGTAATGTAAGACCAAAGAGATGTGTAATATATGATGACATGGTTCTTTGAGTCCCTATATTCCCTTTTTCATATTTCTATTCTTTATCACCTTGGAAAGTTTTCTATTCACTTCTTTTTATACTAATAATGATATATTATATTTGTACAGAGATCTGAAAATTCTTTGCATACCTTTTCCTCTGATAAAATGACAGTAGTAGTAGTACTAGTGGTAATAGTACTAGCAGCAGTAGCAGCAGTAACTAGCATTTAATTATTATTTTAAAACTTTTAAGGCACTTTACAAATACCTCATTTTCTCTTTCATTTTATACATAAAGAGAACAAAGCTCAAAAAGTTTAAATGACTTTTCCCAATCAAATAGCAAATAACTAGAAAAGCCAGAATTAGAATCCAGAATTTACTCCCAATCCAATCACTTTTTCTATTATATCAGATTGACTTTTTTTTAATTGGGAAGACAGTGAACTGTATGATGAAAAGTAAAAAGTAAAAAAATAAAACAATAAAAGATAAGTGTGGTGCTGGCTTATTTCATTAACACTATTGGACAATAGTGTTTATCTGACTCCAGTCAGAAATAATTCTTTTTTTGAAGGTTGGGTGTGGCAAAATAGGCAAAAATATGCCTCTTCTCTTGTTAATGGACAGACTGTCACAGACACATATTCTTTTTTTTTTTTTTCTGTGGGGCAATGCAGGTTAACTGACTTGCCCAGGGTCACAAAGCTAGTAAATGTCAAGTGTCTGAGACTGGATTTGAACTCAGGTCCTCCTGAATCTAGGGTCAGTGCTTTATCCACTGTGCCACCTAGCTGCCCCCACACATATTCTCTTTAAATAGATAAGTACAAGAACATTTCCTTTAACATTCATTAATTTTTGGCAGTAGTTTCATGTTGGTATTAAAAGTAAACTTGAGCAGGCAGCTAGGTGGCCCAGTGGATAAAGCACCGGTCCTGGATTCAGGAGGACTTGAGTTCAAATCCAGTCTCAGACACTTGACACTTATTAGCTGTGTGACCTTGGACAAGTCACTTAACCCTCATTTCCCCACCAAAAAAAAAGAAAAGAATAAGAGAAAAATAAATTTAAGAGTCTGAGAGTTTGTAGGGGCCTTAGAGATAAAAAACTACAAGTTTCATTTTTGACATTTTATAGCTCCAAGAGAGTAGCTCAGGATAATGAGATTGTTATTTAAGATGTTAATGTGAAACATTTTTAACATTTGTTTATCCACGTTTCTTAGTTTCTAGTGCATTCAGTTGGTGTATATTTAGTACAGTCTCCAAAATACAGTAAACCCTCATTCAAGTTTCCCTTTCCTTAAAGTTAAAATATTTTTTAAAAATATTTGAAATGTTTAAAATGTCCACATATAGCTTCCCCCCACAATAATTCTACTTTATCATAATTCTTCCATTCCTTGCTTAATGCTTTCTACCCTTTTTCTCTCTTGGCCATCTTTTTTTCCTCTCTGTTTTTTCTATTCTGCTCTTTTCATTCCAAAACACAATCAGCTTCTTATTGTCTTGTCTCCTTCATTTCTATACCCTTCCCTCTAATCTACCTGTTTTATTATAGCTATAGAACCAAATAGTACTTTATGTAGAATGCTCACTTGCAGTGGCTTAGTCTTCTATATTTGTTTTGATGTTTCCCCCCCAAAAGTGAAGAGACACTTGGTTATTATGTATTAATATTCAGGATGAGTAAAAACATTAATATTTGTTGAGAAGGAGGTAGAAAAATTGTGGGAAAAAGCAAACAACCTGACAACTTTATAAGACTCTTTGAATGAAAGAGGAAAAACTGGGAGCATTCCTTCTGTTCATATTCAACTTCATTCTATCATCTGATTGATATAATTCAGCCTTTCAGTGATGGAATTTTGGTGCAGTTTAAGTTGTACATTGTTAGATGTGAGCTTTTGGTTTATTCTTGTTGTTAATTATCTGTTCAATTAATGAGCATGTATTTTTCTCCCACACACTGGAAAGAATTTTTTTTAAAGAATAAAGGTTTTTTTTTAAATAAATATGCATTCTTAAAACAAAGTTCGATATTGAATATGTCCAAAGACATGTTTCTTATTCTACATATTTAGACCATCATCTATCAAAAGGTGGATAGCATTCTTTATCAATCCTCTGGAATCAAGAATGATTATTTCATTGATAATAAGAGTTCTTTAAGTCTTTCAAATTTGTTTATCTGGCAGCTAACAAAGAGTCTATCAATCATGCAATGGCTGAACAAATGATAGTATATGAATGTAATATAATACTATTGTGTTATAAGAAACCAAAAAGGGGATCATTTCAAAGAAGCATGGGAAGGCGTATCAAATGCTATTACAATGAAGGGGCAGAACTAGCACTGTTTATATAACAACAAAATGCATTGTTGATTGACTTTGTTTAACTGAACTTTTATGTTACAAGATAGAGTGCAGTAGAGGTGGGGTAGTCATTGAGATGTGATGCCAAAAAAAAAATTAAGAACCAATGAGGGTTTGGGATATCTTACAAAATTCCATGCAATAGGTAATTCAATAGACTTGAACAAGGGTAGTATTTGTATGAATTGAGAGATAGAGTTAGATTATGAGATGTTGTGGAGGTAGGAATGACAAGATTTGGTTTATCATTATTACTCTGTCCATATTCAGTGTTCACCATGATTGGTTATATGTGGTGTAGGAGAGTCAGAAGTCACTAAAGTTGCGCATCTGGGAGACTGGAAGATGGTAGTTCACTTGACAGAAATAGAGAAGTTAGGAAGAGGGTTAGATTTTTTTTTGGGGGGGGGATGACAGTGAGGTCTGTTTTAGACTTTTTGGGTTTTTGATATTTATAAGACATAAAATCGTTGATATATTTATTTTTGTTGTCAGACTCAAAGTAATGAGAATAAAGGAGGGAATCTGGGACTGAATCAGAAAGGTCAATGACATTGCTGGAAAACTAGAGGGAAAGAATGGAGCAGGTTTGACTTTTCCAATGATACCATCTATACCTTTCCTGCCTGTTACTTAATTTATGTATTAGGGTGATTGTTTATGAACTGAAAATAGCCACTGGCAATAGTGATGTTGATTCGTGGTTGTCTTTCCTATTTCACATTGCTACTTTCTCAACTTTTGCTTCCATGATTTCTTTCTTTTCTTTTTTTTTTTTTTGGTCCTGATTTCATTTTTCTATGCTGTGTTGCTTTTATCCTGCCTTTCTCCCTGACTGTCAAGACCACCCCCCAGTTCAGCTCTAGGAAAGAAATGTTTAAGTCTTAAGGAGAAAGAACAGTTTCTTTTAAGTGAACATACCCAGTAGTGTGTTTCCATCACTTTCACTGCCTGTACTAAATATGTCTGGAAAGCAGCCAAGAAGTAATAGAGATAACTTCAGGGAACTGTATACAGAGAAAAAAAAATAGTATTCATAGCAGCCATCTTTGAAAGCCATCTCACAACTCTGAGCATTATCACTGGCTCTCCCCCATGTCTGGAATGCACTCCTTCCTCATGCCCTCTTAGCCTTTCTAGCTTCTTTCAAGCCCCAGCTAACATGCTACCTTCTAGAGAAAGCCTTTTCTGATAATCCTTAATTCCAGTGCCTTTCCTCTGTTGTTGATTATGCTCAGTTTATCGTGGGTATATCTTGTTTGTAAGTAGTTGTTTGCATATTGTCTCTGCCATTAGACTGTGAATTCCTTGAGAGCAAGGAATTTGATTTTTGCATCTTTCTTTGAATATCCAGAGCTTAATATGGTGTCCAGAACACAGTGCCTGGGAGTGGTTAATAACTTTTTATTAACTGATACCTTATGAAAAAAACTGAAAAGAGCCCCTGTCATCTTTCCAAAGGAGACTTTTCACAACATTTATCATCTGTAAGAACATTAGTAAATTAGAGAACAATCGAAAGAAAAGTGATTAGGATAGTGAGAAGAATGGTAAACATAACAAAGGAGGATCAGTTTTAAAAAGTGGAGATATTTAGTAAGGAGACTAGGAGATTTATGAAAAACTTAATTGTCTTTAGACTTCAATTTCTTGGCTCCAGAAGGCTGAACTTAGAACAACAGGTAGAAGTTAAAGAGAGGGAGATTTCAATTTGATTTAAGGGAAAACTTTCCAACAATTAGAGCTATCAAAAAGTGGAATGAATAGTTTTAGGAAATAGTAAGTTCTTCTGAATTGGAAATAGTTAAGCAGAGATTTCTTTGTCAAGGATATTTTAAGGGAGATTTTTATGCAGATTTGGGTTGGGTTTGATAATCTCTGGGGGCAGCTAGATGGTACAGTGAATAAGCAGCTAGGCCTTGAAATCAGGAAGATTCATATCCTTCAGTTCAAATTCAGCCTCAGACACTTAATAGTATGTGATACTGGGAAAGTCACTTAAACCTGTTTGACCTCTGTTCCTCATATGTAAAATGAGATGGAGAAGGAAATGGTGAACCATTCCAGGGCCTTTTTCAACAAAATCCCAAATGGGATCTCGAAAAGTTGGACACAACTGAAAAATGACTGAACAACAAGATGACCTCTGAGGTCTCCTCCAACTCTGAAATTCTGTGACTTTTTTGACAAGAATAACAAAATGAAATTTAATTGGGTTGTGATTTTGCTTCAGAAAAAATTAATAGGACAGCAGATAAAAAAAAAAGCTAAGGTTGAACTGCAGAAATTTTTTTTCCCCAAAAGAGGCAAGTAGTAGGGTGATCTATATGCTATGGCATCCAAACAAATTATGCCTAAAGTTTAGTGAAGTTTAAATCAGAAATCTGTATGGGGCATTTTCTATTTTTCCTCTGTTTCTTCCTTTGAAAACCTTCAAATTTTTCTAAATAAACTATTAGAAAAAAATAGATTCCCTCCTCTCTCCTTATCTGTGTTGAAAAACAAGAGAGACATGAGAGACATGAGAAAAATGAGAAGCGAGAGAGAGAGAGAGAGAGAGAGAGAGAGAGAGAGAGAGAGAGAGAGAGAGAGAAAATCTGTATGGCCTGAAAGAATAAGATAAAAGTGAAAAACTAGCAGGGCCAACTAGTAGCAGGATTTTGGAACCTCTTTCTGTCAAGACCTCCTGCACCAACTTTCTACAGCCAAAACATGCTAATGACAGGAAACACTATTTCTTCACATGTGAACATATGTTTTGAGAGAGAAGGAGAGAAGATTGAGAGGGAAAAAAGACAGGGAGGCAAAGACAGTGAAAAGAGGAGAAGAGAATTAAGGATAAGGCAACATTTGAATTTGTGTGTGAAGTAACAGCTAACTATGAAAATTCTGACAAGAATCTTCTTAATATGCTTTCAAAATATTTTATACAAATCCTTCAGTTCTCAAAGTGCCTGTATAGGTAATCATGCTGATGAAACAGATATCAGCTCTCTCCTTTTTGGTCCTACTATTAAAGATGGAGCCTATTCAAATTACATGAGGCTGTTCCACCAATGACAAAAACACATAAACTATACCTTTGGTGGTATGGTTACAAATTTCATCCTGGAAGGACCTGTTGGGGCTTTAGAACGTTACTGTAGGTATCATAATGATAAGCAATTACATCGATATTGAAAGTTTTATATATATATATATATATATATATATATATATATATATATATATATATATATATATATATATATATAATCACACACACATGTATATGTATATGTGTGTATATGGGTGGGGTAGCTAGGTGGTGCAGTGGATAAAGGACTGACCCTGGATTCAGGAGCACCTGAGTTCAAATCCGGCCTCAAACAATTGACTTGTATATATGTGTGTATATATATGCATATGCAATATACATATATGTTATCTTATTATTGCAGTTTTTCAGATAAGAGAACTGAGGAACACATAAAATAAATTACCTTACTTCACTAAGATCACTCAACTAATAGGTCAGAATTGGAACTTGAACCCAGGGTTCCTATTTTCATTTTTTTTTTTGTGATGCAAATGGGGCTAAGTGACTTGCCCAGGATCACACAGCTAGTAAGTGTTAAGTGTCTGAGGCCGGATTTGAACTCAGGTCTTCCTGACTCCCGGCCTGGTGCTCCATCCACTGTGCCACCTAGCTGCCCCCCTATTTTCATTTTACTTCAGTACCTCTCCAATATATTATGCTCCTGTCCTACCTGAGCCAGAAAGGAGGCAGATTTGAGGATAGTTACTGCCTCCAGAGAAGCCTACTATTTTCCATCATGGCAGATCTTTGAGGATGTAGTAAGGGTTGTGTGATGGTAAGTGACATTGTATGATATGATTATGGATTTGAGTCAGATTAAACTCTGAGGATGGGGTCTGGAAGGTACCCAGCCCTGCCCCAGTATAGTTAGTTTAGAAGTTTATTGCTTGTCAAATTCTCACTGTCTCCTTTAAGTTTTATTGCCAATTAACAGTATTTTTACTTCTGCTCAGTCTCCCCACTTGTCAGCTACATATTAGTTTTGTCTGCAATCCATCATGTGTCAGAACCCCAGTCAGTGGGTCAGGGAGTTTGCCCACCAATTCAATACTCGGGACTCAAGAAGAAAGGATGGGGCTCAGCACAGGATGCAGCAATTAAGTTGAGACCAGATGTTAAGTGACATGTCTCTTTTTCTCAGAGCAGAATCCCCTTGGCCCTGGGGTCCCAACAATGGATTATTCTTTTCTTCCCAACATAGCCGAAGATAAATTTTAACCCTGTCATCCTTCTAGAATTAACACGACTACAGAACAATGCTGAAGCACCTGAGTGACACTTCCTGTTATTCAGGTTGAATATCTTTAGAGACAGGGGCAGGGAGAGGGGAGTCAGTAGGAACTGTGAGATCTGAAACATCTGACTGTCACTCCCCTGTTTCCTCTTCTTTTGGTTTGACCTTGTTCCCCCTCCCCTTTTCCCTCTTGTTCCTGGAACACGTATGCATGTCTCCATACATTGATGGCGAGCTGAACATGCACCCTGGGTGAGACAGGATTGGATGTTAGATTGTGAGCTCGACCTAGTATGTGTGGGGACTTCTCCTCTGACCAACATTCCTATATAAGGTCAAGGCATGTATTAGCTGGCGCGGTTCAGGTATTGAGCTTGCCCATTCCTATGGGAATATAATAAATCTGTCTCTGCTTGACTTGGTGGTCTCCTCGAGTTATTTGGGTAAACTGAGGCAGTTTGCTCCATACAACATTATGTGGAACAGAGAGATAAAATGTTCTCTGCTGACTGAGATAAATTTATATCACAGGAACCAGAGCTGAAAGAATTGCTGAAGATCCTCTTGTTCAGGGGTTCTTGACCTTTTTATGTGTCATGTATCTCTTTGCCAATCTGGTGAGGCCTATGGACCTCTTCTCAGAGTTATGCTGGTAAAAGCATAAAATAATATACAAAGAATTACAGAGGAAATAATTGTATTGAAAGAAAAATGGGATTATTTTTTCCTATTTAAGGTCATGAATGCTCTGAAATCTATAGACAGATGCATAGAACCCAATTAAAAATACTTGATCTAGTCCAACCTTCTCATTTTATAGATAAGGAAACTGAGACTTAGAGATTAGGAGTGATTCTCTGAAGTCATAGGGGCGGTAAGAAGCAAAACTAGGATTCAAACCCAGATCCTCTAACCCAAAATCCACTGAGCATAAATTGTACCTGATTAAGGTCTACTAATGTCTTCCTTCTTAAACAAGTATTTGGGGCAGCTAGGTGGTGCAGTGGATAAAGCACTGGCCCTGGATTCAGGAGGACCTGAGTTCAAATCCGGCCCCAAAGATTTACTAGCTGTTTGACCCTGGGCAAGTCACTTAACACTCATTGCCCCACAAAAACAAAGAAACCAAAACCAAACCAAAACCTAAAAAAACCCAAAACATGTATTTGCTGCTTGAGCAAATTGATTTAGGATTATAACTCATCTCAACTAGTAATAGAGAAAATACAACATATGTGAGGAGACAACCTTGGTTCAAATCCTATTTCAGTTTACTAGTGGGCCTGGAGTCAGGAAAACCTAAGTTCAAATCTGGTCTCAGACACTTACTAGCTGTGTGACCCTGGGAAAGTCACTTAACCCTGTTTGCCTCAGTTTCCTCATCTGTCAAATGAGCTGTAGAAGAAAATAGCAAATCACTCCATTATCTTTGCCAAGGAAATCCCAAATGGTGTCATGACTGATGAAAATGACTGAACAATAACTGAAAGGTTCTTTCTCTCTCCGGAACCTATGATTTTATGTTACTCTGCAAAACATATTAGGAACATATAGTTTTATATTTAAGACCTATTCTGCAATAACCAAACATAATTGAGAGTCATTCATATAGGAAGGGGAAAAAAAAGCCCTCTCCCCTCAGCAATCTGAATATTTTAAGGAGACATTTTATATGGGTTGGAGGTGATCTTTTGTAATCAAAATCAAGTGAAGTTCGTGAAGTTTTTTGTTTGTTTTTTGTTTTTTGTTAGTGAAGTTTTTGTGTATTTTTTGAGGTGGGGGAATAAGTTAAAGTCTACATGGAAATAACATAGACATTTAAGTCATAAAATAAAAACTTTCATCTTGAAAGCTTATAGCTTTTGAACTGATCCTTGCTTTCTTGTGAAACATTGAAGCACAGTTGTAATTAGGTAGAAGACTTGGGAGGAAAAAAAAGAGTTTTGCTGAGTATAAAAGTATGGATATAGAAATAATTATTTTTAGAGTACAATGGGGTTTTCATATTTCTGAGGCCCAGATTCACAAGGATAGTAAGAAAGCAAAAACATTATGATAATGCTTTAGTCACATGGCATTCATTTAGAATTAAAAACAAACCTTTTTTCTGCAGGTGCCAATAACTAAGTTTAAGGAGGAAAATTCTAATTTTTTTCATGTCCTACAGAGTCCTTGACATTTTAGTTCAGGCAATGAAATAATTTCACACTTCATTTGTATTGCAGAAGTAGGAGCCCCAAGTCCCTTTAGTTAACAAAAGGAGTAGCCTTTCCAACTCGAAATGTGGAGGAGTCATCCTATTACAAATAAAATGAGGTTAAAAATTTAAGTTTACTTTTCAAGCCATGATTTTTTTTTGTTTTCACTATTTTTACTTTACATATATTAGAAAAGTAAAAAAATACTTTTTCTTAGTAAAATATGAATGGGAGCATGAGAGACTAATGCTTCTAAAGCACTTCATATAAATTTCCATCATATAGCCAGAAACAGCCCCCATTGGCAGGAACTTGCCATAATTCTTTAGAAATAGGTAAGTAAACAAAGATAAATAAATGAATACATAATGGATGTAGATTTATACAATAAGGAAACATTTTAGCAAATGGGGAGTTGCTCAAAGGAGCCTAATTAGCAAGAAGTTGAGGGGTCAACTGAAAAGGGTTCAGCTGACAAAGTAACTTACATATTTCCAACAAGCCTGTCAAATGTCTGACAAGTCCTCTTCCTCCTGGTCAGATAGTCAGTGATTACAGGAAATTATGGGGCATTCTTTGACTTCTTGAGACTCAAATCAGACTGCTTGGTAGGAGAAGAATCCCAGGGTGTGTAGCAACCTCCATGACCTCCCCACTCTTACTTATCTGCTCCATGTTTGGTTAAAGCAGCAATCTCTGCTTATCTGTCAAAGTGAGAGTCACAGGTTTAAAAAAAGACTGCAGTGAGTGTCTAATATGAAAAAGAACAGTCCTATTTTTCAGTCAGAACTGAAATCTTCATAGATTATTCTAGTCTCTATTTTGATGAAATTGAATTTATTTATATATACATGTGTATATAGGTATATATATGTTCATATCACATATAGCATACATGTTTATATACATACATATACATACACACATATAACCAAAAAGGGTTGGTTCATAAATTACACATATATGTAATATATATATATATATGTGTGTGTGTGTGTGTGTGTGTGTGTGTGTGTGTGTGTGTGTGTGTAATTTATGAACCCAACCAACCCTAGTCTCAATCAATCACAAGTACTTTCAATAAATTTTAAGAAGATGATTAAGAAAGAATCTAATAAAATGTCATTCATGTTAATTTTGGTGATAGTTTGGAATACAGTACAACACAATAGTTTTATATTTTTCATATGTAATTGGAAGACAACTTTTTTTGTTATATGAAAAAGTATAGTGCTCTTTCGATGTGAATTTGGAGGCAAAATTTAAAATGATCATGTCAAAGATTCATTTTACAATGTATTCTAACTGATTGGAACCAGAGAGTGTCAAAGTTTAGGTGAATATCAGTTTTGATTTTCACACTCTTAAGAGTCAGAAATTTCAGGAGGAAAAAAATCCAAATAATAAAGTCACTTATTTGGCAAAACAGAAACATTTCTTTTCTACCAACTGTTTTGTCAATTTGAGAAAATATTAAGCGAGCATCGCTAGTACTAAAATTTTAATTATTCTATCTAGCCCTAAAATTGAGTCATTTCCCTACCAATACTGAATTCAACATTTTGTGTTATTCCCTGCCCTCTCTGCATTCTCCATTTAAGAATACATTTTGGGGCAGTTAGGTGGTGCTGTGGATCAAGCACCAGCCCTGGGTTCAGGAGGACCTGAGTTCAAATCCAGCCTCAGACACTTGACACTTACTAGCTGTGTGACCCTGGGCAAGTCACTTTACCCTCATTGCCCTGCCCCCCCAAAAAAAATTTTAAAAAAAGGATGCACCTTTTTCATTTCTTAGTAGTGTCTCCTGTACAAAGACCTTCCAGAATCAACTTCCTACCTTTTCTACCACTTCCAGGAAGGCCATATGTGAATAAGATTAGATAACAATGTTAAAGTATCACCTCCTGATGCGCTGTTTTAGTTGACTAACTTGGAACTCAAGTGAATTCCAAAAGACAGCTAAATCCTGTTGGCAAGGAATGCACTTTGGATATGTTATTATTACTGCTCTGTTCCTTTCAAATCACAAATAAAATATGTGAGGAAATTTAGGAAGAGGAAGAATAAGATAGTTTATTAACCATATTGGATTATTTTGGTTATAGCAATTTTCTTCCTTACCATGATTTCAGTATTGAGAGAAATTAGTGACACAAGTTATATAATTTTCTTGAACAGATTTTTTTTATGATCTTAGTTTTTAATATTAATTCTGTTATTTTTTTCTGAATGCTAGTTTATTTGAAAAAATCTCTTTTATTAATTTTAATTTTAAAAGAGTCCTTGAATAAGGTAATTATTGGTAGTTATTTTTTTTGGTACAAACTCTTCAATGCCATTAGCTGTTCTAATTTCCATTTATCTCCTATACAATATTATGTTTCTTTCCTTTTTCTCACAGAAGTCAGAACTGTAAGATCCAAGTTACACACAAATTCATACACACAGGCACACACACAGAGGAATCATGTGCCTAAGAGGAAGAAGAGTGAACTCTACTTTTCCTCTTTTAGCTTAAAATGTAGGGCTTAATTTTAGCTCTTTTAGAAAGGCAAAGCTCCAACATTGTCCTTGAAGCAGTAAATAAGCATCAGTGGATATTCTTCCTTTAAGGAGAGTCTGTCTATTCTCTGAGTAGGCTAAAATAAATGTGTATTCTTCAGATGGAAATTTCTGTCCTTCTTATCAAGGAAACAGAACAATCCTGGGAAACTAAGGATTTGCAGGCTAAATTCTGTATATAGTTTAAAACTTCTATTTATCTAATGTATGGGTACCTGTTAAAAGACTCTATTTTAACTTAAAGTAAGAAATTCCTTGTGGTTATTTGCTTAATGTTTGATTGCTAAGCTATACCCAGACAATATCAGTTTTATAGATTGCTCTTAGAATAGACTACAAAGGGGACAGCTAGGTGGTGCAGTGGGTAAAGCACTGGCCCTGGATTCAGGGGGACCTGAGTTCAAATCTGGCCTCAGATACTTAACACTTACTAGCTGTGTGACCCTGGGCAAGTTACTTAACCCTCATTTCATTAAAAAAAAAAATAGACTACCAAGAGTTCTCTGGGCCAAGGGCTTCCCATTTTTTTTGAACTTTTTTTTTGGGGGGGGGCAGGGCAATGAAGGTTAAGTGACTTACCCAGGGTCACACAGCTAGTAAGTGTCAAGTGTCTGAGGCTGGATTTGAACTGAGGTTCTTCTGAATTCAGGGCCAGTGTTTTATCCACTGCGCCACCTAGCTGCCCCCACTTCCCATTTTTTTAAAGTAGCATTTTCTTTTTGTCTTCATGACAATAAATAAAGTGGAGAAATACACAGGAACAAATACCAAGCTTGGAAGGGGCTAGAATGGGAATGGTCATTGAATTCCTCCTGCCTAGCCCCATTAAAGTCTTAGTTTAATTTACTGAATTATGTACATATCATATATCATGTCATGTCACATCACATCACATTCTATTATAGTGTAGTATAACATATACTATATAAGGCTTTGTCTTTTAAAATGTGACTGAAAGGGTAATATTTAAACTGTTCTCAGTCACCTTACTTTGAATCATTTTATCAGATTCCCTCCTTGTTGACAGAATGGAACAAGGGAACAAGGTCGATAATCTAGAAAAGGGACCATATACCTGTGAGAAGCTGAGGAAGACAACAAAGGCAAATTCTGCAGATTACATTGGTGACTCTTCACAGTAATTCTCAAGACAAACATTAGTCATAAGAAGACATTAAATGTGGACAAATTGTAATAAAATGACCCCATAATTC
This sequence comes from Dromiciops gliroides, assembly GCF_019393635.1. NCBI lineage: Eukaryota > Metazoa > Chordata > Mammalia > Microbiotheria > Microbiotheriidae > Dromiciops > Dromiciops gliroides. The sequence continues at coordinate 357,076,461 of NC_057864.1, read as the reverse complement.
CATGTCTAATCTGCCACTGTGACACTGGGTTTAGCATGACAAAATAAGCAAAGACATTTCATTAAGCATCTCTTTTGCTATTCTTCTTCTCACAGTTGAATATGGGAGTTTGGGGCATTTTTGTTCTATATAACTGCTCTATTGGGATAATGATATTTTAATGAAATCAGTTTTCTCCCAAGATTCTGAGGCTCTTTTTCAAGATGTTATCTATTTAGCACATTCAGCATATAGACCGTGGTTAATTCCCTTGCTCCTCACCTAATTATTTTCTATTTTTCTTTTGTGTTTCATTTATTTTCTGTTGGTATAAGCCCTAAAACATAAAAATTGCAGTATGTATATACATGTATGTATTTAAATTGGTTGTACTATGTACCATGTCTCTAATTCCAGAATTATATGCATACAATCCATATTAAAAATAACAATAAGTTACAACTCTAATGGATTTTGCCTTCATATACTAACTAAAAGCTAGCTTGTTGTAGTGGATAAAATATTGTATTTCAATTTGGGAAGACCTGTATTCAAATCCCACATCTGACTCTTACTAGTTATATGACCTATGGTCCACAGGGTCATGAAAGTTCATACACAACTCAATGACTAACCAACAACAACAATAACAAAGTAATTTAATTTTTCTATATCTCAGATAAATTTTTAGGACTTGCCCATCCCCTTTCCAAATGATAGGAGTTATAGTTTTGTGCTCAGGGATTTTCCTCTACTTAAAAAGGGACAGATCTTCTTAAGTATTTTGTTGTTATTGTTGTTATTGTTATTGCTCAGATACTTCCCAGGTGCAGTGGCCCATGGAGTCAGGAATATTCATTTCCCTGAGTTCAAATATAGTCTCAGACACTTACTAGCTATGTAACCCTGGGGAAGTCACTTTACCCTGTTTGTCTCAATTTCCTCATTTGTAAAATGAGCTGGATAAGGAAATGGAAAGCAACTCCAGTATGTCTGCCAAGAAAGCCACTTAAGGGGGTCACAAAGAGTTGAACATGATTGAAAATGACTCAACAACAACAATAACATAATTTTAAAGAAAAGAGGGTATGCTCTTATTTTTTAAAATAAAAAGATTCCTCTGCCCCCCCCCCAATTTTTTTTTAGCTACTTGTATTGGTATGTGTGATAGGAATGGTGCCTTCAGCTTGGTTTGTCTTTAAGGGGACAGGAAGACAAGCCTTGGATTTTTATCAGTGTGGGGGATTTGAGATTGAATCATTTGTCTGCTTTCTTATGTCTGGGGCATAAAAATTCCAACCTACAAGGAGCTCATAATGTGGAGGTTTAGTTGAATTCCCACTATTCATTAAGGATACTTTTCTAATCTAGCTTCCTTGTCATGATGGAAATAGAAGCAGCTTGGGGAACTAAGAACTATATCCTTTTTAACCTTATCTTAAATAACATTGTTTTTATTATATTTTTGTGCTTGACTAATGTTGCATTGTACTACAATCCTAAACAATAAACATTGGCCTGGCCCGAGATAGGCTTGGCCTACAATGGCATCATATACTCAAGTTACTCTATTCTCTTATATTATTGACATGTTCTCTTAATTTAGTGGTATATAGAAATGAAGAGTAATACAAGAAAAATAATTAAGGTAGCATTTTGAAATCAGATCTACAAAGGTCCTTTGGAAGTTTGTGGTAGATTTTAGAAAATTTAATACATTTAATCTCATTTACACACATTTACATGTCCCAAAAGTTATGAGGAAGAATTTCATTTTCCTATGACTGCATCTATCTTCCTCTACCCTAGAGGGAGTAAGGCCCAGAATGAAGAGGGAAAGGAGAGAATATGTGATAGACATCTATTCTACCTCCCCACCCTCACCATATCATGCTTTGAAAGGTATAGAACTATCCACAGCTTTATACAGGAAAATGAGAATATCTCTCTACTTCCTTCCTTTTGGATGCAATAGTAGTACTTTTATCTCACATTTATATAGTCATTTATATTTGATACTGAAATTCCCCTTTCTGATCGGAATTGCTTTTCTGTCTACTTCTTGCACTAGCTCAATCTTTCTGAATATACTCTTTGCCCTCAGTGAGAATTTCTTTTATTATAGCCCCTGGATCCTTATTCCCTCTTGATGCTCCTAATCCATTACCCCTGTCCTGGATTCAATTTTTACCCTTTACAGGAGAACCTAGAGGTAATAATTTCTTTTTTTTTAATAAATAAAAGTATTTTATTATTTTCCAGTTACATGTGGAGATAGTTTTCAACATTTGTTTACATAAGATTTCAAATTTTTCTCCTTCCCTCCCTCCCCTCCCTCCTCCCCTCCCCCAGACAGCAGGCAATCTGATATAGGAGATATATATATATATATATAATAGCATTAAACATATTTCTGCATTAGTCATGTTATAAGAGAAGAATCAGAGCAAAAAGGAAAAACCTCAAATGAGAAAAACAACAGCACCAAAATCAAAAGAAATAGTATGGTCCAATCAGCATCCATGTTCCATAGTTCCTTTTTTTTTTTCTGGACTTGGAGAGCCTTTTCCATCATGAGTCCTTTGGAACTTTCTTGTACCATTGGATTGGTGAGAAGAATCTAGTCTATCACAGTTGATCAACACATAATGTTGATGATACTGTGTATAATGTTCTTCTGATTCTGCTCATCTCACTCATCATCAGTTCATGCAAGTCCTTCCAGGTTTCTCTGAACTCCTCCTGCTCATCGTTTCTTACAGCACAATACCATTACATTAATATACTACAACTTGTTCAGCCATTCCCCAATCAATGGGCAACTCCTCAATTTCCAATTCCTTGCCACCACAAAAAGAGCAGTGGTAATCATTTCATGAAGCAATCTTCACTATTGTGTAATCCATTTTCTGTCCAATCATTTCTTTTCACTAATCTTTGCTTACTCATTCTATTTCCCTGAATGTTTATAGTTCTCATTTTGAGTCTTTTGTCTCTCTGCATTGTCTCCTGCACTTCCCTGGCTTTCATTGTTATCTCTATATAGTTGCCTTCTAGGTTTACATATTCTATCTGAATCTCTTACCTTTCTAATTAAGAAAATCAAGTGAGACACAAAACAGAAATATGCTCACCAAGATAATTAGCATTATCATGAATGATGTCCAGTACAAAGCCTACTTTCAAAAAGGATTCCTACTAAATGGTGAAATCATCCAGATATGCCTATTTTGGGAATACATTGTACTGATTGCAACAAGCCCTTAGCCATTGAAGATGATCTTAAATGAGAATCATAATCAGCCCCTAAAGAAGTGGAAAATAAATTCATATTTTTCAGGTTACGATATGAATACACTTGGAAATATACTTGTATATGTACACATGTAACAATACTATATATATACATATATACATATACATATATATATATATAATTATATATTGTAAATGGCCAATGAGTTGGACTCATAACTACATAGAGTAGGCTAAATTATTTTTGGGAAATTATACAGTTTCTCACTTAATACAAGTATTTTTCTAATGATGTTATAAGGCTATAAATTTCAGAATACTATTGTCTCCTAAGAATTGAAGTTGAGGATCAACCAAGGGCATTAGAAAGGCACACAATGGGTGAATGGACTGCAACATTACAAATGAGGAATTACCCATAAGTGTTGTGAAGCATATCATCAGAGAAATGCAGAAGTAGAAAAAAATGATGGGCCATTCATATAATGAGAACCAGGGTCAGCTGAAGGACATAGAATATGTGCTAAATAGGTTTATGTTCTTTATCCCTGCCTATTGAAATCTTTTTTTCCCTTCCAGTCCCAATACAGGGGTTACTTCATCCATGAAGACTTCCTCTAGCTGAATGTGATATATCTTTCTATCCTTCCATTTTCCTTAGAGCATTTTGTCTAAATTTCTCCATTGTATCTCTCACATAAGGTCATAGAACTGAAAGAATTCTGAGGCCCAAAGAGTTTAAGAGAATTTATTGAGGTATGTAGTAGGTAGTGAGTGTTGTAATTAGAATTTGAATTTTTGGTATTGACTCCATAACAACTATTATCCATATCCTTTAATGAAATTGCAACCTCTTCAATCAAAAGAATAGTGCCATTGTTATGTTTGTGTTCCCAGAGTCTAGCAAATTCTCTTGTATCATGATCTCAGGCCTATTATAATGGCAGAGGAACTAAAGGACAATGCAAAGGAAGATACTCAGTATATATGTACCAATGTTGAGTCATCACTAAGAAATTGTGTAAAAGAAAATATTAAATGCATATATAATTGAAAAGAAGACTCTTTGATCTTATAGTGAGAGTGAAAAATAATAAATATGCTGGCCAGTTGCTGCTCTTGTGATGATGAAGGAGTAAGATTAAAAGAGGAAGGAGTGTAAATAATTGGGTGGTTGCCAAAGGAGGATTTGACTAGAGGCTTGGGTAAGAATTGAACACAATAAGAGGGACACACAGTTTATTTTCCTTTGTAGTAAAGGAAGTTTCCATGCTGAGGTGTTCCCAGATCAGATGACACAACCATTCCTATTGTGATCTCCCCCTCTTTCCTCTAATTATATAAATAATCACAAAAACAGGTTTTTCATTTTCCTTATTGCCACTTTACCCATCAACGATGGTGACAACATCCACTCTGCCTGAATTGAATAAAGCCTTGGTCACCAGGCTTCAATATGGGCAAATCCATTGATTAAAAATGTAACCATCTTGCCTCAGAGATGTGACTAAAGCAGTGAACCATCTCACTGAGCTTGGGAGAAGAGGAGAGCCAGCATCCAGTGCTAAGTCCAATGTGTTTTACTGTCTCACTGGTCCGGAAGTTGCTCCTGTGGCCCTAGCTCCCTGCTTTTATATCCTCACAGAAATGAAGATCCATAGTAACAAACTGTCCCCTGCTCTGGGGAGGTATGAGAAAGACAGACAAAGAGGTAGAAAGACTGAATATAGCCTAGCAGGATAAGAGGAGCAAAGGAATAAGCCCTCTTCTTTACCCATCTCAGCTGGTGACTAGAAGCCAACTCCTTTAACTGTTTGCATGAGAAACAAAGCATATTCTACTTTTAAAAGCCTTTGCAAGTCTCCAAGCTTGCTCTTTCAAAGGAAAATGGGGTAGGATGCTTTTAGCTTTTGTACAATCTACATTTGATTAAGGTTATTTTAAAATAAGTGCATTTGACTAAAGGAACAAAAAGTAATGTTCTTTCTGCAGTTTCTATGCATGCAGTTCATGGACTTTTTCCTTCAGTGACAGAGAAAAACTCCATAATTTCATTTTTACTTTAATTATAGCTTATATCTTTATATCCATTTAAGCTTTACAAAGTGTTTTATGTAAATCGTCTCATTTGAAAGTGGCAATAAGGAGGCCACATAGTGCAATGGACTGAGTGCTGAACTTGTAGTCAGGAATTTCTGGGTTCAAATCTTGCCTCTATCACTTACTAGTTATACGACTACAGGTAAGTCACTGAATCTCATTTTCTTCATCTACAAAATGTGGATAACAAGGCCTGTAGTCTCTACCCCATGGAGAAACAACAGAAGAATAGTATTATTCATCTTCTAACTGAGAGGTGATGGACTAAATATGAAGAATGAGACTCAATTTTAGATTTGACCAGTGCGGGAGTTTGTTTTGCCTGGCTATACATATTTGTGTGTGTGTGTGTGTGTATGTATGTATGTATATATACATATAAAGGGTTTTTTCCCCTTTCTTTTCTTCAGTGTGTATGTAGAGGAGGGGATAGGAAGAAGAGAAAATACATGTTTATAAATTGAAAAAATAATTAAAAGAAACAGCAAATAAAAAGTTTGTCTCAAAATTAAGACCTGGGTTCAAGTCTAGCTGCTGATACCTACTAGTTATCTGCCTTTGTGTATGGATATATGTTTGGAAATTTAGGGGTGTTCAGGGAGAACTAGCACTTATGGTGTGAGGGCTTGCCAAGCCCTTTTCAGAGCTGCTCATCTACCTTTGCTGTCCACCTTTACACAACTCTCACCTGTGGCTCTAAGAAGTTATAGCATATGCAGCTGCCACATCCCAGTGAAGCCATCTTGGCAGATGGGCTAAACCAGTTTGAGGGTAACTGACAAACCTGAAACACCACAGTGAGTTAGTGAAGCTTCCACCAGCAGAATGGGTAGATGAGAACAATTTTTCCAGAGGCCATGAAAGTGCATGAATCAAGCATTGTGGAGTCCTTAGAGCTTAGAGTCAGACAAAGAAAATGCTGAGGACATTCATTACATCCCAAATCATTGCCAATCATCCTGATTTTTTTTCTTGCAGCTGGACTGACTCCAAATCTACTGCTCTATCTGCTGTACTACCTAGCTATCTCATAATATATATTATTAGTTAATAGTTCACATTTATGCAGCAATTAAAATTTGTAAAAAAAACAACCTTAACATATATGATTTCAAAACAATGGGAAGTATTACTCCCATTATTACTATTATTACTCCCATTTTACAGATAAGGATACCGAGGCAGACAGCATTTAAACATCTGGCCCAGGAGGTAGTGTTGGAAACTTGGCCTAAAATCAAGTCTTCCTGACATTAAGTTCCATGTTCTCTCCACTGTATTATATAGCTTCCAATAGAGCAGCTCATTATATGCTCAACAAGGTACCAGGTGCTGGGAATATAAAGGCAAAAATGAAACATTCTCTGCCCTCAAGGTTAGTTAAATTTTACCAGTTCTCACTTGGACAGAGCTTTGTTGATTTTGTTTCCAGAATCAACATATGTTAGAGCAGGAAAGGACCTTGAAGATAGTGTAGACCTATTCCAACCTCCTCATTTTATTGATGAGGAAAATGAGTCCCAGAGTAGGTTAAGATGTGGCCAAGATTAATGGCCAATTCTCAACTGTCAGTGCCAGAATTCTCTATATGATGTTTGCTATCTCTCCCTTGCTTTTGAATTTTTAAAATCTACTGAACATCAGAGGCACAAAGATTCTTTCCTTTCCCATATGTAAGAAAACCATAGTGGGCAGCCAGGTGATGCAGTGGATAAAGCAGTAGCCCTCAATTCATGAGGACCTGAGTTCAAATCTGGCCTCAGACACTTAACACTTAATAACTGTGTGACCTTGGACAAGTCACTTAACCATCATTCCCCCACCAAAAAAACTCCAAAAAACAAAAAGAATGGAATCTTCCAGAGAGCAAAGAAGAGTCTTTCCCTTTCTTCTTGTCCCCAGTACTTAGCACATTGTCTGGTGCATAGTGAGCAATAGATTAATGACTGACTACGAAGTAAATAACAGCAACACTAAAAAAAAAAAATGGACAAAACATGATGAATTACAATGAACAATCTGGGTCCTGGGGAATTTCTAAGGAAACATAATTTCTTCCTTTCAGAAGAGAGTTGGGGGTGTGATGTGAAATGTGATATAAACTGTCAGATAGAGATCTGTGTCAATGGGTTTTGTCATTTTTCTTTCTTTGGTTACAAGGAAGCACTTAGGGCGACCATGATTAGGGAAAGAAACTGCTATAAAAACAAAAGGAAAAAATTATATATATATATATATATGTTTGTGTGTCTATGTATGTATATACTTTTAATGTGTGTATATACATATACATGCACATATACATATTTGTATATATATACACATGTATGAAGTAAAATAATAATAATAATAATAATAATGACTGTTGAGCTTTTGGAAAGGAAATAAAAGGAATGGATCTTCCAACCATGATTAGTGAGTACCCTCAAGCCAGAGAAGACCAAGAGGAAAAGAGGCAAGATAGAAGGAATAAAAACATTTTGCCTTTGTTTCCTACTTTCACTGGGAACTTGCAGTAGTTTTTAAATCCTTTCATTTGTAATTAACTGTTGTGTGTTCCCTGGCTTTGAAGAGCTTTTGTTTTTTTTGTTTTGGGTTTTTTTTTAACATTTAAAAGCTGGAGAAAAGCCCGTTGTGAGGGCTTAGGAAATAGAAGTAAGTCATTTAATTTTTTCTTTCATCTGATGTTAATTTATGCAAAAGCTAATAACATATTTATTGCTTAGAGCTGTTCATTTCAGAGATGCTTTCCCTCCCAACAAGTCTATTTTTTTTCTCCTTAGTGATCCTTTGCCAGACAGAGTTATCACTCTCATGACTTAAATGCTTTTGCCAGGGAATTTCAGTGTGGTAATCTGTTGACATCCTAGGCCTGAACATAATTACTAACTCCCCAGAAGCATAGCTTACTAGCCAACTACTGTAACTGTTGTGAAGCTGTTTGACACACAGTAAAGAAAGAAGCTTGTAGAAAAGGTGAAGGCAAAATTGGATATATGAGTGAGGACGTAGTGAGTAGGAAAAGCAATGAAAGGGAGAGGAAACCATTACTGATTGATACACACACACACACACACACACACACACACACATACACACACACCTATATTATAGGGAAAAAAGGAGTGAGAGGAAGTTAGGGCATGTATAGAATTAAAAAACAAAACACCTAAGAAACATGTAATTAAAATGCTGTGTCCTTTAGAAAGGAAAAGGCTAATTATACTGCTGCCAATGAACCCACAGAATAGAGACAAATGTACTTATAGGTCCATGGATTCTTATGAACAACTCTGGCTTAACTGCAATTCAACATGAATAACAGATACCCCATAATGACAGCTTAAAGGTCCAATTCATAAAAATGTTGTTAAAGCACATTATTTATACAGGCTTTTCCTATGCTTCTGCTCTTATTCATGACACTCTCAGAACTGTGCTATAATCAGAGGCAGAGTGTACAGTGGAAGCATTAATTCAATACGAACTGAGGCAAGCATACTGGAGCACCACAATAAAATCTTAGCTAGATTAATTTAAAGGGTAGAATTTATCACACCAGAGTATATGTTTTTAAAAAATTACAAGATATTCAGACTAGTTTTAGCTTATATCCCAAGGTCTTTACTAATGGAATCTGGAGTTCAGTAGAAGGTTAGGTAGTTGACAACTTTTTATAATATATGTTTCTGTTTTGACAATCAGAGGCCTATGTGTAATGACTGTGTCTGCTCTGACTTTCTTCTGGATTCCTATTTAATAGGAACTACTATTCAAAACCCACTCCCCCCCCCCCTTTCCTTTAATGCAGTGACAACACTAGTGGATCCAAGAACAGGGAGAGAGATTAGACCTGGGTTTCACTGATATTGGGAACTCCCAGATAAGGAAGCTCCCTTTACGGATGAAGGTCGGCACCTTCTCACTCATTTTTGTAATCTTACCAAGCTATCTAAAGCATAGATATCATCACAGCACAAATGACCCACAATACTCCCTAGTGTGGCCAGAACCAGGTTAAAATATAATTGGGAAATATTTAACAAAATAAATAAAACATAATAAAATATTTATCTTAATATGTGGTTTTCTAAGACATTATGTAGCCTGTAAGGATTATTATGTACAGATTAGTGGTCCCCCTTTTTATTTGCTTTATACTCCTGAGCACTGAGCAGTTACATAATTTGCCCAGATTTGTCAAGGGTGAAAATTGAACCCAAGTCTTCCTGTTTCTAAGGACTGCTCTAGATCCATGATACCATGTTGCCTCTCAGGCCAAAGACTGATCTTCTGCAAATGCCTATTAAAGCAAGTGTTGTTATAGAAGCTAGAAAAGATACAAAGGAACCATAGAAATCAACTAGCCCAGGGGCAGCTAGATGACTCAGTGGATAGAGCACTGGCCCTGGAGTCAGGAGGTCCTGAGTTCAAATCCGACCTCAGACACTTAACACTTAATAGCTGTGTGACCCTAAGCAAGTCACTTAACCCCAATTGCCTCACAAAAAAAGAAAGAAACCTACTAGCCCAACCTCTTCCTTTTCCATATGAGGAAACTCCATATGAAGATCAAAGAAAAGAAGTGACTTGCCTAAGGTCACATACAGGCAGAACTGGCAGAGCTTGCAGAGCTGAGACTAGACCCAATCTTTGGGGACTCTTAGGCTTCTGTTCTTTGCTGTCACTTCAATTATTTATAATTTAGGCAAATCCCCAACTACAGAAAGTTTACCCTTGAGAAGTTGAATATGATGACAATTTTCTGCAAGTGTGTTTATTTGAGGATTATCTATTTAGTATATACAAAATATTTAAGGAAAAAATAAGATGACATTGAACTATGTGAAATTATCAAAAATTGACTTCTTGACTTACCATTTCTGATTGCTGGGGCTATAACAGTACACTGCATTTACTTTGAGACAGAGTGTGAAAATATTTTTGTATAAGACATTTGACTATCTCTTGAAATCCTGCAGAATTTTTTTTTTGTTTAATTATAGCTTCTAACACTGACAGAACATGTTGTCTTTGATCCTGTAGGTAAAAAGCCCAAGACCTAAGGGAATGAATTAATTCCTGTATTTAATTAGATGCAGTCATTAGTAGACTTAACTTGGGCATTCACATTAGAACTCCTCACTGAGTTTCCTAGGAATGGCAGCAGTTATGGGTAAATGAAATACTTAAGAATTTATCTCTGGTACCTGAGACTAAGGATGAAAAAAGGACATAAAAATCATCCTTCTTGAGAAAGATGGTAAAAATGACTACAAAACTTTCAGCCATTTCAATAAATAATTAACTTCTAGAAGTGAGTCAGTCTTATGTTGTTCACCTACCAAGGATACTTCAGATCTGAGAAAAGGAGATCCACTTGTTTTGAAAACTGAAGATACCACACTGGATGCTGAGGTGTGTGCTCCCATTTCAATGTTCACATGCAACTCCGGGTTAAGAAACAATTTTCTAAAATTGTATGAATGATGCAGAAGGAAGTGAGAAGAACCAAGAGAAAAAGTAATATGGTAACAGCAATATCATAATGATAATCAATTTTGGAAGATTTAGAAACTCTGATCAACACAATAATAAACAACAATTACAAAGGCTCAATGGGAAATATGCTATCCATCTTCAGATACAAAACTGATTCAAAGTGCAGATTGAAGCATATTTTCTTCTTTTCTTTATTTTTTCTTGCCTTTTTTTTTCTTTGTGGAACATGACTAATAGAGAAATTTGTTTTCTTGGATTATAATATATGTAATGAGTTCTATTTTTTTTTTTACCTTCTCAAGCATGTGGGAGGAAATTGGAGAATTTGGAACTGAAAATAAAATAAAATTGAATTTTTAAAATAAAAGAAAATGTGAGAATTCATACTTTAAAAAAAATAAAGAAAGAAACAGTCTTCCGGAAGGGAAGATCTGTTGCTTTTGTACCATATTATTTGGATGGGAAGATGAAAGTAAAAGGCAAGTTCCCTTTTTCTGTGTGACCTCTTCATTTATTGACTGGTTCCTTATAGAACCTTTATATTAGGGAAACAATGGCTAGCTAGGTCTATAGGCTAAACTTCTAACTCTTTGTATTTTCTCTACCATTCCCAGAATTGAGAAACTACCACATCCTTCTCAGCTTCCTTTTAAATGTTGTCTGCCCCTGTTAGAATGTAAGCTCCTTAAGGGGAAGTAATCTCTTTCTTTCTACTTGTACTTATAATCCCAGTGCTTAGCATATTTACAAGTACAAAGTAAGAACTTAATACACATTTCTAACTTCTAGCAGCAGAGCCAAGAGAGCTGAGTAGAAAAAGCATTCAACTGAGATCTACCATCATCCCCCTCAAAACAACTTTAAAATAATGCCTCAAATTGAATCCTAGACAGGCAGAACCAAAAAAAAAAAAATGGTAAGCATAAGGAATTTTTTTCAAGCCCCAAAGAATTTAGGAGGTTGGAAAAAGAGATCTGTGACATGGGGGTGGAAGCTAACCTGAAGCCAATGTGGATGAAACACCACTGGTATGACCTGGTGGTGGTGGTGACAGAAATAGCATTAATTTTGGGAGCTCTCAAGTCAGAGAGTAAGGGAACCTGGCAACTGGTCAGGAAGAGACCTTAGGGGATCTCTATGATAGCAGTGGATACTGAATCAGACATTGTTTGACAACTCAATTGGCTATGCCTACTTCTGAGTTGTAGTTCAAGGGTGGAGAGGAGCACTTTTGGGTCAAGTATGAGTGGAAGCCTTAAGGAACAGTATCGATTGCAATCCCAAGCATTCAGGGGCACCTCCTGGGTAAGGAACAGAGTGTAAACCTGGAGAGCAATGGCCATACCTCTCTCCAGATTATACAACCCTGGAAGCACCAAAAACTTCCAAACAATCAGAACTAGCTCTGAAAAAAGCAATGTAAGAAAGCCTGCAGTTTTATACAGTTCTTCTCTCTGCCCAGCACTCTTCCACCACCCCATGCCAGGAACAGAGTCCAACTTTAACAAAAAATTCAAAATCAAGAAATTGGGTAGAAAAATGAGGAAACAACCACCACAAAAAAGGAACTAGCCACAAAAAGCTGCTATAGTGATCAAGGGAAGATCAAGACACAATCTTAGAAGACACAATCAAAGAAAAAATGTGGATTGGATACAAGCCCAACAGGAATTTCTGGAAGAGCTAAGAATTATTTTCTAAATCACTTAAGAATGTTGGATGAAAAAGTGTAATGTAAGAGTAATGAAAGCAAAAGAAGCAAATTATGAAAATAAAACAATTAATAGCTTGGTAAAAGAAGCAAAACAAGTTAGTGAAAATAGCAACCTAAAAATGATATTTGGACAAATTTTTAAAAAGAGGTTAAAAAATTCACTGGTAAAAATAACTGCTTAAAAAGCAAAAGTGGCCAGATGGAAAAAGATATACAAATGCTCACTGAACAAAATAATTCCTTAAAACTTAGAAATGGTCAAGTGGAAGCTAATGACTCCATGAGGAATCAAGAAATAATAAAGTCACAAGAATAAAAGAACAGCAGAAAATGTAAAATATCTCATTGGGAAAACTACTGGCCTGGAAAATTGATTGAATAGAGATAATTTAAGTATTGGGGTACCTGAAAACCATGATTAAAAGAAAGAGAGCCTATATATCATATTTCAAGTACTTATTGAGGAAAACTGCACTGATATCTTAGATCCAGAGTATAAAATAAAAATTGAAAGACTCCACTGATTACCACCTGAAAGAGATCCCAAAATGAAAACTCCCAGGAATATTATTGCTAAATTCCAGAGCTCTCAGTTTAAAGATGAAAATACTTTAATCAGCAAGAAAAAAAATCATTTAAATTCAGGAACTATATTCAGCATCACACGAAAATTAGCAACTATCACTTTAAAGGGTCAGAAGGCTTGGAACATCATATTCCTGATGGCAAAAGAGCTGGGATTGCAACCTACCCAACAAAACCAAATATATTGCTTCTGGGGTGTCAGGGAAGGAAATTTAGCAAAATAGAGGACTTTCAAACATTCCTGATGAAAAGAACAAAACTGAATAAAAAATTTGACTTTGAAAAACAAGACTCAAGATAAGCATAAAAAGGTTAAACATTGGAATTGCCCCCAAAATAGCAATAAAATAACCCTCAGGACAGAAAAACACACAAAAATACTGGCTGAGAGTTTTCTCCAGCTATAGATAGATTTCAGGGGGCCATGCTGGGCCACAAATAAAGCCTAACCCTGCAGTCAGGCGACACACCAGACACCCCCCAAGAAATTTGGCCCAGTGCCTCTGAATTGGCCGCAACACAGGCATCTTCTGGAACTGAGCACGCGGTCAGGCTGAATGGCTGGCCTGGGTGGTAAGTGCAGGGGTACCAGTGGACTGGGGGGAAGGATTCAACTGTCCCACCCCAGCGTGCAACCAGGAAAAAATCCTGAGTGACTGAAGGCCCAGGTGGGGGAAGGGAGCAGGGGAGCAGTCTCATCGGAAGCTGAGAACCACACCACAGAAAGCTTTGCTTGTTGGTTTCTTAGTAAATAGGCCTGAGGTAATCTCTGGACCTGAGAACAGTCCAGGTGAGATTAAAACCTGCCCCTTAACCCCAAACACCTGGGACCCTCTGAAGCTGAGAACAGGAGCGGAGCTAAGAAGCAGCCCCACCACCTGTGGAGAGTTTAAAATCAAATGAAAGTGAGGCCAGGCAGGCTGAGAAGAAACCCAGCCATTGCCTGCGCCACACTGTAGCTTGAACAGTGTGTCCTGGAAGCAGAGCCACACTTTAAGAAGGAGTTAAAAGCCAAGAAATAGTAAGCCAGGATGAGTAGGCAGAGAAAGCAGAAGACCATCGAAAACTTCTTTGGGGGTAAGGTAGACCACAATACAACCTCAGAAGAAGAAGATAATAACAGGGTCAAAGCTCCAACATCCAAAGCTTCCAAGAAAAATAAGAACTGGCCTCAGGCCATGGAAGCTCTCAAAAGGGACTTTGAAGAGAAAGTAGGAGAAATAGAAAGAAGATGTAGAGAAAAGGAGGAAAGATTGGAAAGGGAAATGAGAGCAATGCAGGAGAGTCATGAGAACAAAGTCAACAGTTTGAAAAGCCAAATGGAAAAGGAGATTAAAAAACTGTCTGATGAAAATAACTACCTAAGAATTAGGATTGAACAAATGGAAGCTAGTGACCTTATGAGAAACCAAGACACAGTAAAGGAAATCCAATTGAATGAAAAAATAGAGGGCAATGTGAAATATCTCCTTGGAAAAACAGCTGACCTAGAAAAGAAATCTAGGAGAGATAATTTGAAAATCATTGGAGTACCTGAAAACTGTGACCAAAACAAAAGTTTAGACACCATTCTCCAAGAGATTGTGAGGGAAAATTGCCCTGATATTCTAGAAGCAGAAGCTAAAATAGAAATGAATCCACTGATTACCTCCTGAAAGAGATCCCAAAAAGAAAGCCTCCAGGAATATTATAGCCAAATTCCAGAACTCCCAGGTGAAGGAGAAAATACTGCAAGCAGCTAGAAAAAAGGAATTCAAATACTGTGGAGCTCCAATAAGGATAAAGCAAGATCTAGCAGCCTCTACATTAAAGGACTGAAGGGCATGGAATATGATATTTCAGAGGGCAAAGAAACTGGGACTTCAGCCAAAAATCATGTACCCAGCAAAACTGAGTATAATCTTTCAGAGGCAAAAATGGGATTTCAATGAGAAAGAGGTCTTTCAAGCATTTGTGATGAAAAGACCTGAACTGAATAGAAAATTTGACTTTCAAATACAAGATCCTAGAGAAGCATAAAAAGGTAAACAGGAAAAAAGATTTCATGAGGGATATTAAAAGATCAAACTGTTAACATTTCTATATGGGAAGATAATACTTTGAAATCATAAGAACTATCTCAGTAAGCAATTCACAGAAGACAGGGCTGAACTGAATTTAAAGGGATTATATCTGTAAAGCATTTATGTTTTGTTCTTTGTAGGGCAGACGGGGTGGGGCATCTTGCGTCTGGGGCTGGATTTGGGTTTGGGGCCCAGGGTCCAGGGTTGGTGCTTTGTCCACTGTGCCACATAACTAATCCATGATGACATCATTAAAATAGGATTGAGGTGTAGGAGGAATAAACTGGGGGAGGGAGAAGGGGAAAGATGGTCTGGGGAGAGGTAGTTCACATGAAGGAAACAAGAAGAAAGCTTATGGAGGAGAGTAGAAGAGGGGGAAGGAGTTGGGGAGTGAGTGAACCTTAATATCATCAGAATTGGCTCAAAGAATAACATATGTACTCAAGTAGGGTATAGTAATATATTTTTGCCCTGAAGGGAAGGGGGAGGGAGAAAAGGGGAGGGGGAAAGAGGGGAAGGAGGAAATGGCAGATTGGGAGAGAGAGCAGTAAAAAGCAAAACACTTTCAAGAAAGATGAAGATGTTCTGCATTACTGCACCAGTATGACATATTGAATTGCTTGATCTCATAGGGAGGTTTGAGGAGGGAGGGAGGAAGAACAATTTAGGGACCCTGATCTCATTGGAGTGGGCTCATGGAGGGGATAGCTTTCATACCCAATTGGGAGGAGCAATCTATTTAACCCTGCAGGAAAATAGGAGGGGAAGAAGATAAGGAAGGAAGGGTGAAAAAAGGGAGTGCAGAGTGAGGGAGAGGATAGTCAGAAGTAAAACACCTCTGAAGAGGAATAGGTAAAAAGAAGAGAGAATAAATGTCATGGGAAGGGAGTAGGATGGAGGGAAATAGTTATGATGATTGATTTATAATGGCTAAATGTATGGTACCTACTTTGCTGGGCTTTTATGAAGAAAATTCTCTGTCAAGCTTAAGGTACTATATACAGGTTATGATGAACAGGATACTATCAGAAAAACCTGGAAAGACCTACATGAACTGAAGCAGAGTGAAATGTACTGTATACAAAATAACAGCAATAGTGGGGAATGATCTGCTGGGAAGCATGTGGTTATTTTCAGCAAGGTGATGATCCAATATAACCCTGAAGGACTTATGAAGATTGCAGCCCATCTGCAGAGAAAGAACTGATAGTATCTGAAAACAGATGGAAACACATTTAAAAGCATTTTTTTTCTTTTCCTCTTTGACAATTTCTTAATCTGAAGTTTTGGGTTTTTGACTGTTTTCTCTCACAACTAGCTAATATGGGAATTTTTCCATGACTACTCATGTATAACTTATTTTGAATTGCTTGAGTTCTTGTGGGTGGGGAGTGCGAATGGAAGGGGGCGGGAAGAGAAGTTGGAACACTAAGTTTTTTTTAGAAATTGATGTTAAAATTTTATTTTTACATATATATTTTAGAAAATAAAATTATTCTTAAAGGTAAACATTGAAGATAAATCATAAGGGATTCAATAAGATTAAATTGTTTGCTTCTGTATATGGGAAGATGATACATATAACTTCTAAAAACTTTGTCTTTATTAGAGGAAATAGAAGAATCTTACATCAATAGGGGGTGCAGGAGTGAGTTCATTACATTGGGATGATGTAAAAAATGGATAGGCAAGAAAAAAGGAGGCTCTGGGAGAAAGGTAGGGGAGAGAAAGAAAAAGGAAAATTATTTTACATAAAAGAAGCAAGCAAGGAAAAGGTGTTTTGTTTTGTTTTCCACGGTGGAAGGGAAAATGATGGGTAAAAGGTGGGTAAAGCTTGACCCCCACTCACATCTAAATTTGTTCAAAGAGGGGAAACATATAAAATAAGAGAAATCTATCTTACCCAACAGGGAATTAGCAGGAGAAGGGTACAAGGGAAAAGGGGGTAATAAAAATGAGGGTGGATGAAAGAAATCATTGATCAGAAGCAAAACAAAATTTAGAGGAATGACATGATAAAAAGAAAGGGAGAGAAGGATATACAGAAGAAAATAGAATGGATTGAAATGTACAATTAGTGAGCATAGCTATAAATGTGAATACATTAAAATCATCCATAAAATGGAAGCAGATAGCAGAATGGAGCAGAATCCTGTAATATGTTGTTTATAAGAAATACTTGAAATAGAGAAGCATACAGAATTAAAATAAAGGGCTGGAGCACAATCTATTTTGCTTTACCTGAAGTTTAAAAAAAAAGGCAGGGGCAGCAATAATGATCTTCCACAAAGCAAAAGTAAAAATTTTGTTGTTTAATTATTTTCAGTTGTGTTTATTGCTTCATGCCCCCTTTTGGGGTCTTCTTGGAAAAGATACTGGAGTGGTTTGCTATTTCCTTCTCCACCTAAGTCTAAAGATGAAGAAACTGAGGCAAATGGAGTTAAGTGATTTACCCAGGATTAAGTGACTTATGCAGGATCACACAGATGGTAAATGTCTGAGATCAGACTTAAACTCAGGTCTTCCTTATTCTATGTCTATCCCTCTATCTACTGTACCACCAAACTACAAAAAATAGACATAATTAAAAAGGGGTAAACAGGGACACTACATCTTACTAAAAGTTACCTTAGACAATGAAGTAATATGAATGCTAAACATATATGTACCTAATGGCACAACATCCATATTCTTAAGGCAAAAATTAAATGAATCACAGGAAGAAATAAACTGTAAAATGATACTAGTGGGGGAACTCCAACATTTCCTTCTCAGAGTTAGCAATAAAACAAATAAGAAAGAAATCAAGGAGATAAATAGAATCTTAGAAAAGTTAAATATGATAAACCTTTGGAGAAAACTGATTGGGAATAAAAGAGAGTATATCTTTTTCTCAGCTGTACATGACACCTTCCCCAAATTTGACTATGTATTAAAGCATGAAAAGCTCACAACAAAATGCAAAAAAAGCAGAAATATTAAGTGGACCCTTTTCAGACCATAATGCAATAAAATTACATTTAAAGAGCTGTGGAAACAGAAAAAGGTAAAAAGTAAATATTCTAATCATAAGGAATCAGTGGGTCAAAGAACAAATCAGAGAAATAATCAATTATTTACTTAAAGAGAATGATAATGATGAGATACAAAATCTGTGGGTTTCAGTCAAAGGAGTACTTAGGGGAAAATTTCTCTCTCTCTCTCTCTCTCTCTCTCTCTCTCTCTCTCTCTCTCTCTCTCTCTCTCTCTTGCTCGCTCTCTCTCTTGCTCGCTCTTGTTCTCTCTCTCATCTCTACCTCCACCTACCTCTACCTCTACCTCTACCTCTTTCTCTCTATCCATATTCATTTCTATATATACAATTTATTTCTCTAAATATCTGTACACACACATGTATGTATCAACCTCTGTATCAAATATAACTGTGTAAAAAGCTTAAAATTGTTCATACCTTTGACTCTGCAGTAACACTACTGAATTTGTATTCCAGAGATATACAAAAGGGAAAAGGATCTAGTTGTACAAAAATATTTACAGCAGCTCTTTTTGTGGTGATGTAGAATTAGAAATGGAGGGGATGCCCATCAACTGGAGAATAGTTAAATGAGTTGTGGTTTATGACTGTGATAGAATACTATCTTGCTATAAAAATGATGAGAAAGATGGTTTCAGAAAAATCTGGGAAGATTTAAAGGAACTGATGCAAAGTGAGATGAGTAGAACCAGGAAAACATTGTATACAGTTAAAGGAACATCGTAAGGATGATTAATTGTGAAAGACAGCTACTTTGACCAAGACAATAAACCAAGATAACTCCAAAAGATCTATGATAAAAAATGCTTTCCATCTCCAGAGACAGAACTGATGAATTCTAAATGCAGATTGAAACATTTTTTCTTTTTGCTTTCTTTTTTGTTTTATTTTGGGGGTGTTTTTTTCTTTTCTAATATGGCTAATATGGAAATATGTCTGGCATCATTTCATAGGTATAATAGATATAAAATTGCTTGCCTTATCAAAGAGGGGAAAAGAATGGGAAGGAAAGAATTTAGAACTCAAAATTTCAAAAATGATTATTAAATTTTTTGTTTGAAAAATATTTAATGAAATAAATAAAAGTATATTAAAATAAATACTTGTTGGCTTGTTGACTTAGGAAACCAACATGTGACAGCATCCCAAATTCCACTTTATTAGAGGCAGATTAGGAAAGACATTAATAAGACAATTCACTTAGTGAATTCATTGTATGCTTATTAAGACCATGATGACATTTAAAAATATAGAATACCAGTAGTTTACACAAAGATTTTTCAGTAAAGACTGATTTTTTATTTATGAATGTTACAGTCCTAATAATTTGTATGGACAAAAAATGTTATTGCTAAAATTATCATGTCAGATTATTTTAAAATGTAATCTATAATTTCAGTATTAATGTATAGGAAATAAAAGACTACAAATTCCTCTTCAGGAAAAGAAGAAGAAAAGAAGAAAACACCTGAGAAGAAAGTAGCTTCTGAAAGTAAGAAGGGTAAGTGAATTTTAAAGTTGTCTGTACATTTAAAAAATGTTCTTTATATTTTTATTGGCAGTTGTTATTAAAGTTGAAGACAATGTTACTTATCCTATTAACTACTCTCCCCTCTTAAAAAACAGCATAATATTATGATATTTGGAAACATTGTACTTTATAAAAGGCTGTATCTGTCGGGTCAGGAAGACCTGGGTTTATAGTTCTGATACTGTAGCCATAAATAAATCACTTTTGCTCTCAGTGCCTCAGACAACTCTCTTAGGCTATAAATTAGAGAAAAGTTTCAGAACTATATTGGTGCATTGGTGGAGGGAGGTACCATACTGAGAGCTCCCCAAATCAATGCTATTACAGGTCATTACTAGATATGTAGATTGGAATACAAACTTTTAAAAAATTGATGTCAAAATTTGTTTTTACATGTAACTTGGAAAAATAAAATTCTAAATAAACAAAACAAAACAAAACAAAAAACAAGACAAAAACCCCTAAAACATTAGAATGTAAAAAAAATAATAAAGTCAAAAGGGAAGAAAGAAAAAAAATGTAGATTGGTGTAGGGATGTATATATTTATTTCAACCTGCAGCCAATCTGTTGCTATAGCTTTAATATCTATATTTCTACTTAGATTTCTATTTACAACTTAAAGCTATAGACATACCTATGCCTCTTTCTCTATCTATATATTTATATATCTATATCTGGTCCAGGTCTAAACCAAACAAAATATATAATGCCATATCTTACAAATATAATTAAATATGTAATATTTTAAAGTATTTTAGTAAATTTTAAGCTTTCAAAGTCTGGGCTCTCAAAAAAAGTACAGGATATACTCAAAACCTTTCTCCAGCTTTGTAGAAACTGACAGACCAATCTCTGTATGACATGATAAATCTGGAGAAATGCTGTGCTTATCATTCCAGTCATCAAAAGTCTCTCTCATTGGAGTACTAGCTGAGCTAAATACAGAGAAACTAGACTCCAGTTTGACCACAAGGTGAAGAAATTTTGGTTGAGAAAACTTTCAGAGATGATCCACTTTCAAAGAAGCTGCATCCTCCATCTGCGGAGGAACCACCAACAATGACAAAATTCCAGATGCTTGAAATATAGGAATAAAAAAAAGATTGTAACATTATAATGTAACAATGCAAAGTAATAAAATATAATATATTTCACTGCCATCAGGTAATTACAGGGCAGTATGTATATAAGTAGGTGTGTATATATGTATGCATGAATGCATGTATGTGTGTACTGTCACTAGCCTGGCAAGCGCTTATGATCCTATGGCATAGACTCTGAGAATCCAGAGTTTTCTGCATGCCATTCTGAGTTTTTGCTATAATTAATATGAATAATAACAACTATGCAATAATAAATATTAATTAACAGTATTAATATAATAATCAATAGTATTCATTATAATAATTAATAGAAAGTGGTATGCATATGGTATCTCACTGGGTCCTCACAACAATCCTGTGAAGTAGATTCAATTATTATCCTCATTTTACAGATAAGGAAACTTAGACTGAGAGAGGTCAAGTAACTTGCCCAGGGTTACACATTTGGGTCATACAATCATTCACACAGTGTCTAAGGTGGGATTTTAACTCATGTCTTTCTGACTCCTAGTACAACACTCTTAAGCTCTGTTCCACCGAGCTTCCTATAATTATAGCATAATGCAATATAGCATAATGTAGCCTAAAATAATTGGTTTAGAAGTAGTATGTATGCATGCATGCATGCATTTGTATATACACATCTATACACATACATACATATACATACAGATTTGGATATAGGTAAAATCTTGCCAATTTATTCTGAAATCTCTAGTATGGAAACTCTACTGATATAGATAAGTGACTCATTAACTATAAATAGTTTTTGGAAGTTATTTAGAGCATTGAAATATTGTGTATTAGTTGTTCGTGGTCTCATAGCTATTATGTATTAGAGGACAAATCTTGAACTCAGGACTTACTGACCTCAAGGCTAGCCCTGTCTCCACTATGGTCATAATGTCTTTCATAATATGATATACAGTAATGCAATACAATGTAATGATAATGTTCATTTTCTCACCAGGTACACATATATATGTATATGTGCATTCATATATGGGCATTTATACATAAACTTAAAGTAAAATTGAAGGCATTTTCTAGATAAATTAATGAAAATGACCCACACAGCCAGTCATTCTGATGATTTGACTGATGCACCTGCAGTCACTAGAAACAATCATAGAAGCCATTTCTGTCCTCTCAGGAAGATGCTAGGGAAACTCTCTACCTCAATGGGAGGTGCCATCCAACGAAGGTCTGTTCTTTGTAATCACAGGAAATTGATTGGAGGGGAACTCATCAAATGACCAGCAGTGATTCTGATCAACCCCATTTACACTTATATGTCACAAGGAATCAGAGCATATGAGATTGCATTATAAATATTGCAGATGGAATAATGCAATTTAATATCTCCACTGATCAGAATAATTTTGTAATGTTTAGCAAGGAAAAGGTCCTTAAGAGATCATTATTTTTTTCTTTGTATTTTTCTGTTCTTTCTCCCTTACCAATTGAAGTCATTCATATGTGACTTTCATTTTTGAATTCTGAATTTATTTATGATTTTCCCCATGCTAGTGTGGGTTTGCTGGCTCAATGACTTTTATCTAAGCCCTCAAATTCCTCAAAAATAGACTCAATGAAGATTCTAAATTTTATGATTTGGTGATATTTAAATGTGAGAAAAACCTCCTTTTTTGTTTCCAAATTAGAAAAGGAAGATGTCAAGAAGAAAACTTCTGAAAAGGAAGCTGTACTTGAGGTTAAAAAAAAAGGTAAGACTCTCTCTCTCTCTCTCTCTCTCTCTCTCTCTCTCTCTCTCTCTCTCTCTCTCTCTCAGAATAATTTCGAATAGACTTGTTTAGCCTGAAAATCCAGAAGGAACATATACATATGAGGAAACTCCACTTAAATCTTGAATATAAAGAAATTTGTATTACTGATCGAGCTAGGCATTGAGTAGCTTATTGTTTATGAACAAGTTCCTAGTTTGCCTAGTACCATTCTTTAATTCTAATGTTGAAATATTGAAAATTATAGGGATTTGCAGTTTCACTAGTAGTGGAAGATTGTTACCCTTTTGGCAATATATTGGGGTGGGGATATGATTTTGTCATAATGTGAATATCCTCTACAATATTTGGGGTGTTATCTTTATGTGGGAGGACAAGTTGCTGGCAATTAATATATGTATCACCAAGCTGAATGTCCACACGTAGTAAGCAATTATCTGAAGCACTAGCTGGTTCAAAATCATGACTGGAACAATGCTAAAGGTAGAGAACTTAGTGTGGGTCAGTTTGCAATAGTTATGTGAGGAAGTAAATAATAAGTTTGATAAGGAGATTTTGGTTTTCTTCACACTGTTCCATAGACCTTGTGTATATTTCTGCTCATCATATCTCCCTAGATGGTCTTAAAGGGTATATCTCCTGTGGTCCTTACTGTACTTTTTGACAAATAGGACTCTAACAAATAGTAGATAATTGTCCTATTAGATACTTGTTGCTTTGGATTACTCAGGAGTTATTGCTATAAAAATGCAAACATTCCCCTGAAGAGGTAGCACATTAAGTTTTATAGCTATTTACAATAGTAAGTTTAATAAAGTTCTTAGACTAATCCAATATGACAGCTTACTGAGAGATATTTATTGAAAAATCAGGTTCATTTTTTATGCTAACTTTTGGTAAGGGGCAGAGCAGAGAAAGAAGGATAAATGGTGAAGGAGGAGTGGGCTTGATTGGAAGGCTATAATGAGAATTAGTATTAAACCCTCAAGGGGGATAAGGTTACTAATCAGATGGAGAGAAGTCTCTTCAAAAAGAAGACAGGAGACCTCTAAAGATCAAGTATAAAATGAGATTTTCACAGAGGAGTAAAAATCAGTTATTAAAGGCTTATATATTTATCTAGGGAATAAGTGGAAACTTTTTGACTTTTAATAATCACAGCTAAATTTATAGGATCATAACATTTAGTGGTACAGTGCAGTCAGAGAACTTGAGGTCAAATCTTGCTTCTAATAGTTATTACCTTCATGACTTTGGACAAGTCACTTAATTTCCTTGTTCCTCAACTTCTTTACTATCAGACTGCTAGCCTAAAATGAGTACCCATATTTATTTCAGATCCATCATCTCTGAAGGTTACAGATGCTAATCTTCAACCTAGCTAAACACTTTGAAAATGTCTGCAGCTAGTTATAGGAAGAATATGGCAGGGGCATCTAGGTGGGGCAGTGGTTAAAGCACCGGTCCTGGAGTCAGGAGTACCTGAGTTCAAATCCGGCCTCAGACACAATACTTACTAGTTGTGTGACCCTGGGCAAGTCACTTAACCCCAATTGCCTCACTAAAATAAAAAAATTAAAACAAAAAAATTTATTAAAAAAAGAAGAATATGGCAAACTAGAGAACTTTGTTAGTGGGTTTGAATATTCAATATATGGAATACAACTTCAAAGTTCATTTTATTGTTATGCTATAGATTTAAAAGACTGTGAATTTTTGATTGGAGTCAATCAAAAATATTAAATACATGTGCAAAGTACTGAGCTAGGTACTGAAGGAGATAGGAAGGTGCTTAAAGTCATGTAGCAGAGACAAAAAATGTGCAACAGATAATTGTACCTTAATATAGATGCTATAATGTCAGTGTCAAAGTGTGATAACTGAATAGGAGAGATACAAAGAGATTGGTATGAAAGTTTGGAAAAGACCTTCTAGCTTTTAGCTTGTGGAGAGAGGCAATCATGGAGGAGGTGTCATTTAAGCTGAACCTTTAAGAATGAGTAGAATTTTAGTAGATAGACACTGAAGAGCGAAGGATGAATTTCCAGAAGTATTATTTTGTGCTGAAAAAATATGGTAGATGGAAAGCATGAGACACAGAGTCATTTTAGATCTGGAAAGAACATTGAAAATTATTTAGTCCAACATCCTCAATGTCCAGATGACTCAACATTTGGTGATTGGGATGTGGGGGGTGGGGTGAGGAAAACCAAAGAAATTCCAGTTTCATAAATGAATAATTAGTGAAATGGTGCGACAATCTCAGAATAAAAGTAATCAGGTGGAAGAACAGGTATTTGAGGAACAAACCAAGGATCTTTGTATTTTAAACATGGCAGAGAGCATTTAAGTGGAGATATTCAACAGGCAGATTTGGAGTTTGGGACTAGAGATATGAATTTGAGATTGAGAGTTTTGACTCCTGAAGTAAGATCAATCAGATTTACCTGACTTTCAGGAGACAAATCCCAATACTTGGAATTCTAACAATTAAAACAAAACAACTTTGTGACATAAGATTTGGTTAAGGAAGAATGGCTTACCCTGGGGTTTTATGCAATCTTTTTTTTTTATCAGATAGCAGTATTTTGAGGATGATTTTAATCCAACCTTTCTGCAGAGAAATAAGATAACCTAGTTAATTTATGATTTTATGAATGAATGAAAGAACATGCTTTCCATTCAATATGAAGATTATGCTGGTGGCCCATCATCACTAGTGCATATACTCTAAGGTATTTACTTAGTAATCAGTATTCATTCAAGTTCTTATAACTAGCTCATACATTTCAAAATGCTTAGCCAAGTTTTAAGATTATCATCTGTAACCTTAATCTGGAATAAAGATGGATACTCATTTGGGGCTTAGCAGTCTGACAGCAAGCACATACAAAGAAACATGATTTTATATTGTTCAATTTGGAAAAGAAAAGCTAAATCATCAAAATAGGATGTAACCAATATATTCATTGTGCCCCAAAGTCAAAAGATCATTCTATGGAAGAAAGTCTAGCAGTGTTTTTTCAGGATTCTTTATCTGCTCAAAATATTCCATTCAAACTTTACATTCAGATGTCCATGAGCCATACAAAGAAGTTGACCCTATAAAAGTAACACTGAGCATAACTCATAAAAGACTGTACTGTTGTGAGAGATACATTCATAACTCTTTCCCTGAAATCTCTAGACCAATTTCTATACAAAGAATAAGAGACCCTGGAGCAAATTTTATTAAATTCTGCAAAAGCCAACTAAAGCATTTGGCTGTTGGTTTTTGCATCCAAGAGTAGATACTATCACGGAGGGATTTCAAAGAACCCTTTTCACAAGCCCTTGGCCATGGAAATAACATTAAGTTTTATAGCTGCTATACATATAATTTTATGGATTTCAGTTTATGAGCATTTTGTAACAGGTTATTTGAACCATCTTCCAGAGCTCAAAATAATTTACATAGCATATTGTATGCCACTATGAAATATTAAATTATATGTCATCCTTAATAATTTATTTAAGGAAGCAATTTCTATTTTGTTATTTTCACATGACTATGCATATACTTGTTGATAGTACATGATTTCAATGAATTGCCAGACAATTGTAGGCATTTTACAATTTCTATGAAGATTCTACAAATACCTGCTCAACATCCATTTTGAAATCTTAAATTAACCCTTGCAGGAAACTAGAACCAAGTTGGTAAATTACCATTAATGCAAAATGTAGCACTCGTAAAGCCAGTAAAGGAAGGCCAACAAGGCCATTTAGCTTGGACTTTAACTCAAGGGGGTCTTGAAATTTAACATGCAAAGAATTTTTCTTCTTCAACCATGGACTAAGTGCTTTTGAATGTGTTTATCAGTTTTTATGTCAGCTACAGCATGGTGCAAAAAAAGGTGAAAAAAGCTGAGTAAATAGTATGCTTGAAAAGAAAAAAAAAGATAGATAAGGCTTTAGTAAAGAAGTTCTAATTATGACTACTTTTTTCAGAACTCCATTTTCTTTTGTATACTGTATTTTCATTGTTTTGTTTATGGCTGAGGTCTTAGAGATGGTCATTGTTCTAGATTTTGTGGATCTGGACGCTAGTACTTCCCAAACAACCTAATGAATCTCAAGCAGTAACTTCTTCACATCCACATTCTGGCTCACAATTTCTTTTTCTGTTGTTTGTGGTGTGGTGGGTTTTTTTTAAGTGACTATTCAAGCTAATGTAATGAAGCTTCACTGCAGATAATTAAACACACTCCAATAATTCACCTCAGCCCCATAAATAATCTCAATTCCTCTAGCTAATTGGGTTGCATAATCACTAATCGCATAATCACAGTCAACAATAGAATTTATTTCAAAATGGATCATGTGATACATACTGATAATATGTGGCATCTGATTGTTGATAATTGAGAGGTGACTACATTAGAATGTTCATTATTACATTTATACTTAATTAATATCAAAAAAAGCCTGACAACCATGTTTTACAATGCTTTCAGTCCTTGTCAGCCTTAAGGGAAAATAGTTTTCTTGTGGTTTAAAAAATATGCTTGAATTTAAGGAATGTAAGATGTTGCTTCCTCATATCTAGACCTGCTATGAATTATGTCTAACCTTGAAATTAAGCAACGAAAGTTCAGATGACTTGATTTTGATTTTAATTTAAATTCAGACACAGAAACAGAATTCAGAAACTGAAAAAGTTCATAGTATCATAGATCTAGAGTTGGAAGGATCCACAAAAGACATCTAATCTAGCTCTTTCATTTTATAGGTGGAGAAACTGAGATGCAAGGAGGTTAAATATCACACAGATATTAAACATTAGACATGGACTTTGATTTTACTTCCTCTGATTCCCGAGCCAGTGCTCTTTATGCTGGTGCTCTTGCAGGCACCCCATTCTCTCTCTGAGAGCAGCGCCAGCCACCTTTGAGCAAGACCTCATCACCTCACACCTGGTCTATTACACTAGCCTGCTGGTTGGTTAGCCTGTCACAGGTTTTAATATGGCAAATCACACTTAGCATCTTAAGTGCTGAATCTGGAGTCAGAAAGATCTGAATTCAAATCCTACCTCAGATTGTTACTAGCTTTGTGACTGGGAAAGTCATTTAACTTTTTTCAGTCTTAGTTTCATCATCTATAAAATGGGAATAATAGCTCCTCTGTCTCAGTGTTTTTGTGAGAATCAAATCGGGTAATATATGTAAATTATTTTGCAAACCTTAAAGTAGTATATAAGTGCTAGCTGTTGTTATTGTTGTTATTTCCACTGAGTAAATTTCAATACATTAAGAATCTCTAATGTAAAACACAGCCACTATGGGTAGTGTGTCAAAGGGGAGACTTGAACCTCTGACTTCCACACTCTGTAGTACTCTATCCACAACAATATGCAGCTGCTTTCTCCACCAAGCAGTTGGTCATTAGTCAATCCTCATTTATTGAGTACCTACTTTCTTCAAGGCACTATTCTAAGGACTGGGGATACAAAGAAAGGCAAAAAAATCCCTAGGCCCTGTCCTTAAGGAGCACATAGTCTAATTGGGAAGACTACATGTAAATAACTGTACAAATGAGATATATGAAGGATGAAATGGAAATAATAAATAAATAAAAGTGCACTAGAATTTTTCCCCAAGAAGGTGGGGTTTTATATGAAACTTGAAGAAAGTCAGGGAAGCCAGTAGAGATGAGGAGTAGAGAGTAGAGAGCATTCTAAGCATGATAAGATATCCAGAGAAGATGCCTGGAGTCAGAAGATGGAAGCTTTTATGGGAGGAAATACAAAGGAGGTAAGAGTCATTGGATTGCAGAATATATGGGAGAAGTAGGAGGAGTATGAGGTGTGGGAAGCCTGCAAAGGTGCAAGGAGGTGGGGGGAGGCAGGTTATGAAGGACTCTGACCATCCAACAGAGGATTTTATATTTGATCCAGGTGATAATGGATACAATGGAGTTTATTGTTTAGATTTGTGACAAGGTCAGATCTGCACTTCAGAAAGATCACTTTAGCAGTTGAGTGGAGGATGGACTAGATTGGGAAGAAATTTGTGACAGGCTAACCAACCAGCAGGCTGTTGCAATAGACCAGGTGTGAGGTGATGAGGTCTTGCTCAAAGGTGGCTGGCGCTGCTCTCAGAGAGAGAATGGGGTGCCTGCAAGAGATATTTCAAAGGTAAAATTGGCCAGACTAGGTGAGAGGTTGTATATAAGGGAGGTGGGGTGAAGGGTAAGAGGGAATGAAGAGTTGGGAATGAAACCTAGGTTGCCAATCTGAGTGATTGGGAGGATGGGTGGTACCCTCAACAGTAATAAGGAAATTAGGAATATAGAAGGGTTTTGGGGAAAAGATAATGAGATGATTTATGGAATCTATGGGTCATCTAGTTTAAAATATCTACTAGGCAATTGGATATATGTGACTGGATGTCAGTTGAGAGATTAGAGCTGGTTAAGTAGCTTTGAATATCATCAATAAAGAAATGATAATTGAATTCTTGAGAGCTGAAGAGACCACCTAGTGAAATATTATAGAAGAAGGAAAAGAAGAGGATCCAAGAGAGAAAAGAAAAAAAATTGATAACAATTGTCATTTGTATTGGGCTTAAAATGTCATGGTAGTGTGACTAAATTGTGGATATTCTTTGGAAATTTTCTGAAAATAAATTACTTTAGGTATAGTTCTAAAAGATGCTGAAAATTTTGCTCCCAGAGAACAACTGATAAAATACATTTCATTTTCTGAGTGGAAAGGTGGGCCACAAGTACTAAATTCATTGCTAAGTATAGCTGTTTTGTCAGTTTTGCCTAACCTGCAGTTTTTGTTATTGTTGTTGTTAAAGCGTAGGGTTAATTGGGAAATGTGAGGGAAGAAAGAAATAGATGCCATATTTTCTTTTAAGGTGCTCCAGAATCTACAATAGTCTTGTAAACCTGAGTCACCTTTAATGAAAAGCCAGAGGAGGATGAACTCATCTTCCCCCAAAAGAACTGATGCTCTTTAAGTTTGGAAAGAACAGAAAAAGGTTTCTCTGTTGGTTTAAAAGAATAGTCTGGGAGCTAAGAAAGATTAAAACCTACTTCCATCTACATTTACCTGGAAGAAAGAATAAGGGAAATGCAAAATTATAAAAAAATATGAAAATTAAGATTTCTTGAAACATAGTAACTTCCATTTGTTTGATATTTTAAATCTGGGAATGTTCTTTAAGCCTAATAATATTAATAGCTCTTAGAAAACTGAAAGAGGGGCAGTGTGTTCATTTTGAAGAGCAGGTAAAGGGAGAGTTTGGAAACCAGCAATCCTTTCTATCAGAGAATGGGGTGAAAGAGCACAGGAAAAAAGGAAGGTAGTAATAGTAAATTCCCTTTAGGTGGGATTTAAACCCTGGTCTTACTGACAAAGTCCAGCTTTTTACCCATAATGTTAAATTGAATCAGGAGAAATT
The DNA here is from genome assembly GCF_019393635.1 of Dromiciops gliroides. NCBI lineage: Eukaryota > Metazoa > Chordata > Mammalia > Microbiotheria > Microbiotheriidae > Dromiciops > Dromiciops gliroides. The sequence continues at coordinate 357,046,397 of NC_057864.1, read as the reverse complement.
AATAAGTGAAAAATACTTCCCTTAGGTTCAAGATATCAACTGAAAAAATCCAGAATGTGAGAGATTTTCCTTAATAGCAGTTCGTGTATAAAATACTTAGGTCTTTATATATCCAAGATTCTAAACATGTGTAGTGACTGCACAAAACTTAATGATGAGACATTAAATTGCATGTGTGTATGGAACAAGGAACAGAAGAGTCTCATTGTACTCTGAAATGATTAAAACTCATTTGGAATACTAAATTCATTTCTTTGCAAGTGAAAGAAAATCTAGTGTTTATTCAGGGAGAGGGCAAAGGAGATGGAAGTAAAAAATTATGAAATTTGGTTGTAGGAGTTGTGGTTTTAAATCCCCAGCTGATTTCCCTTTATTTGCAAAGGGGTGATTTTTGTTTGGGGTGTGTGTGTGTGTTTGTGTGTATGTTTGTGTGTGTGTTTGTGTGTGTGTTTGTGTGTGTGTTTGTGTGTGTGTTTGTGTGTGTGTGTGTGTGTGTGTGTGTGTGTGGTTTTGTCCTTTGTTCTCAAAGAGGACCATGATTTTGGGAAGGTGATGTCATGACTTTAAAGTGCATTGGATTTTAGTGAGGCAGGGCTATGGAAAGTTAACCAGTCTCACTCTTTCCTCCATAGCCATCTGGGTGCAGTGGCAAGATAAATATCAGGATGACTAGGGATGGCCTGGGATGCAGAGGGATACCTTGGCCTTTTTAAGCTAAGGTCTTTCCCAGGTTTCAGTTTGTCTGAGGCAATGCCCATTCAGTGAGTGATTAGGGGTAGGTAATAATGAGGTAAAGAATGGCTTCTTTTACCTAGTTAAAAAAAAAAAAACACAACCAACCTCAATCTGGGAGGAGAAGACCTTCAGGGTTTCTGGTCAACACGGAAACAATTACTATTAACACTCACTTCTGAGCCTTCAGAGCCCAAAGACCAAGTGAGGCTGGGGCTGGGGCCCATTGGCCAAACAGTGAGAGCTAGAATGATTTGGGTTTAACCCATCCATGGTCCTTAAAAGAGAAATCTATCCTGTAAAGCTCAAGGTATCTTGTGAGGTTTCAGGGATGAAAATTTACATTCCTTTGGGTACAGCACCCAAAAGTAAGGATATAATTTCTTATGTGGACAGAGGGAGAAGAGGGAGAGGGGAGAAAGAGGAAGGAAGAAAGGAAGGAGTGAATGAATGAACGAAGGAGTGAACTAAGGAAGGAAGGGTGGAAGGGAGGAAGGAAGGGAGGGAGGGAGCTGCATTGCCCAACTGGAACTGGCCTGTTGGGTCCCCAGTGGGGCAGCCACTACAGGCTGGGCCAAAAGTCAGAAATATTTAATAACTCCTTGGTTTTTTGTTTTTAATTTACAATACCATAACATCATATACAGTATATATAGGAATTGAATTTATATTATGTGTGAAAAATCAAATCTTGTAAATGGCAAAAAATAAAGAAAAAAATTTTCAAAAAGTTATTAAAACATCAGATTCTTTTGTGACATTTGGCCTACTTTGTACTACTCACAGATTATTGATTGTTGTTTGTCCTTTGTTCTAGAAGAGGACCATGACATCAGAAAGGTGATATTATGACTTGCAAGTGAATTGGATTTAAGTGAGACAGGGCTGTGCAAACTCACCAGCCTCAATTTCTCCTCCAGAACCATCTAGGCCAAGTGGCAAGATATAGATCAGGATGCCTGGAGTTGGTCGGTGTGTGTGCTGAGTGGAGGAGGGAAATGATCAGCATGGTGCTGCTATAAAGGATGATGACTAGCATTGATTCTGCACGAAGCAAAGTCATTATTCTAATACCTACAGTTTCTTTATATTCTTCCTTCCATTTTGTCCTTCTGATCCTGCATTGTGTGGACTTCCCTCTTCCCTTCCTTTCTTTCTTTCTTTCTTTCTTTCTTTCTTTCTTTCTTTCTTTCTTTCTTTCTTTCTTTCTTTCTTTCTTTCTTTCTTTCTTTCTTTCTTTCTTTCTTTCTTTGTTTTTTGTGGGGCAATGAGGGTTAAGTGACTTGTCCAGGGTCACACAGCTAGTAAATGGCAAGTGTCTGAGACCAGATTTGAACTCAAGTACTCCTGAATCCAGGGCCAGTGCTCTATCCAGTGCGCCACTTATCTGCTCCCTGGACTTCCCTCTTCTTGAGCAACAACAATGGGTATGAACTTTAAAAGGTATTTAATATTTAAAGGGCTATCTCATGGAAGAAAAATTCAACTTATTTTGTGCATCCTCTTTAAGAAAAAAAACCCTCACAATTAGAGCTATTCAAAGACATAATGATCTTAGTAAAAGAATTTTCCCTTACTGGACAATGATGGCTATCAGTTGTGTATTTTTAAAATGATATTATTCAGGGGTGGGTTGGACTGATAAGACTTTGAGATCTCTTCCAAATATGAGATATTTTTATTCTGTCATTATAAGATCTCTTCAGGAAATTGATTTTTAAAATTTAAACCTGTTTAAACCAACTTTATTGTCATGGGTTTCTTTTTCTTAAAAAGAAAATATCAAACATATTTTTGACAAATTATGTGGTCCAACTATTTGGATTGCAGTTAATGTAGCTTTTTCAGTAAATGCCTTTTATGCTTACTACTTCCCCTAGTGATATAAAATAGCAGGATAATAATAGAAGCATTGTTTCTAGGTAATCAAGGATAATCAGGGCATGTTTCTGTGATTTAAACATATCCTACTTGTAGTATGAATAAAAACAGATAAAACCTATCATTTCCAATGATGTAATAATGGCTAACTGCCTTCAGTGTGAAGGCCTGTCTTAGGACATCTCAGTAGGAAAAATCCAATGATTAAATAGGCAATATGGCTAGGGTAGGAGGGGAATGAGCAATCATTACCATTGATGCAAATGATGAGGATGAAATACTTTTAGATAATTCAAAAATTCAGTCAGGAAAATAGTAGCTATCCTCATTTGCTGTTAAGATCATCCGTGTTGCAAATAACTGAGGGAAACATAAAGTAGAACATACAGAGCTTCTCTGTGTTTAAAAGGAATCACATTGCAGCAAATCATTGCAGGATCAGCAAGGAAATAAAATAAACAAACACCATGAGGGTTTTATACCATTCTCATGTCACATTGTCTGAATTACTGGAAACATTGAAGATCAGTTGCTTTGGGATCACTGGGTCATGCCCACCAAGTGTGAATTGCTGCACTATTCTCTTAACCATGAGCAATGAGCTTTTCTTACTGTCTTTATAAAGGATGGAGTTAGGTCTTACATAATAAACAATGAACAGACTATAGCTGCAAAGATTCTTTTCAAGAAATGTTCTATTTTACTCTATTTACAAGGGCATTTTAAGAATTCAAGCATTACATTAGATGAAAATATCAAGAATGTAAAGGCTAAAGATCATGGGAATTATGCTGCTTTTAAACAGGATAACCAGAAACCATAATTAGATGTGTTGAAGACAGAGTGAAGAGAGGATAGAATTTCAAAAGTGGGGTCAAGAGAAAATAGCCTGTATAGATGACAGTTTAGTGCCTTTGGAGATGATGACACAAATCCTAGAAGAAAAAAAAGCAAAGGCCAAGTAAAGGTAGGGCATTACATCTACTGAATTGCCATTGGCATAGTGGCAAGAGTACTAAATGTGTAGTCATAGAATCTAAATTTGAATCTTAACTCTGTCATTTACTATATTTATGATTTTAGACAAATCATTTAACTTCTCTGGGTCTAAGTTTTCTCATCTGCAAAATAAGGGTTTTTCACTAGATCACCTCTGAGGCTCCTGAGAGCTTTTTGAAATGATCTCAGTTTATGATCCTAAGTGGTACATAGAATATTAGAGTAAGAAAATAGCCATATATATATATATATATATATATATATATATATATATATATGTGTGTGTGTGTGTGTGTGTGTGTGTGTGTGTGTGTGTGTGTGTGTGTATGTGTGTATATGTATATGTATAATGAGATTTGCTTACTTTAAGTACCAATTATTATTTTATAGTACAAGAGGACAAGATAGTTGGGACAGAAGCAATATGGGTAATTCCCAGTGTGGAGACTCCTTCCACAGGAGTACATCAATGACTCTTCTGTAATTTATAGTTTTAGAGAATTACCTGGTTATACTGAGACATTAACTCATTCATCTTCACACATCTATATTTGAGGCAGAATATAAAAAATCAAGGTAATATCTGAACCATTAATCAGTATGATCAGGGCATTTCATTCTTTTAAATAGAACCCAATTGCTCAATGAATAAAGGAAAACTGAATAGATTATTTCCTTAAATGGAGTACTGGCTAACATCTTTCAATGAGAATGTGTGCCTTAAGACATCTCTAGGAAACAAAAGAATGATAATATGGCTATATACTAGGCTGTACATTATAGTTATAATCCCTGATGCCAATAATGGAGGTGAAAAGCTTTCAGATAGCAGAAGAGTTTATTCCAGAAAGTCAAGACCTGTGATATTTTTCTTGGGACCTTTTATACCTGTACTTTTGATACTAGTATTCTCCTCTATATTTCTTCTACTCTTTATAACCAATCACCTTCTATTGGGCCTTCTGATGAGAAGAAATCTTCCATTAACAGAAAGTCCTGGAGAAAAGGGGCACTGAAAGGTTGACTTTTCTCAAGTCCCATAGTTTATGTTTAAGAGAAAAACAATAACCTGGAGTGTCTAGGTACCACAGTAGTTAGATTGCTGCAGTTGGAGTCAGAAAGACTGGAGAGCAAAGATATCTATTAGCTGTATGACCCAGGGCAAGTCACAACTTCTGTCTGCTTCGTTTTCCTCACCTATAAAATGGGGATAATAACACCTATCCCCAGTGTTGTTATAAGGATAAAATAAGATAAAATTTGCAAAACACTTTACAAACCTTAATTTGTTATGTGAAGGCTAGTCATTATTATTTTTATGTTTTATATGTTATATCCATATTATTTTATATGTTTATAACATAGATTTATAAATGTTTATAACATCTTTTTAAGTTTACAGGTACTTCTTTTCTCTTCTTTCCAACTGAGAAATATAGACTATAAACTGATAAGACTGGAGAGGTAGGAGGTAAGCAGGTTATGAAGAGCTTTGAAGTTCAGAGTGTTTGTTTTTTGTTGGGTTTTTTTTTGATGCTGGTTTTAGGGAGCCACTGGAGTTTACTGAGTGGTGGGTGACTTGGTCAGATTTGAATTTTAGGTAAATCACTTTGGCAGTTGAGTGGAAGAAAGACTGGAGTACAGAGATATTTATGGCAATCAGATCAACCAGCAGGCTATTGTAGCAGTCTAAGCATGGGGTGATGAGAGCTTATCGTACCAGGCAGTATCAGCAGAGAGGATGATTCCCATATCAATATTTCCAGCCCCAACACCTTGAATTCCAGTCTTGCTTGCTAAATTGCTTGCTGAATATCTGTACCTGGTTGTCCCATGGGTGCTTCAAATCATAACTCCTCTTGGACTCCAGTCTTGCCTTTACTTAATCTGTCCTTCTCACTGTTCCCAAAGTTACTGATCAAATCACAAACCTTCAATGGATCACTGGGGACCTATTGAATAAAAACCCAAATAAATTGTGTCATTTAAAGTTCCCCAAAATCTGGCTCCAATCTTCCTTTCCAGGTATATTTCATGGTATTCCCTTGTGCATATCCTACTTTCATACTAAACCTATTTTATTTACATAAATTTCTCCCATGAGAAAAAAACAAACAAACAACAGACTTCTGCCCCCAGGCCCTAGTCCTATCTCCATCTATTAAAATTCTCCTGTGTAAAGTATTAGCACAGGAACCATCTCTACCTTGAAATATCTGATGTTTCTATTGTTAACTCTTATGGTCAGCTGACACAGGCTCAATAATGGAGAATCAGTCAATTTCTATGAAAAGACAGCTGTAATCAAGCTGTAGATTTCAATTTTAGTTAATAGATGACTCTTCTTCCATTACAGTAAATGAGCCCCAATTTATTGACTAATTTCTTTCTCTACTTGTAGACCTTTCAAGAAAAGATTTACCCTTGGTATGAAGGTAACCCTAGGTTCTCAAACACTGATAAAAGATCACAATTTCTGGAAGCTGAGTAGGCCTCAAGTATGGTCTCAGCAATAAACTTTGAATTCCAAAGATGGATTAATCAGGTGCAAACAAATTGATTACCAGTAGGCTGGTAACTTATTGATGAATTCTTTGTCCAGGGCAACCAATAAAATAAAGTGGAGTGGTCTTCATAGTTGTACAATCTTGTCTTTTTTGAGAAAGATGACGACAGAAAGGTTGTTAAGAACCACAGTTTTTAAATGGTATATAAGCTTTAATTTAGTCACTGGAAATTTTAAAGAGGGGGGAGTCCTTTTCTAATGACATACTTCTATTTTTTAAAAATTTTTTCTTTCAACAAACATTTATTTTATTCTCCATTTACATGTAAAGGTAGTTTTCAACATTCATCCTCATAAGATTTAGAGTTCCAAATTTTTCTCCCTCCCTTTCCTTCCCCCTCCACAAGATCACAATCAGGTTATATATGTACAATCTGCAAGTGTTCTTTTTATCAGTTCTTTCTATAGGGGTGCATAGTATGCTTCCTCATTAGTTCCTTGGGATTGTCCTGGATCATCGCACTGCTGAGAGTATTTAAGTCATTCACAATTACCCATCAAACAACACTGCTGTCACTATGCACAATCTCCTCTCAGCTCTGCTCACTTCACTATACATTGATGTTCATTAGTCTTTCAAGGTTTTTCAGGGATCATCCCGTTTGTCATCTCCTGCAGCACAAGTCCATTCCACCACAATCATACAACACAGCTTTCTCCATCATTCCTCAATTGATGGACATTCCCTTTATTCTCAATTCTTAGCCTCCACCAAGAGTTGCTATAAATATTTTTTGCACAATTTCCCCCCCTTTCTCCTCTTCATGATTACCATTGCTGTCTCCCCTCCATCCCATTCCCTTCCCCATGATATCCATTCTACCATCCATCTTCTTTCATCCTATCACTCCTCAAAAGGGATTTGTTTCTGTCTGTCCCCTCCCCCACTCTGCCCCTCCTTCCTTTGCCCCCCCCCTCTCTCCATCCCCCTCCCCTCCTACTTTCCCCGAAGGGCTACAGAGACTACTCCACCCAATTGGGTGCATACATTATTCCCTCCTTGAGCCAATTCTAATGAGATTGAGGTCTTTGGGCCAATTTTGATGAGTGTTAGGCTCATTTACTGCCCAGATTAAATAGATTACTCCACCCTGTTGGGTGCGTCTGTTAGTCCCTCCTTGAGGCAGCTCTGATGAGTTTAAGATCTTTGAGCCTTTTCTGAAGAGTGTAAAATTCATTTTCTGCCCTGCTCCTCTCCCATCTCTCCCCCCACTCCATAAGCCTTTTCCTGTTACTTTCATGTAGGATTTCACTTCTGTCCTTCCCCCTCCCCGAATGAATTCCCTTCACCCTTCAATTTAATCCTAAAGATGTTATCTAGCTAAGTGACACAGTGGATAAATCATCACCCCTGGACCCAGGGGGGATCCCAGCCAAAACCTGGCCTAAGACACGAGACAGTCACCCACTGTACGACCCCAGGTATGTCCCCCACCTCCAATTTTGTTTTTTATGGTTCTCTAGGGTCTTGTATTTGAAAGTCAAATTTGACATTCAGTTCAGGTCTTTTCATCACAAATATCTGAAAGTCTTCTTTTTCATTAAAGTCCCATTTTCCCCCTAAAAGATAATACTGAGTTTTGCTGGGTAGGTGATTCTTGGTTGTAAACCCATTTCCTTTGCCCTTTGGAATATCATATTCCATGCCCTCCGGTCCTTTAATGTAGAAGCTGCTAGATCTTGTGCTATCCTGACTGGGGCTCCACAGTACTTGAATTCTTTCTTTTTGGCAGCTTGCAATATTTTCTCCTTGACCTGAGAGCTCTGGAATTTGGCTATAATATTCCTAGGAGTTTTCTTTTTGGGATCTCTTTCTGGAGGTGATTGGGGGGATTCTTTCAATTTCTATTTTAGCTTCTTCTTCTAGAATATCAGGGTAATTTTCCCTGAGAATATCTTGGAAGATGGTGTCTAAGCTCTTTCCTTGATCATGGTTTTCAGGTAGACCAATAATTTTTAAATTATCTCTCCTGGACCTATTTTCCAGGTTACCAGTTTTTTCCAGAAGATATTTCATATTGCACTCTATTTTTTTATTCATTTGGATTTGCTTTATTGTGTCTTGGTTTCTCATAAAGTCACTGGCTTTCATTTGTTCAATCCTAATTCTTAGGCAATTATTTTCATCAGAGAGCTTTTGTACCTCCTTTTCCATTTGACTTTTCAAGCTGTTGACTTTTTTCTCATGTCTTTCCTGCATCACCCTCATTTCTCTTTCCATTTTTCCTCTACCTCTCTAATTTTATCTTCAATGTCCTTTTTAAGCACCTCTATGGTCTGAGACCAATTCGTATTTTTTTGGAAGCTTTAGATATAGGGGCCCTGATGTTGACATCTTCCTCTGAGGATGCCCCTTGGTCTTCCTTGTTACTGAAGAAACTTTCTATGGTCCTCCCCTTTCTCTGTAATCTTGCCTTTCTTTTACTAGACTTTTAGCTCCTTAAAGTGGGACACTGTTTCCAGGCTGCAGTATCCCAAGCTTAAGAAGTCCCAGGTGGTATGATTTAAGGAGAATCAGGTTCTTCCCTCACCCAGCCTGTTTCCTGGTCCTAGATGACCCCAGACCAACTTGCTAATCAACCAGCTTTGTGTGTTGTGGTTGTTAGCTCCGAGGAGCCTGTGCCCCTCCCCGACCTGGGCCACTTCTACTCGTGGCTACCACCTGGTTCTCAGTAGGGGTATAAAATCCAAGTTCTGCCTTAGCACCAGCATAGACCCCTGTAGTCTCTCCCCTGCCCAGGGCTCAGCCCACTCACCAGACTGTGAGCTTAGTTCCAGATGACACTGGTGCTTCAGCTGATTCAGAGGCTATGGGGGTCTCCTTCTCTGGTGAGGACTTCCTGAGACTGGATCTGTGTCAGGGTGACTGTGGGGTTGGGCCTGACTCCTGAATCAGCACAGAAGCTCCCTCCTTCTGACCTTCCAAGCTGTTCTTGGTTAGAAGATGATTTTGGTATATTCTTCTGTGAGTTTTGCTGCTCTGGGCATTTTCCTATGACCTTATTTGGATGTTTTTTGGAGCGATCACGTCATGAGTTCGGTAGCTCACTTAATGACATACTTCTAAAGTAATAGAATAAACTAACCTTGACACCTCAACTTTCTCCTTATAAATTAAATGGAAAGGGCGGGGGGAGTTATGACTAAATAAATGGAAAGGTAACTCATTGTTGTTGTAGTTTGTTCTCCAATCTTGAAGAGGACCATGATATTGGGAGGTGATAGCATGACTTGCACTGAATTGGATTTAAGTGAGGCAGGGCTGTGCAAGGTCATCAACCTCACTCTCCCTCCAGTGCCATCTGGGTCCAGTGACAAGATATATATCAGGATGACTGGAGATGGTCCCAGATGTTTAAAGGAATTGGGGTTGTGATTTGCCCAGGATCACACAACTAGTAACTGTCTGAGAAGAGATTTGAACTCAGGTCCTCTTGACTCCTGGACTAGTGCTCTATCCACTGTGCCATCTAGCTTCCCCAAAGGGTAACCCATAGATCCTCCCTGGATAGATAGATGCAGGAGCTTGCAGAGATGCTTTAGTCATGTGTTCAATTGAAACAAGAAGCACCATTTCTGTGGATATTTGGTTATTTTATATTGTAGTGCTCATAATGACTAGAAAAGTTCATGAAAAATGAGTCAGTTTTTGTAGAAAAAATGTCTTACAAAGGATGAAGTAGAGAAATTCTACAAAGTTCTTCAATATGCAATTCAACATGTGGTGACTTTAATGAACTTTTTATAAAGTACTTCATGCAGAAGGCACTTGACCACCTTGCTAAGTAGAAAGATGTGATAGCCAAGAGCAACACTAATTTAAAATGTGTACTTATTTGTATGAACATTTACAAAGGAATGAATGCATTGTAAGATTGGGAGCAGTATTGCCTGAAGCAGTGCACACAAAAATACGTTTGCAGAAAGTTCAGTTAGACCTCTAAATACTGGAGGATAACAACCAAAGAAAAGACTCAAAAGATCTGCCAATGCCTTTATAATCATTTTGTCCATCAATAACAATGAAGTCACCCCATTTGGACTTTGATATCATAGTCTCCAATAAGAAATGGAAATGACCTAAAATGAAACAAGGATTGCAAGGATTGGAAGATGAACTTCTATTGATAGAAAGCTTCTCCTAGAAAAGCCCATTATTTTTTTTTTCCATAACAATGTTCTTTGTTATAAAGCTACATGGATGTAAATCTAGCATACTATCATCTTGGAAGAATTAAAGTTGTGGATTACCCAAAGGGCAATGGAAATATGTATTGTGAGTAGAAAAGACTGTAGCATATTCCTCCCAAAAAAAATTTACACAAAAAGCTGTTTAAAATATCAGCAGAAGGGGGCAGCTAGGTGGTGAAGTGGTTAAAGCACTAGCCCTGGATTCAAGAGGACTGGAGGTCAAATCTGGCCTCAGACACTTGACACTTGCTAGGTGTGTGACCCTGGAAAAGTCACTTAACCCTCATTGCCCTGCAAAAAAAAATATAAATATATATATGTATATGTATATATATATATATATATGTGTGTGTGTGTGTGTGTGTGTGTGTGTGTGTGTGTGTGTGTATATATATATATATATATATATATATATATACATACAGCTATGTAGAACATCAGTTACAGGGTTCTGTTTTTGTTTTTGTTTTTCCTTTTTCACAGTTGCATAAAATTAATGTTTGTTACTTGAAAAAGTTTAAAAGATCACAAGAAAGTATGAATACCAGTATGCTCTACTAGTACCTGAATAATGCTAAGAGATTTATTAATGCAATGGATGGACCCTTGTGTGCAGAATTTATGGGAGGATATGGATAAGAATTTCATGGAATAAGAAAGCATGATGGCATTGTGGGGTATCTGCAAAGATAAGATCACAGAACTAAGGAAGAACCTATGTGTTTGCAGTCAATTCATAAAGTAATAAACTGAACTCTCGTTTAAATGTTGTAGTAAATTGAAATTGTTCCAAAGGTCTGTGTTAGGCTTGAATAGAAAGGCATAAATTTGTGAGATTTGAGGAGAAAAATAAACGAAAGGACAAAATAACAGATTGAATGTAGGAAGGGACAGTTAAGAATTGTTGACTTTCCTGGATAAAAAATATTTTAAACTTCTTTGCTTAGTTTGACTTAGAATAAAGTTGAGAAAGATAAAATGACACCTAAATAGGTCAGCTTTGCAAACATTTTAGGGACCTTTTGTTCTTATCCACTTAATAGCAATACATATGGCTTTCATTGACATTTTTGATAATAATAGAACTTGTATTGCACAGACTATCAACTCTCAAGTATTTGGAGCAATTTTCAAATCACATCAAAGTATTTTTTTTTTAATTTTATGACTCTTCCTTTTCTAAAGACTGCTTATAATGGGAAATCATTTTTGTATGACACATTTCCAGGTGATTTTTCATAGTGCAAAGTGTATTTTTTTAAATGGTCATGTAGCAAAATGTTGCTGTTAAATGAAAGCTCTGTTCTAATAGATTTAGTCATCAATTTAATATATGTTATTAAAATGTTTGAGGTCGGGGGCAGCTAGATGGCGCAGTGGTTAAAGCACTGGCCCTGGATTCAGGAGTACCTGAGTTCAAATCCGGCCTCCGACACTTGACACTTACTAGCTGTGTGACCCTGGGCAAGTCACTTAACCCCCATTGCCTACAGAAAAAAAAAATGTCTGAGGTCACTTGGTAATTGGTAGATCATTGTTCTTAGAATCAGAAAACTTGGATTTTTTTTTCTTAATTCATGGAAGTAACTTCGTGACCCTTAAGTAAAGAAACTTGAGAAGGATCACAAAGATAAAGATGTTATATTAGCAAAGTTATAATCATTACATAATCATCAAAATAATAATAAAAGGTAACTCATTTATTTTAAAATTCTAATTTTAATGCTTTAAAATAATTTTGTTATTTTAAAATTATAATTTTTAGATGACAACTCAAGTACAAGTATCTCACAATTTTATTCTGAGTTTAAACTTGCCTTCCTTGTGTGAGTTCTAAATTGGGAAAATAGCATTTTATGGCTAGAGTGTAAAATTAACAACCTGTTTAGCTCTGCAAACTATTAATAAACACAGTGAGTCAGCCTAATAGACAAATTAGATAAAACACAGCATCCCCTTAATACTCTTACATTTATTAGCTTCTTTAGTAACCTCAGTTCCTAAGAGACTACTAGTCTTTGTGTTGAAAATCAGAATCAGCAATGTACCTATTCTATTTATGACAGTTTCACCTTTTTGTTGTTTTCATTCTAGTTGCCTTTTGAAACTACTCATTCTTTTATTCTTGTTTGACAGTGCCTATTGCAAACCTATGGGGTCCAAAACCAATGATAATTATTGTTTACTATTATCAATAGAATGTAATCATAGTGAATTGCAGACTAAAAATGGACCTTAGCCATTGAATACTTCGGAAGCCAGCTACTCTACCCTCCTATGAATCTCCTACTGGGGCCTGGGTGATGGGAGGGTAACCAATTCGCTGAATCATTTTATCTTTAAATGTCTCTTGCTGTGAATTGTGGTTAATAATTCTTCCCCATGCTTTTACTCTGTTAAGAAATTTAATAGACCTGTTTCTAGCAGGTACAGTCCTCAAGTGAATATTGCAAGATTTCTAAGGCTTCCACATTGGGAATGTAAGCATTATGTGGTACATCAGAAAATACCAGCTCCCCTAAATAATAATAACTAGGAAGACAACAGACTAGAATCAGATAAAAATATACCTTATGTTAAGAATTATTGCTCTGCTGTTCTCCTGAGACTCCTAAGGTACATTTCTAAGCATGACTCTAGGGTACTAAACTGGTTATTTTATCTGGATGCCAAATGCCGATTTCTTTCTCTAATTTGTTTTAAAAAATGAAATAATTATCTTCATAAATTAAACAAAAAATGGCTTCTTAGCCTTGTCATTGTGATCCAAGAACCATTTCTGTGACATCACTAACAGGTGGGCATTCAGGCTTTGAGGGAATATTAGAGGATACAGATTGGTATCATGGAATTAGTACTAAGTAGAGAGTCAGAGTAATTAGATTTGAATCCCTACTCTCTTACTACCTAGGTGACCATGGACAAGTTATTTACCCTTCTGGGTCTTAATTTCCTCATATATAAAAGGCAGCTAAGAGGCATAGTAGATAGAGAGTGTGTTGAATTAGGAATCAGGAAGATCTGAGTTCAAATCCTCTATTGAATATCCTCTGTGACCCTGGGCAAACCACATATCCCTGGGCCCTCAGTTTATTCATCTATAAAATGGGGGCAATAATAGCACCTCCCTCATAGGATTGGTATGAAATTCAAATAAAATCTGTGTAAAGCATTTTACAAACCTTGAAGCAGTATGTGAAGGCTAGCTGTTATTATTGTTGTTGTTGTTTCCTACATCGAATTATTTGTTCAGTGATGAGAAACTCCTTTCTTCTTTTATCCAATAAGCACTTATTGAGCACCTACTCTGTGGCAGGTACTGTTTTGCAGGTACTGAGACAAAAACAAAACAAAACTAATTAGTTCCTGCCCTCAAGCAGTTTACATTCTATTTCAAGAAACAGCTCATTTTATTATTGAACAGGACAAATTATAAAGTTGTTTTTCTATAACTTACACCACTTGTTTCTTCTCTCAGCTGGGGCCAAGCAGGGTAAATCTAATCCCTTATGAACATTATAGTCCAAGTATTTGGCATGACTAATGTGTTTGAAGTTCTGTCCTCCCAAGTCTAGACTTAGTCTTTCTTCTCAAAATGTATTCTAAAATAAGAGTCCATGAATAGGTTTTTTCTTTGTTTGTTTGTTTTGTTTTTTTGGTTGTCTTCTTTTTTTTTTTTTTGGCAGGGCAATGAGGATTACGTGACTTGCCCAGGGTCATACAGCTATTAAGTGTCAAGTGTCTGAGGCTAGATTTGAACTCAGGTCCTCCTGAATCCAGGACCGGTTCTCTATCCACTGTGCCACCTAGCTGCCCCCTATGAATAGGTTTTTAAGTTCTTAAAAGGTCTCCATGAATACAATTATTTTTGTTCTTTCTTGGTGTCCCTATGACCCTTTTTTTTTTTCCTAGCAATTTAAGGAACTGAATTGTCAACAATCCACATTAGGTGTTTGTGACCCTGCTCTATACAGAGTACACATAGCACACATGTTATCTGGAATCTGCCAGGCTCTTTCACTTTGGCTCTCTCTCTTTACCAGCCTCATGCTCACTGCTGCCCTATAGACAAAGCAAAACACTGTGTTCCAAGCCTTTTTCTGTGCTGTACAAAGATCCTTAATTAGCTTTTCAAAGACATCATGGGTAAACCTATTAATCTTCTGACCTTCACTAAATACAAAAACATTTATTCTAATTGTTTCAAGGGGGGAAAATAGACAGTTTAATATTATACAGAAAAATATATCTTGCTGAAAGGCAGCAGCACAAGGAAGAGGGCTTAAGGGAAGCCGTCATTATTTTAGTTGTGATGCTTCCCCATGATATGACAGAAAACCAATCATTTATAGTATTCACAAGCACAAATTTATTTTTCACACTTCTGAAATGAAATGTGAATAGTGACCTGCACCTAGCATGAATTCCTTTGTACGCAGTAGGTATCTAGTAAATGCTTTAGAAATTGAGTTAACTCCCAAGGAGCTTTATACTTTGATCAGGTCTTTTGAGATAACTAGTAGTTTGCAAAACATTTAAGAAAAGTACAAGGCCAGAGTAACATTTCAGAAGTAGGTAGTGAAAAATACTATTCCCTTGGGGGCAGCTAGGTGGCATAGTGGATAAAGCTCAGTCTCTGGATTCAGGAGCACCTGAGTTCAAATTTGACCTCAGACACTTGACACTTACTAGTTGTGTGACTCTGGGCAAGTCACTTAACCCCATTGCCCACCCCCCCAAAAAAAATACTGCTCCCATCACTTAAATGTAGGTAGTGGAGTCATACTACCTTAAAGGTGGGGATAGTGTGAGGTGCATTGCTAAAGCCCTTGGTATATTCTTTGTCTTACCTATGCTGGGTAATCATTTTATATATGACAGGACTATACCCATTGGGCATTAATGCTTGGCCAAGGGGGAAGTTTAAAATGAACCAGATCATGGGGATAGGAGAAGAAAGAGGATAGCCAGAAATACTGGTGTACCCTGGAGTTTGGGGCTTTTATATTTATTTTAATAAAGGAGTAATGAGACATCAATGGATATTTTTCCATGACATGGTTTAAGAAGGGTTTTGGAAAATAAAGAACTCAACCTATCTTTTCAAGCAGTGGCATTTGAAACAATAAAAATGTTGGCTCTCTTGGTTTAGCAACCTCAGTCATTGATGAAGAAACAAACAATTTTCTGATACAAAACAAGTGATGATTGGTGAAATTGGGGCAAACCTTTTCTGAAGCAGAAGAGAGAAATCCTTTTATGGTAGAATTTCAAAGATGATGAGAAAGCCTTGATACCTACTAATATGACCACCGTCCTTTCTATTTCCTCTACTTCCTAATGCCTGACTTTTCTCAGAACTTGATCCCTTTACTTTGGTAAGACTTAAAAAATCCAATACTCATCATTTATACCATTTTATTAACTAGTATCTATAAACAGACTTTGCTAAGGGAGTATGTAGAGACAGAGAGAGGGATTGAGTTATTGAGCCAGGGACAAGTATCTTAGATTGGAGTAAGGTTAGCACTACTTACCAGAAATAGTAAGTCTGTGAAACTTGTAAAAAAACCTTGCCAGTAATCATAATGGAGGATAGGCCTTAGGACATAAGTTCAGGTCATGCCTATACATATGATAGGGTTGGTTGTTGTCCTTCACTCCCAGAAAGTACCAAAATGACATCACTATGTTGGAGTCAAGGTACAATGTATTCAACTCTGACTGATCAGACCAACAGGAGCTCAGAAAGTTCTACCACAGGTTAGGCACAAATAGTCCATATGACCATTTGGAGTGGAGATGCCCCTATATTTGCACATCTAATATTTCTTTTGAACTACTATAGTTCTGCTTTGTTCATAAACCATATATATATATATATATATATATATATATATATATATATATATATATGCATGTATGTGTGTGTGTATGGATATGGATATGGATAGAGATAGAGATTAGATAGAGATACATATATGCATACATACATACATACATACATATGATACATTCTGTAGATATGTTCCTGGCCTTTGGCAAGCCACTTGACATCTCAGAGTCCTGGTCAACTCTCCAATACAGGGAGTCTTAACCTAGGGGATTAAGGGATTGTGGATAAATTTCAGGGTATCTATGAACTCATTTGAGGGGGAAAATGACATCTTTGTTTTTTATTAGCCTTTAACTAATTTAGCATTTCTTTCATTTATTTAGCATTGTCTTAAATTTTAAATTTAGATAAGAAACCTTTATTCTGACAAAGGGTATATAGGCATCACTGAAATGTCAAAGGAATTCTTGATAGAAAAAAATTAACACCTATACTAATACAATGAGTTGGAAAAAGGGGGGATCTGAATTGGTAAATATATCTTTTCTAGTAGTGGCATTCAGAACAATAAAAATTGGTGGTTCTAGTGGATTAGCAGCCTCTGTAACTAGTGGAAAAAGTTTTCTGATACTAAATCAGTGGTGAAGTAGAGTAAAGCTTTCCTTTAAGCAGAACAGGGAACTACTTTTGTGGTAGGATTTCAGAAGTGCAAATTCTCTACACTCATGAAATCATAGGTATGGTAACAAAAAAACAAAACAAAAAATAAGGCAAGCAAACAAATCCCACAAAGTATTTAACCTGGGGTCATTCAACTTTTCTGGATATCAGGGTTTTTTTAACCTGTGAAATTAAATCATAGCTCTCATGGATTCCTAAATTTTTTGTTTTTGTTTTTGTTTTTGTTTTTGTTTTTGTTTTTGTTTTGTTTTGATTTTTAGTGAGGCAATTGGGGTTAAGTGACTTGCCTAGGGTCACACAGCTAGTAAGTGTTAAGTGTCTGAGACCAGATTTGAACTCAGTTCCTCCTGACTCCAGGGCAGGTGCTTTATCCACTGCGCCACCTAGCTGCCCCAATTCCTAAAATTTGTCCCACTTCTAACATCCAAGAATATTAGACAAAAAGAGTCTCAGTCATAATGGCCTCACTTTCTGTGGTTCACTTATCTAATTATTATCTAAAACATGGGTGCTGGGTGGAGAGGCTGGGTTGGGGATAGCGGACAGTGAAAGTAAGAAATGAAAATTTCCATCTCTCTATGTTCTCTGGATATTCTTTGTCAATTGGTGATGAGCATTGGAAATAAACTTGTCTATGTCCTGGCCCCTTTAGACACATAAGCATTATGGGGCTCTAAAGGCTGAGCTGGAGATCCTTGACTAGGTCCTGGCTGCTCTAACCCTATCTTAGCTGTATGTGGGATCTGTCAGCTGCTCAAGAGAATTCATACCCACACAATGAGAGAAGACACAGGCAAGAGACTTCTTTGAAAAGCCAGCTGATTTTTTTTTTTTTTAAGCTTCTGTCCGGCCTGAATTAGGAGAGGAAAATAGCAGGCATATCCACCCACTGTGCCAGCTGGCTTTTATTCCTAAAGCTGGGAAATAACTATCACACTCACCCTACCTATTATGACAAGCTGCCTCTGGACTGAATTATTACAACATGTCCTTATTAGTGTCTGCATCCTGCTTGCCATTTATGCATTACACCTACCCAGTCTTTGATGAATAATTTTCAATGTGAGAGCCAAGTAAGCAAAATGTGGAAACAGCCCTTCACAAAAATAGCTGTTGCTACAAACATAATACAAAGGATGAAATTATTCAGATCACCATCCCTGGTTTCTTTGCTCACTGAAGGCAGCAGCTAAGTGCTGTGATCAGGTCCCAGAAGTGGAATGTAGCCATTGCTCAGTTGGAAGGAAACAACTCCTTTGGCTGCATACCCTTTGTCTAGGGGGCAAATGCTGTAATGATAGGGATAGAGGAGTTGGGGTGTGGAGTTGGCAGCTCAGAGCTGAAGGCATGAGGGCTGTATTTGCCTCTTTTTGCCTGTTGCCAGCATTCTCTTTGCACAGGTTGGATGCAAGCTTCTGCCGATGACACTATGCATTTTAAATGCCAGCCTATGCAATTTACAGTACAAAAGGGCAAAGATACATGGGGGAATGAGGATAAAGGATTACGCCTTTTTTCTCATTGGTTGACCTTTCTGCCTCAGCTTTATATAGACATGAAAAAGAGCCTCTATGACCATATTTGAAATTCCTGATCTTTAAAACAATCACAAAAAGCCTCATGGATAGTGCTATTCATTCACTGTTGCCAGCATTCATATATTTGTGCACTCAGAATAATTTGCATCCTTGGACTTGGACTTCAAAAGCAATTCCTGTGTCAGACAGCTCAAAGTAAAATCAAATCCTATTCTGTTATTTCTAGAGATAGATGTCAAAAGGAAATGAATCCCTAGAGAATGATGCATGAGCAAGATAAAAGTTTGTTTTGTAGGAGCATAGACCTGTAGTCTATGAAACTAAAAATAGTTTTTACATTTTCTACCCTCAAATTTCCTTCTCAAATTTTAAATTGCAACATAGAAGAACATATTACTGGTAGAAAACATGAATATTCAGAGATGAAAAATGGAAAACTAAGTAAGGATATTAGATGTGGGTGCCTCAGTATGTACAACCCCAAGTCTTTGCTGTTGAGTCCTTGACAGATGGCTCATGCTGGTGGAGAGATTCTATTATGACTATGTATTGAGCAGTTGAGGCACAGATACATTTTTAAAAAATGAATTACAAAACTAAAAATAAATTAAAATGATAATCCAAGCATTTTAAATGTATTTTTATTGTTGCTTAGAAAAGTTGACTGCCTATCTTTCCTCATACACTATTTCAATTGGCTTAGTCTTCATGTAAAATATGTCCCTTTTCAAAAAAGAAAAAGGGGAGTGACATCTGGTGGCCATCCACAGATTCATTCACTCATGGGTTTGCTTTGAATCATTTCCATTATTTTCAAGGGTGAGGTTAGGCACAGTTCACTTAGGTGAGATTAAAATTTAAAGTTCATAAATATGTTCAAAAAGGGATGTAACACACAAACACCTGCCCGCAAAGTGAATTTATGAGTAGAGAATTCAGAAGGTCGCAATGATATTAATCGTCAGGAATTCTATTCAAATGGATATTTTTCCACAACTGTTGGCTATAGTTTTGAAGAAATACTAGAGTTAATAACATCTTATATTTTGAACTGGAAGAGACATTACAGATCAGCTAATCCAACCCTTGATGTTCAAATGAGGAAGTTGAGGGCCAGAGAAATTAGGTGATTCTTCCAAGGTACTAAGTAATGGATCAGGATTTGGACCCAGTTGCAGAAGACCGTTCTATTCTTCCTCAAATATTTATTCAGTTTGACTTGGTGTCTACTTAAATAATTTCAAAATGGAATTCCTCATCAAGCCCATAGGTCCATGCTTATGCCTATATATTTTTTTAAATATATAGTTTCCTATGAGCTAGAAAAAGGCATATCATATATATAAAATTTGTGGATGACCTCAGGATTGGAGGAATAGAGTCATGTACCCAAAGAATTTTGACAGGCTAAAATGTTCACTCAACATAAAAAAAAGATGAAATTTAATAGGAATAAGTGTATCTTCAAATGTATGTTTAATTGAGTTCAAAAATGTAACTCAAGCCCCTCCTATATTCGGATCACCCCAGGTACTAGCATCTTCCATCCAAAATAACATTTTATATATTTTGTACATATTTATGCATGTCTCTAACATAAATACATTTATGAGTATATGTACACACATATAAATGAATATGTACATATATACTTACATATATGCAGGGATAGAGCCAAGATGGTGGAGGAAAGGCTGTGACTCCCCCAAGATCCTAATAAACCCGTCCAAACACTCACAAAATTATGCTATAAGACAACTCCAACAGAAGCCTAACCCACATAAGAACAGAGTGAGACTATATTCCCACCAAAAACAGTGACTAGGATCACCTGCTATTTGGGCTGGTGGGTGTGGACACAGCCCAGAACAAACCATGCCTCCAGGGCCTCAGAGTATTCTGTACAAGTGGCTTCTTCTGAGGCTCGGCTCATAGACCTGTGAGGGGGTTTGGCGGTTGCTAGGGTGAAATGACTTTGGTCTCTGCTGGAGTTGTGGCAAAGTGCTCAGGTACTGAAACAGTGGACAGACTTGAGTGATGGTGGTCCAGTGGAGGAAGGGCACAGGCATGTCAAGCTTTCAACCATAGAGAATAAGATTTCAATCAGACAATTGCTTCTGGGTCAAGATGAGTAGGCAAAGAAAACAGTGGACCATAGAGAGCTTTTTTGGGAGGGGGGGGAGTAGACCAGAATGCACCCCAGAAGATAACAAAGTCAAAGCTCTAACATCCAAATCTTCCAAGAAAAATATGAATTGGTCTCAGGCCATGGAAGTGCTCAAAAGGGACTTTGAAGAGAAAGTAGGAGAGTTAGAAGGAAGATTTAGAGAGGTTGAGGAAAGAATGGAAAGGGAAATGAGAGCGATACAGGAAAATCATGAGAAAAAAAGTCAGCAGCTTGAAAAGCCAAATGGAAAAGGAGATACAAAAGCTCTCTGAAGAAAATAATTGCCTAAGAATTAGGATTGAACAAATGGAAGCTAATGACTTTATGAGAAACCAAGGCACAGTAAAGCAAATCTTAACGAATAAAAAAATAGAGGGCAATGTTAAATATCTTCTTGGAAAAACAGCTGGCCTGGAAAATAGATCCAGAAGAGATAATTTGAAAATCATTGGAATACCTGAAAATCATGACTGAAATAAGAGTTTAGACAGCATATTCCAAGAAATAGTCAGGGAAAATTGTCCTGATATTCTAGAAGCAGAAGGTAAAATAGAAATTGAAAGAATACACTGATCACCTCCTGAAAGAGATCCTAAAAGGAAAACTTCCAGGAATATTATAGCCAAATTCCAGAGATCCCAGGTCAAGGAGAAAATATTGCAAGCAGCTAGGAAAAAGGAATTCAGATACTGTGGAGCTATAGTAAGGATAACACAAAATCTAGCAGCATCTACATTAATGGACCAGAAGGCATGAAATATGATATTCTGGAGGGCAAAGAAACTGGGACTACAGCCCAAAATCACCAACCCTGCAAAACCAAGTATAATCTTTTGGGGGGGGGGCGGCAGGAATGGGACTTCAATGAAAAAATGACTTTCAGGCATTTGTGATGAAAAGACCTGAACTAAATAGAAAATTTGACTTTCAAATACAAGACCCCAGAGAAGCTTAAAAAGGTAAACAGGAAAAAGAAATTGAGGGATAGTAAAAGATTAAACTATTTACATTCCTACATGGGAAGATAATACTTAGAAACCATAAGAACTCTCTCAGTGTTGGGGCAGCTGAAAGGAATATACTTAATTAGAGTGCACAGGTGTGAATTGAATATGAAGGGATGATATCTGTAAAGCATTTACTTTTTGTTTATCCTTGTTTTTTATGGGGCAAGCAGGGTGGGGTGGCTTCTGTCTGGGGCCAGATTTGGGCTTAGGGCCTCCTGGGTCCAGGACTGGTGCTTTGCCCACTGTGTCACCTAGCTGACTCATGATGACATCTTTAAAATATAGTTAAGGGGTAAGGGTAATGCACTGGAAGAAAGGGAAAGGGAGAGGTGGACCGAGGAAATGCAACTCACATAAAGGAAAAAAGAAAAAGTTTAGGGAGTGGAGGGGAAGATGGGGAAGCAGTGGGGAAGTGAATGAACCTTACTCTTATCAGAATTGCCTCAAAGAGGGAATAACATACATAAACAAGTGGGTATAGTAATATATTTTGCCTAAGGGAAAGTGGGAGGGGAAGAAGATGGGGGAGGGGCATGAGAAGAGGGAAGGAAGGAAGGGCAGATTGGGGGAGGGGACAGTAAAAAGCAAAACACTTTTGAGAAGAGATATGGTGAAGGATGACAGAAAATAGAGCAAATATCAAAGGGAGGGAATAAGATGGAGAGTAATACAGTTAGTAATAGTAACTGTGAAAGAAATGATGAGCAGGATGATATCAGAAGGCCATATGAAAAATGCAAACCATCAACAGAGGAAGAACTTATGGTATCTGAATACAGATTGAAGTATACTTTTATTTTTAGCTCCTCTTTCTAAAGTTATTTTGTCTATTTTCTTGCACATCCTAACTAATGTGAAGATGTTTTGCATAACTGTACACGTATGATTTATATTGAATTACTTGATTTCATAGAGAGGGTTGAGAAGGGAGGGAGGAAGAAAATTTAGAACACAGTTTTTAAAGATCAATGTGAAAAAAAATTTTTTTACATGTAACTTGGGGAAAATTCTAAATAAAATGAAAATAAACTTACATATATGCATATATGCATTCATACTATATCCTACAGCTATACTATAAATTCTTTCAAGGCAGGGCCTGTTTCCTTTTTGCTTTGCATCCCTAGACACTAGCACAGTGCCCAACTTTAGTAGCAGCTTAATAAATATTTATTGATTAATTGAAGTACCAATAGACTAGGTAGAAATTCATTTGTAGAAGACCTGAGGTTTCAGTGAAATTATAAACTCCATATTGGTCCCCAGTGAGTTCCAGCAGACAAAAAAAAGCTGCCTTGATATTTGACTACATTAGGAGATGCATAGCATTCAGAATTAGGGAGCATATTGTCTCCCTATGTTCTGCCTTGGTAAGACCTCATTGTATTCAGTTCTAGGAGCATATTTGCAGAAGGATCTTGATTAGCTGGGCAACAGAAATTGCACTAACTCTGAAGTCAGAGAACCTGGCTTCATATCCCATCTCTGACACTTACTAGTGCCATGACCACTGGCACATTACCTAATCTCTCTCTGCCTCTAATATAATGTGGTTGGACTTAAATGACTCTACCAGCTTTAAATTATGATCAAATGAAGGTAACTTGAATTATAAAGAGCCTCAGGATTGGTTGACATTAGTGAAAATACTTAACCAAAAGAAGATTATATGTTCATTTGGGGGGGTGTTTTAGAGGAGGACATGATTGATATATTCAGTTTTTTGAAGGGCTCTTATGTGGAAATGGGATTGCACTTATCCTGTTTAGTCCCAGAAGGAATTAGAAATGGTGGGTCAGAAAATTACAAAGTAGAAAGTTGTAGCTTGATACAGGGAAAACATTTCCCAATAATGCTGTCCCTAAGAGAGATGGCTCTTTCCTTAAGATAGTGAGTTCTTTTCACTTGGCATTTTAATTTAAAAAGTGAATGACCAGTTGTGCACTATATTGTGGAGGGGTTTGTTGTTCAGATGTTGTTTGGACTCAGTGGCCTCTGAGAATGCATCTGTCTCTGTAATTCAACAGTCCTAGAAGCTCCAATTACAGAAGAATTTCTTAACTTATATGACAACAAAAGTAAGATCCAAAGTAATGGGACAATGCTGGTCTTTTGGTCAATAAGGTGAAGGGTATAAGAAGGTTGCCTCAAAGCCACAAATGCAATGATAATATGCTCAGAAATAGGACTTTCCCAGGATGGTGTTTTTTGCAGTTGTCCAGAAAAGTCTATATTTCCAGTCAAGAGTGTTAGGTTTGAAAAGAGGACTCTTGACACATCTCTTAGACAAAATGACGAATTGGAAAGACAGCAAAAATGCCTTGAATACAAAGGTGTCACTATCCTGTGGAGGTAAAATGAGCATGAGAAATGTTTTTCATATTGTAAATAAAAACTCTGAGGGTTACTTCTGGTTGGCACATCATTACAGTTAAGGAGTATTATCCATTTTTTCCCTTCGGATACACACACACACACACACACACACATATATATATATATGTGTGTGTGTGTGTGTGTGTGTGTGTGTGTACATGTACATAAGCATATATGTATGTAGATATGTAGATATGTATGTATATACCCACACAAATATATGAATATCTTCATCTAACATTTATATAATGGTCCTCTCAACAACCCAGTGAGGTAGGAGCTGTTATTCCCATTTTAAAGATGGGAAAACTGAAGCTGAGAGAGATTAATGAACTGGTTCAGGTCATATAGTAATTATCAACTGCTGGATTCTAACTCAAATCTTCATGCTTCTTAAGTCCATCTCTATATCTATTACTCCTAGAAATACATCAAGCCTACATATACAAGCTTTCAATTTTTCTCATGGAGTTTTATGTGATAAACCTAAAAGACAGATGTGAACCAGACAATAGAAGACCTTAAAATGGCAGTCTACATAGCATACATTTTGCCTTTTAAGTAATGGGGTTAAGAGGACATGGTTACTGGAGGCTTTTGAACACAGGAGTAATGTGATTAAACCTTTGTCCTACTGTAGAAATACTTTTGGCAACTGTGGAATGCAATTATTAGAGAAGAGACTCAAAAAAATAAAAAAAAATAATTTAAGAGGCTAGTGTTTGCAGGCAAGAAGCAATGAGTACCTGAATTATGATAGGGGCAATATGGTGGAGAAGAACAAATGGAGTCAAGATCTATTGTGAAGGAAAATCTCATAAGGCTTGGAAACTAGTTGAATAGGAAGATGAGTAGGACAGATGTGTTCAGTGATGACTTTCAAGTTTTGAATCTAAATCATTAGAAGGGTGATGGAGATATCAATGAATATAGGGAAGAAGGAAGGAAAAACTGAACTCACATATGGTGATTTCAGTTTTGAAAAGAATTTGAGTGGCCTTTGGGATATCTTGGTAGAGAGGTCCAAGAGAGATCTGAAAATTCAGGACTAGAGCTTAGAAGATAAGTTACCTAAGGTGAATTCAAGTTAATCTTCATAATAGCTCACCTTCCTATGGTAATTTTTAAGGTTTGTAAAATGTTTTTTCCCCAGCACACCCCTTTAAGGCAGGTAGTTTAAATATTTTTTTCTCCATTTAGGAACCTGAATCTCAGAGAGGTTAAGTAATTTGCCCATGGTTTCCCAGAAAGAAGAAAGTGGAACTGGAACAGAAAGCTAGCATGTTTAATTCTAAGTTGATTGCTCTTTCTACAATGTCACTTCTCCCAAAGTAGAAAAATTCTGATCCATTGCATAATTCTGGTTGCCTACATCTGGGTTCCTAATCTGGGTTAGTGCAAATTTCAGCATTTTTTTTAATAGCATGTAGATTGATTCATCCTGGGATAATGATTTGCTTCTGGCACTATCGAATATGCCTTTAACCTTAGTCCCTTCATGATTCAACATCTATATTCTGGCATTTTCTTTCAATAACTCTTTCCTCATAACAAGCATGTTTACCTTGAGGGCTGATGGTGTTTATCACTGGCTCCTGTTCAGAAACAACTTACAAATATTTGTTTGGAATCTAAATCTTCTTGTAAGCAGACAATCTCATACCTCAGTCTTTTACTCATTAGGCTCTATTCTTCTTGGTGCCCAAGTTGCTGACTGGCATAATTAACCTTTTTTTCAGCCATTAATGAAATCCTACTGGAGCTCTAAATGTTCAATTTAATACCTAAAATGAGAGGCCCCAATATATATTGGGGGGGGATCAATGCAAAAAACTTTATCCAAAAATGGGGAAAAGAAGTTGTTTCATGTCATAGTCCCTTGCCCAATGTACAGTGGTAATGGAGTCAGTGGCATATAAACATCAATATTTCCAATTACCTTACTTTATGAACCCAAAGTATGGGTATTATTTTAAAAGATGTCTCTGAAAGACTCAATGCATATATTTACCATTTCCTGGAATATTTCTATCAGATTCCACCATGAAAGAAATCTAGTCTCTTAAAAAAATGTAATAGTGACAATGTATTAAATTTAGATATGTTTTCTTTATTTTTTCTAAAT
This sequence comes from Dromiciops gliroides, assembly GCF_019393635.1. Lineage (NCBI taxonomy): Eukaryota > Metazoa > Chordata > Mammalia > Microbiotheria > Microbiotheriidae > Dromiciops > Dromiciops gliroides. The sequence continues at coordinate 357,020,298 of NC_057864.1, read as the reverse complement.
AACTCCCCATATATGTAATTTTCAGTTTTCCCTCTACAGAATCTTTAAACTTATGTTTGGATACTGGAAATTATTGAATTATTTATGCCTTCTTAATACCTCCAACCTGCTGGAGGCTGTTATATTAAGAATGCATCAGGCAACAAAATTCCTTTGTTTTTCTGTATATTTTGTTCCTTTGAGAAAAATTATTTTTAAGTCTATAACCTTTCTCTCCTCCTACTTCTTGAGATACCTTCCCCCACTCTTTTAGTTCTTGCAATAGGTAAAATTTTGTGAACTATTAGAAGTCATGTGCTAAGATGAAAGCAACCAAGTTGCTTTGGAATGATATACACTCTCCTGGTATAGAATAAAATATAGTCACAAAGCCCTTGATCTTAAGATTATCAAGAATGGCTTCCAAAACAATTTGATTTGGCAGCCACATGTCACAACTAATTTACCTATGTTCAAAAAGAAAAGGTGGAATTTTCTAAAATTACATATACCCTATGACATCTTTCCCTACATGGGGATAAATCATAAAATAGAGTGTACAATTGAGAAATGTTAATTTAATCATTAAACCAGTGTTTTTAAGCTGGAAAAATATGGGCTATGATACAACATTACAGGAAACTGAAGGTTTTCATCACTTAATTACATACTATTGTTTTTAATTATGCTTATGGGGACTCTTCAAGCTGGATCTATGACATATGATCTTAAGCAATATGGTCATCTATTTAGCAATGAAGATACAGATTTAAAGGATTGTTATGTGATCACAGTCACACAGCCATGGATCAGATTTGGTGGCCTCTATGGTCTCTTCTAGCCTGAAACCTATGATCCTATGTAGGCTATAAACTTGGCTCTCTCTAATAATAATAATAATGCTATCAAATAATAAAGTGGCAAATGATATCATCTATGAATAAGTATTCTTTCCAAAAATGTGGTTTTCACAACCACCTCAATGCCTAGAAAATTAAAATGCAATTGTGCTGTTTAAAATCTAATGTATGAGGGGCGGCTAGGTGGCGCAGTGGATAGAGCACCGGCCCTGGATTCAGGAGTACCTGAGTTCAAATCCAGCCTCAGACACTTGACACTTACTAGCTGTGTGACCCTGGGCAAGTCACTTAACCCCCATTGCCCCACCAAAAAAAAAAAAAATCTAATGTATGATCACCTTATCTGCCCCCCCCCATTGTGTATGTGTGTGTGTGGGGGTAGAACTAGCTAAGTTTACTGATAAATTCAGCGACAATTTAGGCTTTTAAGCATTTATTAAAGTGTATTATGGATTAGCAGAGAGAGAGAGAGAGAGAGAGAGAGAGAGAGAGAGAGAGAGAGAGTGCGAGCTATCTTCATCTGAGTATCCATGCTTCCAACATGAGAACACTTGAAGCTCTCCTACCACAAGCCAGTCCCAGAACAAAAAGAGCTATCCTTAGCAGCTTCTCCCAGAAGCCCCCTGTGGAACAGGAAGCAGGGCAGTCCTCACACACAGTTCCAAGCTAATTGGCTGGTGGCATTGATTGACATGACTTACAGGCAGTTCTATGAATAGTGACGACTTCTGGAAACCAAGCCATGCCACATGTTTTCTAGGGGGTAGGTCCCTGGTTCTTACACAATCCTACTGTAGTCTTCTTTTTCCCAGGCTTTAAAAAACAAAATAAACTTTTATTGATAGCTTTATTTTAAAATTCACAGTAATTTAAAAATATGCTTGTCTCCTTCCCACCCCCCACATGATTCTTTCCCTATAACAAAGAAGAAAATACCAGTAAGGATATGAGTTTGAGAGGTTATGTAATATCACCCACCCATTGTTGTTGTTCATCCTGTCTGGCTCTTCATGACCCTGTGAACTATATAATATCAATTATGTCCATGGTATTTGCTTGCCAAAGATAGTAGAGTGGTTTATCCTTTCTTTCTCCAGTGGATTAAGGCAAACTGAGGTTAAGTGACTTGCTCAGAGTCACGCAGCTAGCAAGCATCTGAGGTCTGATTAGAGCTGAAGTCTTCCTGACTCCAGGCCCAATGCTCTATCCACTGAAAGGTCCAATGAAAGGACCTTGACATATATTTTGTTTTAATCTTTTAATTGGGGCCAAGCTTGTCCCTTATAATTACTCAACATTCACTTTCATTTATTATTCTTTTTTGTTAAATTTATGATTTGTACTCATTTTATGTGTTATTTTACTGCTCTATTAGCTCATAAACTTTTCTCATGTTTCTATGAATTCTTTAAACTTGCTATTTTTATAATACAATAATATACTTATAATTTTTAGTTATTTTCCAGTTGGTGGATATCTACTTTATTTCTAGTTCTTTGCTACTATAAAATATACTGATATGAATATTTTGCTATATGTATATAATTTTTCTGTAGATCATTGATATCTGTGGGTATATGCCCTATAATAGTATTACAGATTAAAAGGATTTGGGATATTTTTGCCACTTCTTCCATCTATTCACATAATAACAACTTGTTATCTGAAATAGTTGAACCAATTCACAGGCATATCAACATTATATTAGTGTGTCCATCTTCTTGCAAAACCTGGAAAGCAGACCATATCTGTCTTTCATTATCTTTGCTATTTGATGGGTATAAAATGAAACAATAGAGATATTTTAATTTGTATTTCTTAAATTATTAGTGATGTGAATCAGTCTTTCATGTGGCTGTTAAGAGTTTTCAATTTTCTATTCGAGAATTAGTTTTATAATTCTTTTTTATAGTTTTTTTATAATTTTATAATTCTTAACCACTTATCAATTGAAAAATGGCTCTTGTTTTTATATATTTGTTATAATTTCCTTTAACCTTTAATTGGCCTTTAAGAGAGATATGTAATATAAAAATTTCCATACAATAATTTTTCATCTTATTTTAACTGAATTGATTTTGTGTAAAATGTTTTCAATGAGGTCTACTCAGCACAGAAGCAGTCCTTCTTCCTCTACAGCAATCAGCTATGACCCCTCCCCAGCAACTATGTTTAAGGGACATTGATCTTGGCACCACTTATTCCAACATGGGAAAGTGGAGATCAGTGATTCAGCAAAGATTTAAGTTGTAATGAACCCTATCAACACAGCCTTTGATGCCAAACATCTGATTGTTCACAGATGTGTTTATGTAGCTATACATTCAGACACGAAGCATGAAGCTTTTCACAGTGGTGAATGGATACAGGTAGGACTAAGTTTCAAGTGTAGGACAAAGTGAAGACCAAAAGTTTCTATACAGAAGTGTCTTCTATGGTCTCGACCAACATGAAAGAACTGTCAAAGCTTACCTTGGGAAGACAGTCACAAATTCTGTGGCCATAGTATCAGCCTTATTTAGTGATCCCTATTGTCAATCCACCATGAATGTTGCAACCATCATTTTTCTCAATGTTCTCCAAACCATCAATGAGCCAATTGCTGCTGCTATTGTTTATGTCTTGGACAAAAAGTTTGGTCTTTATAGAAATGTGTTGATATTTGACCTTGGAGGTGGTGCTTTTAATATCTCCATTCTTACCTTTGAAGATGGCATCCTTGAGGTCATGTCCACAGCTGGGGACACCCAGTTGGTTAGGGTGGACTTTGACAACCACATGGTCAACCATTTTATCATTGATTCCAAGTGAAAGCACAAGAAGGACATCAGTGAGAATGAGAGGGCTATCCACCCTGGATATGTGCACCGCTTGTCAACATGAAAAGCACACCCTCTCTTCCAGTACCCAGACCAGTATTGAGATTGACTCCATCTATGAAGGTATCAACATCTATACCTCTATTACCTAGACCTACTTTGAAGAGTTGAATGCTGATCACTTCCATACCATACAACAACCTGTAGAAAAGGCCTTAAGAGATTTTAAACTAGATAAATCACAGAACAGTGACACCATGCTGGTGAGTGGTTGCATTCATATGCCCGAAATCCAGAAGCTTCTGCAAGACTTCTTCAATGGCAAGGAGCTCAACAAGAATATCAATCTTTCCCCCCCTCTATTTAGAATTTTATTTTCCAAATTACATGTAAAATACAAATTTTGACATAAATTTTTAAAAAAAAACTTTGCATTCCAAATTCTCTTTCTCCCCCCCCCACCAGAACTTAAGAAATTCAATATAAGCAAGACATGAGCAGACATTTAAAACATTTCCACATTAGCCAGGTTGTGAAAGAAAACAGACAAAAACAAAACTTCAGATAAAGGAACTAACAAAAAAATATGCTTCAATCTGGATTCAAATACCACCAGTTCTCTTTCTGTAGATGGATTGCATTTTTCATAGGACCTTCAGAGGTGTCTTGGATTATTGCATTGCCGAAAATAACCAAGTAATTTATAGCAGATCATCTGACAATATTGCTGTTATTTTGCATACAGTACATTTCACTTTGCATCAGGTCATGCAGGTCCTTCCAGGCCTTTCTTATAATATCCTGCTCATCATTTATTTTTTATAATAAACTACATTTATATAGTAATTTAAAGAGAGATTTCATTTCAATAAACACATGAGGTTGATTACTGCAACAACAGTAATAGATAACATTCATATAGTACCTTATACTTGACAAAGAATTTTCTTCACAATAGCCCATCAAAGTACATACCATATGTCTTTTCATCATCAATCATTGTACATCAAACCTCACCATCAACCTCAATTCTTATCATTGTCAATCAATCCTCAATTTCTTCATTCAATCCTCCTCATCAATCCTTCCTCACCAATAAATCGTCATCTTCCTCCAATCATCCTCATCATCATCACCACCAACATCATCATCATCTTACTTTGCTTTTGCCTCTGCTTCCAAATTTTTTTTTCACAATTACTATTGTTAACTGTTTCCTTCCATCCTATTCCCTTCCTATGATGTTTACTCTATTTTCAATCTTCTTTTATCCCATACCTTCTCAAAAATGTTTTGCTTCTGAATGATCCTTCTCCCACTCTGATTGGCCCCTCCTGTGCTCTTTCACCCCTCCCTCCTTATTCCCTTCCCCTCCTACTTTCCTGCAGGGTTAGATAGATTACTCCACTCAACTGAATTTGTATGTTATTCCCTTCTTGATCCAACTCTGATGAAATTAAGGTCTTCGAGCCAATTCTGATGAGTATAAGGCACATTCACTGCCCCACTCCTCTCCCATGCCTCCCCCCACTCCATGAGCCCTTTCATGTGAGATTTCACTCCATTCTACCTCTCCCCTCTTCCCTCCCCCAGTGCAATCCTTTCCCCCCTTAATTTTACCCTAAAGATGTCATCATAAGTCAGCTAAGTGAAATACTGGACAAAGAACTGGCCCTCGACCCAGGAGGACCTGAGCCCAAATCTGGCCTCAGACAAAAGACACTCACCAAATCTACGACCCAAGGCATTCCACTCAAACCTGACCACCTCACAAAAAACCCAAAAGAATAAACAAAAAATAAATCCTTTATAGATATCATTCCTTCATAATCAATTCCCATAAGTACCCTCTATCTAAATTTATTCCTATAATGTCCCCTAATACTGAGAAAGCTCTTATGAGTTAGACATATCATCTTCCCATGTAGGAATGTAAACAGTTTAGCCTTTTAATATCTCTCATGATTTCTTTTTCCTGTTTACCTTTTTATGCTTCTCTAGGGTCTTGCATTTGAAAGTCAAATTTTCTATTCAGTTCAGGCCTTTTCATCATAAATACCTGAAAATCCTCTTTTAAATTGAAGTCCCATTTTTCCTGCTGAAAGATTATACTCAATTTTGCTGGGTAGGTGATTTTTCCTTGTAATTCCAATTTATTTTTCCTCCAGAATATCATATTCCATGCTCTCCAGTCCTTTAATGTAGAAGTTGCTAGATCTTGTGCTATCCTGACCATGGCTCCACAGTACTTGAATTTTTTTCTTTCTGGCTGCTTGCATTATTTTCTCCTTGACTTGGGATCTCTGGAATTTGGCTATAATCATCTTGGAAGTTTTCCTTTTGGGATCTCTTTCAGGAGGTTATCAGTGGATTCTTTCAATTTCTATCTTACCTTCTGCTTCTAGAATAACAGAGCAATTTCCCCTGAATATCTCTTGGAAGATGATGTCTAAGCTCTTATTTTGATCATGTTATTCAGGTAGTACAATAATTTTCAAAGTCTCTGTCCTGGACCTATTTTCCAGGTCAGCTATTTTTCCAAGAAGATATTTAACATTGCCCTCTATTGTTTATTCATTTGGATTTGTTTTATCATGTCTTGGTTTCTCGTAAAGTCATTAGCTTCCATTTGTTCAATCCTAATTATTAGGCAATTATTTTCTTCTGGGAGCTTTTCCATTTGGCTTTTCAAGCTATTGACTTTTTTCTCATGACCCTCCTGCATCACTTTCATTTCTCTTTCCATTTTTTACTCTACTTCTCTTACATTTTGAGTGTTTCAATGGCCTAAAATCAATCCATATTTTTCTTCGAAGCTTTGGATGTAGGACCCCTGATGTTTCTATCCTCTTCTTAGAGTGAACATTAGATAATCTCTTTCCTTTATATTTTTAGTTTTGCTAGCATTTAGTTGTGGATAGTAAATTTTGGTAACTCTTTTCATTTCCTTTGTTGTTAATTCACTTTGTTCTCTCTCATTTTATTTTTATTGCTTTCTCCAGATTGTCCCTTTACATCTATGCTTTGATATGCAACTATCAGCTTATATTTCATCTTCCATTTGTACTTATCTAGTTATATTTCTTCTTTGCTCAGAGAATCCTTCTGTGTCTCCTAAAGGCTGGTAGTCAATAGTCCAAATATTTTATTGGGACATTTAAGGACCTTTACAACCAACTTCTCAACTCATTTTCTCAAGATTATCTCATACTACTGCAATTCTCCACCCCCCCCTTACTTTTTACTTAAGTTAAACTAAATTATTCAGTTTCCCATGCTTGCTTACATCTATACTTTTGCTCTCTCTTCTCTAAGTATGGCATCCTATTCCCCTTCTCTGTTTCATTCATTCAGAAAAGATCTTTCCTCACCCGCATAAAACCCTGTTATAATAAGTAGCTCATTTTAAGCCTGGGGGGGGGGATGATAGCCCCTACGTTTCATTTGGTTCCTTCCTCTCCAGCTTTAGAGAATTTATTTTAGAACAAAAAGTTCTCTGTATTCAGTCACAATCACTCTAAAGCTCCTAGATATGGAATTTACTTACTAATGCCTAGGAAGAGGTTAGGTTCTCTGCCTCAACTTGCATGTATATTTTTCACTGGTTAAACTATGGACTCTTTGTTACAATAAAATTCATTTTACTGGAAATGTCTGGGTAATAAAAAATTAGATTATATTATAATATATGTACACAGATGGGCATCAGGGGTTTGGAGGTATTAGAGATAGAACTCAACTTTTCTATGGACTTCCCTTTGCCTAAATCCTCTGAACCTAGATTCCTATAAAACCAGTGGTCTCCCTTCTCTGCTATATATCAGTCATCTTTTCAACACTTTGTATCACGTTTAAATAGCTATTATATTTCATTTGATTTTATATATTTTTTTAAGTATCTTATTTTCTTATTAAACTGCAAGCTTTCTGAGGGTAGAAACATTTCATTTACCTTTATATATCTTCTAGATGTAAAACAGTACTTGGTGCATAGTAATCATTTAATTTTAATATTTTGTGTATACAAAAGTTTGAACTACCTTTGCAAAGTAACCAAATTCTTATCAGAATGGATTATTGGTTCTCCCTTTCTCCCCAACTGGAAAAAAAAGCCATAACTTAAAAAGGCCAGGTTGCATCACAGACTACAAAGCAAATTCACAAGAATGTCTTCCCAGGGTAGGTATCCTTCATTAAACCCATGCCTAGAAAGTATCATTGTCTGGTGCCACTTTAAAAAATATTGATGATGATTTGATGTAATTTCAGGGATAGGGCTGAAGATTGAAGGATTTACAGAGAAATTTTTTCATTGAGCACTCTTGTGTAAGTAGTGAGATAAAGGTTAGGATGCCATTATTTCTTTTTGTTCATCATAACTATACAAATATTAAAAAGGTTAAAATTCTTTTAGTCTGTCGAAATGTAGTAGGCAAAGGTATGCAAATATTTCTGACCCATATTCTATACATGAATTTGATTGTGGCTATATCTACATCAGATCAATATGGTGGCCCAATGCATGGCAAGAATGTGCCATTTTATCTTCTACTATTAGTAATTTGACTAACAGATTCACTTTTCTGGGATTGATATTGGTTATAAGACCTCAAACATAGAATAGGGCCAACTATATCTATCATGCTATGATCCTTCTTAGCCCTTATATTTAGATATAACTGCAAACTACATAGTATAATCAATATATAAATTAGGTGGCACTGTGAATAGAACACTGGACCTGGATTCAAGAAGAACTAATTTCAAATCCTGACTCAGATCCTTACAAGCTGTGTGACCCCAGGCATGTCATTTAACTGTTTGCTGTGTCAGTTTCCTCAACTCTCAAATGTAGATAATAGTAGCACCTATTCCTCATCATTGTTGTGAAACTACAATGTGATAATATTTGAAAAGTGCTTTCGAAAACTGAAACTGCTATGACTAGCTATTGAAAAATGGTAATGGATAATACTATGTTAATGATAAAAAAGGAAGGCTAAAAAATGAGTTTGGTCCAGCATAGGTTGACCTACTATTACTGTTAAGTAACTAGGTAGTAAGTGAGATTACTTCAAGTAATTATTTGGGGCAATTCCTGTTGTAGTCATCATTTAAGCAAAAAAACCAAAACAAAACAAAAAACCCTTCTTTTTATTCTAGGCACCTTCAAATTTGCTAGAGAGTTTTACAGAATTTGAAGCTGGAAAGACCTTGGCCATCCATTATCCAAGCTTGCAAATTTTACAGATAAAAAAGCTGAAACCCAGAGAGGGTAAATTATTTGGCCAAATTTAGAGTGATTGTGGCAGAACCCAGCCCAAACTTCACATATCCTTATTTGCAGTCTGGGTTCTTTCCACAAACCATGCTGCTACTAGTTTTTTGGACTAGGTAAATGTAATTGGGAAAAATGAAAGGAAAAGTGAAGGAAAATAGAATAGAAACCTGGGATTGAACCTAAAAAGGAGTTAGTGTTGTGCAAGAAAAGAGAGAGAAAAAAGTAGGGGTAATGTAGGAAGTTTTAGGGAGCAGCTAGGTGGTGAAGTGGATAAAGCACCAGCCCTGAATTCAGGAGGGCCTGAGTTCAATTCCAGCCTCAGACACTTGACACTTACCAGCTCATTGCCCCTCAAAATAATGTAGGACATTTTAACCAACTTGAGTCAAGCTTGAATCCATTTGTTCCCCTCTTCATAAGCTCTATCCCATCATCTTTTTTTTTTTCTAACGACTGAAATATTTATTTGAAATGGACAATTTTAATGTTCACCATCATCTTTTGTAATCTTCTTCTTCTTAGGCTGGAAAATGCTATTTGTTGACAATGCTTAATTTTAAATCTAGTTGCCAAAGATTGAGTGAATTTAGACTAATGGGCCTCTTTGGGAATGATGGGCTTGATTTTTGCTATTTTGGACTTCCAAAAGCCTTTTCTTGATGTAACATGTGCTTGCTTATTGTCTTGATTTTCTTGTCTTCATATAGCCAATATGGCAGAGACTGCAAAGATGGCATGGGAAGAATAGTATATGTATCTTGCATAAGAAGGCATGTCCTTAGGATGAACTATTAGGGATTGAAATGGTCTATAGTTAAGAATAAAAAGCAATGTTGTATGATGTAGGTTATAGAATAATAGGGTTGGATACCTTAGTTTAGATTCTGCCTCTGAATACTTACCGTTGGGAAAACCTTACTTTCCAGTGATTTATACTAGACCCCAGGCTACAGAGTCTGTATAATTGACCACAGGCATCATACACAGAGTATGCTTTTCCTTAAAAATGAAAGTTCACCATTTCCATGCAGGTGTGTAGTGTCTATTTTTCACCAAATCATCCTTTTCAAAATGTCTGTGCTTGTCTTACAAACAGCCATTTATTAGTGAGATTAAAACTGAAGGAATGAATGAACAAGCTCATTGGAGAGCATTAATGGGTAAAAAACAGAACACTTTGGAAGTTGTCAGCACATTAGATAATCTCTTTGCTGTTTTTTATTATAGAAATTCAGTAGGAATTTTCTAGCATTCTAATGTGCAGCAAATTATCTTGAAGTTTGTGGTAATCAGCTGCCATCTGCTCTGTCATTTTCCCTGCTCCAAATACTGGGAATGTTTGCTTTTCAAGCTCAATGTTAGTCTATTTCCTTGTTGTTGACTTTTTAAAAAATTACATTGCTAGCTCAGTTTTTCATTCATATAGTCTTTGTTCACCTGCTTTCTTCAACACTTCAATTTTGATTGATGAAAGGATCTCCAAGTAGCTTTTAAGATGTGCTGAATTGTTACATTGGGAACAAGGGTGATGGAAAATGACCTTTTTAATACTTATCATTCTGATGTTGGAATGATTGTTTATTATTTCTTTGAGTTACTCTTTCTATTTGGAGAAATAATTTATGTGCTTATACATGTGCCCTCAAAATTCTTTGGCACCAAAGACAGGAATATCATTTTATTGCAAGGAGATAAGACTGCATCCTCAGATTCCTTAGAACTTTGGCCTTTCTGTATGTGGTATATTGACTCCTGTAGTAGAGTTGGACATAATTAGAATATATAGTTAAACTTTCATTAAGAATATTTTTCAGGGGCAGCTAGATGGAGCAGTGGATAGAGCACCGGCCCTGGAGTCAGGAGTACCTGAGTTCAAATCTGGCTTCAGACACTTAATACACACTTACTAGCTGTGTGACCCTGGGCAAGTCACTTAACCCCAATTGCCTCACTAAAAAAAAACAACAACAACAACAACAAAAAAAGAATATTTTTAAATCTTAGTGCCATCTTACTAAAGAGAGTTATTGAAATGAAAAGGATACCTTTCTAAGACGTTCCCATTGGCCAAATTTTAAGACCTAAGTGTGAAAACTTGCAATGACAGGGATCAGAGACACAATGTTGTAGTCCCAGCTCTGCCACTAACTATGTGGCCTCATATAATATTTTGTTTTCATTTCAAGAGATATAGCTTTAGAGCTGGAAAAGACCTTCAAGGTCATCTAGTTGAATGCCCTTATTCAACAATGAAGGAAACTGAAGTCTAGGGAGGTTAAGAAAATAGTCCATAGTGACATAGCTAATAACTGTTGGAGCTGATATCTGAAACCAATTTTTCTGATTCCAAGTTCAGGGTCCTTTCCTTTACATCTATAGTTTTTGACTACATGACTTTTGATGTTCCATACACATCTAAAACATTTTTAGAATTTGATGTTGCTTCTCCTTACAACATTCCTTCTCTGCTCACTTCAATACCACAACTAGTACAAAAATTCACTCTTGGTTTTGAGGGTCTTATATTAATGGAAAAAAGAAAAAAACATTGACAAAATAACAGAATTTCATCATCAAAAGCACAAAAATCTGAGTTGTAAAGGATCTAAAAGGCCATCTAGTTCAATCCTTACCTGGACAAGGATCTTGTACAATATACCTGACAAATGGCTACCTAGCCTTCACTTGAAGGCTTTTTTGTGAAGAAAAGCCTCCTACCTTCTGAGTCAGCTTTACTTTTGTAAAGCACTAATTATGAGGAAGTTTATCTTCATCCTAAATCTAAATTCTCCTTTTTTTCAACTTCCACTCATTGCCACTGGTCATAGCCTCTGGGCAGAGCATGTGGAATCTTTCTTCCATGTGACAGTCCTTCTCATACCTGAACAAAACTATCATGTTCTCCATAATCCCTCTCTTCTTCAAGCTTAACATCCCGAGTTCCTTCAAACAACTTCATATATCATGAACTCAAGACAATTATCATCTTACTTGATTTTCCTCTGTATACTCTCTAACTTATCAATAGCAGCTAAGTACAATTGAATTAAAAAAACATCTTTATTAAGTGCCTACTATGTACCAGGCACTGTGTTAAGGACTGGAGTCAACAGCATCCAAAAAAAGGGCAAAATAAAGTCCCTGACTTCAAGGAGCTTATAATCTAATTGGGGAGACAACATACAAACAAATATATACAAAGTAAAAGCTAAGTAACATGATGAATACAGCACTGGTCCTGGAGTCAGGAAGACCCTAGTTCAAATCTGGCCTTAAGACACTTACTAGCTATGTTACTCTGGACAATTCATTTAACCTCTGTATCCATCAATTTTCTCAAATATACAATGAGTATAACAATAGAACTTAACCTCCCGGTGTTTGTTTATTTTTTTAATGACAAAATGAGATGATATTTATAAAGCACTTAGTATAGTGGCTGGGAGCACTGTATTATCTTGCTAACTCATTTGAGTTCATATTCCACTAAACACCTAGATCTTTTTTTTTTTTTTCAGAAAAGGGATACTTTCAAACCATCCCTTCCCCATTTTGTAAAGTTAACTTTTTAACCCCCAAAGTAAGACTTTATCTCTAATAATACTCAATTTGTGTCATCTAGCTTTTCAGGATCTTTTGAAATCCTACATCTGTACCTAGTATGTTAGTTAAACTTCCCTGTTTTTCTAAACATTTTCAGTCATATAAATGGTTAATCAGAACACTGTTCATAATTTAGAATTTCCAAATTCCTTTCTTAGACTACTTTTGTTGCCTGCATTTATTGCATTTCTAAAACTGTCAAGTGTTATTAGGAATTAACTCCCTTCCCCCACTCAAGTGTTCATGTTAAGCTAATAAAAAAGCTTAGGCCATTAGCTTATAACTAAAGATTGAGTTAAGGTGAGATTTTTGATCATGTGCAGTCTCATATTTTGCTTTTATCAAAGTACCTGTAAGATTGCTTCCATGCACTGGCACCCATTCACTTACTTTCAAAGGCTTTTGTGCTCATTGTTTCCATAATTGAATATTATCTCCCTTATTTGTGCACATATGTGTAGATTTTTAACATTCAATATTAATAACCGTCTGCTTAAGTAACTCATTATCTCCCATTTGATGGTCTACTTGGGAAAAACTATTCCATTGGCTATGATATGTGAAAATGTGGGCTTCAGAAGTAAAGCCAATTCTGAGTAACCTTAGCTTGTCATTTTGATATTATTTCTCACTTGGCTGCCTGTTAAACATCAATTTAAGTTTGAAACTGCTTGGCTGGCATTGGGGACTATTCTTGCCAATAGGTGAACATAACTCCCAATGTTACTGATCGAGAGGAATGCATGGAGTGGTGAAATACTCTTTACAGGACAGTGAACACTGTGGGGCCCATTTATTTATCTGAATCATTGTAAGAATGTGGGCCACGAACTAAAGTATCTCAAATCCCAGAGCAAATCCAGAAATGTGCTAAAGAGCATGGCATTGTTTACTGTGAAAAGATCATTGATCCTCAGGCTAGAGTTTAGTATGAACTAAGGCCCCAAAGCCAAGCAAAAGTCATATTTCATTGTGAATATTAACATTTGATCTTAGGCTTTATTTTACCATTGGCACTTGGAGAGAAACTGAACACTGATGAGTTATTTGTTGTCCACCACTTTTATTGCAGCTACATGAAAAGCCACGTATCCATGTGATGTTTATCACAGGATTTGTCACTTGCCTTGATCAGAGCCATAACTAGTATGGGGTGAGTAGGGATTTGGCCTATGGTACTCAAAGAGAAGGGCAATGAAAGAAATTGCATTCCTACTACACAGTAGAAACAACCATGCTTAGCATCTAGATTGCAAGAATGTGAAACAATTAAAAGCTACCATATGGCTTGCTGTGCCCTGAGTGATTTTTACCCCTCCCACCCTGCAACCCAACTGAATTGACCCAGATGACAAAATTTCTAGTTTTCTCTGTTTCATCAAGATCACTTCAAACAACCAAGGTCTGAAGATAAAATACAACTCCTTATACTAGAAAGAAATCATGAATATAGAGTTGCTTCTCTAGTTCTCTGAGATGCCTATAAAATATTTTGCCACATGCTCCTGTTAATCTGAATTTAAAATGTCCTCTTTAAGCTTGACATATTAAGGTACCTGAAAAGATACTCTTCATATTCTCCTGCCATGGGGAAATTGGTGGTATAGGGATCCATAGGTATTCCTCTTTAAAGAATGACATCCTCTCACACACAAATCCAATTAGAATAAAATAATATTATATTTGGGTGTCCCAAGGGGAGATAGTTCCAGAGACATGGTTCTCTGAGATACCTATCTCCTTGAGCAGGAGAAAGGCAAAAGCTTTTATAGAGAATGGATGGTGAAGGCACAGATGGGGTGATCATTAGACTGTGGAAAGTTCCCTTTGGGGTTGAGGGAAGCTGGAATGAGGGGAGGTGGTCTTGACTCCTGGAGTTATCTGTCCCCTTGGCTCCACTTAGGCAGCAGCCATGCCTAATATGATTAGCTCCCTGAGGTGGAGATTGAAATGGAGGGTGGTGGTCCTGGAATTAACTCAGTCCACAGTGAGTGCAGCTTATCTCTTTAGGTGTTTCTATACATTGTTTAGTCCTTTAGTTTAGCTGATGAGTTTCCTAACCCCATAACACTCCTTTTTGTGGATTATAATGCTTTAATTATTTCAAGAATTATCTTGAAGGAAAAAATAACCTCCTATTATTTCTAACACTCAGCTATTTCCTATTTACAGGTACATTGTACAGATACCCTACTTGTTACTGGCATAGATCTTATTCTTCCATTTGTCACATACTTTGTATTCTTCTTTCTCTACCTTTCCCCTTCGACCCATTCTCCCATTCTTGCAACTGTTGGTAAAATTAGATTTTTACCCAAATAGAATGCTATTCCCTCACCTGGATATACATTCTGTACTTGGCATATCTGAATCTCACTGACTAGGGACCTTCATTCTTATAAAGAAATTGTTCTACAGAGCCAACTTTTCATTTTCAGAGGAAGGGTTACATTTCAACTTCTGCCTCCTCCCACACCTCCCAGATAATTGAGAGACCCACACACACTAGTTCCATTTCTTCACAATCCATTTTCTCAAAAAATGTGAAATCTGGCTTCTTTTCCTCATCAATTTACTCAAACTTCATTCTCAAAGAACCTTATCCTTTAAGACTTCAAATTTCACCTCCCTCAGGAACTATTCCCCCCAAATTGCTAGCCTACAGTGGTCTTGTCCTCATTTGAATTCCTAAAGAGTTTATTGTATGCACTATTTAGTTAGCACTTAATAATTTTACACGTAAAGGTAGTAAATAGGATGATCATTACCAATCCATTCATTCAATAAGAAATTGTTAAATACTTATTAAATGCCAGTTACTATGCTAGGCCCTGGAAATACAAAGACAACACTCAAACAATCATGGCTCTCACAGAGTTTGTATTCCATTTTGATTTTTAAATTTTATTTATTTATTATTTTTTTTGAAGGGCAGTGAGGGCTAAGTGACTTGCCCAGAGTCACACAGCTAGTAAGTATCAAGTGTCTGAGGACAGATTTGAACTCAGGTCCTCCTGAATCCAGGGCTCATGCTTTATCCACTGTGCCACCTAGCTGCCCCTGTATTCCATTTGAGATAAAGGACATGTACTTAGAATTTTAAAAACAAAATATACGCAAAGTACTTTTGGGAGAGGACATATAGATATTATTTTATTATATATAATATTACTATTATATTATGTACTATTAGTGATATATTTATTATTAATATAATTATATATCTATATATATTCTTGTCTCTATTTTAGAGGCCATGCTAAATTCACTGGGAAATATAAAAACACTATGTTGAGAAGATTTTAAGTTTCATGAGGTCAGGGACTACATCTTACACTTTTGTGTTTCTCCCCTTAGGCAGCTAGCATAGTATATAGGAACTCAGTATATACTTGTTGAGTGAATGAATGAACGAATGAATGAATAACTAGCAGAGCATTCAGTAAAGCATGTTTTATTTCAAAAGCTCTATTGGGAGAAATTTAGTCCTTTGATTCACTATTCAGCCTGCAGAATAAGCTTAGCAGGAGTTGTTTGCTTATACATGAGCTCTAAATTCCTCGTTTTGGTAGATTTAAGGCAATCTACTAAGAATTCCTTCATTATGGATATGTGTATGAATGATATGTATCAAAAAAAAAAAAAACCTTTTCAGTAGCTATACTGCTTTTGGATTTCTTTGGGACTCTTCATCATGTTTTCCTTTCCCAGGAAACTCATCACTGGAAAATCTCGTTGTGCTAAAAAATTGAATCTGTTTGGTACTCACATTTCATCAGATTCCTCTGCCATTTTGCTTTCACAATCCAGGGCAGGGCCATGAGTTCCAGAGATTCCATATAAAGAGGAGTCCTAGCATAATCCCTCCCTCTTCTATTTCCTACCAGCTATACTGCTTCTAGAATTTCATAGAGCACTGGCCTCAGGGTCAGGAGTACCTGAGTTCAAATTTCACCTCAGACACTTACTAGCTGTGTAACCCTAGGCAAATGACAACCCCAATTGCTTTAAAAAAACATCTTGGGCCATTGCCAGTTGTACTAATATATATCTTGCCCTGAACTCATATGGTTCTAGAGGATAGAATGAAGTTGGTAACCTTACACAGTCCTCCCTCACTTAAATCCAATCACCATGACATCACCCCAATGTAGAAAGGGGGCCCTAAAAAAGGAACACAGTAAGTTTGTGTCTAATAGATAAATCCTTCCTATGACAAGTTCTATATCAAATTCTACTGAACTTGATATAAAAGACTTAGGGAATATCTGAATTGTTTTATAAGGAAAGGAGGTAAATTCATTTTAAGTAGAATTCCTTGACATAAACCATTAATTTTTCTATCTATTTTATTTTTCTCTATTACATAGAAAATGTTTAAACATTTAAAAAAACGTAGTGTACCAAATTCTCTTCTGCTCAAGAAGGCAACAGATTTGAAGTAGATTATACATGTGAAGTCATGAAAACACATTTCCATATTAGTCTTGCTACAAAAGAAAACACAGACCAAAAAAAATGTAAAAAGAAAAAAGTATGCTTCAATCTGCATTCAGACTTCATAAATTCTTTCTCTGGAGGTGGATAGCATTTTTTCATTATAGGTACTTCAGAGTTGTCTTGGAACATTGTATTGCTCAGAATAGTTGGCACTCAGTTGATCATCATACAATATTGCTGTTCCTTTGTAAACTGTTTTCTTGGTTCTGCTCACTTCACTTTGCTACAATTCATGTAAGTTTTCATAGGTTCTGCTGAAACCATCCTGCTAACCATTGCTTATAGTAAAATAGTATTCCATGCCATCATAACATTCCATCACAATTACTTGCCACAATTTGTTCATACATTCCCTCTATTTCTACTTCTTTGCTACCATAAAAAGAGCTACCATAAATATTTTTTGTACTGGTCATTTAACTTTTTTTAATCTCTTTGTACTCTCTTCAATTTTTTTCATTGTCTTGATATTATTAAACTTTTGTTCTTCCAGATGAATTTTGTTAGTTTTTTTTCTAGCTCTATAAAATATTTTTGCTAGTTTGCCATGGCACTGAATAAATAAATTAATTTGGGTAGAATTGTCATTTTTATTATATTAGCTCAGCCTACCCACCAACAATTAATATTTCCCCATTTTTTTAGATCTGACTTTATTGGTGTGAAAAAATGTTTTGTAATTGTGTTCATATATTTCCTGGGTTTGTCTTGGCAGGTAGACTCCCAAGTATTTTATATTGCCTGCAGTTATTTTGAATAGAATTTCTCTTTTTATCTCTTCCTGCTGGATTTTGTTGGTAATATATAGAAATGCTGATGATTTATGGATGTTTGTTTTATATCCCGAAACTTTGCTGAAGCTATTAACTATTTTGTCATGGGGGAAATTAGTGGTGTGGGGGACCTTAGGTATTCCTCTTTAAAGAATTACACCCTCTCCCTCACAAATCCAATTGGAATGAAATAATCTTTTATTTGGGCTCTAGAGAAAGAAACAGAGAGAGAAGTCAAACTTTTCTCAAGGGGAGATAATGGCTTAGAGATCACATGATTCTCTGAAACATTTCTCCTTGAACAGCAGAAAAGTAGAACCTTTTATAGATGGTAGGTGGGCTGGACAGATGGGATAACCATCTGACTGGAAAGTTTCCTTTGGTGTTGGGGGAAGCTGGAATGAAGGGAGGTGGTCCTGACTTCTGGAGTTATCTCTGTCCCCTCACACTAAATCATATAGCAGCTATGCCTAATGGGTTTATCTCCCTTACTTTTCAAGGTGTGTTCATCCTTCAGTTTAGTTGGCCAGTTTCCCAAATTCCCTTGATATATCCCAACCCCATAACATATTTCAACTAGTTTTATAGTTGATTCTCTAAGTATACCATCATATCTGCAGAGTGATAGTTTTGTTTCCACATTGCCTATTCTAATTCCTTCAATTTCTCTTATTGTGATAGCTACATTTCAAGTACAATTTTGAATAATAGCAGTGATAACGGGCTTCCTTGTCTCTTCCTGAGCTTATTGGGAAGGTTTCTAGCTTTTCTCCATAACAGATAATGCCTGATAATGGTTTTAGATAAAGAATACTTATCATTTTAAGAAGATATCTATTTATTCTTATATTTTCTAGCATTTTTTTTAAAGATAGGAATGAGTGTTTAGGTTCAAAATCTAAAAATTTTAACTAAGGCAATCTTTAGATAATTTTTAACTGAGAGGTGTCCTTTGCTCCATTTAGAGAAATCTTTGACAAAAGCTAAGCAATTAAAACATTTTCCATAATAAGACTCTTTCCTGATAAAGGACTATATATAAAGGGATACTTATAGCCAATGGGGAAAAACCATAATGCCCAGTTAAATCAATATTTATAGCAAAAAACAAAAACTCCCCCCTTCAAAAACAATGATACAATGCATTCATAGGCTTGGCTAAATTATGCCAGTTATTGTAAATGATGCTGCCAGCTTTTTTAGATTATTTTAACCTCCAGCAATAACAGATTATTTTGATAAATTATTCATACCATTGCAATGTACACCTTTTGAAATTTGCATCTCTGGCAGCAAATAAGCACTCTTCTCGGGCTGCAGTCCCCTTGGCCAGACAGAATGGCCAAAGGCTGCTTCACGATTAATTTCATCTCAGTGTGGTAATTATCATACTGAAATGAAGTAATACCCAGAAATATGCTTTCCTAGAGCTACAAATGCAAACTCTTTTTAACCCAATTGCTTTTAAGTATGTAGTAACTTTCAGTTTCTGAGATGGATGTCCCTCTCTCTGTTTTGTGGACTTTATAGCTATAAAGATTAAGGTTAGGCAGTTGTTTAACTAGCATTTCCCAAACACTCAGAATTTAAGACAATAATTTAGAACTTGGTTCAATACCTAGATGAACTGAAAAACAAACTCTAATTGGCTTCACCTCCTCTGTTGGATGTTAGAGTAGATGAACATATAGGGAAAAGGGAAATTTTCTGGGTGGCTGGAGTTCTGCGTTCATATGTCCCTAGATCAGAGTTTGTATTATAGTAGGAAAAGTGCCATATTTGGAATCAGGAAGCCTCAGGTTCAAATCTATAATGCCAGTCCTGTGATCATGAGAAATTAATTTCAATTCACTCAGTCTCAATTTCTCCATTTGTAAAATGAAAATAATGATCATGTGTACAGTTGTTCCTTCTACATCACATCTTTCCTCATCATAATCATGATACATTGCGGTTAAGCATTAAAAAAAAGAAATAGGAATTTTGGGGGAGTTCTGTGGGTGCTACAGACAATACATGAAGGCCAGCAGACAATGCCTATGACCAAATACTTTATCCAAATTTTACAATAAGGTACTGTAAACGCCCCACAAGAGAAAAAGAAAAAAAAGTCACTTTTTTTCTGGTATAAAGAGAGGGCTAAAAATTTTTATGCAGTTTTTCCAGATCCACACCCCTATCCCCCACAATGTGGAATGGATAAGTATTCATTTTATCATAGGATGGTTATAAGGGTGGAAGGGAATAATGAATATGAAGTACTTTGTAAATCATAAAGCAAAGAACTATATAAGTGCTGATATTGTTAGTGGGAGTGGTATCATTACTGGCTTCTTGGTTCATTTCAGATGGACTGGAATAGCTAGTCAACTTTTCCCTGTTTTGGTTTCTTTATCTGTCTAATGTAATCCTATTTCATGTTTCTATTTTAGGAATCAGTGAGAGGTCCTCAGATATTATTTAGCCTCATCTTATAGAATCCTTAGTAAAAAGATATTTGTCATCTCATTTTTTTCTTGTTTTGATTCCAAGGAAATTTAAAGTTTAGTTTCTGACATTCAAAGTTAAATGGAGCTGGGTGTGATGTGGCAGTCCCTGTAATTCCTACTATCAGGGAGGCTGAAGTTGGTAGATAACTTGAATTCAGGAAGACTAAAGTTCATCATGTGTCTGTACTGTCTGTTAATAATTATGGAAAGCTCCTGAAAGGGTGGCCACCAGGCTGTCTATGGAGGGGAAAGCTGGTCCAAGTCAGAAAGGAGTGGCTTCAAATTTCCATGGCAATAAGCCACGGGGTAAAGCCTATATTTCTGTATTTCTGGGAGAGATAGGGAGACAGTTTAAAAAAAAAAGTCGGGGCAGCTAGGTAGTGCAGTGGATAGAGCACCAGCCCTGGAGTCAGGAGGACCTGAGTTCAAATCCGGCCTCAGACACCTAACACTCACTAGCTGTGTGACCCTGGGCAAGTCACTTAACCCCAATTGCCTCACCCCCCCCCAAATTAAATAAATAAATAAATATGTCAAGTGTTTTAAACTAAACTCATTTAGAGGGTTTAACAGTAATCATTAACCTCAAAAGATCCTTATAATATAATACTTTGATTGAAGAAGTATAATACAAATTCATAATATCCATACAAATATGAAAATGGGGCTTATGCTAAAGAACCACACACCCAGGTCCATTATGTAGAAGTTAATGCCATATTACACTTTTTACTTAGGTACAGACATCAATTTGTCTCAGTTTTGCTAGGAGAATGTTAGTTCTAGCTATACAAGTATAGAAGAATCAGGGAAAAAAGGAAACATTTGATATCTCCAGTTTGCCATGAGTCCTTTATATTTCTACATCTTTCAACAGGGACTTTGAAATACTCTTTCCCATTGTTAAGTAGCTAAGTGATTATTCAAATATCCCCATGGGAATTAGCCTGATATTTTTATGCAGCTCTAACCTTCCTGATGTCTACAGGTCAGGTCTTTGTTAGCAGATTCCAGAATTTCCCAGTTTGGTTTTCTTAATACTCCTTGGATTGCTTTCCTGATCCCTATTTCCCTTTACTTCCTTGTACCCTGATGATGTTAGGACGTTTTAATAGTGCCTTTTTTCTGATTTAAGAATATTTTCTTTTCATAATGTATTTTCTCCCTAGAAAATAGAGTGTCATATCTATATCTAGATATGCATATTTGTTTGGGATATATATGTATATATGTTTATGTTTTTCTACATACCCCCATACAAAAACAATATAAAAAATCCCACAGAAATTGTTTTTAATTCACAAAAAGTCTCTAAATTCTCCTTCTTGCTCCAAATCTATACTCCTATGATCTAAAGGCAGATGGATAAAATAGAGAAATGAGAAAGTTGCCCATCTTGACTATATATACTCCCTGGGCTACCTTCTTAATTCCATATCCTCCAGGGTTAATATGAGATTCCTCTTTATTATCATGGGACTTCAAGAGCTAAGACTGAGGAGGGAAACAGATGTCAATTCTCATCTCTGTATGTGGTCTCTGTCATTAGGAAGCTTCTATAGTCACAGAGTGGATACATTTGGGCAGATTTCTGGGGAAAAACCATACAATCTTTAAAGATGTTAATACCCATTGAGAGAGGCAAACCATCCATAATAGTTGTAGGATTCCAAGAGATGGCAGGCTTTTGGAGGAGGGGCACCAAAATGGGAGATGCTGGGTAGCCAGCTGGCCTCAGGATTGTGCTGTGTTCTTTGGAGGAGAGTGTACCAAATCAGAGTAGAGCAGTACATCAGGAAATATAGGTGGTATCTTAAAAAAAAACCCTGAAAAACAAAACACTTTCTCACAGATCTGGCTAGGCTCAGTCATAGAAGGCATTTCCTCTGGCCTTTTTCAATATGGAAATGACACTAAGACTATAGATAAAAGGGGGTGTCATGTATATCTAAGGAAAAAAATCACAAAAGGTAAAGGTCCTCTCATTTTCCAGCAAGAGAGGAACAGCATGCTTCAGAACTTAAAAGAGCCTTGAACTTAGAGTCGAGAGAGTTATGTTCAAGTCCTACTTACAACATTATTTATTCAGATGTTTGATCATGGACAAATGATGTCAGATCTCTGAATTTTAGTTACCTTAGTTGCAAAATGGACATAATAATAATTTTGCTACTCATAAGCAAACTTACAATGATAGATAAAATAGGATTATTATTGATAGAAGTTTTTAGTTTTCCTAAAACCTTTTGATTATTTGAATAGGGGGAATAAGGAGGAAAGGTAGAATGCTAACACTAAAGCAATAAACTCAGAATCACTGGGCAATAAGGGACCTCTGAGCTAATGTAGGAAAAGCATTTGGAAAACTTTAAGGGACTATTTAAAAGTCAATTGATATAGTATTATTTGTAAAAAGGTTATGACACTGAATACCAGAAACTCACTCAGAAATGTGTCTGCACACAGTATCAAAAATCTGACACATATTTCTTCTCTACTACACTCAACCTCCGCATTTCCTTCACCAATTTATGCTCTGGGGTACAAGAAAGCCAGCTGATCTGAATCTATTCCCAGATTGGGTCACTGAAATCTCACCTTGATCCTGTTGTCCTTCCCTTCCTCTCTCCTTTTCCAAAGTCTGCCAAGGAAGCACTACAGTTGTCTCTCAATTTCTCATCCATGTAATAGAAATAGCCAAAGAAACCATGGCTCTCAGCACAATACCCTATCTTTCTACTCAACATTTTCACTGCCTGTCTCCCATGCTGGAATTTTCTCCCTCCTCATTTCCATCTTTGGTTTACCTGGCTCCCTGAAATCTCAGCTAAATCCTCACCTTCTGTAAGATGCCCTTCCAAGCCCTCCTGTAATTTTAGTGCCTTCCCTCTGAGATTACTTCAAATTTATCCTTATTACTTGACTTCCCCATTAGTTTGTCAGTTCCTTGAGAACAGGAACTGTTGTTTTTGTTTTTTTTGCCTTTCTTTGTTTCCAGCCCTCAGCATAGTTCTTGGCATGTAATATGGTCTCAATAATGCTGGAATCAAGTGACTTACCCAGGGTCATGCAGCTAGTAACCTGAGGTGATTTTTGAGCTCAGGTCCTCTTGACTCCAGGGACATTGACACCTAGCTGTTCCTCCTGGGTAAGTAACTTAAAGCTCACCCTCAATTTCCTCATCGGTAATATTTTGATAATAAAAGTGGAGAGTTGTGAGGGTCAAATGTGGTAATATGTGTAAAGTGATTTACAATATAAAAGTATTATATAAATTTTGGCTCTTAATAGATATGAAAATTATCCAGTCATATGCATGTCAGGTAGTATTTCAGAGTTTTCTCTAGAGTAGGAACTTAGTTAATATATGCTGAATTAATAGAGTTAATTTCTACTAAAATGTCTTTCCTAAATAAATATCTACTCTTCAATTTTCCTATATCTTAAATAGAGTGGAAGGAAATTATATAACTAATCCAGGCCATTTTCACTTGCTACAACCTCTATAACTGAATGAAAGATTATGGTTTGGGGGATAATAAAGATCATAATTAAGGTGATTAATTAGCTCATTCAACAATATGAAAATAAGGATTGGAAACTGAAACTTTTTTTTTGTTTGGCAGGAAACAAACCCATCAGGAAAAACCAGTGGAGCTTTGCTTATTACCAAAAATAATCCTGATTTAATCATGATCTATTCTAATTCTTACCAGTCACATAGGCTTAAATAAATTCCAGTCAATGTTTGATGTTAATTGAATGAAGGAGTGAATATACATATGTAACCCAGCATTTGTACAAACACTTAGCATGGTGCCCTGTTCTTAGTAGGTGTCTATTAAATGTTTGTTCTTGTCCTTTCTATCTCCAAGTTCTGTGATTCTATATATAAAAATGAATATGCTTTTTTCAGAACACCAGATCAAATATTATTATATCATTAATTATTCACACTGAATTTGTTTAGCTTCTTCAAAACATAGTTATCAATTATATTTAATCAGGAAAGTGTAAATGAGGGCCTAATTTTAGTTTGTAACTGCTATGTTCATATTATCTTTTTAAAAATATAGTTTTGTAATTGTGCATTTAATATCCTGTTTCTCTAGGGAAAATTTTCAAACAAAAGAAAGGAAAAAAAAACTGACAAAAGGAATGGAAAACTTTTAAAAAAGCATTATGCTTCCTCAGTATTCCACATCACATACCATTGCCTACAGCCACACTAATGGTAGGAGGAACAGAGGTGGGAATAAATGACAATAGAGATAATGATACCTTAAAGGCAAAAGCTAGAACCCCAAAGTTGACTGTTCTCATGTTCTGTTCTTAGATTTGCCATTGACTGACCTTGATTAGGTCAATTTCCTTATGTCTGAATTCTTCACCAATATATGGGGAATTATGTATAATGAGTCATGATTTGTAAGGGATCTTTTAAAAAATGTTGTTCTTGTTTTCTGGTGGATATTTTCCTCTGCAGGTGCTATATGAATGCAAAATATTGTTGTAATCATTAGCACTAAAGCAATAGTAGTTTTGGAGGCACCATTTTATGCTTTTAGTTGGTTCAGTAATGTCATGGTGGAAATTGGTGGGGGTGTGGGATAGGGATCCTTCTTGCACACAAATCCACTTAGAATAAAATAATACTTTATTTAGGTGCTAGGGAAAGGAAACCAAGAGAGAAGTCCTTAGTCTTCTTCTCATGGAGAGAAGGCATGGCACAGAGGCATGGCTCTCTGAGATATCTTTCTTCCTGAGCAGGAGACAGGCAGATACTTTTATAGAGGACCAATGGTGGTCCTATGAGGTGATCATCTCACTGTGGAAAGTTCCCTTATGGGGGAGGATCATCCCCAACTGGTGGTGGCTGGGGGAAGTTGGGTGAGGGGTGGCTCCAGATCCCTCAAGCCATTTTTTCTCCCCCTCATGCCACAAAGCAGCAGCCACACCTAATCTTATCTCCCTGAGGAGTGGGGGAGACTGCAATAAAGGGTGGTGGTCCTGGAGCTAACTCAGTCCCAATCTGGTGCAGGTTATCTCTTTAGGTGTATCTGTCCTATTGTTTAGTTTCTCAAGGAGAAGGTTCTTTGATTTACTCCAGAAAACTTCTGAGGTACCCCGGGGCCCATAACAAGTAATACTTTCTGGATAAGCCTCATATTCTTGTTAATAATTGTTTTCATTTTTTTTTTTTGTTTTACTAGAAAGATTGCATATGCCAGTGGACATGCTTTCTTACCATTTGTTGTTTCTCTTATAGTTGTGTATTTTTGTGATATAATGCTTCATAGTAACTGGTTTAATTTGTTCTTTTTAAGAGTCTGGGAAAGCTCCTGAAGCCAAACAAGGGACTATAAAAGTGGCTGCACAAGGTAAGGAAGGAAGTCTTTCTGTAATCCTTCAACTGGTTCATTTTCAGGCTATTGTACCTGGAGACAAAAGCTGTGAATTCTGTTTATTGCAGAACACCACCATCTGCTGGCATAGTGGGGGAGAGATTGTTTTTGTCAGTTACAAGGGATGGTTCCATGTTTTTGAAACAGGTTGAATCCTTTTGATGTGATTACAGATTTAAACCTGAGAGAGACTTTAAAGGCCATGTTGTTCAACCCCTTCCTTTTATAGAGAAATAAACTTAGGTGCAGAGAGAAGTTATAGCACCTGCCTTCCTCACCAGATTTACCTTCTCTTTACTTTGTGTGTATTTTTGTCTATACTTTATATGTGCACACACAATTTCCCCAGATAGAACAGAAGTTCTTTGAAGGTAGAAGTTGTTTCAGTTTTATTGCCCTATCTCTAGCACCAAGGCCAGTTCCAGACATATAAAAGAGGCTTCATGGTTGCTTGTTGATTGATTGATACTGTGACTATGACCCTTATTTACTTCTCGTAGCTCCTAGGTGAATCTCTAAGAATATACATTGTAAAGGAGTTGCAGATATTTATATGCTAAGGTTCTCCTCACCTGAAGATCACTAGGGGATAAAATAAATCATAGGCCCTAGCAACAACAAAAAATATTGACATACTAGAAAATCAGACTATTTATAATTCATCAGATCTCAGCATTTTTGCAATTATTGTAAAACATGTTTATATATGTGAAATATAAATAAAGTAATACAATGAATTCCCATAAGCCACAAAGAAAAATCACTTTTGTTTGTTTATAGTCACAATATTGATAGTTTTTCTTGAGGAACTAATGCTGATCACATTCTTTATGGGATCTACTGAAAGACACTGCTTTTGCTTCAAATTGTTGCTGATTTTGAGGAATAAAACTGTCCTTTTAACAGCTGCCTTTGAATCATACCCATTGGGAAAACCAGAATCAGTCAACACAAGTCAAAAAGTACTGAGTGATACATGCAGAGTGACTATACATTCTTGACATAAGGAATGGAGTTGATCAAAGCAAAGATTTTAGATAATATAAAAGGAAAGCTGCTGGTGGGCTCTTCTATGAAAAATGCACATTACACATCACAGAGAAGGTTAAAAACCAGTGTGTTACAACAAAACTTCATTTCATAGTCCATTTGAGGCTTTGTAATGTTCAACATTGTGATAGAACCCTACTTGTTTTTGTTTGTTTGTTTTGTTTTGTTGTTGTTGTTGTTTTGTTTCCTTTTTTGCGGGGCAATGAGGGTTGTGCTTGCCCAGGGTCACACAGCTAGTAAGTGTCAAGTGTCTGAGGCCAGATTTGAGCTCAGATCCTCCTGAATCCAGGGCTGGTGCTTTATCCACTGCACCACCTAGTTTACTCTCATCTTGTTTTTGTTTTGTTTGTAAACACTTTGTGCAGAAAGTCTAAAGTATTTTCACCTTGTCAAGTAATCTAATTTTTGGGAAAGCTAGGTGTCATAGTGAATAGAGTGCTGAGTCTGAAGTCAGGAAGTCTCATCTTCCTGAGTTCAAATCTGGCCTCAAACACTTATTAGCTGTATCACTGGGCAAGTCACTTAACCCTGGTTGCCTCAGTTCCTCATCTGTAAAATGAGGTAGAAAAGGAATGGCAAACCATTCCAGTATCCTTACCAAGAAAACCCCAAATGGGTTCACAAAGTGTCAGATATTACTGAAATGACTGAATAATAACACAAAAGTCCAACTTTCATATTGCTGCAAGAGTAATTTCCTAATAAATCACTGGGGCGGGGCGGGGGGGAAGGAAAAAGACTCTATTCTGCAAGCTAATAGCAATCAAGTTTGCCAAAATTCTAAAATGTATTATTATAGGGTGGTTTATAAGCATCTACAAAGGGAAGGTGTGATCCCTAAGAGCTAATATACTTTGAGTATGAACAGGTTATACCAGAACAATATCATCTCCTTTTTGACAGGACTATTAGTCAACTAGCATTAATAAGTGCCTGCTGTGTGTCAAGCATTGTGCTAAGGTTTTGTGATACAAAGAAAGGAAAAATTAAAACAATTCCTGCTTGCTGCCAAGAGGACCACATTCAAATAACTATATATAAACTATACACACACACACACACACACACACACACACACACACACAGGATGCATTGGGGGTAGTCACAGAGGGAAGATACTAATGTTAAGAAGGACTGCTTCTTGCAGAATGTGACATTTTAGCTTAGACCTGAAAGAAGCCAGGAGAGAAGACAGAAATGAAAAGGGAGAAAGTGCCAAGCATGAGGGACATCCAATGAAAATGTTCAAAGTCAGGAGACAAAGTATTGATTGGGAGGTGCAGCAAGTCAGTAGGTCAGTATCATTGGACCACAGAATATGTGGAGAGGAGCAAGGTGTATGAAGGCTGAAAAGTTAGGAAGGGGCATAACCTAGCTTAAACATGAGTAAATTATTTCTCTTGTATCCCCTTGGTTTACCAATCTAATACAGAACCACTGTTTGGCTTTCAAAGCCAGGGCAATATCAGTGAAAGAATTCAGTTATGTTTAAGCAAAGCATTGCTAAAGTCTCTGTTATTACCCTTTTAGACAAGATATTCTCCTGATGATAGGAACATCTAGAATTGGTTGAATGACAAATAATAGCTAGTACTTATATAGTATTTTAAGATTTCCAAAGCACATGACATGTTATTTCATTTGATCCTCATAGCTCTGTGCTATTAGCCCCATGTTGTAAATGAGGAAATTGGAGTTAGGAGATATTGTAACTTATCTAAAGTCACACAGGTTATAAGGTTCTGAGGAAAGATGTGAATTTGGTTGTTCCTGAGTCCAAGTACAGTAGCCTATCCACTTTATTTTCCAGCTTCTTCAACTTGGAAAGAGACCTTTGGTGGAGTGACACTTTCTTCTGGTTATAAAAATCTTAAATCCTTATACCTGTGTAGTATTAGTACAGAGCTTTTGCTACAGTAGGAGCTCAAGTAACATGTGTTGAAGTAATAAAGTTAGTTTCTACTTGTTTTTGTTTTTTCTTCATTCTTGAAGAGGACCATGACATCAGGGTGATGTCACGACTTGCAGTGAATTGGGTTTAAGTGAGGGAGGGCTGTGCAAGCTCACCAAACTCACTCTCTCCTCCAGAGCCATCTGGGTCCAGTGGCAAGATCTATATCAGGATGAATGGAGATGTTTATCAGGATTACTACAAATGACCCTGGATGCTTAAGGTAATTGGGGCTAAGTGACTTGCTCAGGGTCACATAGCTAGTCAGTGTCTGGGTTTAGATTTGAATTCAGGTCCTCTCAACCTTAGGGGCAGTGTAATGTCCCCGTGCCACCTCCCTGCCCCTTAGTTTCTACTAAAAATACCTTGGGTGTTACCCCTCTATTTTGCAATTTTCAATATAGAAAGAAGGAAGATTTTATAACTCAAACCATTTCCTTTTTTTAAAATTTTTTGGTGAGGCAATTGGGGTTATGTGACTTGCCTAGGGTCACACAGCTAGTAAGTGTTAAGTGTCTGAGGCTGGATTTGAACTCAGTTTCTTCTGACTCCAGTGCCAGTGCTCTATCCACTGTGCCACCTAGCTGCCCCACCATTTCTTTTTTTCTAAGAACATTGTAATAATGAAACTTTTTTTTTTTGGTAATCAAGATCAGGATTAAAGTGATCTCATTCAACATTAAGCAAACTTAGCTTGAAAATGGACTTTTTTTGTTAGCTTGTTTATTTGTTGGGCAGAAAATAAATCCATTTGGTGGGGGAACAGTGGAGCTTTAAGATAGGGTACCTGAAATCTCACCTCAGTGAAATCAAGTCTAGTGCTATTTAACATCTATGACTTTGGGGGGGAAGGGAGCATGGATATGTTCATTAAAATTACAGATGACATAAAACTGGGAGAGACAGCTAGCATGTTGGATGACCAGATCCAAATAAGATAGCCATGAGGAAAAACTTTACTCTAAATTTAAAATGATGAAATTTCATGAGCAATGACTGTAAACTCTTTCACTTGGGTTAAAATAAATCAATGTCATAAAAATAATATGGACAAGGAATGGTTAGACCGCAGATTTTTTTTCTGAAAAAAATATCAGGAGATTTTAGTGGATTGAAAGCTCACAATGCACCCACAGTAAGGAATGGCATTCAAAATAACCAATATAATTTTACACTGCAGTAAGATTGATATACTGTCTGTCTAGTCAGTCAGTTACTCTTTATTAAGTACCTACTATGTGCCAGGCGCTGGACTGGGGATACAAAGTCAAAAGACAGTTCCTGCCTCAGGGAGTTCACAATCTAATGGGGGATCTAGAGAGGAAGTTGTCTAGCTGTATTCTTTTTAGTGTGATCAGACCACATGTTCAGTATTATGTTCAGTTTTGGGCACCATTATAGAAGAAATATTTAAATTATTCATTTTTTTTGTGAGGCAATTGGGGTTAAGTGACTTGCCCAGGGTCACACAGCTAGTGAGTGTTAAGTGTCTGAGGCTAGATTTGAGTTCAGGTCCTCCTGGCTTCAGGGCCAGTGCTCTATCCACTGCACCACCTAGCTGCCCCAAGAAGAAATATTTAAAAAGTGAAGGAGTGTACAGAGGAAGGGGATTATAGAAGGCCTCAAGATCACCCTAGATAAGGATCAGCTGAAGGAATCACAATTAATTCATTTGAAAAGGAAAAGCATTCAGCATTTGAATGTGTGTTACCTGGTTGAGGGATTTGTCTTGCTCTTCTTGGTATCAGAACTAACAATGGGAATTGCAGAGAGGCAGATTTAGACTTGATATAAGTAAATAGGTGCTAAAAATTTGTTATCCAAACGATGAATAAAATGCCCCAGGAGCTAGTGGACTCTTGCTCACTGGATGTCTTCTAACAGCTCAGATATCCAACAATAGGTCACATTATGGAAAGAGTTCTTACTTGACTAAAGTTTGAACTAGAACGTCTTTCAGGTTCATTAGATTTTTTTATTGTAGGTATTTGTGCCTATGGCATTGTTCTACTTGAAAACTTTCTATGGATCCCCATTACCTACCACATAAGGTATAACATTCAAGATTTTCCAAAACCTGGCTACTTCTTGCCCACCAACATTATCTCATGCTACTCTCCTTAATGTAGTTTAGGGAGATTAAGTGACTTGTTTAATTTGAATGCTTCTCCTTCCCCTATTTATACTGTAAAATATTTGGGAGTAAGGCATGTCTCCTCTTATATTAGTAACCCAGCAGTGCCTTACATACATTAAGTACTTAACAAATATTTATTGATTCTTGCTTCCTTTGGATATTTGTTCTACAACATTTCAGCTAGGTTTCTGGTCTCTTCTTGAATTTTTATAATAATTGGAGATCAACAAATCAGTTCATTCCTATATTGGGCAACTCTACTAGAGAGTTCTTCCTTGTACTGAGTCAAAATTTGCCTCCAGGTAATACTTCCCCATTGGTCCTACTTCCACTATTTATTGCTGCATAAAACAAATGCAATCCCTTTTAGAGAACACATCCCTTCATCCCCTTAAATATATCTGAAGACAAACATTTTCCACTATGTGTGCTCTTACACAGGTCATTTCAATAGTCTTAATATGATATAGTTTTAAGTCCCCTTCACATTTTCCTTGTCTCCCTCTGGAAATGTTCCATTCAGGGTTATTTTTAAATATCCCCCTCAAAAAACCCTGACATTTATTATGGTGTTCTCAATGTTGTCTGATCAGAGCACATTAATAGGAACCTATTCATTTCTTTGTTGTGAGAACTATTCTATATTTGACCAAAGGAGATTTTAGAGATCACCTAATCCATCCCCCTCCCCAGCTTCATTGATGAGGTAACTGAAGCCCAGCAATATCAAGTGTTTTGCCTAAAAAGGGAATGAATGTCCTAAGCTTGAGATAGTTGGAGTTGAGATGGAGTGAAAATGAGAGGTTTAGACTGTGTGCAACTTTATGGACCTGCATAAGAAGACTAATATAGTGTCACCACAATGTGTTATGCCAATGGCTCATTTTGTCAAGCTCTTCCAGACACAGAGCCCTTGACAGCTTTACCAGTGGAGTGAGAGTACTGGCAGGTTCTTCAATTGTAGGTATGCTTTAAATATGATTTCAGAAAGAAAAAGTTGTATCTGCTTTTAGAAGAACACCTAAGTATGGAGAAACTCATCATTAAAAGGCAGCCACTTGAAGAGAAATCCTTTGGCCATTTGTACCCATCAATTCAAAGAAAAATATTTTTTAAAAACTCTGTGTCCTACATATACCCCTTACACTTCTTCATTGGAGTTGAGAAAGTGGGCAGAGAGTGCTTGGAATTATTCTATATTTGGCCCATCAACAAGCACTAATTGGGAGCAGCTAGGTGGCACAGTGGATAAAGCACCAGGCCTGGATTCAGGAGGATCTGAGTTCAAATCCGGCCTCAGACACTTGACAGGTACTAGCTGTATGACCCTAGGAAAGTCACTTAACCCTCATTACCCCTCAGGAAAAATAAAAACAAAAACAAGCTTTAATTGTTGGTATTTTAATTGTAATCCCCACTACCCACTTCCACCCCCAGTGATCAATGAGTAGATGAATAATGAAGTAATGGAATTATATCACTGTGGATATTTCCATGCCATATCTTACTATAAATAGAATTAGATGACAAAATTGGGTTGCAGCTAAGTAGAAGCATGACTCACCAGTTCTTCTCAGAGAGGCAAATGATAAGAGTTAGCAGCATTGATTTTATCATGCATCAGTAGGTAACAAGAAACATGATTTTGCAGGATACTTGATGACCTAATTTTGCAGTATTCACAATAAACATTTGTAAAAAGAAAATAACTGTACAGCTTATGTACCAACATCTCTTATAGAGAATGAGAATCGCAGATAAAGGCATTCTGTAAAGAGCTAGATAAGACTATCCAAGAAACATCAACATATACTTTAAAACTGAAAGCCTTCAATACAAAGGTAAGCGTGGGGGAGCATAGTTAAAGATATCATGTAAAACATGATTTGGGAGTAAGAAAAAATGCTAATAGCTTATAGACTTTAAAGAAAATCTCTTAGGCCAATAATTCATGCTTACTTTCTTTGAGAAAAGTCAGCAAGCAAGGAACCTACAAAGCCCCAAATATCATCACCAAAATAAGCAAATGAATGAATAAGTAAACAAATAGATAAAAATTGATTGTATTTTAATTGACATGTAATAATCAATTATTAAAGTGTGAGGTACTTTAAGTTAAATGTGTATGCTTAGGCCACCTGCTTACTTGAACAAAGATGAAATTTAAGAGAAAATCTGAAGAAAGAGTGTACAAAATGGGAAGAAGATATGGTTTGCAAGTGAGGCAACCATGCAGACTAATTATAGACTGTAAGCACCTTGAGGGCAAGGACTACCTTTCTTTGTATCCCAAGTGCTTAGCACAGGATCTGACAGAGTATTTGCTTAACAAATGCTTAATAATAATGCTAACCATTTATATAACACTTTAAAGTTTGCAAAGTGCTTTACAAATATTAATTTATTTTTGTGCTCCCAAAAAAGAAGAGATTAATTAAGCATCTACTAAATGCCTCTTATGTGTAAGATACTGTTCTAAGCCTTCTACAAATATTATCTCAGTTTATCCTCCCAACTCTGGGAGGTAGGGGCTATTTTTACCTCCATTTTACAGTTGAGGAAACAGGCAAATAGGTTAAGTGATTTGTCCAAGGAAACACAGCTAGTAAATATTTGAGGCCAGATTTGAAATAAGGTCTTCCTGACTATAGGCCCAATGCTCTATGTACTATGACACCTAACTGCCTCCTTGAGTAGCCCCCTATGACACTGCTATCGGTGGTAGGTACTACTATTATCACCATTTTATAATGAGAAAATTGAGATAGATAGATTTAAATGATTTCCATAGAGTCACATCATTAGTATTTGAGCTAAAATTTGAATTCAGGTCTTCCTGATTACATTTCTATTGCCCTACTGACTTTGTTGTTGTTCCATTGTTTCAGTTGTGTCTCACTCTCTTCATGACCCTGTTTAGGGTTTTCTTGGCAAAGATACAAGAATCATTTGTGATTTCCTTTTTCTAGCTCATTTTCCAGGTGAGGAACTGAGGTAACCAGGTTTAAATGACTTACCCAAGATCATAAAACTAGTCTGGGGCCACGTTTGAACTCAGGAAGACGAGTCTTCCTAACTTCAGGCTCAGTACTCTTATCTATTGCATGTATTATTAGCTGCTCAGAAGTTTACCAATTAGCTATCTCTTAATTGTTGATTGATTGGGATAAAAATTATAATATGCAAATTTGCCACATATAATGCATCTGGATAATGAATTTATATACTTCTCATTCTGTTTAGAGTGAAGTTTGCCCTGGATTAGGGAATTAGTAATCTGAGGTACCTGACATGTAACAGTTACATGATTATAAGAAGCATAGTCAGGATTTGAAAACAAGGCCTCAGCCTCTAAATATAGTCTTACTTCAGTTGCACCATATTATGAGTTATTTCCTGTTTTGGACCCAGAAATAATTGTAGAAACATCCTAGCAAATCATGATGAATTAAACTACTATTCAATCCCTGTTCATTTAGTCCTAATCATAAAATAGTCCACATTAGTATTATCAAGAGCTAAGAAAGCAAAGCCTAGTGAAATCTGTTTGAGTCCATCATTCATTTTCTCGGAAAGAGTTGAGTATCATTTAGATAAGGAAAAGGTCTGTATATTTTTTTTGAAATCTCAGTATGATCCATTACTGTCAAGATGTCAGAAATTCAACACTATCCTGTGTTTGGCTCTTTCCCTCAGGGGCTTGCTTAAGTGCTGGGGGGTGGGGGAGTGATCTGCTAAGGCATGAAGGAATTAGAAAGTTAGTCTTGTCTCATCCTTAAATTAAAGAAATTGAGGAGAGGAAAACATTATACATATTTGTTAAGTATTTTTAAAGTTGATTTCAGGTGCATACTCTTTCATTTGGATGTTGTTGTTCCCAATTAAGTGACTTGGACAACCCCCATAGCAATTAAAACCTTAATATACTGGGTACAGAACTCCATTGACTCATCTTTAGTTTGTTCTCATGAAAATGTGGGTGCAAAATCATGGAAAAAAAATAACACACACTTTTAAGAGATCAAATTGGGGATTTGAGAAACGAAAGATAATTGTTGATCATGGTACTCAACTTCCAAATCTAGATTTTTCATATGTAAAATGCCTTAGGACTGAAGCAACACAGAAAATTGATAGTGGGGATAATGATGATGATGAGTGTAGGGAATGCTAGTTCATTAACTTCGATTTCCTTTTGATGATAATGAGAAAATTTTAAAGCATACTAATTTCTACCTACTGAGTTTTTACCGGAAATCATGGGGGCTGAAAAAAAAAGAGGTTTTCATTTCGCTGCTCTTCTCTTTTCATTCAACATATAGTTATGATGCATCCACTAGGTTCATAATCTACTGCTAGGATAGAGTTAAGGGGAAAATAAGAAGGTATGATGATACCTGAATGTCATATTAAGGAGTTTGGATTAAATCTGAAAATAATTGACTATCATTTTTTGTTTAAATTTTATTTATTCATTCATTAATTTGTTTGTCCATTTGTTTATAAAAGTATTTTATTATTTTCAAGTTACATGTAAGTATAGTTTTCAACATTTGTTTTCATAGGATTTTTAGTTTCAAATTTTTCTCCCACCCTCCCTTCCCTTTCCCCTCCCCAAGACGGAAAGCAATCTGATATAGGTTATACATGTATAATCACATTAAAAATATTTCTACATTAGTCATATTGTGAACAAAGAATCAGAACACAAGGGGTAAAGCTCAAAAAAGAAGGAAAAAAAATAGTCAAAAAACTAGAAACAATATGGTTCAATCTGCCTTCAGAATCCGCAGTTCTTTTTTCTGGATGTGGAGACCATTTTCTATCATGAGTTCTTTGAAATTGTTTTGGACATTGCACTGCTGAGAAGAGCCAAGTCTATCACAGTTGGTCATCACACAATGTTGCTGTTACTGCGTACAATGTTCTCCTGGTTCTGCTCCTCTCACTCAGCATCAGTTCATGTATTGACTACCATTTTTGACAAAAGAGCAATAACAGGATGAATAAGAATTTGAAGATTAATTTGGTAGCATTGCATAGTATAGGCCATAGCAAAAGATTTGAGGGAGGGAGTATAATTAGGATGCTCTTGAAGTGATCCAATAAGATGGGATGAGAAAGAGAGGGATTCTTTGAATACTTCAAAGGGATCATTTGGACTTGTTAGGTGAATGCATATAGATAAAAAGGAGAGGGGGGAAAAAGCAACTATTATGACAACAAAAAGAGCAAACATTAAATATTAACTATTTACAGAACACTGTGCTAGGTATTAGAGACAAATAAATACAAAAAAGGGAAAATTACTGCCCTCAAGGATGTTACATCCTACTGGGTTATAAATCTAAAAGAATAGTGATGGTATAAATAGGCTAGATGATAAACTTAATTTTGCATATGTTGAGTTTGAGCTGTTAATATAATATCATCAAAGGAAAAAGTAAGAAAATAAAACCAAAATAAAGCAGCAAAAACATCTTAGAACTGGGGTGCTACTTGTTCTAAAAGTCTGGTGACAAAACAGAGAGAAATGTAAAAGAAATACCACTGAATTCATTGGCCTAAGAAAAATACTGCAAAGAACATAGGTGATCAAAGAATGGATGGAGGGGACAGGACGGAAATGAATTTATTAAGTTGCAATAGTGACTCCTTGATATTATACATTTGAATGCAGAAACCTGCTTCTGGGTTTCCATGATAAAATGTTCAAAGTTCCCCCATGTCCTACAAAAATATTCCTCAAAATCAGCAAAAAGTGCAACATACCACTGAATTAATTAACATATGTGCTGGTTTAAAGCACTTAAGGTACCATTTCCCTAGTATAGGTGTCTTACAACAGCTGTACACACCAGATAGATTCCTCTTTCCAGGATAAAAGATGATGAATAGTGAGCATATAAGAATTTGATATTAAAATTTGGAATACATTTTTAAACAGTACAATGAATGTTCATTTAGGGTTTTTTGTCAATTTCAGATAGTTACTAGTTTATGTCAATAGCTAGAGATGATAGAAAATATAATATATAGTATGATAGGAAATATAAGCTAGATAGAGACCTGGGATTTGCTCCTGTAAATACCAAATGCATAATGGAGATTTTATCCAAGGAATTGAGAACCATATCTATCTAATAAATTTTGATGATACTTGCATATTAATGTAGTTTCAGGGAGAGAAAATATATATATTCCACATGTAGGGATTGAATAATCCTAGATGAGATGAAGAGGATGGAAATTAAAGATGTTTGGTAAGATTAGAGAAGAAGATGATAGGAGGAAAGCAAGGGACATCATATATATATATATGTATGTATACATGTATATATATGTATACATGTATACATATATATACATACTCTAGTTTTAGGGCAATCACTTCACAATGCTCATTCATTTTTTCAGCATATACTTTCTGTTTAGTTATTATTTGCATTATTCACTGTTATTAGCAAAACAGAAAAGAGTAGTTGACATTTTCTGTAACATATGATTATTCTGCCTCTAGTGGGCTTTGAAGATTTATATTTTGTGAAATGAACAAATTTTAGTAAAGATATGTGTCAGATTTTTTTATTATCCCACGTTTTAAATTAAGATGAGACAAATATATAGAACGCTTCTATAGCACTTATATACAACTTGAGTTCTTTAGATTATGAAACTTTCTCAATCTAATCTGTTAAAATATACCTTTTTCAATATGATTATTTAAAGAATCAGAGTTAAAGTATAGGGTTTTTTTCTAATAAGAATCTTGAAATTCAGAAGATGCTAAATTCCAAATTAGAATGTTCAGATTTTCTGATTGAAGTCTGAGTCCTAGTCTATTCATCTCTAAGATGATGGAAAAAAAATTGCTAACAAAAGTTTGAGTCCCTTTTTAAATGGGATGTGCCACTATTTCATGGTATGTAGAACAATAATTGTGACATAATTCTTGAAGAATTTTTTGTTTTAACTTTTTACTTCATTCTGTCATGAGCACAGACATATTTAATACTCCTCCAGCTCTATTAAGGTGTTATTAATGCTGTTAGCTTAAGCTGCACAAAAGTTTATCTTCTACACTTTTCCTTTGAACACAGCTCTGGATACCTTGATTTTGGGACCTGTAAACATATTTTCTGAATTTCCTAGTATTTGTATTTTAAGGTCTTTATTTCTCAATGTTATGAATAGTCAAAGGATATCATTATTTAGTTTTATGTAGTAATTCTGGATAAATGGATCATTAAATATTAATTCAGGTCTCCTTAGATGCTGACTTCCAATTCCATGACAAGGTTTCTTTTTTTTTTAATGCAACTCAATTATTTGAATATGTTTTAATACTCTTCTTTTTCTTATTTCAGCAGCATCCAAAAAAGAAGAAAAGAAGGAAGGTAGTTAAACACAACTTTGTATATTATCAAAAGGTCTATCTTGCAATTAATGTGTCATTCACTCATTTATTTAAGAAATATTTATTAAATGTGTACTATGTGCATGCAATATGTTGGAGTTGTCCTAAAATTATAGAACTAGAATTTTGCAGTAAGGGAATCACAATTCTAATCCTCAAGGAACTTGTAAGCTCTCATGACAGATAAACTGAAGGCACGAATAATTATAATACAAGGTGAAATATCATAAGTGGGTAATACAAAAAGATATTATTCAGTCCCTAAAAGGTAAAAAGTAAAATCTAAGGACCAATTTCATTCAGCTTATTTTCTGGAATATTCAGGTTTGGTTTTACATTGGTAAATTCCCAACATAGACAGAAGAGCTGTATTCAGAGCTGCATTTTTTATTTTTTTTTACATTTTTTCCTAACGTTAAATAGCATAAAAGGCTAAAGTTGTTGTGGTACAGTGCTCCTGAATGCCCAAATAAGTTTAGTCTCTTTGATTCCTCATGGACACAATTTTCAGAAAATCTTATAGCATTTTTTTTAGTCTTTTGAATGACAAATGTCTTTCCAATTCAGTTTCTAGGAGAGGCATTTTCTGAGATAAATGTAGCCTTTTCCAAAGGCACGGGGATGGGCTGGATTATTTTTGTTTTCCAAATCTCAGTTCTATAATTTTAGGGGCTAATCTTGAAACATTTTAACTATAGCAAACCACATGGGACCTCTTGCACTGTGACTCCTTTAATCTCTCCCATTAGCACAAACCAAAGCCACTTCTTTCACTCTAGCTTCGAATAGAATCTAGGCATACTCTCCTTTCTCCCTATCGTCTCACTTCTTTAATACTTCTTGATGTTTGTTTATCTTTTTCTTTTCAGAGAGAGGATTCTAATCTTCTTTTCATAAAGATTGAGACAGGATCTGCAGAGATCTTTAAAAATGTGCAAGGGGTTGGCAATTTAGTAAAATGATTCTAGGGTATTTATTTTGACTTCAAAAATTACCATTTCTATTATAATGGGATTTTGACAGATTCCAATTAAATAAACAAATGATATCTTTTACATTATAGAGCTAGCATTGAGATTTTGCACAAGCTCATTTAATACCTACAGAGTTGTATTCTGCTTATATAAAACTAGAAAAATAAGAACCAGGCAATAATCAATAATACATTTAGGGTAAAATTGTATATGTGGTAGAGCTGACTAAGGAAATATATTTTCTTTATTCTATTTCAATCTCTTCCCATTAGTTCAGAGGGTAGGGGGAATCCATACATTCATTGAAGACTTTCACAATAATAAGCCCTTTGCTGGGAAATTGAAGTAATGAAAGCACTTATATATGTTCCCTTCCCTTCCCTCCCCCAGCATTTGAGGGAAAGAATTGTATATATTTAGGATAATTGAGCCAGAGAGTAGAAGGAGGAGACATAGATGACTCTGGGAAATAAGAATTTGTCATGTTAGATTTGGGAAAAGTGGGAACCTGAGCAATTATGTTTTCAATCATGGAAATGGAAATGAAAGTATAAAAAGTTTCTGGGTGCTCTATAGTAGTACTTAAATCGTATCCATAAACATGAGCTTTTATGTTATGATTTTCCTTGATTTAGCTCTACTTCCTAAACATGAAGTACTGATTTTTATTTTAAGTCCCTTATTCACTCATTCTTCTGATAATTTAATCAAAAGTTTTTCTTTTAATTCCTTTGTAAACAGTGCTGTCGGTTGGTGGCTTGTCTTGTTGCAGTTTTTGACAATTCTCACTCAGTATCAGGAATGAAATATTTTAGGCAATTTTGCCATCAGGAAAACTACAGGAGTCTCTGTTTGTTTTAGGAGCTATAAAATTGGATCTGCTATTTAATTTTTGTATTTTTGTTCAATTTCTTACATATTTCCCTAGTTCTTTCCAGTTTTATTATATAAAAGTAAAGAATTCGATTGCTAATGTTAGAGTATCTTATGGCCCTCTTCTAACATTGGGAAAAATAATCAACAACTGTGTAAGTTTGTTAAGGATGACCCCCACCCCAAAACTTGG
Source organism: Dromiciops gliroides (assembly GCF_019393635.1). Lineage (NCBI taxonomy): Eukaryota > Metazoa > Chordata > Mammalia > Microbiotheria > Microbiotheriidae > Dromiciops > Dromiciops gliroides. Next base: position 356,979,994 of record NC_057864.1, on the reverse strand, counting down.
ATGAATTTGCTGACAAAAAACAGCCATACAATTTTATGAATCTTGAGTTTGTCTCCCTTGCTTCATCTCTTCTTGTGCATGACTAGGAATACACTGGTTCAAGTTTCCCACCCTACATCTTGCATACTGCACATCCAGTAAAGATAACAGACCTCTTTTTTCTTAAGGGGCTCTGGATATACATGGTTTGTCCAAAAAGTGGCTATACTGTACCAAAGCATCATTTGGAACAAATGACTTGAAAAACAAGCCCAGGGGCTAAAAGACCACTAATAAAACAACAAGATAGAATAGCTGACGTTGATGGGTCCTTAGTTTCTTACCAACAATTTCTTGACCTACTCTTACTAATAGCAATTTCCTTTAGAGTTTTTTCCTACCCTACTTGAATCAAATAACTCTTACAAGCCTCTTTTCTAAAACCTGACTATGCCTTTCTTTATGACTGTAAAAACAATTATGAGCATGGCTTCCATGTTTTAGTCTAATCTGATACCATATTTGTGGTTGTGACTCTTTTATCACTATACCTATTAAATTAAGCAAACATTTGGGTATTGTTTTCCATTACCCAATAGTTATAGAAAATGGTGAAATGGATTATCAATGAAAAATTCAAGTAAGCATTTATTTTGAGATTACTATGTTGAAGGACTTGCTAGGAACTAGAGATACAAAGAAATAGTGGAACATATCATATCCACAAGTATCTCATATTCTAGTGGGGAATGTAACTAAACATTGGTGTTAATACAAGAACAAGACAGACATGCCCAGTAAATTTAGTTTCTGAAAATATCTAGAATCTTGAGACGTTGTTCAGATTGGGACAGTCATATCTGTGTTTCTTGAATTTTGCTCTTCCTCTATACAAATTGTCTTAAAAACCTTCAGTACAGTGAAATAAATAATGTGCATTTCTCTTTTGATTAGTAAACTCTAAAGAGGTTTAATATTATTATTACTTTTGTATTTCATGAAATTTGACATTTCACTTTCCTTGGGCATTTCTTGCTATTTTTTAAGACTATAACTAAATAATTGCTAAAGTGGAATAACTATCCATAATGAATTGGACAAATTGAGAGCAAAATTGCTGCTTTTATTTCCATCTACTCTGAGCCTTTATGATCCTAATGAAATACAGTTGTTTAGTTCTCTGACCAAGAGTCTTAAAGGTACATCATCTATCTATCTATCTATCTATCTATCTATCTATCTATCTATCTATCTATCTATCTATCTGTCTGTCTGTCTGTCTGTCTGTCTGTCTGTCTGTCTGTCTGTCTGTCTGTCTGTCTATCTATTTATCTGACTGTCTGTCTCTGTCTCTATCAATCATTTATCTAAACATACACAATACATATACATAGACACATATAAATATCCATATGTACCAAGTAAGTTTTTATTACATTTTTAGTAGAGTCAGCAGATGAATGCTAAGGGGTCATATTGCAATTTAGTAGCATATGTATTTACTAGCTACTTGTAATATCCACTGATAATTTATATAATACTTGCTTTTTTCAAAGTTGGCATTTTCAAGGTTCATAATACCTAGGTATTATGTTTGTATAATAATGGTGCTCTTATGCCATCTGCCAAAATAATAAGATATTCCATATAGATTAATATGACATGATTCCATTATAAATAGATCCCACTATTCCCTCTATGTTTCAGGGAAAGAAAAATACATCTATTGAATTATTTGATTTTTCTTGGCAGGCTCATGATTTATGGTATGTTTAACTTTCTTCTTTTTATTTTTTCTTATTTTCTCAATGAGTTCTGTCACATACCTGACACCCAACCTCAAAATCTATTTCATGCTTTCATTTCTGTACAAAAATATTAAATGCAAAGCACTATTGATTATTCTTACTAATAGAAAGGAACAGTGGCATGAATAATCAAAACCATCCAATAACTCACCTCAAAATATTAATTTACAGTAGTCCTATGTGGTCTACTCAACATTAGCATAACAGAACTCATTAACTTTCCTTCAAAGCACACCCTTCTTCTGAAGTTTCCTTTTTGGAATGAGGGTACCACACCTTTCTCAGCCACCCACATTCACAATTTTACTTTCATCCTCACTGTACAATTCTCACCCTCCTTACATAGCCAACCAGTTGCCAAACCATGTTATTTCTGTTTTCAATGCATTCCTCTTATAAATCTCCTTTTCTACAATCACAATGGTTACCTGTTTAGTTCATTACTCACAACTTCTCACCTGAACTATGCTAATAGTCTTCTTAACTGATCTTCTTGCCTCATGTCTCATCCACTTCAATCTGTCCTCCACACAGCTGAAAAACAGGCTTTCCCAAGCACAAATCTGACCATGTTATCTCCTACTCATTGAATTCCAATAGATCCCCATCACCTCAAAATAAAATGAATAAAATGTTCTGTTTGTCACTTAAAGCTCTTCACAATGTGTCCCCTTTCTCCTTTCTAGTTGTCTTAATATTTTACTTCCCTCCAAATATTCTGAGATTCAACAAAACTGTTTTTCTTGCTCTTCCTTGTACATGATGTTATTATATCTGTGCTTTTAATTGGCTTTCTCTCATGCTTGTAATGTTCTCCCTTCTCACCTTTGTGTTCTGATTTCTTTGACCTTCAACACTCAGCTCAAATTGTCTCTTCTGCAGAGGCCTTTCCCATTACACTGTGTCAAATTATAATTATCATATATATCTATATCTATATCTATATAGATATAGATAGATATATACACACATACATACACACATATATATATATACATTTACATATAAACATACACACATATATATATAATTTATCCCACCCTTACAGCCATTAGAATGTGAAATCTTTGTGAGTAAAGACTGGTTTCACTTTTTCTTTTAATCCTCAGCACTAAGCTAGGTGTTTAGCACATAGTAAGTGCTTAATGAATCCTTGGTGATTGATTGCTTAATATCTTCACCCTACCCTGACCCCAGTGATCAATTAAACAAGAGGACTGATCCTATCCATGTCTTTCTTTCTATTATGTTCTTTAGAACTCTGCAAGCCTCTGTTCTGTTCTTCCCTTACATTAAATATATATATATATATATATATATATATATATATATATATATGTATATAGTATATATATATATATATAATTTCTATACCTTCCCAAGGGGCTGTAGAAGATTCTAAACCTGTGGCTCAGAACAAAAGGATAAAATTCAGTTCAACCCAATTCAATCCAACTTAACTCTAAGCCTTAGGGTACAAAGATCAAAAAAAGGCCCAGTCCCTTAGATTGATGAGCTTCTGATCTATCAGAATTAAGGTGGGATGACAAAAAACAAACAATATTACTACAAATTAGAATGCAGTGAAAAAAGAAGTAAGAATATGATGAAAGATACACTCAGGGAGGGTTCAATTATGGCATTAGGATAGAGTGGGAGGTTAAGAAAGGGCTGGAACAGCAGCTAGGTGAGACAGTGGATAAAGTGCTGGCCCTGGATTTAGGAGGACCTGAGTTCAAATCCAGCCTCAGACACTTGACACTTATTAGCTGTGTGACTCTGTGCAAGTCATTCCACCCTCATTGCCTCACATATTAAATAATTACATAATTAAATAAAACTTTAAAAGGCCTGGGAGGAAGGAAGGAAGTATTCCAGCAGAGAGAGATTATGAGAATCCATTCTAGGTATGGAGAATAGCACATACAAATGCATGAAGGTAGAAAAGGGTCGTAAGCCCAATTTACCTACAATATAAAATGGAGGAAAATTATATTAACTTATTTGAAAAGTAACCTGAAGTTATATAATGGAAATGACAAACTAACAGCAAAGAGCTTTCCTCAATTCTCTTCATTTAACCAGTGCATTTTAACCAAATTAATCAACAACTCTGAATTTTTGCATCCAAATGACTAGTGAATGAATTTTCCAGAATATTCTCACTGCTTCTCTCTGTCTGTCTGTGTCTCTCTCTGTCTTTCTCTCTCTATTTCTTTGTAGAGAAATAGTCACTGATTCAATAGGTCAATGCAGGGTCAAGAATGGGATCAAATTTCTTATTACCAAATGTGTGTGTGTATCTTTCTACCAGACATTTTGTAGTGGTGAGGTATCCAACTGGGATAGCAATTAAAAAGAAAGCAGTTATGAAACACTGGAAATGTCCTCCATTCTCCTGGAGATTATTTATAAAATACTTTTTACAAAATTATTAAATTAACAATTTCCAATTCCAAATCATCCAAAATGATTAATTGGGTTGGAGAGACACTTGAGAAGTAGGAACAAAAGCTCCAAGTTTTTTATTCTCTTTATGTGTCAGAACCTTTATAGTGCTTTATAAATGCTTATTGAGTAAATAAAGGAATCCAGGATAACATGTTATTCTTAACGTATAATATTATTTGCTTATTATTTGTTAACATTGTTACATTTTACAGAGTCCTTTCTTTATTAGAAAAATTAAAGCAAACTATACCATATTTTAAACTATGATTCCTTTTGGCTAAAAATTAATGTAATTTCTCTGGGCACCTCAGTTTACTACTAAATAGCACCAAATCTTCTTGAAGAATTTCCTAAAAAAGTTTCAATTATTTTCTAAGAACATTAAATTATAGTTGTTGATAAGGTAAAAGAAAAAAAGGAACAAAAAACAGATTTAAAGAATAAAATTCATAGAGAAACAACTTAAATTTAAACCTACTTTTCCCAAGAGGGAGAGGGGGAAGAAAGACCTAGAATTAACTTTAATATTTTAAAATATATTTTGTAAGCATTTATTATTTCTCCTTCCCTACTGTCCTCCCAACAGAACAATTCATTTTAAAAAAAAACAACAATACATATACTCCATCAAAACAATTTCCCAGATTGGCCATGTCCAAATGTACTAATCTCATTCTGATTTTTAAGTTCATTACTTCTCTGGCAAGAAGTAGATGACATGAATCATCTTCAGTTCTCCTGACTCATGGTTTATCATTTCACTAATTAGATTTCTAAAACATTTCAAAGTTATTTTTCTTTATAATATTGTCATTGTACATTGTTCTAGTTCTGCTCACTTTCCTCTACATCAGATCATAAAGGTCTTCTCAATTTCCTCTGAAACAGTCTACTTTGTCATTTCCCAGGTCACAATAATATTCCATTACCTTTATATTCTAAAATTTGCTTAGTTATTCCCTATATCTTCTATATCAATTTGGAATATTGACCTAATGTCAAAGGATATACACATTTACTAACTTTTGGGGCACAGGTACAAACTGATTACCATAATTCCTGAACCTACTCATGGCTCAGTCAAGCATTGGTGTACCTGTTTTCTCTCAGCACCTTTTCTTCTTTTGTCATCTTAACCAAACCGATGGGTATGAAGCAGAACCTAAGAGTTGGTTCTATTGATATTTATCTAATTGTTAGTATTTTGGAACATTTTATATGGTTATAGATTACTTGGATTTTAGTCTTTGAAAAGTGCCTCTTCATTTCCTTTGCCCATTTATTTGCTTTCAAGCGGTAGGACTCAAGACAAGTGACTTGACCCCTTTTGGTCTATATTCCCTCATATGTAAAATGAGAAGGTTAGAGGAATTCAATTATTTCTATTGCTCCTTCCAACTTTATCATTCTACGACCCTATTATCCTATGAAATAGGTAACTTCACAGTCCTTCAAACAGAATGGTATCTCTATCGAATCCCATGTATAGTCACTTACTAAAATCAATGTAAGTACATTTATCTTCTGTAAACATCCACTTCATTTCCTTTAAAATTCTTATTTTCTTTCATGAAAAATAGAACTTAATATTGTCAGAATGTGAATTGTGTTGTCTGGCACTGAAGAAGTTAATGTATATATGTGAATGCATATTGAAGAATACATATGGGTTAATACATAAAGGTGAACATGATGAAAATATTAGCTAATAATTATTCATAAAATCAGCAACAACTAAGCCACATGTTTTAGAAAATCGCCCTCTCTTCATTTTTTTACTTAACTTCAAAGCATGAGCATCATTAACTTCTTGACAGATGACTGTTAGTAACTGTTTAACATATACCTATACTGAAGTAGATTATCTCTATGCAAAAACTATTTGAATGACTTTTCATTTTTGTATTATATTTATGTGGCCAATGTTAAAATTCCCCAATCCTGTTCTTTAAAAAATGATGTCTGCATTAACCTCTTTATTTTCTGAAAATACAGTACTTGCATTTAATACTTTTTTTGGCTGAGAAAATAATGCTTGTGATTTGCTTCTTGAGAACATTTTAAGTTTGATCTAATCAGTTTCTGATTTATAATATCTGTCTGCTGAACAAGGTGTTTCTCTGTTTTCAGGCTCTAAGATAACGAAGACAGCAGACGGTAAGGGAAAAGATATTTCTTTCTTTTTTTTCCTTTCCAACCTAAGAAAATCAAAATTTATCATTTCTACTTTAAGGAGCAATCTAAAACAACAACAGTAGAATAAGCTGAATAGAAAGCTCTAAGTCAGAATTGCTATGAAAAGTGAAACATTTGGTGTCAATAAAGGAAAGTAAACTCTGCCAACACTACTCTGCCAGTCATGTCTCAAAGGAAGTGTAGGTTTGACAAATAAGCATTTTATGGTTTATGCACAGATTTAACATTAAACATTTGCCTTACTAGTAAATATTAATAGAAATGTGTTAGTTATGTCATTTTTAAAAGTTGTTTTTCTGCCAATTAGTTTTATAAATGTTACCACCGATGAGCTAGAGTTCTATTTCACCTTTGAATAGAGCCAGCTCTAGGAAAACATGTAGTCTGTCTTCAGTGTGTCTGCTTCATACTTTTTTGTTGTCCTGCCTAAGTAGTTTTCAGTCTCTTATTTCAGTAACCCTTGTCCTTCCCCAATCTCTATTGCCGACAATCAGAACCTTTCACAGGACCATAGAGTCCCAGAGTTAAAAATTACCTCAGGGGTCATTTAGACTGATGAGCAGGAAGCTCATCATAGCTCCTATAGCTTTCCATGAATAGCCATTAGCCTTCTTCTTGAAGGCCACCTGTAAAAGAAGATTCAGACTTCCCTATCTTCATCAGAAAGGGACCCTGGAATCCAGGGGGCACAGAAACCTGTGTAAGACACAGGATGCCCTGTTTATAGGCTCTCACTGCCTCAGAAAATTTAGTTTGGCATTTCCATGAATTCCCAATTGTAAGGATTTGTCCCCCTGCTTCTTTCTTTTAGTTCACAACTAGCTTCAATGTTTAGAAGTGTATGTTAGATATACAGAAACAACATTCATTTATTCAAAGCCATATTTTAGCCAAAAATTGAGAGGAGAGGTAGTAGCAGTGAACAAAATTCTATCAAGACAATGAATATAACCCATTGGTATTTTGTCATAAGGTAAAACATATTTCTTCAGTCACTATTAGAACATGTACAGCTTCTCTTTTCTAAGAGCTTCCAATTAGATTTAATTGATAGAAAATGCATAAATTAATGACTATTAAGAAATAGGAGATAGTTTGTCCATTATTTATTGTTAGAGGACATATTTATAAAATACTAATGCAGAAAGTAAGAGGTTTTGTTGACAAAGACAGTGGAATTGTTTGCCATTTCCTTCTCCAGCTAATTTTCCAGATGAGGGAACCAAGGCACACAGGATTAAGTGACTTGCCCAGGATCACACCACTAGTAAGTGTCTGAGTCCAGATTGGAACTCATATCCTCCTGACTCCAGGCCCAACACTCTATCCACTGCACTACTTAGCTGCCCCAGGAGGTGGATTAGTGCTCATAAAATATGTGGGATTAGTTATGGAAACTTTTTCTTGTGAACAATGGGATGTGTAGTGGAAATAGCACTGGTTCTATTCAAAAGATGTGAATTTTAATCCAGGCTCTGCTGCCTGCTCCTTATGTGATTTTTGACCAATCACCTAACCTCTCTGAGTCTCAGTCTTCATATATGTAAAATGAAGATGTTGGGTTACTTAACCTTTTCTGTTCCAGATGTGTGATCTTAAGAGTGAAATATGAAATATTTCCTAAAAATTTTCTCCACTTTCTTTTTGAAAACAGCTCCCTAATTTTACCAGAAGAAGATAATAATTCTCAGAACAGAGTCCCCTTCTATAAAAATTCATTAATGCCAAACACTGAATCAGGAATCATTGATTCTATTTTTCCATCTAAACGTCTATGAAAACTAAAATCTCTTGAAGTATGTTGACTCCTACATCTCACTAACAGCCAAGGCTGTATCACCACTTGATTTAAAAGCTTGGTTAATTTTGGTTAAAAAATTTTAGGACATATGAGTTCTTATCTATAGAATGAAGATAAGTTTCTATCTCAAATTAAATACCACCATTGTGTGTTAATAATCTGGCATTTTGTACACTTTGAAGAGACAATATTCAAAATATCTCTCAGCTTAAATATCTACAACAAAGATTACTGATGACCTAGATCAATATTTTCTCTTATTCTGTTCACCCTCCGCCCCATTCAAAGTTTATCTATCTTTTACAAATTCAATTTAATTCATCATATTTTTATTAAGTACCTATTGTAAGGCACTGTATTTATTTTTCTCTGGGTCCTTGTCTCTTTGAGGTGACAGAATTTTAAAATGGACCTATCAAAATAATCCTTCGTAATAAGTTAACATTATCTCCCCATATCAATACAGTTAAGTGCAAATGTTTCCAGAGTGACATAAATAGTCAACCAGAGAGTGGGAATTTCAGATGTTATGGCAAGCTGGCAGGATCAGACAGCTACCTTTTGCTGCTATTCTTTAAATCATGTCACTTTGCTACTTACATGACCTATGACTGGGCCCCACCTTTCATGGTAGTGCTTTTTATTTCTCATGATTTTTCTAAGAGAACAAAGCATAAATCCTGATGAACTGCTCATGAATTTTCACTCCTTGCACAACTGTTCTGTTCTCCACTAAAATGATTTTTGCTAATATTAAACAGAGAAAAAAATTAGGAATGAACTCATCTTGGTTGTGTCTTCCCTTACAAATCATAAATTACTAGGAGGAACAAACATTGTCAAAGTTAGCCTAGATGATCTCTCAGGTCCTTTCCAGTTCTAAATTTCTGTTATTCTATTACCCTATGACCCTTTCTTGGATGCTTCTCAAGTGAGAGAGAATTTCTATGAAGAAATTCTATTTTGAATGCCAAGTTCAAGTTATTCCTGAGCCTATCAGTAAAGATTTATACTTTCCAATTGAATATTTCCTTCCCATTGTTGGTGAATGATAAATTATCCAAAGTTTTTTTTTCCTAGCCATATAAATGTACTTCCTTTATCTTATATGGAAAAGTGTCCATGTGTAAATCAAATATGAGTTTAGTTGTTCAGTAAGAGCTCAGCACTTCTCCAATCCCCAAAGGTGAGTGGAAATACCACCCAAACACAGATAGGTTCCTTCCCTGCTTACAATTGGTAGAGACAATTAGGACAGGGTCAAGGCCTTTATCAAGGATGAGAAAGTGAAGGGAGAGGTAGGGGCAGTGCTAACTATAAACAAGACAGAAAAGTACAATTTGTTTATGTTATATTCCTATATTCTTATATTGCAACCCCTTTTGGACTATTCTCCTCTTAGTTCATATCAAAGTCATATCATGATAATGACTTAATTTGTTACCTGTGTCAGGGGTATCTGAATTTTCAACATGAGCATCTACTTTAATGTATAGTACATTGAATTTGTAGTCTAAATTCTGACTCTCCAGATTACTAGTTGTGAGACCTTTTGGCAATTGATTTGTCCTCTGTGAACTTCAATATGTTCACCAGTGTTGCCAAGATCCATTTTAGGAAACCTACAAAGGCAAATTTATTCTAATAATAACAATAATGATATAAGATAATAGTACTAAGATGTTTTCATTTCTAATGTGATAGATACTATTGTTGTATTGTACTGACTGCTAATTGTTAAATTTTCAGTGTGGGCCTTTAATTTTCAGAAATTGGCAAATGTTACAAACCAGAGCTTAAGGGGGAAGCTAGGTGGCACAGTGGATAAAGCACTGGCCCTGGATTCAGGAGGACCTGAGTCCAAATCTGGCTTCAGACACTTGACACTTACTAGCTTTATGACCCTAGGCAAGTCACTTAACCCTCATTGCCCTGCAAAAAACAACAACAAGCCAGAGCTTAACTTATTTTGTGATTGTCTATACTTAAGAAAGTGATTGAAAAAATGTTAATAATGCAGAAAAAAATTAAAGTGTGTCCTGTGTTGTTGAGAACTGGACAGAACAACTCTGTATATATAACCCACATAAACAAAAGCTCTTTGAAGGAGTTCCTCAATAATTTTTAAGAGTGTAAAGGGACCCTGAAACAAACAAAGCAACCAACAAAAACCTTTGAGCTAGATAATCTCAAAGGTTACTACCAGTTTTGAATGTGATAAGGCTATGAAAGGACTTCATCTCACATTAAAGCCCATCAGTGCTTCTAAGACTAGATGAAGTGAAGTCTAGATAATAAACAGTCATGTGATCTTGGGCAAATAACTTGGACCTTCTTTGCTTCAGTTTACTCATCTGAAAAAGAAAAAAAAGATTCTTAATTTCAAATCTGTAAACTTATAAAAAATTTTGATAATTGTATTTCAATATTTTGATGATTAGCTTTCAACAAGTGTATTTCATTATTTAACAAATGTTTTCAATTTATTGGTTTCCTTATACATTTTATTTTATGCATTTACAACCATTATTCTGGGGAAAAGTATCCATCTACTTTACCACAATGCTGATGGGGTCCATGACACCATGAAGGTTAAAACCCCCTGAGATAAACTCAATTTTCTCTCAGGTCCTATCCTTTCAACTTGAATATAGGTTGTTGATGAGAGATAATGAATAGGGAGAGATGTAAAAATTATGATAATGGGAAAATTATTTTGGTAAAAGGAATGTGTATATGGAGATGTCTGTGAAGGCAAAAGAAATGAAAATATAAAACTAAAAGGAAATGGCAGGGGGCCATGTGATTAACAAAGACAAAAATAAAGTATTTACTGGCTTCAGAAACTTGTTAAAGCAAATTTAAGGTCTTTCTGGGTTTATCCAGGTTGAACTGTTTGTATATAAGCTACACATTACCTATGAGACATGTTTGGCAAAAACAGAAATCTAGAGATTTGTGGAATTCCTTCCTTTCATTTATTTCTTTATTTATATTCACAATAAAAATTGACACACTATTTTTTTAGATTATATATTCTGTTTTATTCTGTGGAGAAAAGATTTAAATTGAAAATTTAAAAAAAGATTGTTCATGTGTTTAATGATAAGAGACATTATTAGATTTAGCAACCTGTTCATTCTTTATTTGGAATCAAAGAAGTATAAATATGAATATATCAATAAGATAAATATTAATTTAGTGCAAGGATTACTGGATTTGAATCATAAGTCCTAACATGAAATTCTGTTATAATTCAGGGACTTTCTCAGTTTGCTCATCTGTAAAATGGAAGAAGGAAAGGGGGAGGAGACAAATACTTATTAATCACCTCCTGTTAGGCACTATGCTAAGCACTTTAAAATACTATTTCATTTGATTCACAACAACCCTGTGAGGAAGTACTATTATTATCCTGTTTTAGAGATAGGAATACAGCAATTAAATCACTTGACCAGGGCCACATAGCTAGCAAGTATTTAGGTTACATTTGAACTCAGATCTTTCAGGCACTAGGTCTAGTGTTTTATTTACTGTGCCACCTAATCCTAGAGCTATGGTTATAATAAAATGAGATAATGTTTATTTTTTTGCAAACCATAAAGTGTTATGTAAATGCTATAATGATAATGATTATGAAGAGAAAGTAATGATGATTTCAGTAACTCTGACTCCCCATTTCTTTTTATTTAACTTGAGATAATGCCGATAGTATTGTTATAAGGAACAAATGGGGTTAAGGGATAAAACAAAAAAAAATTAACATCAAACAATATAATAGTATAAAGTTTTATAAAGTAGTATAAAATACATATATAAAGTGAATGTCACCAGTATTGTCTGTGAAGTCTCTCTTTATGGAAAAGAATCAGAAGAAAAAGCATTTATTTAATGCTCACTGTGTACAAAACACTATTCTAAGTGCTGAGTATACAAATGGAAAATTAAGAAAGTTGCTTTCCATTCTCCAGGAACTTACATTCTAATTGGGAGAGACCATGGATTACAAATTATGTTCAGACCACAGATTATGTTCTGTTCATAGCAGATGGAAAGACTGTGAAAGCATAGAAAGTAGCACAGCAGATCACAAGGCCCTGAAAATCTAGAGAAATAATGGCAAGGAAGATGGTCCCCATCAAGAGGATAGTAGAGTCAGATTATGGGATACCTCTGGCAGACTTGGGAATGAAGAAACCAACATCTAACTAACAATGAGTGTCCTGAACCAGTGGGAACTGGTCTGGAATAGTATAGGCATTTATTTGGCATAATTTACCTATACACCTCTGTTTCTGTGCATATGTTTTAAAGTTAGATTAAAATACCAATCAAAAATAAATTTTTAAAATTTAATTTTTAATTTAATTTTTTAAAAAAATAAAAATTTTAAATTAAAAAATGTTCAGCAGGTATTGTCAACAATACCTTACCATCTTTCTCCTTGCTAAACATATAAGGGTAAAATACAATTGGCAGGATCTTCTTCATTTTACTATTCAAATAAAAACCATTTGTCATGGGGGGAGTGGGGAAGAAAGATAAAGAACAAAATGCAAGAGGAGGAGAGAGTAAAAAAGGGAAAACCAATGAAAACTGTGGTCTCATTTTTTAGTAAATTTCTTTTTTGTTTTCCTTTCATGTTTCTTTCAGCAGAGCGTTCCAAGGAAAAAAGTAAGATAGCAACACCATTGCTTTTGTGCCACACTGCATTTTTATTGCTGTTGTTCTCTGCCCAAGCAAATGCTGTTGCTTTGGCTGGGCAGTTCTGTATTCCTTTCCAGAAGCTTCCAGCTTTTAAATTGTTTTAGTTGCTCATTGTGTGAATGAAATTGTCAAAGCCCTGTTTGGCTTTGTTGAATGAAAAGGTACTCTGGCTTATTAGGAGAGAGTCCCATACTAATGAGCTTCAGGGCAAAAGGTACAGGGTCTTTGGCTCAGACTCATGTAATAAAGAAATAAGACTTTCCAGATCACCTGTGATCAGGTACAGTGATCTAATGGAAATTAATTAACTAAAACATTTGTCTTGGGACTATCAACCTTTGCTCTTAACAAACTGGTTATTTCTCTGTCCTTTCAAAAAATGAAATAGGGGCAGCTGGGTGGCGCAGTGGATAGAGCACCGGCCCTGGAGTCAGGAGTACCTGAGTTCAGATCCGGCCTCAGATGCTTAACACTTACTAGCTGTGTGACCCTGGGCAAGTCATTAACCCCAATTGCCTCACTAAAAAAACAAACAAAAAAAATTTTTTTTAAATGACATAAATGTTTCCTGAAAGGTAGGTTACTTTTTCATAAATTTCATGATTACCACCTTCTATTTTACTGACACAGGTTTATTGAGAATATGTGAGGGGGGCAACTAGGTGGCGCAATGGATAAAGCACCGGCCCTGGAGTCAGGAGTACCTGAGTTCAAATCCGGCCTCAGACACTTAACACATACTATCTGTGTGACCCTGGGCAAGTCACTTAACCCCAATTGCCTCACTAAAAAAAAAAAAAAAAAGGCAGAGAATATGTGAGACACTGCCTTTTAGTGTATATTCTTAGAGTATACTCTAAGTGAATTGTAGTGGGGAGGCTTGAGCCTTGTGCAGTAAGTAGCTTTTGCCTCTGGGGGGCAGCTAGGTGGTTCAGTCGATAGAGCACTGGCCCTGGAGTCAGGAGGGCCTGAGTTCAAATCTCATCTCAGACACTTACTAGCCGTGTGACTCTGGGCAAGACATTTAACTCCAATTGCCTCCAACATCCAGGGCCATCTCCAGTCATCCAGATAGATAGATAGATAGATAGATAGATAGATAGATAGATAGATAGATAGATAGATAGATAGATAGATAGATAGATAGAGATATATCTATCTAGATATATCTATGTATATAGATATAGTTATAGATAGATAGATAGATAGATAGATAGATAGATAGATAGATAGATAGATAGATAGATAGATAGATAGATAGATATTGGCTCTGGAGGAGAGAGTAAGATTAGTGACCTTGCATAACCTCACCTAAATCCAGTTCAGTGCAAATCATGACATACCTCCAATATCATGGCCCTCTTTGAGAATGAAGGACAAACAACTGCCTGTGCCTGTATTATTGCTTGGAATTAACAATTGTAAGGAAAACCCTGTGTCATTGAAATGCATAGTCTTAAATCATTCTCTAAATGGCCAACCACTCAGTGTGCTCTTTGGTCATCTGGGTAATGTCTGAATAGTTATTTCCTCCTCAGAAGAAAGGTACTATAAATATGTAAGTTTGTTTTCTTTTTTTTAATCTTACTGTTTCATGACTGTAAATGTGCTTTTAGCAAGCTGGCTTATGTCTAGTAATGTAATTTTTCATGTCATTGCTTATTCTAAAACATATAGCTAAAAATTAAGCTCTCTCCTTTATAATTATATGTACATATATATTTCACTGAAGAACACTATTAGGTCTATTGTAGGTCTTTAGAGTGAAAATTGGTGTGAAGAGACTAATGTAATTACTCTCTGAATCAGGCAGGGGGAGCAATCTAGCTACAAAGGAGAATAGATTCATTCATCCATATACTTATGTATGGGTCTGTGCCTATGTGCAAATGACTATCCACACACTTTTACTACCATAAACTATCAACTCTGAAGGAAGAACAGTAACAACCTGGAATCTGAAAAATTGCTGTTTCCTAAAGAATCTACTGAACATCACCAGCTCTTGCTTTCTTACTGCCTGTAAAATTTATAGTTCCCTGGAAATAATACAGTGGCTCCTGCATAGTCTTTAGGGCACTCTGCATGCTTAATACATAAATGTAACTTCAAAAGCAATCATCGATCTTACAACCACATTCTTAAGAACTGAAGTTTTTGATAAAATGATGGCCTGAGAATAACAGCTATTACTCTTCAAGTTACCTTCTGTTCACCTGCTAAATCTCTTTGATTTAAAAAGGAAAATGTTTTTCTTGCCTAAGATTCCAAAGGACTCCTACAAAATACAAATTAAAAATAGCATTTTTTAGTGAACACTGGTTTTCTTGCGTTAAAACGGTTTCTTCTCTTACTGTTGTTAATAAAATAGTCAGAAAAAGACAAGATAGCAAATGCAGGCACAAGTTTACTGCATTTCATTAGGTTGGTGAACAATCCTCATTGATAGACTTCCCCTACTCAATATGTTGTTTCTTAATTCATGTTTTTGAGGAGGGCTTTGGTTTTGTTTTGTTTTGTTTTTCCTCTCTTTTCAACAATTTGGATTTGACAAACTGGAAAGAAAACGCTTTATTAAATTGAAAAGAAAAAATGAAAAGCAAATTTATTGGCATTCAAAAGGGCAATTTGATATAATGTGTCCAATAATGAACCCCACATACCATGCCAATTTTTATTGCTTTCTTTTGGAATATGCTAACAAATAGAGCCTATCTTGGTTTTGTTTTGGTTTGTTTTGCTTAGAGAATGGCTTCTTAATAGTCTTGAAATAGTTGTACTTTACTAATCTCAAAGATGGTTTGTATTGTGTTTTCTATATGTTTTAGTGCTTAATATGAAATTCTGAGGATGTGTATTGATTGGTGCTCTGTTTGAGCCTGGCAAGAATAAAATGAAAAACTTGGTTGGAGGGGTAGTGAAACAAAAGACCTAAGGTTGGGAATGCTTGCAATTCCTGTAAATTAGCTTTATAAACAGTTCCTTGCCTATGTAAAATGATAATGAATGGTAAGTAGTCGTCTTAAAATGATAGTTACTGTCAATCTGTCAATAAACATAAAATTAAAAGCTTGCTATGTGGTAAGCACAAGAAATACAAGGAAAGGCAAAAACAGCCCCTTCCCTCATTCTAAAGCATGTAAACATGGAGGTAAGCACAGAAGGAAAGCTGTGGCTGTGTAGGCAGTGGACATGAGGAGAATGGGATCCACAAAGGACTGTTATAAAAGATGGGAGAGGGGGCAGCTAGGTGGCACAGTGGATAGAGCACTGGCCCTGGATTCAGGAGAACGTGAGTTCAAGTCTGACCTCAGACACTTGACACTTACTAGCTGTGTGACCCTGGGCAAGTCACTTAACCCTCATTGCCTCACAAAAACAAAACAAAACATAAATAAATTAAATAAATTTTAAAAAATAAATGGTGGGAGAGATTTGAGTTGATTCTTGAAGGAAGCCAGAAAGCAGATATAAGGAGGGAGTGCCTTCCAGGCATGAAAGACACCCAGTGATATCACACAGTCTGGAGATGGAGTGCCTCATATGTAAGAAATAGCAAGGAGGCCAATGTTGATGGATCACAAAGTATGCAGCAGAAAGAGGACAGAAGACTAAGGTTTAAAAAGTCTGGAAATTTAGGAAGAATCCAGGTCATGAAGGCCTTTAAAAGCCAAGTTGAGTTTAATACGAAGACACTAGAGTTTGAGTAGAAAAGTCACATGGTTAGACCTGAACTTTAGGAAGACAATCTTGGCAGGTGAGTGTAGGATGGGCTAGAATGAGGACCAGAGAGACAGTGAGATCAACCAGCTGGCTACTGTTATAGTCCAGGTATGAGATGTACCAAGGTAGTAGCTGTGTAAGACGAAAGAAGGGATATATTTGAAGGATGCTGCAAAAGTAGAAACTACAAGACTTTGCAACAGATTGGATATGTGTAATTAGTGAGAGTGGGATCCAGGATAATGCCTAAATTGTGAACCTGGGTGATTGGCAGGATGGTAGTATCTTTGACATTGATATGAAAGTAAGGAGACTGGAAGATTTGGTGAAAAGATAGAGTGCGGTTTTGAACATATTTAGTGCAAGATGTCTATGAGACATCTGTTTTGAAGTCTCCAATAGGATATTGGAGATGTGAATCTGGAAGTCAAGAAAGAGGGGAGAGCTAGATAAATTGATTTAAGAATACTTTGCATACAGATAATAAATGAATCCATGTGAGCTAATGAAATCACAAAGTGAGATTGTATAGAGGAAGAACAAAAGAGGGCCAAGTTCAGATACTCAGGAATCATCCATGATTAATGGGCATGACTTAGATGAAGATCCAGTTATGGAGATCAAAAAGATAAGTCAGACAAGTAGGGAGAGAAAGCAATGTACTACTGCATTATTTTGATACTATGGAGGGATGGGTGGACTAGATTAAATGAGGTAAATTGCAAAGCACTTAACCCTGTGCCTTGCACACAGTAGACACTTAATTAATGCAATAAAAGATACATTTGAAATTATAATTTTAACAATTTGTTCAAATGTTTTAAAAATAATCAATGCTTTACCATAATTTCAGTTTATATAGTATTCCTTTTTTGAACTGATTTTAAGTTATTCAAAAGATGTCAATGTGAAAGAAGAATATGAATGTAGATGATTAATTTTATAAAACAAACAGCCAGACCAATAGTTCTTCTTTCTAAGCTCCCGCTTGAGAACTGAGAAAGGAGCACCATCTTGTTTCATATAAAAATGACAGAAGATGCTCAAAAAAGAACTACCAAAATGGATTCTATGAGGAGCCCTTGTACTGGAAAGCAAATATGAGTGATTTGTCTTTTTTACTCCCTCTGCCCTTAAGTGGTTTAAATTTGCCTCAGCAATGTATTTTCCTCAAATCAAATTGCTGAGCATGGAAAGTTACAGACTACTTTCACCTGAGGTGAGTAAGTCCAGCACAAGAGACCTTTTACTTATCTACTATCTCTAAGCAATTATTTTTTTTAAAGCAACTGCATAGTATTTTTATTTTCTCTTTCTTTTCCTTGGCCACAAAATGCATTTCAAAGGAATATGGTGGTAACAAAATTTAATTTTTCCATCCATATATTTTGTTCTAGGGGGTCATTTTTGAATAAATAATAAATATATTGTGATGTTATATTTTCTATATAAGTTAGTCTATTTTTATCGCAAAAATATAGTTTACTATTTTTTTCTATAAAAGTTTATTAATGTATCTCATTTTAAACAAGGATATATTTGATACACACATTGATTATTTAAACAAAGTTTTTTATATGATAAGCATATTCTGAGCAGGTGCTTGACAGGTTGTCTTTTTTGTAATAAGAGAATTCATGATTCTTTTCCAGTTTTTCTGATTTTTTCCTTGTTATTGTTCACTTGCTTCACTCATGTTGAACTCTTCATGGTCCCTTTTGGGATATTCATGGCAAAGATGCTAGAGTGGTTTGCCATTTCCTTCTCTGCTTCATTTTACAGATGAGAAACTGAGGCAAATAGGGCTAAGTGACTTGCCCAGAGTCACACAGCTAGTAAGTATCTGAGGCCAGATTTGAATTCAGAAAGATGAGTCTTCCACACTCCAGACCTGATACTCTATCCATGGTGACACCTAATTTCTGCACCCTAAAAACCACCAGACTATTCCATATGACTGGAAGCTGTGACATTCCATATATGCTATCTCCCCCATTGGAATATGAGAATATTCAAGACGTTCTTTCAGAGCACTGACTATCTTGCTTTTTCTATTTGAGTCATCAGTACTCAGCACAATGCCTTGCAAATAGTAAGCACTTAATAAATGTTTCATTCATTCATTCATTCTTTTCCTCCATGGGCAGATTGCATATTATCAATGGATTCTGAAATGATTCATACATCAGTAAGAAGTTTTCAACTTTCTTTAATGTTCAATTTTAGCTTTCCTGATGATCAGCATGTGCTCTTCTAACTTTCTGCTTGAAGTACATATTCATAATGTGCCACCATGAATTTTCTGAGTAGATGATGAGCAAGCCTTTGACATATTTAAAATCTTAATTCTGAACCATATTTCCCAACATATTTTTTATCATTCTCACCAGTTTCCATCCTTTGCATTATAGTTTTCAAGTATGAAGAAGGTACAAGTTGAATTATTTTGGCTTTTTTGTCAAGTTCTTAAATTTTTTGTTTCTTCATTTGAAGGCAGCATGGTATAGTGGAAAGAAGGTAGGAAGAAAGGAAAGAAGTATTTATGGCAGTATTAATGCTTTATAATTATTATCTCATTTGATCCTTACAACAAACTTAAGAGGCAAATACTATTATTATCTTTGTTTTATAGATGAGGAAAATGAAGAAGATAGGTTAAGTGATTTACTAGCAAGTGGCTGGGCCTGGATTTTGAATTCAGGTCTTCTGATTCCAGGCCCAGCAGTCTACCCACTGTGTGACCTAGCTGCTTAGTATGCTAAACTTGAAGTCACATGACCTTCCTCTCTCAGAATGCCTTCTGTTTACTCTATGGATCTTGTATCTACCTAATTGTTCACATGTAGTTTCCTCATTAGAATATAAATTCCTTAAAAGTAGAGACCATCATGTTTGCCTTTCTTTGTATACCTAGGACTTAGAAAGTACCTGTCATAAGGAAAGCACTAAAAATTCTTTTTGACTTGATTTCATAATCTGTGCTTGAATTCTGGCTCTTCTATTGACAACCTGTGAACCTGTGTGATGTTAGGAAACTCCCTTATCCTCTCTTGGTTTCAATTTACCATCTTTAAAATGACAGATTGAACTAGTGAACCTCTGAGTTCTTTTTAAATCTAGCCCTGTGACTATAGTCAACATTGGTGTAAATGCAACTATTTTCTTTATGCCATTTAAAAAATAAGCTTATTACAACTAGTTCAAGGCAAGATGATCAATTTTATTTCCATGAAAAAATGTTTCCTTTTGTCTTGAGCACACATGGAAACAAACTACTTTATTTAAATGTCTAAGATGAATCTGCGAAGTACCTTCCCACTCTGCAACAACTTCTTTATGTCTTTGTAGTGAGAATGGCAATATTGATGTGCTTCTGTTACTGCATTAGATTATTAACTTGTCATAAGAAAATCTCAAATTTTGGATACCAAGGACCCAATAAACATGTATATACAGTCTTTTTTTTTTTTTTTACACAGGGCAATGGGGGTTAAGTGACTTGCCCAGGGTCACACAGCTAGTAAGTGTCAAGTGACTGAGGCTGGATTTGAACTGAGGTACTCCTGAATCCAGGGCCTGTGCTTTATCCACTGTACCACCTAGCTGCCCCAAACTCTATGACTCTTAACAACCATTGTTGTTGCTCAGTGATCTTCCATGTCTAGCTCATTATGACCCCATAGCACACCAGGTACTTCTATTCACCACTATCTCTTAAAAGCAACCCAAATTCATGTTCATTATTTACTGACAATATCTATACATCTCATCCTCTGCCATCCCCTTTTCTTTATGTTTTCAATCTTTTCCAAAATCAGGGGTTTTTCCCCCCACCCTCCCAATGAGTCTGATCTTCTCATCACGTGGCCAAATTATTTGGCTTCACCTTCAGTGTTTAACTTTCCAGTGGATGTCTGAATTAATTTCCTTAAGTATTGACTAATTCAGTCTCCTTGATATCCAAGGAACTCTCAAAAACCTTCTCCAGTATCACACTCAACCAGCCTTTTTCTATTCCCTTACTGCCAAAAAGGACTAAGGGTAACTCTGTATTTGTCTTTGCTTCATGTATTGAAATGGACAAAGAATTTATGTCCTAATGGTCTGGCTTCTCATGGTGAGCCACTCATAGAATCTCACAATCTAGGAGCTAGATTTCTGAGTCCATCCTGTCTAACCTATAATTTTCTAGTCCAGATTTAAACTTTCCCCCACTTCCCCCCCCCCCAATAAGAGGTTGTTTAGCCCCTATCTCCCTAAATGAGTATGTACTATTTTCCAAGGTAGTTCATAAAACTTTAGCTAGCTCTAATTATTGGGAAGCATTTCCCTATATGAATGCAAAATCTGTTTTTCTTAAACTTTCTTCATTGTTCCTATTTTTGCTTTCTGGTGCTAAATAAAGCAAGTCTAAGTCTTCTTTGACATGACAGCATTTCAAATATTTGTAGACAGCTATCCAGTTCCCCTAAGTCATCTCTTCTCTGGGCTAACTCTTAAACCAGTTATCATGCTCTCCAGTCTTACTGACATCCCAGTCACATTTTAGCTAATCTAAGGCTTTCCTAAAATGTGACGCCTAGAATTTAAGACAGTATTTCAGGTTCTCTTTCAAGATATTATGTTTCTCTTGAACTCAGCCAAGGAGAGCATTGGGTCTTTTTGGTGACCGTGCCATTCTATTGACATTTTAAATTGGAATAAAAACTGTTATCCACGTATGCTTTCCTAATACAATATATTGAAGTTATAGAACTTCACATATATCACTATTATATTTCATGTTATTCAATTTGGCCATTGATTCTAGACTATTATTACACTTAAAAAAATCTAGAATTTATCAGATCCTACATTTTAGCTATTTCTTCAAGCAATATTTTTTTTTCTTCAGGGCAATGACGGTTAAGTCACTTGCCCAGGGTCACACAGCTACTAAGTGTCAAGTGTATGAGTCCAGATTTAAACTCAGGTCCTCCTGAATCCAGGGCTGGTGCTTTATCCACTGTGCTACCTAGCTGCTCCCTTCAAGCAATCTTAATACTTAGCTAAGCTAGTCCTCAGACGTCAGGTACATTGCTTCACCAGCATCATATTTGAAACCTCAGCATGTGGAGAACCTTTCACATTCTATTTTTATTCAAAGTGAAGCCTTTTATCACTACTTTTATAGTTGACAATTTCAAATTTCAAGTATTTGCAATTTAGAGAAATTGAGTAGTTTTGTTTTATGAAGAAATTTGTAGGGAATAGATGAGAAAAGCCAGAGGAAAATTATCTGCCTTGTGTGATCCAGTCTTTTCATATAATTGTTATTTGTTGTATAAATCCATTTTAAACATATGCATGTCTTTCTGTAAAAAAAAAAAGAAAGATATGTAGAATAAAATTAATTTTGGGAGAAAACCTAGCCCTGTAATCAATATAAACTTTTTTTTTCAGAACAGGAAAAGAAAGACAAACATGTGGAATCAGGTAAATATTTGAAATGTTTTAATTTCTTCATTTCAGAAGTTGTTTACTTCAATTTCTCATTAAACATGAGCTCATTATTCTTTGTTACAGCAAAATCAACAAAGAAAGAAGCTTCAGGTAAGATTCATGTTGCTATTTTCTTCCTTAGTCTTTTGATGAATATGGATCTTTTAGGAAAGAAAATAATACAAAATGCCATAGGAATCACAAATTAACATATTTTCCAAATTTCTCCTCTTGAATCAAATAAATAAGCCACAAAGGAAAAAGCCACAGGTTACTGACCTGAGCCACTATACTAAATGTGTAACCATAAAGTTATAAATTGATTTTCAGAAGCTTTGTGAAAATCTTCCTTATTACTCTATAGAAATGCTGTATTTTATGATAATCATAGTGAGGATACTTAAAGGATACAAATCTTTAACATTTTATTATTTAAAACATTAATGGCTTCAAATATTGTGAGACATTACAAAATGGGAATGTTGATAGACTGGAAGTTAGGAAAAGAGCTAGGTTTAAATCCTACCTTTGACACTTGGCAAGTCACAGCCATTTTGAGTCTTTCTTCCTCTGCAAACTGTGGATTATTATACCTGTAGTATCTACCTAGGGGTTTGAAATAAAATAATATGTTTAAAGTGCTTTAAAAATGTTAAGGTGTGACAGAATAATCAATCATGATTCCTCTGAGGACATGGGTAGTTAATGTCCCAAGAAAAATGAAGAGTATTAGGAATTACAGAGTGTACATATACAATAAATAAATTGTATAGTTATGTAATTTAAATTTTTTATTTATTTTATTTTTATGGATTTTTATATTTTGTATTTATGGAGTAAAAAAGCATTTCTATAATATAGTATAAGGAAAACAAGATTGCACATGAAACTGTAAATCTATTATGTACAACTTGTTATTCTTTTTAAAATATAAATTATCATGTACTTTTTGTATTTTTCTTCCCTTGCCACCTCTAACATTAGAGACAAATATGTATTTTCATGTAAAATCATTCTATAGATACTTCTATTCTTCAGTTCTTTGTCTGGATGCAGATATCATCTTCCTTCTTTTGTTCTTTGTAGTTAATTTGGGTATTTATAATAGTCAAAATTACTTATTTGCTCAAAGTTGTTATTAAAAAAATATCACTATAACCGTATACAACATTCTCATTATTCTGCTCATTTCACTGCTCATTATTTTGTGCAAGTCTATCCATGTTTTTTCTAAGATCATTGAGCTCATCATTTACTATAGTATAGTAGTATTATATCATGATCATGTATCACAACTTGTTCATCCAGTTGATGGGCAACCCCACAATTTCCAGTTCTTTGCCACAACAAGGAGAGCTGCTATAAGTATTGATAAATGTTTAAAGGATATGAACAGGCAGTTTTCAGATGAAGAAAATCAAAACAATTTATAGTCATATAAAATGCTCTAAAATTATTGATTAGAAAAATAGAAATTAAAACAACCCTGAGATATTTTATGCCTCTCAGATTGGCTAAAATTGTTGGAGGGGAAAGCAACAAATGTTAGAGGGGATGTGGAAAAATTGGGACACTAATTCATTGTTGATGAAATTGTGAACTGATCCAGCCATTTTGGAAAGCAATGTGAAATTATGCCCCCAAATTTATTAAATTGCCTATACCCTTTGACTCAGATCTATTTGAATTTCCAAAGGTGATTAGGGAAAAAAGAAAGACACCTATATATTCTAGTTACATAATTGCAAAAATAATGACAGAATATAGAGAGGACCTCAAAAGTCTTCATACATTTTTAAACTTTTGGGACAACCTGAATAGTACTTTATCAGTTCAGTATTTATACTACTACTTGATAGTAGTTTTAAAAGTTATTCTTTTTAAAATTGTATTAACAACCTTGTATAGTATCTCTTGGTGTAACAGCAATTATACAATTGCTTTTGTGTTTCACCCAATCCAGGCCTTCAAGTAGAAGCAACTACTTTTTGAGTATGGTTTAGGGAGGATTCTTTTGCTTCCATTTCTCCCTCCAGAGAGACAGGACTGGTGCCAGCTAAGTTTTTCAAACCCTTTCTCTCAGGAACTTTTTAACTGTACACACTAGAACCTCACCCAATTCTTTTCTCTGCTTTCTTCCTTTTCTTCATGTGCTTTGAAGAGATTAGTGCCTTTTTTGTCAGGTAGAAGAAAAGAGTCACTGATCCAAGGGGTTGTCTCCCCATGAGGCTCAGGGCCCGAAGACTACTATATGAATTTACTTGTCCTTTTGTTAAGAAGTATGTAGGAATTGTTATGGGGAGATACATTGAGTAAAACCTCTAGGTATTAAAGCTCTCTGTTATTAATATTTTTACTTTGCCCATGGGTTCTCACATTGTGTAGGTTAAGCTATAAGTACTCTACATCTAGTACTTTTTGTTGCAGGGAAGAGATATTGGAGGGTTAAAGATATTTGGAAAAAATAAATAACCTGCCATCTTTCTGATCACTTGCTGCATAGTAACAGAAAGGGTATCAACAGAACTTTGTTCTTGAAAAGCTCCTATCTTCCTTGAGTTGATGTCTTTTTTAGAGTTCTTCTCTATAGCAACCTACTTGCATTTTCTCTGAACTCTCTTAAAAACAACCTTCTTGAATCTAGAATACACATCAGTGAGGGGGTTTGGCGGATGACTGGGGTGAAGTGGCTGCAGTCTCTGCTGGAGTTGGGGCAAAGCACCCTGGTTCTGAACCAGTGGGCTGAATTGAGTGGAGAGGGCCCAGTGGGGGAGGAGCACAGGCACGCCAAGCTTCTTACCATAGAGAATCAGATTTCAATCAGATATTTGCTTCTGGGTTGAGATGAGTAGGCAAAGAAAATAGCAGACAATAGACAGCTTTGGGGGGGGGGGACAAATTAGATCAGAATACACTGTCAGAAGAAGAGAAAAACAAAGCCAAAGCTCAAACATCTAAAGCTTCCAAGAAAAATATGAATTGGTCTCAGGCCATGGAAGCATTCAAAAGGGACTTTGAAGAGAAAGTAGGAGAGATAGAAGGAAGATTTAGAGAGATGAAGGAATGAATGAAAGGGAAATGGGAGCATTGCAGCAGAGTCATGAGAAAAAAGTCAACAGCTTGAAAAGCCAAATGGAAAAGGAGATATAAAAGCTCTCTAAAGAAAATAATTGCCTAAGAATTAGGATTGAACAAATGGAAGCTAATGACTTTATGAGAAACCAAGGCACAGTAAGGCAAATCCAATTGAATATAAAAATAAAGGGCAATATGAAATATCTCCTTGGAAAAATAGCTGACTTGGAAAATAGATCCAGGAAAGATAATTTGAAAATCATTGGACTACCTGAAAACCATGAACAAAAAAAGAGCTCACACATCATCTTCCAAGAAATTATCAGGGAAAATTGCCCTGATATTCTAGAAGCAGGAGGTACAATAGATTGAAAGAATCCACTGATCACCTCCAGAAAGCGATCCCAAAAGGAAAACTTCCAAGAATATTATAGCCAAATTCCAGAGATCCCAGGTCAAGGAGAGAATATTGCAAGCAGCTAGAAAAAAGGAATTTAAATAGTGTGGAGCTACACTAAGGATAACAAAAGATCTAGCAGTATCTACATTAAAGGATCAGAAGGCATGCGATATGATATCTGGAGGGCAAAGGAACTGGGACTACAACCAAAATCACCTACCCAGCAAAACTGATTATATTCATTGGGGGGGGGGAAATGGGACTTCAATGAAAAAGAAGACTTTCAGGCATTTGTGATGAAAAGACTTGAACTGAATAGCAAATTTGACTTTCAAATACAAGACCCTAGAGAAGCATAAAAAGGGAAACAGGAAAAAGATATCATGAGGGATATTAAAAGATTAAACGGTTTACATTCCTACATGGGAAGATAATACTTCTAACTCATACGATCTTTCTCAGTATTAGGGCCACTGAAAGGAATATACTTAGAGGGCAAAGGTATGAATTGAGTATCAAGGGATGATATGTGTAAAGCATTTATTTTTTGTTTATCATTATTTTTTGTGGGGCAGGCAGGTTAAGGTGTCTTATGTCTGGCCCTGGATTTGGGCTTGGGGCCTCCTGGGTCCAGGGCTGGTGTTTTGTCCATGGTATCACCTAGCTGACCCATGATGAAATCTTCAAAATAAAACTAAGGGGTAAGGGAAATGCACTGGAAGAAATGTAAAGGGAGAGGTGGACTGGGGAAAAGTAGCTCATATAAAAGAAACAATAAAAAGCTTATGGAGTGGAGGGGAAGATGGGGAAGTAGGGGGGTGTGAATGAACTTTACTTTCATCTTAATTGGCTCAAAGAGGGAATAACATACATACTCAAGTGGGTATAGTAATATATTGTGACCTGAGGGAAAGTGGGAGGGGAAGGAGATATGGGGGGAGAGGCAAAGGAAGGGAGGGCAGATTGGGGGAGGGGGCAGTAAAAAACAAAACACTGTTGAGGATGGATAGGGTGAAGGAAGATAGAAAATAAAGTAAATATCAAAGGGAGGGAATAAGATGGAGGGAAATACAGTTAGGAATAGTAACTGTAAAAGAAATGATAAGCAGGATGATATCAGAAGGTCATATGAAAAATGCAAACCATCATCAGAGAAAGAACTGATAGTATCTGAATTCAGACTGAAGTATAATATTATTTGCTAGCTCCTCTTTCTAAAGGTATTTTATCTATTTTCTTTTACATCCTGACTAATGAGAAGATGTTTTGCATAACTATACATGTATGACTTACATTGAATTGCTGGATTTCATAGGGAGGGTTAAAGAGGGAGGGAGAAAGAAAATTTAGAACACAAAGTTTTAAAAAATCAATGTGAAGGGAAATGATGAGCAGGAGGAGTTTAGAGAAACCTGGAAGGACTTACATGAAGTGATGCTCGGTTAGAGGAGCAGAACCAGGAGAACATTGTACACAGTAACCACAACATTGTGTGATGAACAATGGTGATAGACTTGGCTCTTTTTAAAAATGCATTGGTCCAAAAAAATTTCAAAGAACTTCATGATAGAAAATTTTCTCAACATCCAGAAAAAAGAACTGTGGTTTATGAATGCAGATTAAACCATACTGTTTCTACTTTGGGGCTGTTTTTCCCTTTCTTTTGTGAGGTTTTTCCCCTGTGTTCTGATGCTTCTTTCACAATATGACTAATGCAGAAATATGTTTGATGTGATTGCACATATATAACCTATATTAAATTGCTTTCTGTCTTGGGGAGGAGGGAGGGAAGGAAGGGTGGGAGAAAAATTTGGAACCAAGACTCTTATGAAAACAAATGTTGAAAACTATCTTTATATGTTACTGGAAAATAGTAAAATACTGAACTATAAAAATAAATAAAAAAGAAAGAAAATATTATTGCAAAACCATTTTGCCTAATCTGTTCTTTTAGGAGAGAAAATAAATATACATTTGCTTCTGTTATTAGTAATGAGTCATATTCCATCAAGTCTACATGCCAATAATTAGGTGATGTTTAGCATCTTACATTGAGATCTTTATTCCACTTCATTTATTTTCCATACCTTAGTGTATATATATGTATATATATATATATATATGCATATCTGAGGCCATTTGGATAATTTCTGTTCCAAGTTATTGTTTTCAATGAATCACTGGACCCCTCCATTTTTCTTTTCCTTGTGTCATATATGTTTCTCCTGGGAATATAGTTGGGCAATTGTATGTGAACAAATTTCTCCCTCCTCTTTCTCTTTTTTCTGTTTAATATACTGTAGCTCAGATCAGCAAGCCTCCACTAAAATACACTTTCTCTTTATCTGTTCCTTATTGTATATACTATGTACCTGACCCAAAGCACATCATTTGTGTATCCAGGAAGTGAAATAGCTGGTTTGACCAACTAATTGCTTCCTAATCACTAATCACTTCACTAAAGTTGCTACCTTCCTTCAGCAGTCGTTCTTCATGTTAGTCATCCTCAGAGAAATATTTCCATCTTTCATAATTACCATTGGTTTTAGGATGTTAAAAATATGACAAAAAGAAATCATATCTTGGCCAGTTACAAAATTCAGTTTTTTTAAGAGAAGAGAAAAAGCCATATTTATAAAGAACCAATAAGTTTTGGGAGCAAAGGAATGAATATATGTCAGGATAGTCAACACATTCATTACTACTAGTCAATTAGAAATGAATGAAAACATTGTCTTGACAGATTAATTTTTGAAACATTAAATCAGCCTAAGAAAATCCTTAAAAATAATTTCCCTAAGCAGAATTTAGAGGATAAGATAATAAAAAACTGAATACTAAAACAGGATGTCTTTCAATAATCTGTTGAAGCTTTTTTATTGTCTAAGGTTTTGAATCTAGTATTTAATGATAAAGCAATCCTTAATAATAAAAAATGGAGAAAAAAACAAAATAAGATGTTGACTGATGTAAACATCATTTTTCTTCAACAGCTCTGAGTGAAAAACAAGTAAAATCAAGTATGTTGAATACAATGTTTGCATGTTTAAATTAAGGTAGACACTTTAAAGTATTTGTTTCAGCCCTTTTGCTTTAGACAAAATAAATAATAGTGTGTTAATTTATGTGAGGTGTTGAGAAAGCTTCTCTTTGCTGTTAACATTTGTTGCACTGGAATGATACTTAAAAATATTTAATCCATGTCCTCCCTGTGTGTTTATACTTTCTTAACTTTTGTCATTAGGGCTTTTTATTCGTGTATAGATTTTCGCAGAATGCCAATGTGGAAGGTGTTTTTATCCCCTTTTTGCAGTGCTATAATTTGAAGTCATCTCTTTAATGTCATGCAGCAATACCCATGGCAGAACCAAATAGTACATCCCATGTTCAAACTGCTAGGCAATGCAATGTATCCAGGACTACAGTGCTCTCTACATCCCTGAATATGGATGGCCACCTCTAACTAACGGAAGGTGGAGATATTTTACTATTATTCTTTGTAAAATTTAAATATGTCTTCAGATGAGGGAATTCTGATTGGCATCTAGGCCATTCTTTAGCCTTTGAAATGGTGGAGATTTTGGCAGTGATTCTATGTATAACTTCAAGGGAGAAATAGTTAAATTGATTTGTTGGCATTGCTAGATAAGAATCTGGTATATGCCAAGAAATGGAAATAGTTTTCCTTATTGTGGTATAAATTTGCTGTTAGGGGAAGATTGTTTCTAGCTACTCAAGCCTTTACATATTAGATTTATAGTCAAACCTGAAAAATATTCATGGCCTAAAAGGGTTTATATTTCTCTACAGGATTATAGCTGCCTAGACATCAATCATCGGTTTAATATATGTACAAATAAAACAGACAGAAACAGCTAACATTTCATGAGATGCTATATACAATATCTGGCTTTGGGGACCTGCTTATTTATTTGTTTGTTTGTATCATGGGGATATGAGAGAAATAAATTGGAAATACATCACTTAATGGCATGGTTACAGTTTACATTAATGCTTCTTTCCGAGGCTTGAGACAAACCGAAAACTTCTTGAACTATAAATGTTGAGGAACTCTTTTTTATGGTAATGATTATGTTATGGAATTTAAGATATAAAGAGATGCACAAGAGATCATGAGTAATTGTAGAGTCAGCACAAAGCTGTGGATTAAAGATAAGCTTGAAAATGATTAGCCCGTTTCCAAGAAGACTTGTAAAAAGTCAAGGATTTCCATTTTAATAAAAAGTTGAAAGACATAACCACATTCCAACTGCCAAGGAAACACACTGTGCAAGAAACACACTGTTCAAGTAATAATGAATCAAAATTATTACTTTCTTCCTTCATACCATACCTCACACAGATATATCGTTGAGACCTGAAGACAAATTGTGAGGTCAAAGCATCATCAGCAACAGCTAAAGACCTACAAAGAGGCGGTTCATGGCAAAATTCCATGGCAATTCCCAATTGACTGAAAGATTTGAACATGCCCAGATATCCTTTGCAGGATAGGAAACTGTTTTGTCACCAACTTCAAGGCATTCCTAATGATGTAGCGTTAATTCTCAAGGATGCATTTATTATTGTTGGTGCTGTTGTTTGACATTCAACATCACTACCAATAAAGAATAACAAAGTAACCATTTATCAGAGCTGCTTCAAAACTCACTTGCAATGGGTCTTGTCAGAAGCAAAGAGGAGAGTATAGCCATGCACACTTGGTAGAAAGAGATAATAGAGCCAAGCCAAGGGTACATTGGTTAGATCAAATGCTCTGACAACTATGACTCCAAAGATTCCCTCTATCTTTTCTTTGTCACTCAATCTGATTGGTTGTCCTTGAACTTGGCTTTATTTTGTACCTTCTTCACTCATAAATTTGCCCCCTAATTATTGCCAAGCAGTGTAGATGAGTACTTCCTATCTGCACTTAGGGTAGTACAAAATAATTTGAAATACTTGGTTCTTAACCCTTCTTTATATGATGCCATTTGCAACTTGGAACCTATTCTTCACACTTTCCTATTTCAGCTACCTTGTTAGCCTTGGCTTGAAGAGGATGTCATTGCCACCTAGCCTCAGGATTTATAAACTCTTAATTCCCAATCCACAGAACTATCCCTCTTTGAGGCTGGTTTTATCATCCACAGTGAAAGACACAACACCTTTCATTCAATATAAAAGTGACTAATAGTAAACCAAATAGCAAAAGGATGCCTTAAAATACTAATAGCTAGCATTTATAAAGTACTTTATAATTTGAGAACATGGTTATATGACTACTGTGTTGAAAAGTTAACCAGGCCTTGGAGCTGGTCTAGGCTGATAAGGTGCCACCTTCACCATAATTTCTCAGAACTAAGTCAATTTCAGAGTTCAAGATATCAGGTCAAGACTGGAAGATGTTAATTGGGTTCAAAAATCTGAGTAAAGGCTATAGGCTACTATACAAAATGATCCAGAGAGTGGTGTACATAATCCATAGGGCAAGATTTTAGAGTACAACATTGACAGGATAGTACAAGTAGGGAAGACTTCTCACATAAAGGCATAGGTGGAAATGTACAGTTTAAAGTGTGCTGAAGAAAATGAAATTTGGAAATGGAAGTACCATTTCTTTACTATTGGGTTAAACAACAATCTGTGTAAGCATCTGTTTTTTGCTTTACTTTTTCCTTTTTTGGGGGGAGGGCAGGGCAATGAGGGTTAAATGACTTGCCCAGGGTCATACAGCTAGTAAGTACTTTTGCTTTTTTAAGAAATATATATTTATTTTCTCACAAGAAGCAAATAATTGAGTAATATTTCCAAAAACAGTAGCTGGTGTGTTACTAATATTAGGCTGTGTTAGTGAGCTCTAGTAGCACTCTTCCTTCTAATGAGACAAAACAACAACAGCATAAAGCAAAACAAAAACAGAAACTCCCCTCACACTATTCTTGATATTCTTTGAAATTACTTATTCATAGTTTATTTTTAAACATATATGTGAGAAGAAAATAGTGAGATGGATTCTCATGTGTGGTTTTCCCCCTTCCTATCAGCATCCATTTTCAGTAACTTGAAGTCTTTGTCATCATGCACTTCCATCATGCTATTAATGAAAATCCATCAGTGAATAACCTAATATTACTTTATGACTTTGCTTTCTCCATCCCTTACTTTGCTTTCCAATGTCTAAAGTTCTGTTCTGTTCTGTTTATGCAGCTTAATCCTGATCTGCATTATAATAATATAATGTATTGATCTGGCATCACTGATACCAATTTTTCATTCCTTGAATATCTGAATTTGCAGGAACTGAACGAAGCAAAGCAGAGGTTGCTGCTGCCTCAACAAAAAAAGGTAAATGCTGTTGGAAAATAATGATGTACTTTGAAAAATGTGGCTATAACTTATCTCAGCCAAGGTTCCTAACACAATGCATTGTGTAGTGGATGCATGATAGCTCTGGCTATTGAATTTACTATTTTAGTGATTAAAGAAACAAAACTATTTTCCTAAAGATTTATAGTGTAGGTGTTTAACAAGGTTTTAATTTTTTTTTAATATTCTAATACCAAAGCTTTTGTGACTCTGGGGCCATACATTTAAAACAGTAATTAATGTTAAAGAAAGGGTGTTAAAAATTGCAAATTCATTTTTTAAAAACTTGAAGTGGTAAAATTGTATTAAGTTCAATAGCATCCTGAACAGCAGAGGCATATTTGAATTCCATATATTACCTTAGGAAGCTCTGTCTTGCACAAATGAGACTTTGATGGATGGAACTAGCACAACCAATCTTTCACTTTACTTTGGAGACAGTATCAACTCTTATAAACCTACCTAAAGAGATGCAACTGATAGGCATATTGCATACCAAACTATTTGAGATGAATTTTGGGGTGTTTCTTATGACCCACAGTACTGAGATCATAGCTTTGTAAAGAACATATAACAGAACACTATTAAAAGCATCCTTACATTGTTCATGGACTGTATTCACTATATTGTATTTAAGATCAACCATTATGAATGTCTGAAATGGATTCATTTGTTTGGGTCACAATGCATAGATTGTAGCTCTGATAGCATCTAACCCAATTTCGTTATTTTATAGATGTAGAAACAGAGGCACAATTAAGTAACTTTCCTAAGCTTACACAGAAAGCAAATGATGGGATTTGAACCCAACTCCTCTGTCTCTCTATGAAGAACATAGAACTAACTAAAGAACTTGTATTTTTGACTAAGCTGCCAAAGCTGATACATATTATACCTGTTTTGCCTTGAATTATCTATATGATCTTGTACCAATCATTTCAATTGGATGGATTTAAATTCCTTCATATATAAAGTGAGAAGATTGGATGACAGTACAGCATCAGTGAGTCACAGATGTCAGAGTTGAAAAGGACATTGGACATCATTAAATCCAATCAATATATGAACAAAAATGCCATCTACATTATCTTCAGCAAATGATTATCCAACCTTTGCTTGAGGCAATCCATTTTCACTAGTAGCTAGTTCTAAATGTTTGGAAAATTTTCCTAACATAAACCCTAAATTAATTTCTTTACAAACTCTACTTAATTCTGTTCTATTGAACCAAGATAATAATAACAATAATAGCTAACATTTACATAGTGCTTACCATATGCCAGAAATTGTGCTGGGCACTTTACAATTATCATCTCACTTGATTCACAAAAGGATGCTGATAGGTAGGTGCTATTATTATCCCCATTTTACAAATGGAAAAAATACTGAGGTAAATAGAGGTTAAGTAGCTTTCCCAGGGTACATAGCTAATAAGTGTCTGAAAATGGATTTGTCCACAAATTTGTACTCCAGGTCCAGTATGCTAATCACTGTACCATTTAGTAGCCTCTTAAAAATTGCCCCAAGAAAAACAAGAAAACCCCCTTTCAGATAAATGAATGTGGCTATGATATTTCCCCTACTGCTTGTCTTTTTCCTTTTCTGATTTTCTTTCTAGATCTAAATTTCTATTGTTTAAATTGAGAGAATATCCACATACTAGTCAATATCTTTGAATATGTGATGGATAATTATTTGTACAACAATAAGAACAATTTTTCCACAGTTTTCCTAAAGAATTGTTTATGGAGAGGGTTTTCACCACCTTGTTTCATGCCAATGAAGTTCAATCTCTTAAACAACTAAAACTATTGTTCTAGTCATCTACTAAAAGGCTATATCATACACAATTACAATATAAGAATACAAGCATATATCAGGATTCACATAACTGTGATTCATAATTACAGAGCTTTGCCAACATGTATAATTACTCAGGACACTATCAGCAGGGAATGTATAATCAATATCGCTTCAATTATTTCATGACGTGGACTACTGAATAAAACCCTGGTATCAGAACACTTACAACCTCAGTCAGTCCCAAATACATTCAGCCCCTGCTCCCACTATAAACTACTGATTTCTTTTCTTTCTTTCTTTTTTTGTGGGGCAATGAGGGTTAAGTGACTCACCCAGAGTCACAGAGCTAGTAAGTATCAAGTGTCTCAGGCTGGATTTGAACTCAGGTCCTCCTGAATCCAGGGCCAGTGCTTTATCCACTGTACCAACTAGCTGCCCCCTGATTTTTTTTTTATTAAAGACAATTATAAAATAGGACCTGATATTCCTTCCCCAAGTACTGATGCTGTATGTTTTCTAAGAATTATCACAGTTTTAAAAATTGCCACCATATTTAATCAATTGTTTAGTCAACACCTTACAATGCAGAAAATAAAGGTTTAAAATTTTTTAAAATAATTTATATCAATTTTTATATAACCTATACCAGATTGTTTGCGTGCTGGGGAGGGAGGGGAGAGAGGGGAGAGAGGGAGAAAACTTAGAAACTGGAAATCTTATAAAAACAAATGTTAAAAACTATCTCTACATGTAACTAGAAGATAATAAAATACTTTTATGATAAAGAATTTATATTAATTTTAAAAGGTTAGAATGGTGATTGGTAATATAGCCTTTGACTTTAGCTAATTTAAGAAACTTCTAGGAGAGAGATTTTCACCCACATTATAGCAACTAACAAAATGCTATTTGATTACCTTTGTCCAGATTGTCCAGTTTTATATATATATAATCCTGCTTGGCCAGGTTAACTTTGTCTTTGGGAGTTTCCTTATTCTTTTTTTTTTTTAGTCATGTACATTTTGATCATAGGTAACAAAAGCAATGCTATTTGCCAAATAGAATACCGCAGGGAAGTCTTTCTGTACTTATAATTTGATATATTTACACCCACCCTTGAGATTTCACAAGTAAATATACCCTATTTTAAAAACCAAATAGACAAACAAACAACAACAATAACAAAAAAAAAACCCTCAACAAACTACTTCTAAGCAGAGGCCATATGTAGACAAGCACAACTCAAGAGCATTTATATCTGTCCTCATGGGACAACTGGTTCCTACAAATGTCTATACCATAGCTTAAAAGATTGCTTAATGAGAAGAAGCCAATCAGGTGGACCAATTCTTCAATTCAGTATTAACAAGCTGTATGCATTCAGATAGGACTTTAATTTTACTTGACATCTTTTCAGAATTGGTTTGGTGCCATGTATGGCAGAATCCTTAAGTCTTCAGCAGTCCTTGCTCATTTATTTCTGCCTAACAGGTTTTTGTTAGTTTGTTTGTTGTTGTTGTTTTTAAGTCTACTTCAACCATTTTCAAAATTGGAAATCAAGGGAAAGCAAGCCAAACTGGATCAGGGACAGTCTAGAGCTGAGGGCCAGGTTGTCCTATGGAATCAGTAAAATGTTTTATCTTAACATAAATAGTCACAGACCCATTAATCTAGGGATGCATGGTTGCATAGGAGGTTACATAGGAAAATGATCAGGAGATTAGTCAAGGGGAGAATATAGGTAAAACATGAATACCACAGGTCAGATTTGAAGTAGTGTTCAAGATCTGGGATATTAATCCAAGAAGGGACATGTCAGATCCCTAAATTGATACATCACTACATGGGAGCACCCCAAATATTTCTTGGTTCATTATATAAATACTTAAGTGGAATGTGGAGAATACATGCTGCAGTGAGTGTAGTTCTGTTTGTACTGAAACTCTGTGTACTGACTTTGGTCAGTCAGCCACCAAGTATTTATTAAGCATTTACTACGTGCAAGGCACTATGTATTATCAGCATTGGGTATACAGAGAAAGGGGAAAACATGGTTCCTGCCTTGAAGGAGATTATATTCTAATGAAAGAGACTACGTGCTATAATTTTATATATTAGATATATATGATATAAATGGAAGGCAATCCTGAAGGACAAGCACTACCAGTGTGTTCGGAGGGAAGTGGAAGCAGGGAGGAAAAATTGACCAAGAAAGAACTCTTGCAGAAGGCAGGGTTTGAGTAGAGTTTAGAAAGAAGCCAAAGAAGTTAGTTGCATTATGAGGTTGGATGCTAGGTTGCCGAAATTTTGAAGTGAGTGAGAGGAGAGGAACTGGAAGAAGCTAGTGTAGACACTACTTTCTCAAGGAAGTTATCCAAGAAGGATAAGCGAGACACCAGCTTGTAACTAACAGGGACAGGCAGATCAAATGGGGTTCAGAATATACTCATCTTTCATAGTTTAGGTACTCAAATTGCCAAGATGACTGAGGATAGTTGTCCGCATGGAGTTATCCATTGATTTCCAGAATTTCTAAAAGTTTCTATTTTACTTTGGTAGTAAATTTTTCTTATCCTACTCCACTAATAGAAGGCATCTATTGAGGTATAAAACATGTATGCCCTATTTTCTCTTGGTACTGTTTTGTTTTACCAGATGCATCCCCACCAAACTAATAGAAATTTCTTCACAGCTTAAATGTGGGATTTAATTAGAATATATTTCCACTTGAAGCTAGTTAAGAACTGACCTGCTTCTTTGGATATACCATATGTTCCAACATAAAGAATGCAAGCTCTGGAGTCAGAGAACCTGGATTCAAGTCCTACTGGTGATGCTTGCTACCTAGGTAAACTTGGA
Source organism: Dromiciops gliroides (assembly GCF_019393635.1). Classification (NCBI taxonomy): domain Eukaryota; kingdom Metazoa; phylum Chordata; class Mammalia; order Microbiotheria; family Microbiotheriidae; genus Dromiciops; species Dromiciops gliroides. Next base: position 356,943,342 of record NC_057864.1, on the reverse strand, counting down.
CAAGTTATTTAATTTCAGTCCTTTCATTTTTTTTTTGGAGCAATAAGGGTTAAGTAACTTGCCCAGGGTCACACAGCTAGTAAGTATCAAATGTCTGAAGTCAGATTTGAACTCAGGTCCTCCTGAATCCAGGGCCAGTGCTTTATCCACTGAGCCACCTAGCTGCCCCCTTTCATTTATAAAATGAGGAATTGAGACTAGATGATCCCCCTTTAAGTCTTGACATGAAAATGATTCATAGGTTCCACAAGAGAGTACATTTGGATGGAAGTAGCCACCTATCCTACACTCATGTAATAATCCAAGTTTCATGTGTACCACTTATGCATGGCTGCTCTTTTCCTCTTAATAAACATATCTAATATGACATCAGTAACATGTAATCCCAAAATAATGAAATTAAAATACAGTTTATATGCCATTGTATCTAATAACCTATCAAATATATATTTAACCAAACTTTTCTTGTGAGAATCCTAATTAGTCTAATCAAAAGGCAAAAAACATTTAAAAAAAAGTTTAGAAAGCTGTACTGTCATCTTAAAGCAGGGTTAGCTATCCCATTATTCTTTATATGGAGATTAATTTTATACAACTACAACTTGATGGACAAATTTAACAAACTCATAAAGTTTTTTCTGCAATTAACTTTTGGGATGAAACTAAATATCTCACTCAGGTCGAGAATAAGAAGGTAAAGAAGGTAATCAATTAAACTATTAAAATGTTCTAAATACTAAAGTCAGAGGGCAAATAAAATAATACTTAAAACACATGAGCATTTCTTCCCTAATTTTTCCACTTCAGTTTGCTGGAATCAGAGGGTTTCTTTCTTTTTTTTTCTTTTCCCTTGTTCATATAAAGCAATTGCGGTTAGATACCCACTTTCTTCACCCACATGTAATCAGAGACCTGGTAATATTCCTAAGAAACTAATTTATATTTTGGCTTTCATTTCTGAATGATTACAATACTTTACCCAATTAAAATGATGGCATTCACAAAATGGCATGAGCAACCTTACTTAAAGTTTTACTAAAATCTAGTCAAATTATATTCGTATCATGCCCTACATGTACCAATCTGATAACCATGCTAGGAGGAGGAGGAGAAGGAGGGGAAGAAGAAGAGGGGGAGAAGGAAGGGAAGAAGAGGAAGTAGTAGTAGTAGGAGGAGGAGGAGTAATTAGGGATGATATTCTCAGTGAGGGCATGCTCAGTCTTTGTAACTACTATTCCCTTTGCTGGATGCTCAATATTTCTGCCTTGGTATCAATTTGCTTGCAAACAGAACTGAACAAGGTGCTCTAAATGTGCAATTAACCTTGGAAAGAGCTAGGTCATTGGCCCATGACCAACTTATCTTTTCCCTCTTATTCTTTACAGAGTGCCATATAATGTTAAACACATACTCTTGAACACACAAAGTGCCATATTGTGCCTTCTAAAGTCTCATTTTCCCTGCAACCCTCTGGGTAGACAGTAGGTAGCATGTTACTACCAAAATTTTTAGGGTCAGTATCCCTTTTGCAAAACTACAGTTGCAAGTCAATGCATGCTATTTATACATTATACTTCAAAAAATTTAGGTACATTTGAAATAAAGTGCTCATACCACTGTGTTGGGGTTCTTTAGTATATATTGCCTTTCTTTGATAATCCATGATGTGCTCCATGAATCCAGTGGCCTCAGCCTTAATCCAATGAAATAGAGTTGGAACAAAAGGAAGTGGGCTGCTTCATAGGGTAGTGAATTTCTACTCTCCTTTTTATACATTGTCTAGGCAGAGAGATGACCTCAAAAAGCTTTTTTTTAAGAAAAGGAAATGTTATTCAATACTGTACTACAAATGTTAGCCTTAGCAATAAGAAAAGAAAAATAAATTGAAGGAATTAAAATAGGCAAAGAAGAAACAAATCTAGATATGATGGTATACTTAGAGAATCCTAAAGAATCAACTAAAAAATACTTGAAACAATTAACAACTTTAGCAAAGTTGCAGGATATAAAATAAACCCACATTAATCATCAGCATTTCTATATATGACCAACAAAGTCCAGGAGCAAGAGATAGAGAAATTCCATTTTAAATAACTGTAGACAATATAAAATACTTCGGAGACTACTGCAAAGGCAAACCCGGAACTATATGAACACAATTACAAAACACTTTTCACACAAAAGAAAAAGAAAAGGAAAAATAATACAACAAAATCGATTAATCATCTTTTAAAATCTGACATGATTACTGTTCCATTTTGTGTAGATTTTTTACTTCCTAAAAAGTATATTTCAAAATGATACTGATAGGATATGATCAAATTAAATAGCACATGTAAAGTTGTTTTCAAACCTTAAAGATCTTTCATCATCATCATCAATCTCATTAACTCCCATAGGTTCAGTTATCTTCTCTATATAGATGAGTTGGGAATTAAATATGACTAGCCATAAAGGATCTATACCAAGGAAAAGTTATATTTCTAATTCTTTGTTGATTCAATGAAATCACTTATATATCCCACTGACTCCCCTTAGGATCCTCTGAAATCTTGCCCTAAACAATTTTTCCAGCCTTATCTTTAATAAATTATCTACATCTCCATGCTTTCTTCTGAATTGCCTTTGTGATTTCCCACCTTTCCCCCCACCATTCTATTTTTGTGATCTGAAATCCATTTATCCTCAACCTTTACATTTTTAAGTTCTCTATTTTACTAGACGTAGCTCTTCCTCCTTGAATTCTTACCAGATCACTCTAGTCCATATGACTTCATTTTCTTTTTAACTCAATAACAATTGATAACTATTATTTTCTGTATTTCTCGATTGGTAATTACTCATGTGACACCTTTTAAAATTCTTACTTGCTATTTAATTTTTTTGTCATTGTTTCCCTCTTATCATCCAAGGTTGCCCCTTACTCATAGTAATATTTTTTAAAATTTCATTTACAGAGCTCTTAAGCTATATCCTAGTTTACATACAATAACTTATTTGAATTTCAAAACCACTCTGTTAGGAACTAGTAGAAATATTATTTGGGTAGCTAGGTTATTCAGTGGATAAAGTGCCTGGCCTAGAGTCAGAGGAAGACTTATCTTCTTGAGTTCAAATCTGGCCTCAGATACTTACTAGCTGTGTGACTTTGATGAAGTCCCTTAACCCTGTTGTTTCTGTTTCCCTATCTGTAAAATGAACTAGAAATTGAAATGGCAAACCACTCCAATATCTTTGCCAAGAAAACCCCAAATGGTGTCATGAAGAGTTGGACGTAACCGAAAATGACTGGATAATAATTAAAAATATTATTATCCCTAACTTACAATTAAGAAAACTGAAGTTGAAAGAAATTGTGATTTGTTCCGCATTTCATGGCTATTGACCTTCAAAGCTAAGACTTCATTCTAGATATTTGACTGCTAGTCTATTGATCTTTAAACTACACACTCAATTAATAGTTGTAAAATGAATGAATGCTTTGCACACAATGAGCAGTTTCAATACTACTTTAATTCTCTTAGATTTAATCTGAGAAATTATGCTGTATGAATGTAAGATATCCAAAGGCTGTAGGCAAAAGAGAATCTAGCATACCTTTTTAAGCATGGCCAATATGTTGTTTTATTTTGTTTGCATCTACTTGTGTCATAAGAGAATGTTCTATTGGGGGTGGGAATCATAGGGAAGAGACAGTGAAGAAAAATATCAATAAAACTGGGGCAGCTAGGTGGCACAGTGGATAGAGCACCAGCCCTGGAGTCAGGAGGACCTGAGTTCAAATCCAACCTCAGACATTTGACACTTACTAGCTGTGTGACCTTGAGCAAGTCACTTAACCCCAATTGCTTCACCCCCCAAAAAAACTGTAAAAAAAATCAATAAAACTTTGAGGTAATCAGAAGCATTGGTTCCTTTTTTTGAAATCTAATTTTCTCAAATATATATATATATATATACACACACATGTATACACATATACATATATGTATATGTATATGTGTATAGATATAGATATAGATACTGATCTTTAACATGGTACCTAAAGGGCCTTGGCAATATCCAAGTGAATGGAACCTTGATCACTCTCTTCCCTTTGTATCTGTCTAGTATTAACCACATACAGATTAAAAAGAACCAAAGTTCCATCAAGAAAGTCAGGAAAACCAAATCAGGATTATAGCTCCACACAAGAGAAAGCTTAGGTTTCTAATTTTGTACAATTAGTTGAGATCATCCTAGTATGGTCCAGTAGTGAAAACAACCACCCAGGTGTGTTTTATATGTGACACAGGGTCTCAGATGCCCTTATCACGGTGTATTAGGAATACTTACTATCTTCAGATTACACCCAAATAAAGCAGAACTCCTTGACTCAGTCTTAACTGGTGCCATGAGGAAGCAATAACTAGCCTAGCAGTGTGATATTACTTAGAGCATTTGCTACAACCTTGTTATATAATTTCAGAAAAATCAGTCTTTTGCTCCAAGTATATACTCTCTGTGAAGGTTTCTATGTTTTCAAGCAAACATTTTCAGGCTCATTCATTCAACCAAAATCTATGAATTGCTTTTTCTGTTCCAGGCACTGTACTAGGGACAGGAGATAAAAGAGAGAAGGCAGACAGTCCCATTTTCAAAGATATTGCATTCTTTATCTGGGAGAGGGGACTGACCAGTTTTGTCTTTTTATCACTGGTATACTGCACACTGCCTAGCATATGATAGGCACTTAACAAAGATTATTGATTGATTGATGAATTCAAGTTAACAGAATATGTTGGGAAACACTGAGCTATGGTTATGAAAAGGACTTTATTCTTTGTGACTTGGGTACTATGTGCACTGTGCCAAATTTTACATCTATTTTTCATATTGCAGGGAATAAACAATTACTGGTTTACTTTCTAGGATGAAATTTCTTTTGATGAATAATTTCATTACCGTTTTAATGTTCAAATAGTCAAAATTCAAATAAAGGCCTCCAATTTACATTTCAACAAGCATAGTGTACTTCAGTCAGGTGAAATTCATCCTGAGTTTCTCTTTTGGTTGCTTCAGAATGACTTCATCCATCTACCATTAAAGTGGAATAAAATCATAATCTAAATCTCAAACTCAACTATGCTGTCCATGCAACTAATTAGGTTATGTCTAGATTGAATTTGAAGAACTACACACCTGACATTTTCAAGGCACCAAAGAGCTTTAGAGATAGCCTAGAATGTAAGACATTAATTGCAGTTCTGTCAAGCTGGAGGTATTTGGCTTGTTTGTAAAATAAAAAAGGAAAATACTAGAGAAGCAGACTTGAGTGAATCATCAGTCTGGGAAAGACACCAAACCCTTCTGCCCGCCCCCCATTTTCCTCTACTTTCCTAAAGAAAAAATAATTATAATATTTGTTCTATATCATAGATTGGGGACAATTTTTTGATGCCTTTAAAAATCTTAGAAGCAATTGTTTTAGAGGCTTATGTAAACACTGAATTCACTATGGACACTTTCTGCCTCCAGGGGTTTCCATTCCAACAAGAAGTCTTAGTTGAGCCTTATCTTTGTTTTGCAGCAACCACAGGAAAGAAGGAAGAAAAATCAAGCAAGGCAGCCGAGCAAGGTAAAAAAAAATGAATCACGTTGACATTATCTCCTTTAGAAAGTCAACTGCACGAGGAGGAAAATACTGGATTCAGACAGGCAGAAGACAATAACCTTTAAATTTATTGCTCCATTAGTGATTGCGTCCCTGTGCCACAGAGAATGTGAGCCTACCATCTGGGTTTGTCTGTACTCATGTAACTCAAGCTTTCACTACAAGTTGAGAACAGGCAAACTATATCTATCACTTCATTACTTCCCAAGAAAAATAAGGCTACCAAGAATGAGAGAACTATTTTAAGGGACTCACAGTCAGGTTTTTGTTCTACGTGCCAGTCCAACATCACCAATAATAAATCCATTTATCCTTCTGACTCTTTGACTGATTATATTGTGATAGCCATGTTTTTACCTGCTTTTATTAAACATGATTTGTCTATGCAACAACAACTCATACATGGGTTTAACCTCAAAGAAAGGGCAAAAGCCACAATTAAGGATAAGAAAAATGCCTTGAGTCATGTTGAGGCTTAACAGACATATCTTCCCTGTTTTCCCAGAAAGGGAATTATGATTCAAAGGTATATGCTGTTATCTCCATAAAATAAACCCACTTTGTGTTTGAGAACTAAGACACTTTTATGTAATGTTGTACCTTTTTATCAGAGTGTTATATCATCATCATCATTATCATTTCAATTATAGAAGAGTTCTTTAGAGTTCTCTGCTTTCATTCATCAAGTCGTAGAATTTTAGCATGTCAGAGTTGGATGAGATCTCAGAGGCCATTGAGTTCATTCCTTCCCAATCAGTAGTAATCTCCACTAGACCATTCAGCCTCAATGGAAGGCCGCTAGTAACAGAAAATTCAACATCTCCAAAGTTAGCCCAATTTACTTTAGGAAAGTTCTAATAATTTGGAAATTTTCCCTGACATGGAACCCAATTCTTCTTTTTTCTTCTGTAAGTTCAACCTATTGGTCCTTATTCTTCCCACTAGGGCCAAGCAGAATAAAGTATTATTATATGACTGACCTTTAAATACTTGAGTCAGGTACTATGTTCAGGGACTGTCTTTTGTTTTATCTTTCTTTTTGTTTTTATATTCTCAACACTCAGTATAGTACCTGGCACTTAGAGAGTGTATAATAAATATTTATTAACTTATTGACTTCTCCCATGGTTCTGGTGCCCAAGTGTTCTTTCCAGATTAAATACCCCCTCATACTCCATGGGTTTTAGGGCACTGGCTCATACTGAGTTCTTCCAGTATATTTCTACCTTGCCAATGTGTTTAAAATACAGGGCCTAGAACTGAATATAACACTCCAGATGTGGTCTGACCATGGAATCATGGGACTAAAATATTTCTAGTTCTGAATATTATGTGTCAATTAATGTAGCCAAGTTTTACGTTAGCTTTTTGATTGACATTTTACACTGTATCAACATATTTGAGCTTGCAAGCTCACTAAAATCTCATGAGGTTTTGAATATGAAGTGTATTATTAGGCATATCTCCTCTATCCTGAACTTATAATGCTGATTTTAAAACACACAAAGATTTGAGAGTTTGAATAAATCTCTGAAATTTTATCTTATTAGATCTGGTAAATAATAGATCTTTTATTTTTAATTATTTATATTTTTAGTTTAGACCTATGCTCAGGAAACCCTACTCATTGACATATGGTTGTAGGGATTTGCCTGGGCCACTGAAATGTTCACTGACTCACTCAGTGTCACATCTAATATTTTTCAGAGGAAGAATTTCAATTCAGATCATGACTTTGGACTCAATCTATTCACTATTACATGCTGACTCTCATGTTGCAGTTCTGTTACCCAACATGTATGTGAGAAATCACTCTATTTGTGCTGTTCATTATGGGTCAGAGCAGCTAGGTGACACCGTGGATAAAGCACTGGCCCTGGATTCAGGAGGACCCGAGTTCAAATCCAGCCTCAGACACTTGACCCTTACTAGCTGTGTGACCCTGGGCAAGTCACTTAACCCTCATTGCCCCACACACAAAAAGAAAGAAAGGAAGGAAGGAAAGGAAGGTAGGAAGGAAGGAAGGAAGGAAGAAAGAAAAACATGGGTCCTATGTCTTTATCTAGGTCTTTGATAATAGAAATAGTGAACAAAACATGGTCAAGAAAGTGGGGGACAGAATTTTGCAACACTTCCCCCCAGATTCCCCCATTTTGCAACTCCCCACATCAATCACATCTTTGGGGACAATCGTTTAATCAGTTCTATAACCACCTAACTATATTACCATTCAGTCTACTTCTCTCTGTCTTATACCCAAGTACATATAGAGTTGTTGTTGTTGTTGCTCAGGTGATTCAGTTGTATTCAAATCTTTGTGACCCCATTTGGGGTTTTCTCAGCAGAGATACTGGAATGGTTGCCATTCTCTTCTCTAGATAATTTTACAGATGCGGAACTGAGGCAAACGAGATTAAACAACTTTCCCAGGGTCACATAACTAGTAAGTGGCTGAGGCCAGACTTGAACTCAGGAAGATGAGTCTCTTTGACTTCAGGCCCAGAACTCTACCCACTGCACCACCTAGCTGCCCGAGAGACATCCTATCAAATGTCTTGTTGAAATCCAGGCAAACATTCTTGTTATTTTCCTATCTTCTATACTAGACATTGTCATAAAAAGAACATGCTGTTAATCTAGCATGTATTCTTAGATTGGTAGGATCATTGGTTCATTGATTTAGAATTTAAAAAGACTTTTGTGTCCATCTATCTATTTTAACCCTCTTGTTTTCTAAATGAAGAGACAGAGCTGGGATCTCAACCTAGAATCTCTGACTTCAGTTTTAATACCTTATTCTATTATACCTTGCTCCTAATAGCTCAGTGATCAATTAATTAATCAATCAATATACATTTATTGAGTACCTACTATGTACCAAAAAACTATGCTAGATGTTTGGTATACAAATACAAAAAATAGAGAGAAAGAAAGAAACCATTATCTGCAAGTTATTTCAAAATACTGATGTGTATGTTATTAATTGTTTATGTATGAAGATATATATATATATATATGTATACACACAAAACAATTCCTAATTTGATCTTTATAAATACCTTGTGCTATCAATGGTGTTAGTACCATCCTTATTGCAAGAATAGCAAATCTGAACCTTAGAAATATTAAAGGGCCAGACTAAGATCACACAAAAGTAAATTTTGAGATGATTCTGAAACCCAAATTCTGTTACTCCTAATCAAAATTTGGTACTATACTACACCACATTATCTTCTTGAAATTCATTCAGGCATTGTGACCTAAACTTATTGAAAGAATCTATATGTTCTCTTCCCATCTCCTTATTGACCTTGATTTTCAATTTTCTATATACCATTTTGATTCCTGTGTCTCTGTCCATGTCTATTTTTCTGTCTGTCTCTCTCCCCCTTTCCCCACACCCAAATTCTGTCAATTCTCCATCATCCATTATTATCACCCAATTCACTCCAAGTAGTAGACCAATCTATCCTCAGATCTTTCTTCTTAAGGAGGCCTTATTGTTTATTCTTAGTATTTACCACATATTTCGACTCATTTTTAATTTTAGTGCTGCTGACACTATTCTTGTATGACTGAGCCACTACATTTAGCCTCACTTACCAGAGAAAGTATTGTCACCAATTTTGTCAGGATTGAACTAAAAAATGTCTTCTTTAAATTGAATTTGTAATTAAAATATAAAGCCAAGAACTAAAAAGTAGAAAGGACTTTTACACATAAAATCTATCCGCTAAATTTCATGGAAAACAAAAGCTGAGATTCAGAGAAATTAAAGAATTTTCCTGAAGTTATATGATTTAGAGTTGTAAGGGACTTTAGAAATCTATAGTACAGTGGTCCCTGTTTAGTGGGAAACCTTTGGGCAGTAACAAAGATGGTCCAAGGGATTTGTGCTAAAAATTATTTAATACTGCTTAAATAGTAAAAAAAAAAAATGAATATTATGAGCAGTGGACGTTCAGACACATTTTGTTGTTTTTGTTATTTGGTGTTTGTTGTTGTTGTTGAAAAGTTCTCAGAACACAAAATATTGGGAACCACAGATCTTACCTAACTTTCTCACTTTACATGAGAGGAAATCAAGGTTCAGGGGAGTTAGATGATTTATCCAGGTTCACATAAGTATCCAGGACTACAGTAGGGATGCAACACCATTGCTATAATTTGAAATGCACAATTCAACAATTAAGTTGGTGGCATGCAAATATTTAGGGATAGAGTGGACAACAGAAGCTACATTCCCCTTGTCTAAGTGTGGGGATCTTTCTATCATAGCATGTAGAAAATATACATTTGTTTTTCTATCTACAATCTTAACACCCTGAAGAAAAATTTCAAAATAAGTGGAATAGTTAAAGATCCTTGGTCTCTTTGCACCATCTAGCATCTAAGAATTTGAATGGAATTTTTTTCTATTTATGTGAAAAAAAGTCTTTGACTATGTTGATAATTAAAAACAAAACATTAAAAACACATTCCTTCTTGTTAGACATGAATTCATAATAATTCTCCTTATCAAGTCTTGTCTTTGCTGAGTGACATGCTTTCTTTATTATAAAATGTAATTAATTATTTTATCAGATGACAATGGAAAAGTATTTTTGTAAACACAGTATATGGAGAGATAATTGAGCAGGTTGGAGACAGGAAGACCTGATTTCAAATTCTTCCTCAAGCATTCACTAGCTGTATTATCCTGGGCAAGTCACTTACCCTCTTTTTTGCCTCAGTTTCCTCATTATAAAAATGAGCATAAGAATAGCATCTTCTCATGGTTGTTGTGAAGATCAAAAGAGATAAGTAAAGGATTGGAGCAGAATATATTATGCTTCAGATGAAGCAATCCTTATCTCAGACAAAGCAAAAATAGATCTAATGAATAGAGATAAGGAAGGAAACCTCATCACTCTAAAAGGTACCATAGGCACTGTAATAATAACAATACTAAACATATTCACCAAGTGGTATAGCATCCAAATTCTTAGAGAAGTTAAATGAGTTACAAGAGGAAATAGTAGAATTATACTAGTTGTGGATCTTAACCTTCCCCTCTCAGAACTAGATAAATCTAACCACAAAATAAATAAGAAAGAAGTTAAAGAGGTTAATATAATTTTAGAAAAGTTAGATATGATAGACCTCTGGAGAAAACTGAATGGGGATAGAAAGGAATATACATTTTTCTCAATGGTACATGGCAATACACAAAAACTGATTATGTATTAGGACACAAAAACCTCACAATCAAATGTAGAAAGGCAGAAATAGTAAATGCATCATTTTCAGATCATGATGCAATAAAAATCGCACATAATAAAGACCCATGGAAAGATAAAATGAAAATTAGTTGGAAACTAAATAATTTCCAAAAAAGGTAAAAAACATAATATCTATAAAGCACTTTGAAAACCTTAAAGCACTACATAAATTCTAACAATTATTATTATTGTTATTATTTATAGTCATATAAAAATACAAGAGCATTTACAAGCAAGGAATATTTATAATTTTATATTCTGATAGTTTCCCTGTTGTTAATTATTCCTTATTTCCTTGATGGAGAATACTGATTCTGTTGAAAGTACAATTTGGAGTCAACAGTAAAAATAATTAATAAAAGAGGTACTCTGGAAAGATCACTGAATCTGAATGGGATTAAGGAGATCTACATTCAAATCCTACCTAGGTAATTTACTGCCTGTTTCATCTTAGGGAAAGCACTGAACCTCAGTGGGTCTCAGTTCCTCATTGCAAAATGAAGGAGGTGAGCTATATGGCTTTTAAAGTTCCTTCTATAATGAAAGGTAGTACCCTAATATCTCTAATATATAAATGTTTACATATATATTTAAATAGTATTTATGAATTATTTACATACATTATTTACTTTCAACTTCCTTTATACCATTCTGTGAGAAAAGCAGAATAATCACTACCCCATCGTGCAAATGAGGAATTAAAGTCCACTAAGGTATTACTTTGTCCAAGAACATGTGATTATTTTTTTAACAAATTTGGGTCATGAATCCAGGTACTCTCCTTCCAAATCCACTATTTCAAAAAGATTACCATCTATGCATATTCTAAACCTCATAATCCTTCCACTATATACCATATAGAGGTTTATTTTTAAAGTAATTTCATAAATCTATTTTGATGACAATTTTAATAACAATACATTTACATAGTGATTTCAGGTTGGTGGAACCCTTTCCATGCATTATGTCATTTGATCCTTGATAAATACGTTTTGTAATACCAGATGACTATATGGAATCAGAAGCCTTAAACTTTCATTAAAGTTTATGTTTGTTATATTTTCTTCATAGTAATCCATTTGAATTTTCAGGCAGGAAAAAAAAATGCCTCATATTCTATTCCTATTAAAATAAAGAGAAATTGTCAGAGAAGTAAGGAAAAAAAAACCTACATAAGAGAATGTTTTATCTTATAATGTGTGGGAAAGGCTGGTATGACATACTTTCTCCACTTGTAATGGGGGGAAGAATAAATATTGCTAATTGTCTATCATTGTAGTTCAGTCGTTTTAGTCATGTCCGACTCTTTGTGACCCAATTTGGAGTTTTCTTGGCAAAGATACTGGTGTGGTTTGTCATTTCCTTCTCCAGCTCATTTTACAAATAAGGAAATGAAGGCAAGTAGGGTTAAGTGACTTGCTCAGGATCATACAGCTAGTTAGTGTCTGAGGACAAATTTGAACTTGGGTCTTTCTGACTTCAGGCCTGCCACTTTATCTACTATACAACCTAGCTGCCCTTCTTGATCAAGAAGAGATTTAATTGAAAACACATACATGGTCATCATGAAATAATTAAATTTGTTTGCTGGGACACTATACAATGGTGTATCATGCATAGTATCATAGCAATATAATCTGTACTTTTAAGATGCTATTTTAAGACTGTTCTTTCTATAACCAGATAGAGAAATGTTGTACTGAATATTGCTAGTAACAACATATTTACTTCATGGATTTTGGACATAATTTCAGCTAGTGTAGTAAAAAGAATGATAGATTGGCGCTGGAGTACTTGGGTTTGAATTCTGACTCTACTTATTTCCTTGTGTGATCTTGCGCTAATTATTTACCCTCTCCAGGATTCAGTTTTCTCATTTTTGAAATGAGGGAGTTGGGCTACATTACTGTTAAGAGATAATTTGGGTCTGTATCATATATACATATGTGAAACAGTGTGACGACTGGAGTCAAGATGTCTTGGGTTCAAATTTTTCCTCTGGCCTTTGATTACTTTTACTAGACTCATCCAATGTGAGGCGACAAAATCAACACTCAAATTCTAGTTTTCTGATTCAAGGACTACTTCTGTTATTACACTCTTTAACATGAAATACTTTCATTTTCTCCCACTACAAATCATATTTTTTAAATTAAAAAAAAAGCACAGCATCCATTGACTTTTTTTTAGAATAAATCCATAGAGTATGCAAGCACTTAATAAGTACCTGCTGTGCACTGAGGACTGTATTAGGGGGATCCAAAACATAAAACAAAATAACCCCTGCCCTCAAAAAACTTATGTTAGCCCACTTTTACAAATAAAGAGATAAAAACATAGCAAGGTTAAATGATTTGTATAACGTCCCACAGTCAGTATGGCAAAGTGAATTTTGAAATAAGCTTTTCTGTGCTTTTTCCTACTTTTACTTTATACCACATTTAAATTAGAAATGTTCTATAATTTTCTTTCACCACCCATCAAATGTTTTTACATACTTAGGCAGAAAATGAATTAGCTTTTCTCAAATAAATAAATGTCATCTAAAGAGAATAGGTGAACAGAATGGATGCACATGGCTATTGAAATAATTATTTGTTCCCTCACATCAGAGTTTCACTAAATAATATTATATTATACATTTTTAAAAATATCATTTTTATACTGTACTGCAGAGCTAGACTATTATCCTTAAATACATCTTATTATAAATGTGTTACATTTCACAAAGCTCAATTAATCACGTAGCCTTGGATTTACCACATTTATTTATATATCTTCCCCGCTTGTACATTTCTCCCTCCCCATCTTTTGAGAAGAAACATATTTCCATGTGTAATTCTTCTTAATTTCTCCCTATCCCCTATTTTGAAATAACTATCAGCAGAGGTTTCTCTAAACGGAGTGTATTTTATCTATGCCTGGGCATACAAAACATTAATCTAAAGGTGGCAGTTTTCCTAACCAGTGACTTGGATAGATTAGGGTTCAGCAACTTATTCTTATGCTCTTGATCCACTGAACTCTCTCTTCTTTCTCCCCTAGGATATCAGCCTTTCAGGGATGTCTAACCATATGGGTAGATCCAGTGTCATTAGCAGGCATTAAGTATTATACCTCCATTTTTTCCCCTTGGAACAAACCTAAAATTGCAAAGGAATTGAATTTGCAAATTAAAACATTTTCATTCACATTAAAATAATTTTTCTTCCTTCTCTTGATATTTTTTCTCATGATCAATCATTGTCATTTTCTGCCCTCCCTCAACCAGAAATATACATGCTACTTAAAGTAATCTTTCACTCTACATAGGGATAAAGTGTTGGAGGAAGGAAGAAGCATAACAGATCTTAACTTCCCCACTTATTGCTCTGTCAAATTACATTGTAATTAAAAGGAACCACTGCCATTTAATAAACCTTTGACATTTGAATATTAATTTGTCATCAAGGATGTTGTTCTTTAGTCATTTTTAGTTGTTTCTGACTCTGTGACCCTATTTGGGGTTTTCTTGGCAACGAAAAAAAAGTGATTTGCTACTTCCTTCTCCAGGTAATTTTACAGATAAGGAAACAGAGGCAAACAGGGTTAAGATATTTGTCCAGGATCATATAGCTAGTAAGGGTCTAAAGCTGAATTTGAATTCAGGTCTTCCTGACTCCAGGCCCATATACTGCAACACCTAGCTGCCCATTTTCAAAGATAGTAAATCCAGACTCATCACATTGTCATTTCCCTAAGTCCTTAGCAAAGCAAAAATACTGAGAGGAAAGGATTATATAGTTATGATGAAATTATTTATATATGAAATTGAGATACTTGTTGTGGAAAATGATTGAGGTAATTGACAACCTTTTCGCTGCTCCCCCTCCAAATTCTCATTTTGAAAAAATACTGAAAATTAAACTGATTTAATTTGATTAATGCCACTATCTATAGACAAAGCAGACCAGGACCCCGATCTCTTCATTTGCAAACTGGACAGGAATCTAGATAACATTGAAGATTTCTCCCAATTCTAACATTCAGTGATTACTAAAAATGAATACAAAAGAAAGGGGGTAGTACCATAACTTGTGTTTTCTCTATTGATTCAGTTAATTCACCAAACACTTGTTAACACCTACTACATGTAAATTTCTAGTGAAAGACAATTAGATTTAGATTATTCAAATGACTTGAAAAGTGACAAAAGCAATAGCTACAGTGTATCTTCATCTAGCTTAACAATTAAGATTTTCTGTTAATATAGGTGCAATAGTTTAAGAAAAGTGGATTGTACTTATTGGTTTGGCTGTTTAGGGATCTGTTATGGTGAATTTATAAACACATATACATAGAACAAAAAGGAAAACTTCCAGACTAAAAGAAAAACAAAGACAAAGCTATATTATTTTGGTCAATTAGATTGTCAATAACAGATTCATCAGAAGTCTCCATAATAAAGAAAGTATTCATGTATAGGGAGATTTTTGAAACAGTAGATAAATCCTGGGGTGTTGCCTGAGCCACAAAGTGGTTGAATGACTTGCCTTTGAACACACACACATACACACACACACACACACACACACACACGCACACACACACACACACACACACACACACATACAACTAGTAATTGTTAAAGGAAGGACTTGAACTCAAACTTTTCTGAGTCTAGTCTAATACCACACATTAGAAAAAAAGAAGGGAGTCCAGATCTGTCATTTATTATACTCAGCTTAAGTTTTTCTGCCCTGAAATTATATTAATATACAAAATAGTGCTTTTTAAATTTTAAATGGACTTTAAAACTTGCTTAATATAAAGTCTCTTAGTGCCCTTTTAGTAAAATACTTAAACACAAGGTTTTCCTTTTCTCCTTATGTGATGTGGCATTGTGAGCTACGGTACTTGTATCAAGTCATCATGAACCGTTCATGAAATCCCAATGTTGTGACATGCCATGTATAGCTGTTACTTTCCTTTGACACCCTGTAACATTCTCCTGCATACACACTAGACTGGAATTCCCAATGTGTGCTGCAGTAGAATGCATTGCCCCTTTTCAAGTGGATGCTAAAATGGTTGTCAAAAATTCTTCCCTAGTAATGAATAATGAATGTTGTGTATTTGTGTATCAAAGTGAAATTTTAAAAGATTAAATGGCCAAAGTTAATGTTTGAAATAATAAAGTAAATATAAAGGTATTTAAAGGTACAAAATGTATTTAAAATTTTTGCATAATGTTATTATGTAGTAGTTTAAATAATTACCATTATTAGTCTTTCTGTAAAACATGTAAATCAAATTTCCCTCTGATATTGTAAATAACATCAATGTTGTTCCTTGTGTTGAGATGGGATATGGAATAACAGAATATGGAAAGCATGTTGTTGACCCTCAATAAATGTTAAAGGATAAAAATTATTGATTCCTTGTGGAGTCCACATTTATTTTTTGCCAATATTTCCTGACTTTGTTGATTAATATTTATTGAGCGCCCACAATATGCTAGGCGCTGGGGAAAAGGTAAATATGATGTGGCCCTTGCCCTAGAGGATAATTTTCTAAGACTAACTATGACAGATAACACATTTTTACTCTCCATATTTACATCTTTTCAAAATTGCCTTTGAAGGTGTCCCACAATGTCACTTTCCCAGACACCACTCTCATTTAAATTTCCTCTTCTTCCATTTCACATTTTTGAAAGCATTTTCTTGAGCATGATTTTACCAATTTTTTTAATCATCTCCTGAACCATAGAAAACAAAAAGGCTATTCACAAAACAACCCCATTCCCCACCCCTTTTTAAAAGAATAACAGAATCTCTAATATGCAGGGGTCAGCTGGAGAGTGCTCTAATTGTGAGCCATTGCTAAATTTATGGTGTGAACATTTATACTTCAGAAATCTGCAACTACAACAAATCATGATATTGTTTTGTTGATTATCTAGACTAAAATGTTAATAATGCGGATTAAATTTAGAAGTGTATATGTGTGTGTGTGTGCATACATCCCCCCAAATTAAAAATTTACCAGCATACTTGGCTTGAGCTCAGCAGGAAAGCCCCAGAAGCCTTGGGGAATGGCATTATCACCAGACTTGATGCCTAGTCACAGGCCTCATAATAATAATAATAATTAATTATTGATTAATATTAATGATACCTGACATTTATATAGTACTATCAACTTTATAAAATGTTTTACTTTCGTTATCTCTTTGAGCTTCACAACATTCCTGCTGATACATATCAAACACTGGATACAAAGGCAAAACACAACACTGGTCTTGCCGTCAAGGACCAAGTATTCATATACTTTCCAAAGCTTCATAAAGAAAAATTATATCAACTTCCCAGAAGCTATATTTTTCTATTTGCCTAGTATTAATAGGTCTCTGTCATGTAACATTTGGTGACCAGTTAATTATAAAGGTCAATATTTAAGCTAGACACAATTTTAGGCAATAGAGTGTTGGTGGGTTGGTTGTTTGGTTGGGATCATCATGTATGGTATTAGGAATAATATATTTCTACAGTGCCTTTAATCAGAGGGCCCAGATATCTGCTGCCATCAATCTACTTCATCTTCCCTATGAGATAATGAGATATTACCATCCTTTCTTCATATTAGAGAGAATGCAATCTTCCCAAACCATATCAAAAAAAGGATAAATTTCTAGTAAGAACTTATCATTTCCGTCTCTCCCCACCAAACCATTGTCTGCCTATGTAAAAAGAAATGAAAAAAGAAGTCCTCACAAATCTGCACTCAATTTTGCAATCCATACTACACTCTGTGTTGGTTAAATTACTGGGGGGACTAGACTAGGTTTTCTAAAATATTGCTACTTATAAAATAATGGCTATTGCACCAGTTTTGGCAGTAAGCATTTATTATGAATTTATATCACATATTAATAAAGTTTCGACCATATGTCTCCCTGACTTGCCCGCTAGTCACAGGCTTACAGGCCTCAACAATTGCATATCCAGCATGGAGAGTAAAAGAGAGTCTTGGGAAGAAGAAAGCCAAGAGACAAGAGGATGACCCTGGTGTGCCCAGGCATTTTATCCTCTTTTTGATATAGGTGGGTCACCGTTCATTGATCTAAGCTAACCAGCTCCATTGATTGACATGATTTAGGGGTGGTCTAGAGATCAAATTCCAACCATCTAGGTGTGCTTCTTCCCCTAGCCAATCAGAAGGATCAATCTGCATTCCTTTTGTTAAGCTGAAGGCTCCTCCAGGCTGGTTTCTGGTGAGGGGGAGAGAGTAGCTAACATTAACATGTCTGGGTTTCTCCTAGAAATTAATTATTAATACTTATTTTCTCTCAATGCAATTTTAGATTGTAGGCAGGTCAAATTATTTCCCAGTTTCTCCTATCAACCAATACCCTGAGTGTGACTTTCCTTTTCTCTACTTCCCCCAGTCCTAATTAGTTGGAAGTCTTTGAATTGTCTTGGAAAGAGCAATAAAGGAAGGAGAAAAAGGAAGAAATAGGGAAGATGCCTTCCCTATTATAAGAACCTGTTTGTTTCCTTAGACTCAATAGGGATATGGTCGATCCCAATCACATGGTCCTTTATTGTTGAAAAGATTAGAAGAGTATTAGTTTTAAAAAAAGATTAAAACTATAATAATCTGTCATGATTACCTCATATCCACCACCCTCAGAATTCAAACAAACAAAAAACATTTTTTTTCACCATTCCAACCTATGTTCTGTTTACCTCCATGTACCACAAACATCCATTGGGCTCCTCCATTGCATTCCCTTGCACAATTTAGATTAAAAACACAGATCATATCACACTTATGGCTAGCTGTAGTTTTACACTAATGGCAAGAAAACTTTTTAAATATTATGCAAATTGGGGCAGCTAGGTAGTGAAGTGGATAAACCACCAGCCCTAGATTCAGGAGGACCTGAATTCAAATCCAACCTCAGACACTTGACACTTACTAGCTGTGTGACCCTGGGCAGGTCACTTAAACCCTATTGCCCAGAAAAAACAAAGCAAACAAAAATAAATAATTAAATATCATGCAAATCGATGATAATCAACAATTTACTAAAAGAGGGGAAATAGTGTGAAAAATGCTGTTTTCAAGGAAGTTGAGGATAGAAGGAGCTCGCCTTCCCAGATTTTTTTGATTTGTTTTATTCCCAGTTCTCATCACTAACCTATTCAAAGCACACACACATTTACAGCACTTCATTGGCACTCATGTTTTGTCTTCATTCTGAGCATTCACTATCGCACCGTTAAATCTCATCCCCAGCCCCCTCAGCTCGGAGCCACAGTGCTCATTCTCCTAATCCCAACCCAAGCCACTAAGCAATCAAAGACATGTTCTTCTAACTCATTGAATTTCAACATCCTACATGCATTTTTCTATGTTTCAGAGGAATTCAGATTGCAGCATTAAAATAGTTCATCCTTTTAACCATATATAACTACTAATTTTCCCAATCCCTTGTTTAACTACTTTGTCCATGTTTTTTTTCCTACTTCTTACTCCTTGGACACTGCATATTTATACTCTTCAGATCCACTCAGTTACCCCTCTTCTATATGGGAAAAAGATTCCCCCACAATAGCCCTCCATTGTTGTCTAACCATCCCCCCCCCCATCCTACCACCATCATTGGTTCTACCATAAGAGCTTTGCAGCTCTAATTGATAACCAGCCAGAAGAGTGGAGAGTTAGGTATAGACTAAATTTATTCTCAAGATATTACTGGCGTCATTTGTAGTTTAGATAAACAACACATAATCTTGTTTATAACTCACTTATATTATACTTTCAGGATTACAACATGTTGGTAGACAAACATTTACTTCCCAGGAACCAGTTGGCTGTCTATTCTCATGCTCACCTACATGCAACTTCACTGGCCTTTTAGGCTCTGGAACCAAGTTTTGTTATTTAATCTATTTGGATGCTTTTCTTGGATTAAGATTTTTAAAGTCTATTTTGACTGCTTTAATTAACCCACTAGATAAAGTTAGGAAATTCCTATAAAGTTTCAGCAATTATCCTCCATCTACTTTATGGTATCAAACTTCTACATCATAAAAAGAGAAAATAATTTTAAAAGACAAATCACATCTAATTATAATTTATAAGTAATATAAGAAATTAAAAGATAATATAATCCACAGAATTTTTTCTTACTTCTTTGGGTGTGGGGGGGTTGGGCAGGGATAACTAGCCCCCCCCCCCCACACACACACACACTTTTTTTTTCCCTGACAATTTCACATACCATAGAGTAGTTCTGGCTTTGCTTTATCAGTCAAAGCTTTTATATTAAAATTCAATGTCATGCTATAAAGAACCTGTAATTAACCATTTTAGGTATTTCTCTTAATAAATATCAGCAGATCATTTCACATTATAGAACTTGGATTAGCATTCCTGGTAGCAAAAAAGAAAAAGAAAATGTAATGACAATCTCTGCACATGCTGTGCAGACATTTTCAGATGAAAGAAACACACAGCACTCTTCAGGGAGGGCAAATGAGCTCATTCTGGTTTCCTGACATTTCAGGAAAGATTATGAAATGTACTGTAGAAAATACATTCATGATTTTACAAGATGGCACAAGAATCCACCTACCCCTGAAACCTCATGGACATTGAATTGCTGAGTAGGACATCTTTCTATTTTTAGTCATTTCCACTATGGCTAATCTCCTGGAGCTACTTTGACGTTAGAGCTCTTTTTTAGTCTCCAACAGACTATGTATCGCATGTGGCAGTATTACAAAAGCTGAGCTTGGCCTGAAGCTAAGATTGTTCTCCGCTGATTTTTTTTCCCACTCCCTTCAATGGCTTTCTCATTTAGTGGACCATTTGGGACTGGAGGCAAATTTAGAAAATAAAAAGAGTGACACATTCTCACTGTGCAGAATCTACATTCCCTGGAATAGGAGAACTTAAACTCAAAATATGGTGACATCTTCTGGAACTGAGATATGGGCTTGAGTGTTGTGCTTGAAGAAATCAAATTGCAGAAACCTCCTGTGTTTGTCAGTATGTGCTGAATAAATAGGCATTATTTTTTTCTTTCACATTCCTTCATGCACTTTATGAGTAAAATTACATATTTGTTCACCAAGTGAATTTTCTGCAATGAAATAGGGAAAATTTGATTGAGTTAGGAAGAGGAGTCAATAAATAACGCAAATTTTCATTTTTATGCATGTTATTTATCTAGAATGTACACATGCCTGCATGTCCTCATTGCTCTGTTAGAATATATAGTCCTCACAATTTCTGCAATATGGCATCAGCAACATTTATGTTGATATTTCTATAAGACAGGATTTTGAAGAGATTTTGACATTTACTCTAGTTATAACTTCCCTCAAGTACACAAGACCACTTGTCATAAAGTGACTATAAGTAGACCAGATTTTCTTATATTGAATGAGTTCTGTAAGTCAATAGAAAAGAAAAAAAATGAAAAGAAGTTTGAGGCTCAATCTGTATCGTTCTTCAGGGGTTTAGAATAGTAACATGTAGGTGGTAGAAAAAGGTTTTTTCCAGCAGTAGAAAAAACTATTTTCAGATTGGTCTTCCTGGGCAGGTTTCACTTTTATTTGAATATTAGTACCAGTAAGACAAAAGTGCTTACCCCAGATAACCCTTATAGAACATATGTTCTCTAGCTAAATCATCTGCTACCATACATCCTAGTTAACTGTGGTTATTCCTATAGATTTGTCTCTTAGAATACTACTTGTTAAAGAGAATTAACTAATTGATGATATCCAGTGCAGCTTTGTGATTATTAAAGCCTATTATCTACAAAGATTAATGGGATTTGTAGAAAATCAGCTGTGTGGTACAATGGGAAGTGTTTGAAGTCAGAGGACCTAGATTCAACAATAACTACCTCTGCCACTATCTATATGGCCTTAGGCAATCCATCAGCGAGTATTTATTATGCACCTGTTATATTCCATACAGTTTTCTAGGCTCTGGCAATTTGAAAAGTAAATGAAAAAGTGAGATAGTTCCTGCTGTAGTATTTTTAAAAGTTTGAGAGACAAAATTTCTGTGTAATTTAATCATTTTATTAAAAATGCCAGCATTTTAATCAACAGATGGTCATTTGGCCATCTCTCTCTGAAACCAAAGACAATCAAGGAAGTGTGCTCATATACACTGTTGGAAGAGGGGTGTTTCTGAGGGTGGTAATCAACTGTGATTGGTTAACAATTAATGAGAGAATGAATATTACAAGAAGATGCTGGACCTTAACTTTGATTATGTCATTTTCTTCTAAATTACCCCCAGCTTTGTACAATCTACTCAAAGATTTTATCCCCACCCAAACCTGAGCAGAGCACAATGGCATCCCCACCTGCACCTGTGTGGACTTTGGATGGAGGAGAAGATTAGTTCAACCTTCAGAGACTGAGTTATTGAAATGAGGATAAAAGAAAAAGGGGAAAATCTGAGTCTCCCCAAAGAAGTAGTAATTAATAATCATTTCTCTCATTGCCTCCAAGGGTCTCATATTCTTATAGGGGAATTTAACACATATATGGCAATGGTAACAATGGTAGGGAATTTTTAATCTGAGCAATCACAGTAACAACTCTCACTGAAATTGTGATTTATGATTTACTAAATTATTTTCTTTACAATAGCCCAATAAGGAATCTGTTATTGTTATTTTTCAACCTTTCAGTCATGGTCAACTCTTTGTGAGTCCATTTGGGGTTTTCTTGGCAAAAATGCTGGAGTGGTTTGCCATTTCCTTCTGTAGCTCATTTGACAGATAAGAAAACAGAGGCAAATAAGGCTAAATGACTTGTCCCAGGCCACATAGCTAGTAAGTGTCTAACGCCAGTTTTGAACTCAGGTCTTCCTGACTCCAGGCTCAGCATTCTATCTACTTCACCTCTTAACTAAGGAACCCAGCCAATATCTACCTTTCAGTCTATCAGATATCCCATCCTAGAAATCACAGTCCAGTAAAACTGAACAACTTGTTATCTTTTGTATACTATATTCTGTCTTCTCTTTGCCTTTGTAGAGATTGTTCTCATGCCTAGAATGTTCTCTCCTCTCCTCTGACTCTTGGAATCCCTAGCTTCCTTCAAAATTTAGCTCAGATCCCACCCTTACAAGGGCCTTTCTTGAACCACCAATCATCAGCACCTTCTCTCTAAAATATATTTACTTTTTATGTATTTTCTTTTTACTTATCTGTGTATGCATTTTCCTGTACAAGCTTCTTGAATACAGAGGCCATTTTCATTTTTGGCTTTGTATTCATAAGAGCTAGCTCAGTTCTTAGTATATAGTAGGCTCTTGCTAAATGTTTATTAAATTTAATTGAATTGAGGTTTATGGTGTGGTCAATATCATCCCCATTGAAAGGTGAGGGAATGAGTCTTAAGAAAATTTATGTAACTTGTTCACAGTCACACAGTAAGTAAGAGAGGTAAGAATTGAACCAGATCTTCTGGCTACATGGACTTCCACTGCAACATTTTTGTACTGCACTACACTAAAACAGTTTTCTAAACCACTCATTTTTTGAAACTGGAGATTATTCATATCCTTAAAATAATTTTCCATGGCCACCTCTAAAACAAAGCATGCTCTTGAGCTCCTCACCTTCAATGATACAGAGTGCCTAAATATAAATGTTATATTAGAAGTAAATAGAATCAGACATACAAATTAGTATCATGACATCTCACAACTTGAAAAAACATTTCACTGACATAGCAATTGAAAAGATAGGGTATCATGAGATAGCCAAGTGTCAATCTGAAATCTTTGAGCTTCTGGGTAGATTCTGGATAGGATTGTTGCCATATAAAAAGAACCATACTCAGAGTCCATAATGGATTATTATAGTTCATTAATTGATTTCTTTGCCCATAATCTTTTCTTTATTAACAGACCATTCCAATATACTGACTAACAAAACTAAGGAAAGAAAAATTGGGGGGATAAAGATTCATTTTACAAAGACCTTCAGCATAGTGCAAATGGATCTGTCAGGAGTCAAAGGCCTATACAACTGAATGGCCAGGTTTTCTGCTACTATATCTCTGTATTGTTAAGCACTGATGAAATTCAAAATGGTCTGATTCTTTGCACAGACTCATTAATACATTAAAACTCAAACTGACCTTCGCTGTTTCACTACTGCCCTTTGCATGTGTAGCTACATTACAGTCTTCAAAGAACCACTACCCAGGGGATAAACAGGGGTTCAGAAAACGGAAACAATTAGACTAAGTGATTTTCAAAGACCTGAGATTATCTGAGGTTACATACTATGTACAGCACAGGGATATATCAAAAATACCAAGCCTCCAGTGTTTAGTTCCTAATTGTTCTTCCCATTAACACTTGTTCTTCTGTATGATTAGAGCTTCTCAAATTTCCTAGGTGCATCATTATCTCATAAGGCACAGTCAGGGTCTTTAAGTAATTAGACTTCAGCATGCAAACCTCCCCCAGATCTCTGCTAAACATATCTTTGCAGAACCTTGCAATCCTGAAGAAGCCTATACTTGCCAGTTAGGGAAACAGAGGACAAAACAAGATTGTTATGAAAATAAAAAATTATATTAAGGCTAAACATTATAGGAATAATTGATTGTCAGGCAGATAATTATTTGGAATAAATAAAGGAATTAGGATTTCTATCTGAGCAGATATTCAGTATTAGAACTGTCATGCCCTGAGGGGTAAGGTTGGCATTGAAGAAGGGACATCGATGAGTATAATTATAAGTGCTATAATTTTTTTTCTGAGATAGTATAATATAGCAGAGATACCAATAGACAGGGACCAGAAACTCAAGTTTGAGTTCTTGTTCCAACACTTAATCCTAGATTAATAAAGTACTTTTTCTGAACCCTAATTTTGTCATCTGTAAAATGAAGATAAAAATAATCACCACTTAACTCCTGGGATGGCTAGTTGGAAAGATCTTTGTAAAACTGAAAATCCTAAAATAAACATTAGTGACTGTTATAACATCAGTGATTTTGTGTACCAATTATTGATTTCATTTAACATATGGGATTACCAATAGTTTGTGCTTGGGAAGGAGTATCATTTCCTCATTGGCTTCTTACATAAGTACTGAAATATCTTTAGAAAATCAGAAACATAAAAACTTCATTAAAAGGAGGTGGCTACGTGGCACAGTGGATAAAGCACTGGCCCTGGATTCAGGAGTTCCTGAGTTCAAATCCGGCCTCAGACACTTGACACTTACTGACTGTGTGACCCTGGGCAAGTCACTTAACCCCCATTCCCCCCCCCCCACACACACACACACAAAACATTAAAAAATACAATGGGGGACAGCTAGGTGGCACAGTGGATAGAGCACCAGCCCTGGAGTCAGGAGTACCTGAGTTCAAATCCAGCCTCAGACACTTAACACTTACTAGCTGTGTGACCCTGGGCAAGTCACTTAACCCCAATTGCCTCACTAAAAAAATAATAATAATAATAATAATAAAATACAATGGATTTTCTGCCACAGTTGTTAGAGCACCTTCCAAAGGTGCCTTACTTAATAGTTGGGGTATTAAAAGAAACTTACTTATCTTTCTGTTCCTACAAAATAAAAAGGACCAAAAATTTTCAGTGGTATTTTAATGGTACATGAATGGACCAGAGATAGAGATGAAATTTAGAACTAAAACAATGCATTTGTTTATTTCTCTATATGCAAAGTGTGCTCTTTTCTTAATTTATGTTCCCAAAAGTATTCCTATATGAATCGAACACTTTCTACTGCCCCACATTGCCTTCTAAAGGGGCTTGCTAAATCAAGGGTCAGTGACCTCCTCAGCCTTGATTTCAACCAATAAAACCAAATAATACATCTGGGTATCACTGGCAAGTTTAAATTATAGGCAGGCAAGAAAGAAAATAGAATGATGGGAGAAACAAAATAAGTGGAGGTATATAAGAATATTTTTTAAGCAAAGCAAATAGTGTTAATGGAATTAGTAGGCTGAATTAAATGCATACATTACAATTCCATATGAAGCTCTATCAAAATTAGGGTATGGGGGGATAAAGCCTAGTTTGCCATCCTGAAGAAAGCCTATATTTGCTTGGGATGGTTGATAGCAGAGTTTATAGATCATGGGAAATGTCTCACTTTTTCCCTTCTTTCCTTCTGTTTCTGGGAAAAGAGTTACTATAAAGATGTTCTATCAATATGCCAAAAATGTTTTTATAACCACCTATTCTCAAATTATTGAAAGAAGGAAATTAGGGCTAAATTTCCATAAAATCATATAATTTCTGAGTTGGAAATAATTTCTGAGATAATCTAATCCAACATGAATCTGAACAAGAATATCCTCTATGATAACTTTTGAAAAGTGATTGTCCAACCTTTACTTGAAGACATCCAGAGAAGGGACCTATTAATTCCCAAGGCAGCCCAGACCACTTTTGAACTCTTCTGATTGTCAAGGTTTTTCCTTACATCAAATCAACATCTAGCTCTGCAACTTCTACTCATTCCTCCTGGTTTTCCCATTTTCTGCCAAAAAGAACAAGTCTGTTTTACATGAAGGTCTTCTTAATGACTGAAGATGATTAACACTACTGACCCCTTACCTCCCCACTGTCAAGCCCTCTCTCTTTCTAGGCAAAATACCCATATTTCCTTTAGCCGATTGTCATGTGACATGGTCTCCTGTCCTTTCATCATCCTTGTGGCCTTCTTGACACTATGTAGATTGAAAACCTCTATCCTAAAATGTGTCCTCTTAAATGAACACAGTGGTCCAGATGACTAAGGCAGAATATAGGGAAACTATCAATTGCCTCAGTAATGGTAAAGAGGTTTGTTTCAAAGAAAATTGAGCTTGGAACCAGGTTGACTCAGTTTTAATCACAGATCTATTACTAGCTAAATAGCCTTAGGGAAATCACTTCATTTCTTTGGGTAAAATGATATTCGTCAATTGAAAAAAGCTATTTTCCTGAGTGAAATCTAAAGTTCCTTAAATGAAAATTTAATGAAAACTCCTGGATTCCTTAAAGATTCAGTTGAAGTCCCACTTTCTGCAAAAAGTCTTTCACAGTCCTCCTTAATCTTAGTGCCATCCCTCTGAGATTATCCTAAATTAATTTTGTATTTATCTTGTTTGTACATATTTTTCTTCCCTGTTAGACAGTAAGCTTCTTGAGAACAAGAACTATTTTCCCCCTTATATACTCACCATTTAGCACAGTGCCTGGCATGAAGTCAGTGAGATTTATCTCTATCTCCATCTCTTTCACTATCTCTCTCTAATTTATCTCTATCTCTTTCTCTCTAATAAATATCAATATCAAAATAGTATAGCTATAGTATATATGTATATATCACTGACTTTGTGCCATATATATGTGTGTATACATGCACATGTGTATGTACACATGTATACATACACAAGCATGCATGCAAGTATAAATATACATACATATATGTGTATATGTTGACTTCATTGATTTTCCAACTGCTTCAACAGAGGGAGATGGTCGCTGAAACATGGTTCTTTGTAGAAGCAGTAGAATGGTCATAATTGCCACAAACAAATCCTGAGGAGCCATTTGATCTATATCTTAATTTGTTTTTGATAGAGGAGAGACACAGGCAAATAATCCCAGTCAGGTGAGACCATTAAAAAAATGTATACTATGTAGAATGATATTTCCCACCTACCTTTCCTCAGTTCTAGTGTTAAGCATCCTTAACTTTTACTTGATTTTCTAAGAGATCAAGGGCAACTTTTAAAATAACCTTTATTCATTCATTTAAAAAAGAAATCTTTCCCTTCCCAGGTTATGCTCAACATCATATGACCCTATGAAAGCTGTTATTATATCTCTGAGTTCTTGTCTTCACTATCTCTATCCTTCAGTGGCCCAGAAGAGATCAATAAGATGGAGGTGTATTGAATGAGAAGAGTGGGGAGGAGAAGGGGGTGGAGAGGAAGAAAACAGGATTGTTGGTGGAAACTAGTTAATGTAAAGCAATTCATATTTTTATAATCATAAAGTATTATATGAATGCATACAGATACACATGTGTATATACATATATGTATATTATTGTTATCATTGTTATTATTGTATTATTCTTTTTTTTGATGAGGTTCAGATAGAAATGGTCCTGGGACAAGTAACTATTCTTTTATATTTAACATCCTATTCATTGCACAAGTTAATAAATTAGGCAGCTAGGTGGTTCTGTGGATAGAATATTAGACTTGGAAACAGGAAGACCTATGTTCAAATTTTGCCTGAGATACTTATCAGCTATGTGACTTTGGGCAAGTCACTTAACCCCTTAGCCTCAGATAGTTGGGAAAGCAGACAGCAAAAACTTATATAGCACTTACTATGTGCCAGGCACTGGGCAAAGTTCTGGGATACAAATGTAATTTTAAAAAGACAGTCTTGCTCTCATAGGACTCCCATCCTAATAGGGACCTTGATTTATTCATCTGTGACATAAGGGTAATAATACCAGCTACCTCTCAGAATTTTTCTGAGGGTCAAATGAACTAAGAAACATAAAGTACTTTGCAAAAATTGAAACACTATATAAATGTTAGTTATTATTTTTGTTTAATTAACAATAATAATGATTATTATATAGTTAACAAGATTATAATTATAATATTAAAGCTTTAGCTTATTCCAGGAGATGGGATTATCAGAGCATCATTTTCTATTTATGGTTCATAAATGCTAGTTTTGCTTCTATCATTAGTCATCTTGATTTTCTCATAATGCCAGCTATACAGTCATATGAACAATGGCTATGTCTGTTCATGGCCAAAACATCTATCAATCCCATTTACTTAGTCAAAATTCATCACAATCCCTGACCAAGTGGACTGAATCACAAAAGAGCAGGCATGGCCCTCAGCTCATTTTGAAGCTTAGAGAAGGATGCCAAATTTGGAAATGATCAGTGATATAATTGGGCAAGGTCAATGTGTTCTTTCCATACTTCTGGGGATTATTGTGAAGATCATACCTAATCCAGGCAGAACCAAGATGGCAGAGGAAAGGCAGTAATCTCTCAAACTCATGACACAATCGCTCCAAAAACATCAAAATAATGCCATAGGACAATGCCTAGAGCAGCAAAACCCACAGAAGAATGAGCTGAAATAATCTTCTAACCAAGAACGGCTCACAGTCTGGTGAGAGGGCTGATCCCTTCGCAGGGAGGAGACTACAGGGGTCTATGCTGGTGCTGAGGCAGAACTTGGGTTTTTCACCCCTGCTGAGAACCAGGAGGTAGGCTTAAGTATCAGTGGCCCAGGTTGGGGAGGGGCACAGGCTCATCAGAGCTGACAATCACAACACACAAAGCTGGTTGATTAGCAAGTTGGTCTGGGGTCAACTGTGGACCAGGGAACAGGCCAGGTGAGGGAAGAAACTGTTCCTCCTTAAATCATACCACCTGGGACTTCTTAAGTTTGGGATACTGCAGCCTGGAAACAGTGCCCCACTTTAAGGAGCTAAAAGTCAAGTAAAAGAAAGGCAAGATGAGCAGACAGAAAAATGTGAGGACCATAGAAAGTTTCTTCAGTGACAAGGAAGATTGAAGTGCAACCTCAGAGGAAGATGTCAATGTCAGGCCCCCTATATCTAAAGCTTCCAAGAAAAATATTAATTGGTCTCAGGCCATAGAGGCACTCAAAAAGGACTTTGAAGATAAAGTTAGAGAGGTAGAGGAAAAAATGGAAAGAGAAATGAGAGTGATGCAGGAAAGACATGAGAAAAAAGTCAACAGCTTGAAAACAGAAAAGCTCTCTCATGAAAATAATTGCCTAAGAATTAGGATTGAACAAATGAAAGCCAGTGACTTTATGAGAAACCAAGAAAAAATAAAGCAAATCCAAATGAATAAAAAAAAAATAGATGGCAATGTGAAATGTCTTTCCTGGAGGGAACTGCTGATCTGAAAAATAAGTCCAGGAGAGATAATTTGAAAATTATTGGTCTACCTGAAAATCATGATCAAGGAAAGAGCTTAGACATCATCTTCCAAGATATTCTCAGGGAAAATTGCCCTGAAATTCTAGAAGCAGAAGGTAAAATAGAAATTTAAAGAATCTACCAATAACCTCCAGAAAGAGATCCCAAAAGGAAAACTCCTAGGAATATTATAGCCAAATCGCAGAGCTCTCAGGTCAAGGAGAAAATATTGCAAGCTGCCAAAAAGAAAGAATTCAGGTACTGTGGAACCCCAGTCATGATAGCATATGATCTAGCAACTTCTATGTTAAAGAACCAGAGGGCATGGAATATAATATTCCAGAGGCCAAAGGAATTGGGATTACAACCAAGAATCACCTACCCAGCAAAACTGATTATAATGTTTCAGAGGAAAAAATGGGACTTTAATGGAAAAGATGACTTTGAGGTATTGGTGATGAAAAGACATGAACTGAATGGCCAATTTGACTTTCAAATGCAAGGCCCAAGAGCACCATAAAAAATTGGAGCTGGGGGACATACCTGGGGTCGTGCAGTGGGTAACTGTCTTGTGTCTGAGACCGGGTTTAGGCTGGGATCCTCCTGGGTCCAGGGTGGATACTTTGTTCACTGTATCACCTAGCTGCCCCATGATGACATCTTTAGGGTTAAATTGAGGGGTGAGAGAATGTACTGGGGGAGGAGGAAGGGCAGAGGTGAAATCCTACGTGAAAAAAAAACAGGAAAAGGCTTATGGAATGGGGGAAGAGATGGGGGAGGGTCAAAGGGGATGGACAGCTTTATCGCCCCTTTGGGCATAATTCCAAACTGCTCTCCAGAATGGTTGGATCAGTTCACAGCTCCACCAACAATGCATTAGTGTTCCAATTTTTCCACAGCGTCTCCAATATTTATTATTTTCCTTTTTTGTCATTTTAGCCAATCTGATAGGTGTCAGGTGGTACCTCAGAATTGTTTTAATTTGCATCTCCCTAATCATTAGCGATTTCTGAGCATTTTTTCATATGGAAATAGATAGCTTTGGTTTCTTCATCAGAAAACTGCCTGTTCATATCCTTTGACCATTTCTCAATTGGGGAACGACTTGGATTCTTATAAATTTGATTTAGTTCCCTATATATTTTAGAAATGAGGCCTTTATCAGAAGTACTGGCCATAAAAATTGTTTCGCAGCTTTCTGCCTCCCTTCTAATTTTGGATGCATTGCTTCTGTTTGTACAAATTTTTTAAATTTAATGTAATCAAAATCATCCATTTTGCATTTTATAATATACTCTATCTCTTGTTTGGTCATAAACTGTTTTCCTTTCCAAAGATCTGATGGGTATACTATTCCTTTCTCTCCTAATTTACCTATGGTATCACCTCTTATGTCTAAATCATGTATCCATTTTGACCTTATTTTAGTATAAGGTGTAAGATGTTGGTCTATACCTAATTTCTACTATATTATCTTCCAGTTTTCGTCAGATACTGAGTTCCTATCCCAGAAGCTGGAGTCTTTGGGTTTATCAAACACTATATTACTAGTGTCATTTACTACTGCATTTCCTATGCCTAGCCTATTCCATTGATCCTCCACTCTATTTCTTAGCCAGTACCAGATAGTTTTGATGACTGCCACTTTATAGTAAAGCTCCAGGTTTGGTACCGCTAACCCACCTTCCTGTGAATTTTTTTTTTCATTATTTCCCTGGATATTCTTGATTTTTTGTTTTTCCAGATGAATTTTGTTGTTATTTTTTCTAGCTCCATAAAATAATTTTTAGGTAGTCTGATTGGTATGGCACTGAATAAGTAAATTAATTTAGGTAGTATTGTCATTTTTACTATATTAGCTCTGCCTATCCATGAGCAATTGATAACTTTCTAATTATTTAGATCTGATTTGATTTGTGTGAAGAGTGTTGGGTAGTTGTGTTCATAGAGTTCCTGGGTTTGTCTTGGCAAGTAGAGTCCCAAGTACTTTATATTATCTACCATTACTTTAAATGGAATTTCTCTTTCTATCTCTTGCTGCTGGACTTTGTTGGTCATGTATAGAAATGCTGATGATTTATATAGATTTATTTTATATCCTGCTTCTTTGCTAAAGTTGTTAATTGTTTCAAGTAATTTTTGAGTTGATTCTCTAGGATTCTTTAAGTATACCATCATATCATCTGCAAAGAGTGATAGTTTTGTTTCCTCCTTGCCTATTCTAATTCCTTTGATTCCTTTTACTTCTCTGCTTGCCAAAGCTAACATTTCTAGTACAATATTAAATAATAGGGGGGATAATGGACATCCCTGTTTCACCCCTGATCTTATTGGGATGGCCTCTAATTTATCTCCATTGCATATAATACTTGCTGATGGTTTTAGGTAGATATTGTTTATTATTTTAAGGAAAGCTCTACCTATTCCTAAACCCTCTAGTGTTTTATTAGGAATGGGTGCTGTATTTGGTCAAAAGCTTTCTCTGCATCTATTGAGATAATCATATGATTTTGGTTGGTTTTCTTATTGATGTGCTTGATTATGTTAATAATTTTCCTAATGTTGAACCAGCCCAGAATTCCTGGTATAAATCCCACCTGGTCATAGTGTATTATCCTGGTGAACACTTGCTGTAATCTCCTTGCTGATATCTTATTTAAGATTTTAGCATCAATATTCATTAGCGAAACTGGTCTATAATTTTCTTTCTCTGTTTTTGCTTTGCCTGGTTTTGGTATCACCACCATATTTGTATCATAAAACGAATTTGGTAGAACTCATTCTTCACCTATTTTTCCAAATAATTTGTATAATATTGGAATTAATTGTTCTTTAAATGTTTGGTAAAATTCACCCGTAAACCCATCTGGCCCTGGGAATTTTTTCTTAGGAGTTAATTAATGGCTTGTTCAATTTCTTTTTCGAATATGGGTTTATTTAAAGATTTTATTTCCTCTTCAGTTAACCTGGGCAGTTTGTATTTTTGTAAATATTCATCCATTTCATTTAGATTGTCAAATTTATTGGCATACAGTTGGGCAAAATAATTCCTAATTATTGCTTTAATTTCCACTTCATTGGTGGTAACATCACCCTTTTCATTTTTGATACTGGTAATTTGGTTTTCTTCTTTCTTTTTTTAAATCAAATTAACCAATATTTTTTCTATTTTATTGGTTTTTTCATAAAACCACCTCTTAGTTTATTGATTAATTCTATAGTTTTTTTTTTCTTTCAGTCTTATTAATTTCTCCTTTAATTTTCAGGATCTCTAGTTTAGTATCTAATTGGGGATTTCTAATTTGTTCTTTTTCTAGCTTTTTAAGTTGCATGCCCAATTCATTAATCTCCTCTTTCTCTTTTTTATTCATGTAAGCATTTAGAGCTATAAATTTTCCCCTAAGCACTGCTTTGGCTGCATCCCATATATTTTGGTATGTTGTCTCATTATTGTCATTCTCTTGGATATAGTTATTGATTGTTTCTATGATTTGTTGTTTGGCCCATTCATTCTTTTTTTTTTTTTCTGGTGAGGCAATTGGGGTTAAGTGACTTGCCCAGGGTCACACAGCTAGTAAGTGTCAAGTGTCTGAGGTCAGATTTGAGCTCAGGTCCTCCTGAATCCAGGACTGGTGCTCTATCTACTGTGCCACCTAGCTGCCCCCCATTCATTCTTTAGAATGAAATTATTTAATTTCCAATTGATTTTCATTCTATTTTCCCTGGCTCTTTCTTACATTAAATTTTTATTGCATCATGATCTGAGAAGGATGCATTTACTATTTCTGCCTTTCTACATTTGACTATGATGTTTTTCTGCCCTAATACATGGCCAATTTTTGAAAATGTGCCATGTACTGCAGAGAAAAAGGTATATTCCTTTCTATCCCCATTCAGTTTTCTCCAGACATCTATCATGTCTAACTTTTCTAGTATTCTATTCAGCTCTTTCACTTCTTTCTTATTTATTTTTGGGCTAAATTTATCTAATTCTGAGAGGGGGAGATTCAGATCCCCCACTAGTATAGTATTACTGTCTAATTCCTCTTGTAACTCATTTAACTTCTTCTCTAAGAACTTGAATGCTATACCACTTGGCACATACATATTTAATATTGATATTACTTCATTATCTATAGTACCTTTAAGCAAGATGTAATTTCCTTCCTTATCTCTTTTAATGAGATCTATTTTTGCCTGCCCTTTGTCTGAGATAAGGATTGCTACCCCTGCTTTTTTTACTTTAGCTGAAGCATAATATATTCTGCTCCTGCCTTTTACCTTTACTCTGTCTGTATCTCTCTGCTTCAAATGTGTTTCTTGTAAACAACATATTGTAGGATTTTGGTTTTTAATCCACTCTGCAATTTGCTTCTGTTTTATAGCAGAGTTCATCCCATTCACACTCACAGTTATTATTACTAACTGTCTATTCCCCTCCATTATATTTACCCCCTTTGTACTTTTCCCCCCTTCTTTCACCCTATTCCTCCTCACCGACGGTTTCCTTCTTACCCCTGCCTCCCCCAATCTGCCCTCCCTTTTTATCACCCCCCTCTCTTTTCTTTACCCTTTTCTCCCTTGCTTTTGTCCTCCCTTCTATCAGTCCCCCCCTTTCCCTTCCCCTTTTGCTTCCCTAAAGAATGAGCTAAGTTTCTTTATCCCAATGAACGTATATGTTCTTCCCTCTTTGAATCAAATCTAATGAGAATAGGGATGAAACTATGTTCATCCCTCCTTTCTTTCCCTCTATTGTAATAGGGTTTTTTTTTCACCTCTTCATATGATATAATTCATCCCCTTCCACCTCCCCTTTCCTCTCCTCCCCATAGACTCCCTTTTTAACTCCTTAATTTTTTTTGTATCATCACATTAAAGACAATTTATATTTATACCCTCTGTGAAAAGTCCTTCTCTCTGCCCAAATACATTTACAATTCTTAAGAGTTATGAGTATTATCTTCCTGTGTAGGAATATAAACAGTTTAACCTAATTGAGTAAACTTTTTTTCCCCTTCTGTTTACCTTTTTAAACTTCTCTTGAGTCTTGTATGTTAAGATTGAATTTTCTATTCATTTCTGGTCTTTTCATGAGGAAAGATTGAAAGTCCCCAATGTCATTAAATGTCCATCTTTTCCCCTGAAAGAGAATGAACATTTTTGCTGGGTAATAGATTTTTGGCTGCAAACCAAGCTCCTTTGCCTTCCGGAATATCATATTCCAAGCCTTGTGGTCTTTTGATGTTGAAGCTGCCAGGTCCTAAGCAATCCTGACTGTGGCTCCATGATATTTAAATTGCTTCCTTCTGGCTGCTTGGAGTATTTTCTCCTTCACCTGATAATTCTAGAATTTGGCTACAATATTCCTTGGAATTTTCCTTTTGGGGTCTCTTTCATTCTTTCAGTGATGATTTTATCATCTGATTCTATGATATCAGGGCAGTTCTCCTTAATAATTTCCTGGAATATGGTGTCCAGATTCTTTTTCTGGTCATGGCTTTCAGGCAGTCCAATGATTCTCAAATTGTCTCTCCTGGATCTGTTTTCCAGATCAGTTGTCTTTCCAATGAGGTATTTCACATTTTCTTCTATTTTTTCATTCTTTTGATTCTGCTTGACTGATTCCTGGTGTCTCATGGATTCCTTATCTTCCAACTGTCCAATTTTAATTTTTAAGGCATTGTTTTCTTCAGTGAGATTATGCACCTTTTTTTTTTTCATTTGGCCAAATGAATTTTTTAAGACACTGTTTTCTTCAATGAGATTATACACCTTTTTTTTTTTTTCCATTTGGCCAAATGGATTTTTTAAGGCATTGTTTTCTTCAGTGAAATTATGCACTTTTTTTTCCATTTGGCCAGTCAATCTTTGTGCTTCCTTTTCCAAGCTGCTGATTCTTTTTTCATAGTTTTCTTGTTTTGCTTTCATTTCTCTCCCCATTTTTTCTTCTACCTCTCTCAATTGATTTTTAATATCCTTTTTGAGCTCTTCCAGGAAGGCTTTTTGTTCTTGAGACCAATTCACCTTCCCTCTTGAGGCTTCACATGTAGGCAATTTGAGGCTATTGTCCTCATCTGAGTTTGTGTTGGCTTCTTCCCTATTGATACAGAAGCTCTCAATGGAGAGGGCTCTTTTTTGCTTCTTCCTCATTATTGCAACTTATTTATTTATTTTTTAAGTTGAGGTCTGCTCTGGGGGCACCAGGGTCCCTGTTTTGGACTTCTTGTACAGGGGTGTAGGTGCTGTGTGACTGGCTTTTTACTCTGAGGCCTTTTTGGTGTGTGCAGTTCGTCCCCCTGCACTTCCTGTCTGATCATACTCAGCCAGGCGCCCGATCCCGCCTATCCCATTTGTGGCCCTACAGAAGGCAACCTGCCCTCCAGGCCGGTGCAGTTGGCCACCAGATTTTTGAACCAGGTTCCAGGGGCCTCAGTTGTTCGGCTGTGGCCCGCAGCTCCTGCTGACTTGCCCCAACCCCTTCGGTGCTGGGCTGCTGCCCTGCGCTGGGCCTCCCTTTTGCCTGAGTCAGACCGACCCTTTCCTGAAGTCTTCTAAATTATCTCTGGTTGGAAGACTGTGTCTCTCTGTCTCTTTGCAGGTTCTGTAGTTTCAGAATCCATCCAGAGGCTTGATTTAATGTTCTTTTTGAGGGAACAGAAAGAGAGCTCAGGCAGCTCGCTGCTTCCTCTCTGCCATCTTGGCTCCGCCCCTGATATCTGTGTGTTTTCTTACAAAAGTCCAAATAGAAGAGCTCAGGCAACAGAAGTATAGATTAAAATGATATCATTACATCAGCTCTTAAAACAATTTTCAGGAATACTGAATCTTTAAGTCAAAGGGTGAAAAAGTAGTTAACATAATGCAATATATGAAACATTGTAGTAAAATTGCCATTTAGAAAACATAATGAAAAGTTTTGTCATTTAAAAAAAATATTTTGAATGGTTTGGGTATTGCATTAAAACTGTTAAAAATGAGAAACCATGATTAAATTTAAAACTTCAGCCCTAATGATCATTCTCATTACTCTTGTTGGAGAGAAAGCTAAAAATGTGGGAGTGGTAGATCTTATTGCTTTATGTTTATCAAGAAAACTTGAAATCAAGAGACACAATGTCAGCAACTATAAAAGTAACACTCCACTCTGGTGAGTATTATGGTTTAGTACTCTGGAGTCAGAAGACCTAGATTTAAATCCTACCTCTGAGACTAATTACCTATATAACCCCAGGAAGTCTGTTAAATTCCCTGGATTCTATTTCATTATCCTTGAAAAGTGGGAGTTGAATCAAATGATCTATGAGATCCCATTCAGGATTCAGATCTTTATATATAATACTATGATGCTCAAATTGGTATGTAATCTTATTGATTACATAGCTTTCCTTTAGTTCACTGTAGTGAATTCAATCAACATACTTCAGTATTCCTTAGAATCTTTTGACACCACAAGGATGACAATGGAGTAGAAGAGCTATCAATCAATTATTATTTGTTTCCACTGGTTAATTTTCCATTTATACATGTCTCTTTTTGGTTGTTGCTGTCTGGAGTGGGGCAAGAAATGAGTTTGTGGATAAGGAAGCAAAGAAAGGTCAGGATAAAGAAAATAATTCAAAATCTCTATAGTTATTATTTCTAAAAGCTTGAACCCTTTGTCAAGGGATTGTACTCACTAATATGCTTATATGAATGGTAAGTTTAGTAGCTGGCAATAATGCTAAATTAAACTAGTAAGTCAGTTGTTGGCAATCATGTATAATAAAGACATAAGTTTAGAACAAAAGCTTTAAGGTGCAAGATAATAGTATCTGTAAGCTTCATTGAGCTTCTTTGCTTTTGCCCACAAATTACTTTGAATGACAATCAATATATCTGGAGGCTAAGAGGAAAATCCTCAACCCAGACTTACATCGCTTCTTCTGAAATTATGTTGGGCAAAGTTCTCAAAAGGGTTTGGAAGGATGTAGATTGCCAATGGGATATGACCCAAATATAAGATTTCACATATATTTGAATTAAATTTCTTCTTATTAAGATTCAGTCCTGAAGCAGCTAGGTGGCACAGTGGATAAAACACCAGCTGTGTGACCCTGGACAAGGTCCTTAACCCCAATTGCCTCACCAACAAAAAAAATCAGTCCAGTGTTCTAGAATATCAAGATCTTTCCAAGAATCATTTCATATAATTTAGTTCTGTATTATATACAATTGCAATATGCATGTACTCTTTCTGCCTTTATTCAAGTCATTGATTATATACATGTATATATGTGTATACACACACACACACACACACACACACACACACACACACACACACACATACACACACACATCATCATGAAGCCAAGCAGAGTTCTCCAGGATATATCACTGATGCATCAAAACATTGATAACTTCTTGATAGGTATGACTATTCAGCCAATTCTGAATCCATATATTTGTATTATCATTTAGACCAATGGGGTCAAACTCAGATAGAAACAGATTCCTAAAGGATTCATATTGACTTAGTAGCCACAAATTAACATTAATCATGTCTTATTGTATTTTTATTTATTTTGTTAAAATTACATTTTAATCTAGGTTGTACAGTACTCATTTTTGTGGGCCACATGTGGCCTGTGGTCCCTCAGTTTGACATCTCTAATTTAGATCATACTATCTCTGAATTTTCTATAAGAAGAGGATGAAAGACCTTGACAAATACTTTGCTGTATAAAGGCTAAAATTCTAGCTATACTGTCTAAAATATCTAATGAGTGGTTGCCAGTAAATTATGAGCTTTAGCAAGAGTTAGACTTTTAAGCATTTATTAAGGAGAATAAGAATTTTGTAAAGAG
This sequence comes from Dromiciops gliroides, assembly GCF_019393635.1. Classification (NCBI taxonomy): domain Eukaryota; kingdom Metazoa; phylum Chordata; class Mammalia; order Microbiotheria; family Microbiotheriidae; genus Dromiciops; species Dromiciops gliroides. The sequence goes on along the minus strand of NC_057864.1, from coordinate 356,904,583 downwards.
AGAAAGGCCTAGATTCCTCTATTTATTAAAGGGAGAGAACATTCCTAGCTCTGCTCTCCACCAGAGTCCACAGGAAAGAGAGAAAGTCAGAGAGCCAGGCTCCCCCTTCTTCCTCCCACAAGTAAACGTCACTTCCTGACTCCAAAGAAAAGACACATTGTCTTGCCCTCAGAGACCTTCACCTCATGGCAGAGCTTTTCTACAGTAAGTCTCCAACAGGTGGTGTCATTACAATAGTTACAGCTGAAAATGAAAATAAACTATCTAGCATTTCTTTGATATACTAGTTTGGTAACCATGTTGAAAAATTAAATAATGATAACAATAATAACAAGCATTTATATTGTATTTTAAGGTTTGCAAAGCACTTTAAAAATTTTACCTCATTTTGTCCTCACAACCACCCTAGAGAAGTATTTAATATTATCCTTATTTTACCAATGAAACTGAGGCAAACAGAGGTTAAGTGACTTACCCAGGGATACACACTTTGTGTTTGAGACCAGATTTGAACTGTTTTTCTGACTTTACATCCAGTACCACCTTGCTGCCTGTACAACTAAAGTTATTCTCATAAGACATTTTCTAGATGGATCCATGTCAGCTTCCTGTTATGACCACTTTCTTTTCTTTCTTTTCTTTTCTTTTCTTTTTCTTTTTTTTTTTTTGGTGAGGCAATTGGGGTTAAGTGACTTGCCCAGGGTCACACAGCTAGTAAGTGTCAAGTGTCTGAGGCTGGATTTGAACTCAGGTCTCCCTGAATCCAGGGTCAGGGCTTTATCCACTGCGTCATCTAGCTGCCCCTATCACCACTTTCTTTTCTAGATGTTTACTGTTCCATAAATCATAGCTCTAGAATTTTTGCCAGGCATCAGAGTCATACTCACCATCTTGTAGTTTGAAGAATCTTTTCTCTTTATGTTTTAGAATATCTAAAAACCATTTGCCTTTCTATAGTTCTATTGTACCTCTCCCATTCCTCATGATAGTGTCCCATTCCTCATTGATAGTGTCTCAAAAAGTACTTCTGGCAATTCCTTAAACAACCAATGTTATTCATGGGGGCCAGGTAACCTAACCTCGTTAAGGAGAGCAAGGTGCTCAATTAAAATCTCTTTGTTTATCTTGGTTATTAGCTTCCTATAAACCACTTTCTTCTATCCTTTCCTCCATAAGTCATTATCATTGACAGAGAAAATAGCAACAAAATAAGAATTGATGAGCTTTACCTTCTCCATACTTTTAGTCTTCATTATGTCATCCATCCCAAGCAGCAGTTACATTCTTTTGTTGCTCCTCCCCATATTATCAGTATAGCTTGAAAAACAAAGACTTCCTCTTTTCTTTAGCTTTCATTGTTAGAGCATTAAGTGAATAATGAGATATAACAAAATATAGATTTAATTTTATGGTTTGTCTATTTTGGAAATTTGGTATAGAGCAAAGATGCCTGCATGGGCAGCAGAGACTTAACTGGGTCACAGCTTTGAAGGCTTTTCTTAGGGCCCTGCCATTTGGAGGATGCTCTTCTTACTTGGTTATTATCATCTTCATGTTCTTTGGTCCTCTAGAGGCCTATACCATATAGTACATCTTGATTATATCCCATGATATATGAATCTGTGCTGTATGTGGGTACAGATGGATAGGAACTCTGTGAAGGATTAATAGAACAATGTTAAGAATTGTACATGCATGATAGGCTGTTGGTATCATTGCAAGTTGGATCAAGAATTCTGTAAAATAATTTTAAATTTTGTTAGAAATATCACTAAACTTTACCCTTTAGTCTCTAGTTCAGATATCTCAGAGCATGAGCACCAAAAAAAGGGTGATAGCAGTGATTTTAGAACTGCACCAGGAGCAGCTAGTTGGCACAGTGGATAGAGCACTGGACCTGGATTCAGGAGGACCTGAGTTCAAATCCGGCATCAGACAATTTATACTTACTAGCTGTGTGACCCTGGACAAGTCACAACCCTAGTTGCCTCACAAAAAAAAAGAAAAAAAAAATAACTGTACCAGCTAAATTTGTACATAAGAGATTAATATATGGATATTTCAATTGTTATTGAGCAAGTCTAGATAAACAAAAATGCTGTTTGAAAGCAGAAAATCAAGGTAGTCCCCAGGAGAATCAATTTATTTGGCTGAGATGTCACTCCTAGTGAAATATTACTAAAGCACTATGTGGATCAATTCAGCTTAGCAGTTGGAAATATTTAATCAATGCAAAATTATGTTCATTAAGGAAATTTAGAGAAAGTTTCCTTAGTCAAACAGAGGGAATCATAGTTTAGATTCCAGAGTTCTGAATTACCTCAAGCAAGTGGGTTTTCCTCATTTGTGTGACTCTTTAAAAGGTTTCTGTAAGTATGTGCCATCTCTTCCCCACCATTATTAAGTGCATCAATGAGGAAGAATAACCCATGTTTGTGTATGGTTTCCCATTTTTTTATTATTCAAATACTTGGCATAATATATTATCATGGTTATACTATTATAATTTGTTTTGCCTTAAGGACATTTGTTTGAAATCTAAACATGTCACTATTGTTAGTGTCTGGTTTTGTATAAATGGAAATTCATAAGTGTGGGCTTAAAAGGTAAAGTACTGAGTAGGGGATGTGAATTCCCTCACAACAGCGTTAGCCTTAAATCCTAAGAGAATTGAAGTATGACCATGTGATGGTAGTCATTTTCTGGGGATTTAGACAGTGTGAGGACAGGTTGAAGTAAGACATCCCAGAATTAGTAAGTTTCTGTATTCCCATGGGAATGTTATTAGGTGCTTTACTCAGGGTGGCCACCTCACACAATCATTACATACATAATGACTTCAATAATATAAAAGAAAAGCACACAAAAATGATGCCAAATGTTGTATAATTATAATGTATATCCTGTTCCCTGGAAAGAAGGAAATGGAAATGTGCCTTATGATTTTAATTTGAAAAGTAAAGAAAGAAAAAAAAAAGCAAGGAAAAGGGGCAGCTAGATGCCTTTGTGGATAAAGTACTGGCCCTGGATTCAGGAGAACATGAGTTCAAATCCAGCCTCAGACACTTAACACTTCTAGCTGTGTGACCCTGGGCAAGTCACTTAACTCTCATTGCCCTGCCAAAAAAAAAAAGAAGAAACAATTAAAGAAAGATAGAAAGAAAGAGAAAAGAAAAGAAAGAAAAGTGAGGAAATATGAATACTAATTGTTTCATATGCTGTCAGAAATGGTCACTGTATAACTGATTTATTTCATTTTTTCTTTTTTTCTTTTTTTTAAATTATAAAAGTATTTTATTATTTTCCAGTTACATATAGAGATAGTTTTCAACATTTGTTTTTATAAGATTTCTAGTTTCAAATTTTTCTCCCTCCCTCCCCAAGACAGCAAGTAATCTGATATAGGTTATATATGTATAATCACATTAAACATATTTCTGTATTAGTTATGTAATGAGAGGAGAATCAGAGCAAAAAGGCAAAACTTCAAAAAAGGAAAACAACAACAAAAATAACAGAAATAGTATGGTTCGCTCTGCATCTGGATTCGACAGTTCTATTTTTTTTTTTTCTTAGAGCATTTTCCATCATGAGTTCTTTGGAACTATCTTGTACCATTGTATTGCTGAGAAGAATCAAGTCAATCACAGTTGATCAACACATAATGTTGATGATACTGTGTACAATGTTCTCCTGGTTCTGCTCATCTCACTCATCATCAATTCATGCAAGTCCTTCGAGGTTTCTCTGAAATCTGGCTGCTCATTGTTTCTTACAGCACAATAGAATTCCATTACAATAATATATTACAACCCCAGTTGATAGGCAGCCCCTCAATTTCCAATTCCTTGCTACCACAAAAAGAGCAGCTATAAATATTTTTATACATGTGGGTCCTTTTCCCTTTTTTATGAGCTCTTTGGGGAAAAGACACAATAGTGGTATTGCTGGGTAAACGGGTATGCACAGCTTTATAGCCCTTTGGGCATAATTCCAAATTGCTCTCCAGAATGGTTGGATCAGTTCACAGCTCCACCAACAAAGCATTAGTGTTCCAATTTTCCCCAGCTTCTCCAACATTTATTATTTTCCTTTTTTTCACATTAGTCAATCTGATAGGTGTCAGGTGGTACCTCAGAGTTATTTTAATTTGCATTTCTCTAATCCATTGTGATTTAGAGCATTTTTTCATATGGCATTAGATAGCTTTTATTTCTTCATCAGAAACCTACCTGTTGGGGCAGCTAGGTGGCGCAGTGGATAGAGTGCCAGCCCTGGATTCAGGAGGAGCTGAGTTTGAATCTGGCCTCAGAAACTTAATGCTTACTAGCTCTGTGACCTTGGGCAAGTCACTTAACCCTCATTGCCCCACCAAAAAAAACAACCAAACAAACAGATATCTTTAGGGGCAGCTAGGTGACTCAGTGGATAAGTACTGGTCCTGGATTCAGAAGCACCTGAGTTCAAATCTGGCCTCAGACACTTGACACTTACTAGCTCTGTGACCTTGGGCAAGTCACTTAACCCTCATTGCCCTGCAAACAAAGAAAAAAAAATAAAAGCAAAAAGCAAAAAAAAAATAAGAAAACTGCCTGTTCATATTCTTTGACCATTTCTCAATTGGGGAATGACTTGGATTCTTATAAATTTGATTTAGTTCCTGATATATTTTAGAAATGAGGCCTTTATCAAAAGTACTATCTATAAAAATTGTTTCCCAGCTTTCTTTCTCCCTTATAATTTTGGATGCATTGCTTCTGTTTTTACAAAAACTTTTTAATTTAATGTAATCAAAATCATCCATTTTGCATTTCATAATATTCTCTATCTCTTGTTTGGTCATAAACTGTTCTCCTTTCCAAAGATCTGAAAGGTAAACTATTCCTTCTTCTCCTAATTTACCTTTGGTATCACCTTTTATGTTTAAATAATGTACCCATTTTGACCTTATACAACTGAGGGTTCTATTTTAATAAACTTTTCAGTAAGCAATTTAAATATTTATTTGCTTTATTCAATAGTTATATTCATGTACAATGACCAAATTAGTTGGATGTATTCAGTGAAATATTTGTTATTATTTTCTCAATCTGTTACTTATTATTTGGCTATATAGATAATAGATAAGTGAGATGTAGGTAGAAAGACAAATAGAAAGACAGTATTGAGGGGCAGCTAGGTGGTGCAGCGGATAAAGCACCGGCCCTGGATTCAGGAGGATCTGGGTTCAAATATGACCTCAGATACTTGACACTGACTAGCTGTGTGACCCTGGGCAAGTCACTTAACCCTCATTGCCTCCCCACTCCCCTCAAAAAAGACAGTATTTGTGAAATGCTTAACTCTATACCAGTCACTAGGTTAAATTCTGGTTATTCAAACATAAGCAAGCAACTCCCTGTTCTTAAGGATTTATATTCTAAAGGAACAAAATAACATGTACTGGAAAGGGTGAGGTATCAAAATGTCTAAGAGTTGGAATGGAGACCTCATTCTGGGCAAGAAAAAAAACAAAATCTCATCTCACCTAAAGAACCCTGCCATTCATTCCCAGGGAAGGAGTCCAAGGCACTGGTGTGGTAGTGGGGAAGAGATAAGAATGATGGTTAGAGTGGAAGAAGCATAGTGTGGGGATTGTTTCAGTTCCTTCATTTGAGGAGCTTGGACTTGACAGTCTCCAGAATCCCTTGGTTCTAGATCATAGATCCTTGGAAACTATATTGTTTCCCTATTGTCATATTAGCGCTTTCAGTATAGAGACTATCTTACTTTTCTACTTCTATTAATTATTCTTTGCACAGTGCTTTTCCCAAAGTAAGTAATTACTAAATTCTTTTTCATCTATATACCTTTCCATCCATTAATCCACTTTTTTTTTTAGTGAGGTAATTGGGGTTAAGTGACTTGCCCAGGGTCACACAGCTTGTAAGTGTCAAGTGTCTGAGGCCAGACTTGAACTCAGGTACTCCTGAATCCAGGGCCAGTGCTTTAACCACTGCACCATCTAGCTGCCCCTAGCTTCCCCTATTAATCCACTTTCTAAAGAAATTATCATCCCAGTATAGTAAATAACACTTTTCAAAATCTTTCCTCTTCCAATTCTCAGGGATTTCTACTCAAAATTCCCTAATAATGCAAAACAATCTACTTATTCTCTGACTTTTTGATTTTCCCTGAGCAAATACAAGTTTCATGTTGCTTTAAGAAATGCCCATATCATTATTTCCCCCACTTTGCTATTATTTATTATAATTTTCCCTTCCATTTCTCTTATAGAAGCTTCAAAAGAAAAAGGTGGGAAGACTGCTTCTGGCCTGAAAGAAAAAGGTAATAAGATCAATTCAATTTGAATTTAGTAAATAACAACCTTAATGAGTGCGATGTATACTACCTGGATCTTACATGGGTCTGGAATGGCAGTGTTTCCTTCAATTATGTTATAGAGAACATATTATTATTGCTTTTTCTCACTACCATTCACATTCTTTCTTCTCCTTCACTGGCCATATCTACAACTAATCTCCTCCATCCCTACAACAAAAAAGCCATGGACTTGAAAAAGATAATATTCTGAGTTAATGGAAGAAAGAGATGATCTAGATAAGCAACATGATATAATGATGTCATAGAAGAAATACACCTGGTTTCTATACTGAACCTAGCCCTTCATTATCTGTGAGACATTGGTCATTTCATTTCTCTAGGACTCAGTTTTCTAAACTACGGGATGAGAGATTGGCGGTGATGATCCCTAAGGTGTTTTTTTTTTTCCATTTCCATTTTTTTTCTGTTTCATATCATTTAAAATGATAGGTAATACTTTCATCTATATTTCATTAGGAAATTTTAAAAAGCAGAATGTATTCCATTAATCTTTAACTGTCACGTTCTAGAGTTAAGTTTTGACCTCTGTGCAATATTCTAAGTGGCTGAATTTTGAAATTCATGTAGCATACAACAATACTTAGTCCCTATTACATTGTCAAAGACACTAAAGTGGCCAGACATAGGACCATGATGGAGAAATTTCTTCACCCCAAATGGTCATTCTATTCAGATAACAATGGATTGTTGGTCAACTTTTCATTTGTTATTTCTATGGATCTGTCATTTTTTTTTAAGTTTTGCCATTCCCCAATGCTTATGTACTACAAGCCCTTCTTACCTTTTCACCTTGTTCAATTTTAGCCCATCATTTCTATAAAATGTTCATAATGATATCTCTGTAATGACTATCTATAGAGAATCTGGTGGCCTTCCTCTGGTCCTTTTCATAATTTAAATTTTGAATGGTGAATCATTAACTTTTATCAGTCATATGTGTATTACCCCAGTCCCTCCAGATGAAAAGAAAGCATCTTTGTCTCATCTTTGTCTGTAAGCTATCATTTCCCAGATCCTATATATTTTCATTCAAAATAGTTTTCTTTTTCATGTCCTTCCTTCCAAGTAGTGTCACCTTATTCATGTCTGCTATAATTTTATCTTGATATTTTTGTAATAATCTTTTACCTGGCCAACATAACTCCAAGAAATTTTCCTTTACTATACCCTACATATTTTGTTACTTATCATTTCCTTAGTTCATTCCTCAGCTTAAAAATTCTAAGTCCCTAGTAAGTCTAAATACCTCTGACCTGATCCTAGAGGTCTGCCACTTGTAAGATCCTTTGTATTTATATGATTATGTGACTTTGTAAGTTCTAGTCCTACCATACTCACCTAATCCTCTTTCACTCATTCCCCAAATGTTCCCTGTGTTTTTTTTTAGGCGTGTGTCCTATCTTAAAATTACAATTTTCCATGCTTATTTCTGCAACTGTAACTGCATTGATATTGTCCCTTCAGCTATTGTGTTCTTTTCTTTTTCTTTTATTTAAATTTTCCTTGTCCTTCACAGTGCTGATCACATCCTAGCTCCTTTTTGAAGCTTTCTCTTACTATTCTAGTTCTCAATTATCTCTTTCTCCTCTTTCTGCCTGTCTTCCTCTATGCAACTAAAAACAAAACTGATGTTTTTCATTACTCACCAACACTAGCTCATTCTGAGCTTCAGCTTTCAGAACACTATGTTCAATGTACCAAATCATACGTTTCTAATCATCCTCTATTACCTATTCTTACTCCTATCTTTTGTACATATCTTTTTTTAAGTGTCTGAGGTCGAATTTGAACTCAGGTCTTCCTGAATCTAGGGCTGGTGCTTTATCCACTGCACCACCTAGCTGCCCCCTGTACATATCTTTTTAATTGAAAATGTGTCCAAAAGTTTCCTGTGCATCCACATTGTTTTTCTTTTTTTTTTTAATTCTTCACATTGTCTTTCTAAATGAAATCTCCCCTTTCCTCCTTATCCAAATTATTTTTCTTCTAGTCTTCAGAATTTCGTTTTAGAGAAATTTCCCCTGTAGAATTTTAGTTCATAGGATCTCTAAAAAGCTAAGTTGTATATCAGGCTATGTTTGTCTTTCCTATCAGTCTATACTATATACCATCAATTTTGGAAAGTAATTTGCAAGACGTTCAGAAATAGGAGAGGTAAAATCAAGGCACTAAGAGTTTAATTTGTCAGCCAGTCTAGGAGGGATAATAAGCTCTCAAAAACAAAATCTGAATGTAAAAAGATAAATAATTATGCATATGAGAGAAATGGGATATTTTCTCTAAGGTGACTTATGGAGGTGTATACACCGAGAAGTTATGGACCAACTTGTCTTTTTTTTAATGTGTGTAAAATATTGAAGAGTAGGAGGAAATATGATAAGGAAGAAGAAAACTGGGCATAGCCTACCACCAAGAGTAAGATCCAGTGGTTAATTCATAGGTTCTCATCATGTTCATCTCAACCACAGCTCTTCCTAATTCATAGGAATCAAATTTAGGATAGCAGTTTCTCTCATAGTATCTTTCACTTTTCTAAATTATTCAGTATTAAAGAAAGTATTCTGCTTTTGAAGATAGATTTCCAAAAAATGTTCAGATAACTGAAATCTCCATTGCTCTTATATTATGCCTCTCAACTGGACTTGTAATCTTTCCTTTACTTCTGGTCCATTTCCTTTCTATTTTTGAACGTAAACTAATGTAAACTTCTGTTTTTGATGAAACTACCCCATGAGGGTAAGAAAAGGGTTTGTTTCTAGAACCTTGGGGTATTCCCCCATTTGCTGTATATGACAAGTATAAAGATCCATCAACATAGATTGAGAATGAAAAGCCAGATAGATAGGAGAACTAAGACAAAAGAATGTCATTTAAACCAAGAAAGATGAGAGTATATAGGAGGAGAATATAGCCAATACTGTCACACAGTATAGAGTGGTTGTGAAAGATGAAGAATATAAAAGACCATGAGATTTGAAGATGAAGAAATCAATGAAATTAAATACATCAGCAAAAAAAAAATAATAAAGAAAAAAAGAGAATTTGGGAGAATGCAATCTCAGTTGAATACATGTGAAAATCAGATTGCAGAGGATTGAGAAAAAATTAGAGAAGTATAGGCATCAAATTTGATAACTGAGTATGGGGGTCAGAAGGATACAGAACAATAGCTTGGCATAATAAAATCTAGTTTGTTTTGTTTTTAAGGATAGGGAATCATAGAGATGTTTGTAAGCAACAATGAAAGAACCAGTAGGTAGGGAGAGAGTGAGGATTAGGGAGAAAAAACAGATATTAAGGGGAAGGGGATCTCTGCTGAAGAAAACAAGAGGTGCTGCTATTAAGGAAACCTTGGTAGCATGCTGTACAGGGATGTCCATATAGATGATGACGTTGAAACACACATTACCATAGCTAGCCATTGTGCTGACTTCATTGTTCTCCACCTATGAAATCGGGACAGTCTGCCAGCACCATGCCAGGAAATTGAACCACTTCCATTTGAATTATCTTAGGAAGATTTTGAAGATTACCTGGCAGGATTAGGACACTGACATCTTCTCTCAAGCTAAACTGTCAAGCATTCAAACTCTACTGCAGAAAGCACAACTCCAATGGAATAACTATATAGTCTAAATGTAAAACACATGTTTACCTAAAAGACTGTTTTATAGAGAACTGGAAAAAGGCAAGTGCTCACATGGAGGTCAGAAGTAGTACAAGAACATTCTTAAGGTCTCTCTGAAGAAATTTAGATTGTGCAATATGGGAGAAGCTGGCACAGGACTGCCCAGCATGGTTTGCCCGCTTTAAAAGAAATGAATCACAGAAGCACAAAGGAAATATGAGATGCACAAATCTAGATATCTCTATCCTAAATGTTCAAATGGACTGTTTGTTCCCAAACTATCATAGAGCTTTCCAAACTATACTGGCCTGATCAGTCACAGTAGAGCACACTATACCTCGACCCCAAAATTGTGATGTCCTTGGTCTTTTTCAAGTACAAAGGATGAACAACAGAGGATTGGTCTTGGCAGAAAGAAAGGCCAGCTCTTTAATAGTGACTACAAGCTATATGACTATTTTTCATCTTTATAAAATCTTAAATATGTCTGAGCACACATCAAGGTTGTTGTTTTTCCTTCATTCTCTAAGAGGGCTGTGCAAAGTCACAAACCATACTCTTTCCTCCATAGCCATCTGGGTCCAGTGGCAAGGTATATGTCAGGATGACTGGGGATGGCCCTGGATATTTGAGGCAATCAGGGGTTAAGTGACTTACCCAGGGTTACACAGCTAGTAAGTGTCAAGTGTCTGAGTCCAGATTTGAACTCATGTCCTCCTGACTTTAGGGACAGTGATCTATCCATTGTACCACCTAGCTGCCCCACACATCAAGAACCCATTTGATTAAAACATGAAAATGAAACTAGCAGCCTTTGTAGATATTTTCTACCATAAACTACATCTTGATATTTACTCAACTCACTGAGAGGTGTCAAAAATATAAAATTCCACTGCAGACTCTAATGATCCTATGATTTTATTGATTATTTCCTTAGAATATTCCATGGGTGGATCATGTAAAGAATTAATTGTTATTTGATGTTTTTATGACCCCATCTTTTGGCTAGAATTAAAAAAAAAAAACCTCAGCACATGCACAGACCTCTAGGGCTCTGCAAACGGCACAGTGCTCCACCCACTGGTTGTAGCCGTCGCCATGGCGCTGGCACGTCACATCATCACCACTCGCTGTGGCCTACATGAGCCTGGCAAAATTATAATGATTAGAAGCCTAGTGAGGGCAGTTATGTGACTGTTAGAGAAGCCAGCTAATTGGTTGGGGACTGCTGGGGTTTCCTGGGAAGGGGGAGGAGAATTCGCCATTCTAGCTGGAAGCTGGAAAGTGACAGGAACTGGGCTGTGTATTCTCAGCTGATTCCTGGGCGGTGGTATTTTTTCAGGTTGTATAATTTCCCTTTCCCCATTTTATTTCCTTTCCCTTGATCCTACTGATCCTGTTTGTGTGTTTTTTTTAAAGTTCATTCTTGTTAAAATAAATCCTGTTCTGTTTTGAGGGAGGCTGCCAGTCTCCTTCCTTGTCCCAATATTGCGGTGAGCCGCTTAGCTAACACTCCCCAATTAAAAATTGGTCCCCGCAGTTTTGGGCGAGTCAGCCAGGAGTTAATTAATCTAGTAAATTTCTTAACATTCATGACCCATAAACACCTAACAATCATGTGTTTATTCAACTTACTGGAGACACAGGCTGTTTTCTTGTCATATGAAACCAAAGAAAGCCCGTGAAATAAATAAGAAATATTCCACTATGTCTACTTTTGAAAACATTTGATTTACTAGAACAAAATATTATCTTGATGAGTCCTTTCAGACCAGCTAACTCATGCATATAGATGTCAAAGTTATATCATCTAAGGGGGATAATGGTATTATGGAAAACATTCTACACAGAATACAAACAAAAGAAAATTTTATTTTTGATAGCAAGGTTTTTCAGTGTTCTTATTTAGAGGCAATATTACATTAATTGTATCAGATCTTGGAACTGTACAAAGCCTACACAGTAAAATACAAAAAAAAAATGTAAGAGAGATCAGTATAACCATCCTCCGTGCATAAGCAAAATGGATGAAAATATATATTGCCCAGATTATGACACAAGGGTAGCCCAATGATTATCTTTTGCATATATACATGTATGCACATACACTGGACTGGCACAGCATATGGACAATAAGTTGGGGCCAATAATTGAGTAAAGAAGAGGAAATTAGGTTGGATAACATTTCTAAATATTCATCATGGTAATAACATTGGAAAGCTTAATAAACTAAGGCTGAATATTCAAGTCTCTGAACCAGGATACTAAATGTGGAGGATGCTGATAGTACTTGAAGTGTTTCAGAATAAACAACAAAGCTTAGCACCCAATTAGCACAAATAATTATTTAAAATAGGAAGCTATCTTCCCAGACTTGCCTTGAACTGAATCAAACTCCTCCTTTATCCTTTTCCCCCAGCTGTATCTTCTCTAGCAGTATCCTCACCCAATGTCTCAGTTTCTCTGTTTACTCCCTATGGGACCATTTCTGCCCCCACCAAGCATGCTTAACTGAATCCATAATTAGATATTCTTAGTGATTCCCAGTAGCCTAGCTATACTTAGTGGTCTAGATATAGTTTGCGCCCAGGGCAAAAAAAAAATTATAGGTATAGCTTTCATGGTATTCCTTAAAATTTGATCTTATTTCTACTTTTTTTTTGTTTTTTCATCACCTTTATTTCTGAGTATCTTAATCCCCATCCTCTACTCAGAGAGCCATTTATCCCCTGTAGCAAAGAAAAAGAGAAAAAAAAAGTAAGACATGTTAGCCAAACTAAAACTGACAGAGTAAATGACATTGTTTCAATGATGGCCAACTACTTGCTGTCACAAAAGGCTATCTGTTTGCCATCAGTATATTTGTATCGGTGCAAATTATGGAGAAGCATGATTTCAGGAAGAATTAAAGTTATAGTTGATGTAAAATACAATGGAAAAATAAATGGAAGCATGTGTTATAATAAGCAATGATAACATACCATGCCATGATAACCAATGATACCATACATGAGAAATAGAAAAAAAGTCTTCTTCAAAGACAAGGAGATGAACTGATCATGTAACAAGAAGAGAAGACAAAGGTACACTGAGAAGTAAGCTAAGATGTCCCAGATATTAAAATAATCAAAGGAAGCTTACAATATATGGAATAGATCCTCTATCATTTTTTTTATGAGATATTTTATTTTTTCCGTTACATGTAAAGATAGTTCTCAACTTTTGTTTATACATGCTTTACAATTTCAGATTTTTCTCCCTCCCTCCCCTCCCTCCCCCCCTCCCCTAGACAGCAGGTAATCTGATATATATATATATATATATATATATATATATATATATATATATACACACATAATAACATTAATCCTATTTCTGCATTAATCCTGTTACAAGAGAAAGAATCAGAGCAGTGATGCAAAACCCTCTATCATTTTTTAAATGATTTTGACAATAATCTTACAGGATGAAAAGACATTAAGGAATTCAGACCCAAACAAGTGGAGGGAGCTCACTGATAGGCTAATGGATACATCAGAGGTATCCAAGTATTTGTTGGATCACAATTTGAGCTGTAATATATTCTTTTAGTTCAATGTACATTTCCTGCCATTTGCAGTATGTAACTTCTGTCACCAAAAAACGGGCAGCCAGCTAATGCTGTGGACAGAGTAGACACACTTGTAGTCAAGAAGACTGATCTTTCTGAGTTCAAATGCTCAACAGCAACAACAACAACAGCAACAACACATTTTCTGCCATTTGCAGTATGTAGCCTCTGTCACCGCCCCCCCCCAAATATCCTATTTAGGGCACTTAGCTTATATAATTTTTTATTTATGAAGGTGCAAAACCAAGTTCTTATTTACATTCAAATAGCTTTAGCTTCTTCACAATGGTCTGTCTTTCCTGGTAAACATTTTGCTTCTTTTTGAAAATGTAGGAAATTTCAAAATTGCATTTCATTCCTTTCATATGTGTAATTAACCTTTATTCAAAAAAATCAAAGGAATGTTATTATATGTTACAATATTCTAAAGGGTATAAACCACGATTTCTAAAAAGTATAGATTATTTTTAAAGGCCTCTGGCTATCATGCTGTGTTCAGAATCTGAATGCAGCAGTTTTGCTTGCTAAAATTCTATTTATTGTTGCCATCATCTACAAAGCTCTTCTATTGGATTCCATTGTATTTCTCTCATGTAATACTTCTATTAGGAAGTAACAATGTTTTATATATATATATATATATATATCCAGCTCTTTTGCAGTCCCCCTATATACCTCCATTGAAACTCATGCCAGAGTAATTTGCTATAATTTTCAAATACAAATACATAATTGTAATTCCACATCTTCAGGCATGTTCTCCTGTTGTATCAGTTCCAGCCCAGAATGAATTAAGCACTTGAGGACATTCTGTTATGTCAGGCTTATAACAGCCACTTTCTCCAGAAAGATGGGGACTCTAAAGGACAAAAACTTAAAAGAACCAGACAAACATCACCTACTGTCAGCAGTGTCACTGGAACTCTTGCCTCATTTATCATTTCCCCAATACCTAATCTACCTAATTCTACATTATATTTATTGTCTAAGCTGAGGACTGAGGAAGTAACCTCTAGCAAGCTCACATGGCATAAAAGAATTTGCCGGTGACCTGCCTATTATTTAGTTTTGGGTATTTATGTTTCTGTCAAGGCAATGCAAATAATCTCTATGCTTAAAGTTTAGCTAGGACTCCCTTCTAGAAGAAAAGGAAAAAAGTCTAGAGAATAAATTTCCACTTTCCAGGTTACCATGATAACGAAACTCTTCCTTGAAACAATGATAAGAAAAGGTTCAAGGTAAAAAGAAGAAAGAAAGTGATCTAAGGAGGCAGATCAATGAATGTATGAATGAAAAGGCATTAGTTAAGTGTTTAAGACAGGTAGGTTAGCTCAGTAGATGGCATGTCAGACCTGGAATCAAGATGATTTCTCTTCCTGAGTTCAAATCTGTCCCCAGACACTTTCTAGCTGTGTGACTCTGGGCCTTAAGTCACTTAAGCCTGTTTGCCTCAATTTCCTCATGTGTAAAATGAGCAGGAGAAAGAAATAGCAAGCCACTCCAGTATTTTTGCAAAAAAAAAAAAAAAAAAGCAAAAACCACCAAATATAGCCACAAAGAGTTGAACATGACTGAAAAACGATTGAACATATGAAAAAAGTACCTAATGGATGCCAGGCTCCTAATACAAACACAAGAAGTGAAACAATCCCAATAACTAATCCCAATCCATTGTATAAAAATTGCTTTTTTCCTGCAAAAGAATGTTCCTGGTGCTAGATATGGAGAAAGAAATAGTTAATAGGGAGAATAAATCTAAGTATGGAGATGGTGAGAGATCACCTTAGTGTCCTTAAAAAACTCAGGTCACCAAACATTGATGAACTCTAATCCATGACATCAAAAGAATTTTTGGATATAATCACTGAGCCCACTGCCATTAATCATTAAAAGAGACTATAAAAAGAAATGCACTTTGGGATTAAATAAGTGAAAATATCTAGAGCTTCAGAAAATGTAGTTGAATTTTTAAACTATGAAATAGGGACCATTACCTGGATTCCTGTCAAAATAGAGGAATATTTTATGAATATCAAGAAAAAGCTGTATCCAAAAAGAGCAAGCATATGTTTTGTGTTGTGATGTTTAATATTTTAATTAATGACTTGATTGAACATGTAAATGGAATGCTTTTAAAATTTGCCATTGAAATCTTGGAGGGTAACTAAAATATTTGATGACTATCAGGATGCAAGAAAGATCTCAACAGGCTAAAATGTTAAGCCAGTAAAATAAGTGAAAATAGGTCAAAAAATATCAAGGTCTACAGGGTTTCCAAAATCAATTTCACACACACTAGATGGGGAAAAGTGATTTACCATCCCACTTCCTGTGGAAAAAAAAAGATGTTTTATTCATTTATTCATTCTTTTTGTTTGTTTTAGTGTACTTAAAAGGCCAGTAGTAGTCAACCAAGTGATATGACAGCAAAAGTTAGCAATTATGTTAGGAAAGGCAAAGCTTCAGACCACAGAATTAGGACAATAATAATCTCACTGTATTATGCCTTGGTGAAACAACACCTGAAGTAGTAGCTTCTATTTTAGGCATCACTTTGTAGCTGTGTAAGTTGTGTGCTGACCATGCCCACACATTAACGTGTTATCCATATAGGATGTCTAAATAAACACAGACAGCTCCAAGGGAGAGATTAATAGACATCTCTGGAATCCTGTTCACTCCTCTCTAGGGAAAATTGTAATTTTTGCCTGGAAGGGAACAGGATAGACTACAAGGCTGGCTACTCTGTTCTCCCCGAGAGAGGGATACTGGACTAGAATTATATCTATATGCCATCTGCTCCCTAATACTGATGGTCTAGGGACATGATCTGGGCTAAAAAATACATTTCCCTAGTTATTATCCATTAAAGGAGAATATTACCCCAAATTTATATGCTATAGCTTTGCCCTTCATAGCAAATGCAGGTTATAAAGAAAACCATCACAAATATTAAACTGTAAAATAAAATCCATTTATTCAATCATATAGCAAATAGAAATTGGAAACTTCTATAGATGAGAATTTCCCAGAAAATAATAAGCTCTCTATTTGGGATTAAATATATCTAATCTCAAGTTGAGAGAGTAGACTTTATTTCTTTTATCTTTTTCTTTTTTTTTCTTTTTGCCTTTTTTTTATTATTTTGGTAAAGCAATGAGGGTTAAGTGACTTTCCCAGGGTCACACAAGTGTCAAATGCCTGAGGCCACATTTGAACTCAGGTCCACTGTACCATCTAGCTGCCCCGAGAGTAGAATTTATTTCAACCAAAAGCAAGTTGATAACTAAAGGGATAATAAGGACCCTCTTTCTTCTACATATATTCATTTTCCAAAGTTTGTCTTTCTTTACATATCTGGAGTTGGTCCTCAGGAACCTCATTTCTCTCTCTCTTTCTCTCTCTCTCTCTCTCTCTCTCTCTCTCTCTCTCTCTCTCTCTCTTCCTTTCCACTTTTTTCTCCCTCTTTCTCTCTTAGAGAAGGAATATGTCACCTCTCCAAAACTTGTCTGAATAACCATGTATAGCTATTGTCATGGAAGAGGTTCTTGGTCATGTAGTCTTTATTTCTTAAATTTTTATATCTCTATATAAACTTCAAAATTCTTTTTGCTAAATTTTCAGATGATGCTAAAACTATTTATCCTTGAACACAATACTCCTCTTCAGAAATCAAAATATGCATTTCCCTACTTGACATCATAGATACTCCTTTTCACAATCTCAGTGTTCTTTTGGTTTCCTCACTCTCCCTCACCCCACTCATCCTACTAGTCATCCAACATTGTTATTGCTATTTCCACACTTCCTCATTCATCACAAAGCTCCTGACTATGGGCACAACTGCCATCTTAGCTCAGGCCCTCATTTCCTCTCAAATGGACTTTGCTGGATCTTCACTGAGGCAGTGACCACTAACCTAGGATGTCCTTCAAGTCTCTGTTATGACTCTTTTTTTCTTACTCTATAACATTTCAGTTGGTGATATCATCAGCAAAAAATGGATTCAATTATCTCTGTGTAGAGGACGTAAAGACTTCTCTATATATTACTACGCTGTTTCCACAGCTTGGCAAATATAGTAGGGGGCAGTCCCTTTATTTTATTTATTTATTTTTGTGGGGCAATGAGGGTTAAGTGACTTGCCCAGGGTCACACAGCTAGTAAAGTGTCAAGTGTCTGAGGCAGATTTGAACTCAGTTACTCCTGAATCCAGTGCTTTATCCACTGAACCACCTAGCTGCCCATATATATATATATATATATATATATATATATATATATATACACACACACATATATACATATATACACACACATACATACATGTATATGTGTATATATATAGACACACATATATACATATATGTATATATATTTTTTAAGTACCTACTATTTGCTAGTTTTTATGCTAAACACTATACAAATATGCTGGGGATGCAAATTCATAATGGAGAAAAAAAATTCCTGCCTTCAAGGAGTTTACAATCTAATGGAGGAAAACAAAACACAACAGGAAGCTTAAAAAGTGGGAAGGACTTCCCAGTGAGGGGGAATATGGAAAAGTCCAAAGAAGTCCATAAAGAGTACAGAGCAGGAATTGAAGGAATTAAAGAATTAAAGAGATTGTTAATTTAGGGCCTCCTACTTAAATGGAGACTTTGAAGTACATGACTCTACCCTTCAATCAAAGTAGGTCCTTAATACAGACTTTTTAATTGACTTGACTTGAACTATTGCAATAGCCTCCTAATAGTTCTTTCTGCCTCAAGTTCTTTCTACTTCTAATCAATTTCCCCATTTAACTGCTTAAGTGATTTTCTTAAGAAGAAGGTCTGACATGTTACTACCCTATTTAATAAATTTTAGTAGCTCCCTATTGCCTCTGGGACTGAATATTCACTTCTGATTGGCATTTAAAGCTTGCTACAACCTGGCCACAATCTACCCTTACAGCTTCATTATGAAGTACTCTCCTTCTTGTATGCTACAACCTAGCAAATCCATCCTTGCTCCTTCTCATATATAATACTCAATAATTTCCCATCTCTATGCTTTTGCACTGGCTAGCTTTCATGACTGGAATTTATTCTTACTTTCATCTCCAGAATTCCTTGGTTCTTCCCACCCCACCTATCATTGTCTTAAAAACTGAAAATAGGGGCAGGTAGGTGACGCAGTAGATAAAGCACCAGCCCTGGATCCAGGAGGACCTGAGTTCAAATCTGACCTCAGACCCTGGGCAAGTCACTTAACTCTCATTGCCCTGCAAAAAACAAACAAACAAACAAAAAAAACCAAACAAACAAACAAAAACAAACCTTGAAAATAACACATTCTGCATATACATATTATCTCTACTTGAAGGAAGGGATTTTTCACGTTTGCCTTTCTATTCTCAGTACCAAGCCTAATCACTGTTATAACATAGGCACTTAATATATAATGAACTAGTATATCATAACATACACATTATTTTGCATACCAACAAAATATAAAATATTCAAAGAATGGCTTTTAAAAATCAGCACTTTATTTTGTCTCATAAGAAAATCCTTTAAATATTTCTTAGTTTTCATTGTTTTTTAACTCTCTCACTAGCTCCATCCATGATACATAATATGTGTATGTATCTATACACACATATATATGTGTGTGTGAACACATGTAATCTTTAGCTTCTAATAAATGTTATTTTTTCCAGAGACTACTAAAGGGAAAGAAGTAAAGGCTGCAACTTTCCTAAAAGACAAAGGTAATGGTATATAATGAATTATGAAACCAAACTGACTATTCTATTGAATGGCCAAATTCTTCACTAAGGTATTTTATCATTTCTTCCTTCATATATTACATTGTATCCTATCCTATCCTAGCTTTTCTATTCTTTTTATTCTATTCTATTACTTTGTATCTTATAACCTTAGTCATTATGTACCCTTGTATGTTTTAAGTAAAATAAAGAGTAGAATTCATATTGTCATATTCCAAACTATAGCAAAAAACCGCTGAGAAAGAAAAAAAAACATGCTTTTTTCCCCCTAAACTTTAAGATATTCAAAATTTTTTTGAAATATTTTCCTCTCCTATGACTACAAAGGTATTAGAATCCTTTCATAGGATTATAAGGCTGGGATGGACCGTAAAGATGAAAATTTTCAGTGCTCTCATTATAGGAAAGTAACTTGTAGCAGGATATAAAGTAAATCCACATGAATAATCAGCATTCCTATATTTTACAAAAAGTTGCAAGAAGAAATAATAAGAGATACCCTATTTAAAATAACTTTACACAGTACAAAATACCTGGGAGTATACTTGACAAAACAAACCCAGGACCTAGATGAACAAAATTATAAAAAAAAACCCACAACTTTTTTTGTATAAAAATAAAGTCAGATTTTGATATTTAGAGAAATATTAATTGCTCATGGATAGGCAAGGACAATTTTACCTGAACTAATTTACATATTAAATGCAAACCCCATTAAATTACTAAAATTATTATACTGCCTTGGAAAAAATAATAACAATGTTCATCTGGATGAACAAAAAGTCTAGAATATCAAAGGAACTAATGAAAAATGTTAAAAAAAAAAAGGAGGTTTAGCAGTGCCAGAGCTTAAACTATTTTATAAGGCAGTAATTACCAAAACTATCTTGAACTGGCTAACAGATAGGTAGATCAATGGAACAGAGTAAACATAGAATTTATAGTAACACACAAATATAGCAACCTTGTATTTGACAAGTGTAAATACTTAAGTTTTGGGGAAAATAATTCATTTTTTGATAACAATTATTGAGAAATTTGGAGAGCAGTCTGGCAGAAATTGGGCATAGACAACTATCTTACACCATTGAAAAGATCAGGTTTCATGGATACATGACCCAAATATGAAGAGGAATACTACAAGAAAATTTGAAGATATTGTAAGATATTAGCTATCTTATGGATAGATAAATAATTTATGAATGGACAAGAGACAGAGAGAAGTGAGATGTAAAATGGAGAGTTTTGATTACATTAAATTAAAAAAGTTTTTGTATAAATAATATAAATGTAGCCAAGATCAGAAAAAAAGCAGAAAACTGAGAAAAAAGTTTATAAATAGTTTGTCAAATAAAGGCCTCATATCTCAGATAAATAAAGAATTTTGTCAAACCTATACAAATATTAGTAATTCCCTAATTGATAGACAAAGGATATGAACAGGCAGTTTTCTAATGAAGAAATCAAAAGAGTTCATAATTATATGAAAAAATTCTCTAGATAATTATTAGAGAAATGCAAATTTAAAAAACTTTAAAAATCTTTTTACAGCTATCAGATTGACTAAAATGATTGAAGGGGGAATTGATGAATATTGCAGAAGATGTAGAACAATTGGGACACATTCATTGTTGGTGGAACTATGAAGTGATTCAACCATTTTGGAAAACCTTCTGGAATTCTGCCCCAAGAGTTATAAAACTGCCTATAGCCTTTGACCTAATGATACCATTAATAGGTCTGTTTCCCAAGATGATTACCAAAAAAAAAAGGAAAAACAACCTATATCTTTTAAAATATTTATAGCAACTGTCTTTGTGGTGGCAAAGAACTGAAAATTGCAAGAATAGCTTTCAATGGGGAATAGCTGAACATGTACATATAATCATGATGGAATACTACTGTGGTATAAGAAGTGATGAACTTGATGATTTTATTGTTCAAAATGTTTAGGGGGCAGCTACATGGTACAGTAGATAAGGCACCAGCCCTGGATTCAGGAGAACCTAAGTTCAAATTTGGCCTCAGACACTTGACACTTACTAGCTGTGTGACCCTGGGCAAGTCACTTAACTGTCATTGCCCTGCCAAAAAAATTGATAGACATGCACAAAATAATGAAAAGCAAAATGAACAGAACCAAGTTAAGGTTGTATATGTTAATAGCAATATTAAAAAAAAAACAATTGTAAGAAATTAAGTAATTTTGACTGTTATAAATACTTAAATTAACTACAATCTATGAAGGAAGACATCTAGAGAAAGAACTAATGAATAGATATTTTATATATACATATGTGAATGATTACATATACATGTGTATATGTACATATGTACACATATTCTCATATATATGCAAATATATATATAATATTTTTGTCTAGTGGTACCCATCTCTAGACAGGGGGCATAACTTTATTATGTATTTAAAAGGAATACCAAGGTCTACATAATAGATTTGCAGTTTCATGTGCAATCATCCTTTTTTCCTGGTCTACTATGTTATGAAATGCTTGCTTAATTTCTTAAGTTCAGAATAAATAAACATATATGTATAAATAAACATATTGAACAGTCCAGATTTTAAAAAAGAAAGAAAGAAACTTGCCCAGCTAATTTACAATGACAGACAAGCAAGATTCCAAATGAGGCCTTCCTACTCTAGCCCATTTGCTGCTTCCACTGATTCCTATTTAAATTGTGCTTCATTATTAGATGGTATGTAATGGGTTAAACCTTGTCCCTTAAAACATAAATATGCAAGTAAAATCCTGGTGTATCAGGTAGTATGTAATCAATCAAACAGATTTTTACTGACTACTCAGGGCTGTGCAAAGCACAATATTATGTGCATTAGTCCTTTACCTAGGCACCGCATAATGCAGTTTTTCCATTTCATTAACTCAACATAGTGAGTAGTTAACCAAATCAGCCTTAATAAAATTGCTAATTCAAGTTCATTTCTTTATAGTTTCTATGGCCCATATCATATAAAGCATGTTTCAGTGGTTTAAACTGTAGAAATATGGCCTGGATTGGTATAAATGTAAGATTACTATTAGGGACAAAAGAGATCATGTACATAAACCACTTTTCCAAATGTGAAGCACTATATCAATTCCATCTCATTATTACAATTTACAATAATCTTCTTTTCCTCCTTTTTGATGGAGTTCAGATAGCAATGATTCTCTGCTAGGTCAATATCCTGCTATTATGATTTTATGCTTAACATATAACAGACTCTTGTACATAAACATAAAGGAATATTTTTGTAACAATTATATAAAATATTGATATGCAAGTGTGCTTTCTGTAACTTACTAAAAGAATCTTCAGGACAAATCTCATAGCAGTTAAACAATGGAGATGTAATTAGCATTTTTAAAATATATTATAGAAGTGTTTTTATTATATTACATGTAGATTAGAGATTATAAAGATTTAGTAGGACAATCTCTTTTAAAATGCCCATGTTTTGTGGATTAATATTTTATCTTGATAATTTCGAGATGTAGATTCATCTGTGATTACCTTCCAGTTTCTGTACAGCTAGTACTTTTTTAATACTCAGTGATATTTTGAGGTGAGTATTTGAAGTATAGGCATTTACCTTATGTTTAGTGAGTTTCTGATCATAATTCTGGCTACCAAGTGATGGGTGCACATTGAATGTTGATACACTTTGAACAATTGCCCTATATACAAGCTACTTAAGGATATTCTATAAATAATATCTGGTGGCTATGACCTGCTCCTAAAATGCCATCACAAACTGCCCCATTTCTACAAAGAACCCAATATGATTAAATTATTTGTTGGACAACTTTTTATCAACATAGTTTAAGTTCATTTAGATATCACCCATTATGAGATTTTTAATTCTTCTCTGGAACCAGCCAATTAATGGGCTCCATACCACAGTCACATCCTTTTGTAACATTTGAGAAAAGCCGTGTCATGTGTCTACTGCCAATTTTTTACTACTGCTTGATGAAGTGATGTCTATTTTTTCAAAAAGTTTTTATATAAGTACATTTAAACCATTTACCATGCATTATGAGAATATCTGCCTATCCTTTTCCTCTTTTTTGATGATAAATGCTCATCTTTCTATATAGCTGTTTTAGTGTGACTGTTTCATGCTTCATTAATATTTTACTACATAGGATATCATTTGTTAGTATACTTTTCTCCTATCTTGTTGATCATTTTTAATTTCCAAAAGTGTGTTGAGTTTATATAATAATTATTAATTATATGATAATTATCCAAAATTATATTTTAATGATAGTGATAGGAATAGAGAATGGACTAGTGATTTTACTATTATTAGTACCTACTGCAGGTCAGCATCTTCAAGTTTAGGAGAGTTTTCTAGAGCACTAATAGGTTAAATGTCTTTTCCATGGTAACATAGGCAGTATAAATGGTGCAGTAAATACAGCACCAGCCCTGGAGTCAGGAGGACCTTGGTTCAAATCCATCCTGAGACACTTGATACTTAGTAGCCATGTGACCCTGGGATAGTCACTTACCCCTGATTTCCTCAAACATCCAGGGCTGTCTCCAGTTATCCTGGTGTATATCTTGCCACTGGATTCAAATGGCTCCAGAGGAGATAGTGAGGCTGGTGACTTTGCACAGACCTCCCTCACTTATATCCAAATCCCTGCAAGTCATGACATCACCTCCTAATGTCATGTTCCTCTTTGAAAATAAAGGACAAACAACAACAACATTAACAACAAATATATAATAGGCAGTACTTGAACTGAGGTGTTTCATGCTTTGAGGTCAGCTTTCTATCCATTACTCGATGCTTTGATAATAATAACTATTATTTTGATTCACAAAAGAGGTTGTAGATCTATAATAATAAACAGAATCAACAAGAAATGCTATAGAGAAAAGAATGTGAACAAGATATTAAAGTTATTAAGAAATTTGAGCAAAAACCCTTGGAAATTAGTAGATGATAGCAACAATCATGGGGAACAATTGGTAAAATCATAACACATGGACTTTTCTGGACACAATACTTCTATGAATACATTTTAAGATCCCATAAGGCTTTTTTTGTTTGCCATATAACACTATTGCCTCATATTGGGTTTGTAATTAAGACCAGTTATTTCATAGACTGCTGTCTATCTATGATAATCATCCTATATGTCTGCCACTAGTTTTTTAATCTGATGTACCATGTGGGAAAATACTATGTCTCTTAGTGTCTCAGGAGGATTTCATAGTAAAGACTGAACTGTTGTCCTAGTCACAAAGGAAATTTCATTTTTCACTAAATACAATAAAAATATTTCTTCAACTACAAATATTCATGTGTCAGAGGAAGGAGAGAGGAAGATTAGTAATAGGGAGGCTGTGAAAAGTGTTGGTCAATAAAAGTAGTAGGCGGTATGATACAAGTTACTTGGGAGAGTAGCCTTTGTCCTGTATAGTAGTGTAGGTTCTTATATGAAAAAAATATGCACCCTTGAGTAGGTTTATCTTCTTATTTTGTAATTAAATAAAACATATTTAATGATACTTTAGGGCATAAAAGGATCTTTCCTACATCCTGGTTATCTCTGAAATAATATTTTTTTTAAAAAAAAAGAATTAATTCTGCTTGACTTCTAATGCTGAAATACCTAAATTTTGTGAAGGAAATTCATCACAATATCTGAACTACCCTTCCTCTTAGCCCTGAATTTCTCATGTATTTGCATTCTAGCAGTTAGTAATACAGATAATCTCAGGTCACGGTAAATTTGCCTTATATTTAAACAGGCTGGAATTCTCCATGTTAAGAATTCTTACAATGAGTGAAATGTCCCATAGGTAAACATGTTGCTAGTTTCATTACGCAGTGGTTGAATTAGAGTGGAAACTAATTACATTCTTCTGTATTTACTTAGGCACTAACCTATTTCCTGTGAATTCTTGATTTTCCCTAACATTATATGAATATTGATTAACCTTTACTTGTTTGGTTAAATAACACTCAAAGCTGAAATGGTTAAATTGCTATTAGAAGAAATCTGATCCTTAGGCCATGGTGAAATTACATTGCTAATCTAATATGATCCATTCAAAGGTGAACACCTTGGGGCGGCTAGGTGGCGCAGTGGATAAAGCACCGGCCCTGGATTCAGGAGTACCTGAGTTCAAATCTGGCCTCAGACACTTGACACTTACTAGCTGTGTGACCCTGGGCAAGTCACTTAACCCCCATTGCCCTGCAAAAAACAACAACAAAAAAAACAAACAAACAAAGGTGAACACCAAAAAAGAAAGACCTATTTCACAAATATTTATTCACATGGATATATACTATGCAGCTAAAGATTTTAACAGAAATGAAACCATTATTAAGCTCAAGTTGCTTCTAGAAAAATATTCTTAGTTATGTACATATCAGGAACATTTGTTATTGGTCCATTATTTTTTTTTTTCTGTATCTACGTGACAGACAGGATCTGAACTAAGTAGTCAGCACAGGCATTTTAACTGATTCATATGTGTTCAAAGTACATTACAGTAGTTCTATTTATTCCCCTACTTTGACCTGTAAAATAGTTTCCCATTTCCTGTCCAAGCAGAAAGTGTACATGACCTCCTACCCCCCATAGACACACACACACACACACACACACACACACACACAACTATGCATGAACAGGATATGGGGCAAGTATATGATCTATGCCTTATATACACTTATGTCTAACTTCCCCACCCCACTCCCTACTCTACACACACCTTTCCAAACCTCAGGAAGCTTTTGCTTGCTATATGCCTATGAACATGGTTCAATGACTTTATCTCTTAGCAGGGGTTCCCATTTCACAAAGCAAGTAAGTTCCTACACTCTCGGTGATCAGAGAAGAGTTTTCACTTGCCCATTCCCTGAGCAGAGATTATTTTTGAAATACCATGTTTGAAACTTTCCTATATATTACTTAATCATAAATTTTAAAACAGAAAGGAAAAATCCATCCCATTTTCCTTAATTTTGTTCTTTAACTTTGCATTTTTCCTGTTTTCTCCTACACTGATTTAAACTCCAACCCCCCAGTCAAATTTAGTTGACATTAAGAGTGTTATAAGAATGAAGAACTACATAAAGCAAAATGATAGCACTGAGTATTATAATACAGTTGCTATCTTAACTGAAAGATCTACCTGACAATGCCTTGGAGGGCTGATCTGGGTTAGGAAGACCTTGGTTCAAACCATACCTCTGACATAGTCTTGATCTGTGGCCATGTTGTTGTTGTTGTTGTTTGTCATTCATTATTTTATTTATTTATTTATTTATTTTGTGGGGCAATGGGGGTTAAGTGACTTGCCCAGGGTCACACAGCTAGTAAATGTCAAGTGTCTGAGGCCAGATTGAACTCGGGTATTCCTGACTCCAGGGCCGGTGCTTTATCCATTGCGCCACCTAGCTGCACCCCTGTCATTTATTCTTGAAGAGGACCATGCCAGATGTCATGGCTTGCAATGAATTAATTTTTTTACATGAGAAAGGGCTTTGCAAAGTCACCAGTCTCTCTCTTTTGGAACCATCTGGGTCCAGTGGCAAGATATTATCAGGACAACTGGAGATGGCTCTGTATTTTAAGGCAATTGGGGTTAAGTGACTTGTCCTGGATCACACAGTAAGTGTTTGAAGTGAGATTTGAACTCAGGTCCCCCAAACTTCACAGCAAGTGCTTTATCTACTGCATCACCTAGCTGCCTCTATATTTAGGACCAAGTATAACTCAATTTTAGTCAATGATGGGACTGTCTACAACTATGTTCTGCATAAGACAATTCCTTGCAACTATACAATTATAAGCCTGATTATACTAATAAAAATAAATATTTATAATTTTAAAGGTAGAGAGCTATTTTTAAATTACATACAGTATTATGTAATGAAAATGATTGGGGCAGCTAGGTGGCACAGTGGATTAAGCACTACCCCTGGAATCAGGAGGACCTAAGTTCAAATCTAGCCCCAAACCCTTGATATTTACTAGCTTTGTGACCCTGGGCAAGTCACTTAACACTGATTGAATCAAACATCCAGGGCCATCTCCAGCCTTCCTGATGTACATCCTACCACTGGACCCATATGGCTCAAGAGTAGAAAGTGAGGCTGGTAACTTTTCACAGCCCTCCCTCATGTAAGTCCAATTCACTGCAAGTCATGACATCATCCCAATGTCATGGTCCTCTCCAAGAAAAAAGGACAAAACAACAATGGAAATGATTATGGTAGTAACATCCTTGGTTCTTTTTCTTATATAACATGTGCCTTTGATTCCTTCATCTCCCTGGTTAGCCTAATATTGCAATTTAGACACATACTTTCTTTTTGTCTTCACACATAAGTGAATTTAGCAAATCTGCTCGATTATCTGATGCTTTATCACTTTCCTTTGATGTTTGACAGGCCAGGGTTACCTTACAGTGTGGTCCTTTTCTTAGGAAAGTTAAATTTTTAAAAGAAGGTGGGACTTACTCCATTGGAATTTAGTTCTAATCAATTCACCAATGATTTGCCGCATTCATTTGGTTATTGAACTTCTTTTCTTACAGATAATCAGTCATATACCTTTCACTATGATTAGATAAACGCTAAATTAGTAATAATGGCATGAAATTTGCATCTTATTCTAACATTTTGCACCCTTTATCCCATTATATAATCATAGGATAACTGCTCTCATTATGAAGATAATACTGATTGAACCAAAACAGTGTTAAAGCAAAAAAAAAACAAAAAACCACACCATCATTCTGATAATGCTATTCTTTCCACAACTATTATCAAATCTTGTAAATATGCTTATTCTTTATGACTAGAGTATCAACTTCATTTACAAATGACCTTAAGCTATAATTAAACATTTTTCAGAAGACAGATAATCTGTTCTCCAAATACATCTGTGCCATCAGTATTAGTAAACTAAAGCTCTGTATCAACCCTCAAAGGGGGACTTGCCACCACAAATCCTATGCCAAATTATTATTATACCTAAGCTTTCTTAGGAGAGGCTGGCCTCTCATGCCTTGCAAATACTAAAACTTAAACATAATGAAAATCCTATTTGATATGTTGAAACTTTGTTGTTGCTTTTGCTGTTGTTCATCCTTTGTTCTCAAAGAGGACCAATGACCGCTTATCACTCTACCTTTTAAAATTTCATCAGCAGTGTTGACCTGGATAAGCAAAGAAAATCATGAACATTTTGTATTTGGGTGGCATTGAAAGATAATCTAGATGATGCACAATCACAAAGAATTCTTTTTTTCATCAGTGCTTCCAAAATTGGCAGCATAATTATTGTTATATAACAATGGTTACAGTAGAAAAAAACCTGTGATGCAAAACTCAAAAAAAAAAAAAAACCTTTAAAGAGGCATAGTCAAAAGACAGATAATATACTCTCCATGCTCTTTTAGACTTGCTTGTCTAAAAGCAAAAAAGTCAGCCACCAGACCTTTTACCAAATGGTAATTATTCACATTGTATTAAAGAAGATATAGCACCCACATACTTACAATTTTAAAGAGGACTTAGACTCAAATATGTGAAGGGCTCTGATGGTTTATGGGTCTGAAAATTTATAGATATATGTATATGTAATACAAACAAATAATATGTAATATGAAAATGTATATATTATTATGCCACACTTATATGTATATCTATACATACATATATACATGTATACATACACATATATGATACATCCCATGATGCTGAATTCAACTGACTGGATGTAACATTTTGTCAGAAAACTCTAAATCCCCTCACCCTGCTGCTGTGTGAAGTTACTTTCAGTGTCCTTATGTGACTTTAGTGCTTAATTGAACTTCCTTCCTTTAGCAGGATAAGTGGTACCTTACCTAGTATATGCCAATGACGCTGTAAAAAGCCCTTACTAACCGAGCATCCTTAAAATAAACTTGCTGGGCCTTTGCCTTGGCAAATCTAAAATGAAAAGTTAATTTTTTCCCCCTTTTGGTCAAACTGACAGACTCCAGCTAGCAAACATTTATTAAATCCTTTCTTTGTGGATCAAGATACCCTAAAAGGTGGGAGTAGGTGGTGGGATAAAAGCTTTAAATAAGTCCTAGACCATGCCTTTGAGAACTTTATAGACTAGTAGGTGGCAAGACAGACAATATGATAATAATCACTATTATTTCATTATTATCACATCTTATATTATTATCATTACTATTACTATTATTATTAATATAGACTTGTATTTTCATCCTTGTGGAAAACCTTTCCCACTGAAGCAGACTGGCACCTCAACTATAAAATAGTCTTAGAGACTTGCCTTTGTAAACAATAAATTAAATGACTCAACAAGTATGTACTAAAGGAAGTACTAACTACTGTACCCAATGGCCCCTCAAAAGATGTTTATAGTACACAATATTATGTGATACATGAATTAGAGTTACCAAAAAAAAGTGTTACGTGAGATCTGATGGGAAAACTTGTTGCCAACCAGGGATATGGGACACTCCTCCAAATAAATATCTAATTAATATATTTCATTTAATTTACAGCAAAAGAACATTGAGCATAATGTTAGTATTATATACAGGGCTAGTTGCTTAGGGGGAAAAGATAATACAAAATTTTAGTACCTGCTATATGTACTCCACTTTAATAGAGTTAAATGATGTATACCTTATGTTCATTAGGTTCTTTATTGTATACTAAATTTGTCATCCAGTAGAAGAATGAAATAAAGCAAAAGGTAAATTTTATTTATGTAAAACTTTGATCAGTAATTGCATTCGTGTCAGTTGCTATTGTTGAGACTATCATTACTGAAGGCATAGTTAATGGTGAGATGCCCATGCAATACAATTCTCTTCTGTAACAATGGATTTCACCCCAATTTCTGATCAGTTATTATATAGCTGCACACCACTGGTTTCAATGGAATAAAGGGAGGAAAGTACATGGATCAGTGGAACATATCAATACTCCTGGGGAATCAATTTCCACAAAACTCAAGCCAAAGTCTCTAATGACATGATCTTATCTTTTGTCAGCCAATATAGTCAATTCATAAAGAAAGTCCAAATTTGATGAATTCTGAACTTTTCTCGTGTCTTAGGTTTGGAAATTGAAAAGGAAAGAGCACACATATTTAAAGGGGTAGAAATATCCTGGATTACATTAATAAGGACTAACGACCCCTCATTTTACAATTAAGGAAATGGAGACTCAGTTTCAGTTTTACTGAAAGTCACACCAGCAGATAATGACTGTACACTAGGCTGTTTAAGGAACTGGTGAATTCAGTCACTAATTATTACTTTTGACAGAGAACTCAGGGGAACAGAGAAAGACTCTGAAGTCAAGGTAAGGATAATAGAAGACTACTTCAAAAAAGGAAAATGAAGATTCTAAAATTATAAATAGGTGAGCTTAGCTTTCAGGAAATATATTTTTAAAAATCACCAAACATTGTGTATTAACTTAGAGTGCACATAATATTGGATCTTGGATTAAAAATCAATTTATTTTGCTAATGGTAAATTGGTACTTCTCAACATAACATCTTTCCACACCAGAGTGATAGGGCAATTGGTAAGGACAAAATTATGTCTCTATTTGAACTGGACTCTATAAAGGTATTGATTGTGTCACATATAGAATTTTCCTCTGTTTTGAAATATGATGATCACCTATACTATGTTTAGGAGGGTGTCAAAGTCAGATATTTGGCTATGTTGAGGTCACAGAATATAAAAACTAGATTGGACCTGAGAGATCATTTATTCTAATCTCCACATTTTAAAGAAAATAAAGCAATAAATAAACAAGCTTTTTATTTAGTGTCATACATGCCAAGTACTATTTTAGAGCCTGAGCTTACAAAGAAAAGTTAGAAAAAGACCCTGCCTTCAAAGAGCTTACATTGCATCATCGGAGATACCATGTACCTACACAAGTATTTATAGAATAAATAAAAATAAATAGTAGCTTGAGGAGGGAAGACATTAGCATCTGTATCTGGCAGATCAAAAAGGGCTTTAAATAGAGATGGGAAGACTTTAGCTAAATGCAGCAGTAAGGAATTCTACAAGGTGAAGGTGAAAAGCATTAACATTCTGGGAATGAGAAATGATGCAGAGACAAAAGACATAGTATTATTTTTGAAGAACAGCAAGAAAGCCTATTTGGCTGAACCATAGAGTACAAAAAAAGTAGTAATTCACTTCAAATTTGAAACAGAAGAGTTCATATTCAATCCTAGGGACTACAGAGAACCACCAGAGTATAATGAATAGGAGAATGATATGTTCAGAACTGAAGCTGAGGTAGCTGCTTTTAGTATATTTTTGGAGGAAGTATTCAATGAATTGATGCAGCTGCAAGTGCTTATTAAGTGCTTATTGTATGCTACAAATCATAGATACAGTGTTTTTGAAATAGAATAATATCTGCTTACAAAAATCCT
Organism: Dromiciops gliroides; assembly: GCF_019393635.1. Taxonomy (NCBI): domain Eukaryota; kingdom Metazoa; phylum Chordata; class Mammalia; order Microbiotheria; family Microbiotheriidae; genus Dromiciops; species Dromiciops gliroides. The sequence goes on along the minus strand of NC_057864.1, from coordinate 356,872,697 downwards.
ATAGTCTACCTAAAGATTGTAGTGGGCAAAGGAAAATTGATGATGAAAAAGCAGAATGCTGTATCCAAAGGAAAATGAGAGTGGAGCTCTATGTGTCCTGAGCCCCAATACTGTGGGCAGGTGGGGCTCGTTAGCCTTGGTAGGCAACCCACCTAGGGGAAGGAAAACCCTGATTTTAAAACTCCGCTGCCTTGCGGCTATACCCATATATGGGAAAGGCTTCAGGAGTTAACCCTGAGGAAAAATTAGGAGTCAGAGTCCCTTAGGCAGTTGGATGTTGGACGTCACATCCCTCTGGCAACTCCTGCGGTGGCACTGGTGCCAAACTGTATTTGTTCTGCCTCTCCTTTGGATCCACCAATGTTGCAGAGAGGGAAAACCTGCTGCATGGGCAATGGCTTGTTTTCCATAGTGATCTGCCCAGGCCAGCACCCTGGAGAGTACACTCCAGCTACTCCTCATGGGGTAGATACAACACGGGATGTGGCAGTTACTGGTTATAAGTCACTCAGGAGCTGTGGCTCCCGTATCGGATTGCACAGCCACACTGTGACCTGTGGCTCTTCAAGGCACTGATCCATGGTCGTCCAAACTGGTGGAGGCCTACTACTACTACTACTAGAAACAGAGACATGTAACAGTACTGGAAGTGTTCTCTGAACACTCTCTCTCTTTGTCTCTCTCTCTCTCTCTCTCTCTCTCTCTCTCTTTCTCTCTCTCTCGTTCCTTATTTCCTGCATGCTTCTGCACATGGTTATATATTGATTTATAATTGCTCCTTAATTGATTAGTATGTTTGCTTGATGGAGGGACAGTTCAATTAGCCCCTGCCTATCTCAATGTCTTGTCATACTGTTTGGTATAAGAACAGAAAATTACATTTTGGTAATCCCTGTGAAGCTTGGGCATCATTCATTACTAGACATTCAATAAATACAAATGTTCCTTCTGGCTGTATTTTAATATCATGAGCAGATAATCATGTTGAGTGGAATTTGGCTGGAGAACCTGACTGCTGATTTAGAGCATGGTTAGGTCAGGTAAAGACAGGAGTCAAGGTACAGATAAACATGAATCAAGACATGTATATAGATGAGGATTAGGAGTTTGTCAAGGCCAGACATGAGGCAAGTGGTTGACATCACATAGGGTCAAATTCAGGAAGCAGAGATTTGACACTGACAAAGGTATCAAGTAAGGGACAGAGTCAATGGTCTCTGGTCCAATGTATTATAGGCTTCTTCATGTAAATATTACTGGGAGACAAGCAACTGGGTTCCCTCCAGGGGCTTTCCTCAAATACCTAGGCATAGGATTTGCTAGACACTATTTGGAACTCCCCACTGGCAAGGCAGGGACTGATTTTCTTTCTTTTTTCCTAGTTGTATCCCCAGGACTTAGCAAAGGGTCTGGCACATAATATGTGTAAAATAAATATTTATTGACTTTTGGCTAAAGGAATAATGAAGATAGAAATGCAATATTGCTTTGAGGAATAGTCTAATGTCTCTAATCTTTTCTCCAGGAATTTGCCAAAAACATTTCCCCAAAACACAAATGTGACCGTATCATTTCCCTATTCAAGAACCTTCATAATATCTCATTCCTAGGGGCTAGGAGGGACTCCAGAAGGCATCTAGTCCAACAACCTTTATTTATAGGTTAGGCAACTGAGACCCAAAGAAGTTAAGTGACTTGCCCAAGGATACACTGGTACTAAATATCAGACATGGGATTTCAATACTGGTCCTCTGAATGCAAAGCCAAAGTTCTTTCCATTGTGCACCATGCTGCCTGGCATAACGGTGCTTTATAGCCTCTAGGTTAAAGTACAAGCTCCACAACTTGGCATTTGCAGCCCTTTCCCAGTTTACCTTTTCATGTTTATTTCACATTGTTGTGGGTGATATACTTTATGTTGTGGCCAAATTGACTATTTGATATTCTCTGAATGTGGCGTTTTTACTTTCCACCTCTCTTTGTGTCTTTATACAGGCTGTCCCCTGAGATTGAAATGATTTTTTTTCCCTCATTCTTACCTTTGAAAATTTCTCCTTTCCTTCAAGGCTCAGTCCATGTGGTCCCTCCTTCAGCAAACTTTGTTTTTTGTGCTTCTAACATCTTAGGTCTTTCTCCCTCTTAAAATTATTATAATTACATCTTATAATTATTATACACTTGCTTGTTTATATATTGTATCCACCAAGGAGAATGTATGGACTTTAAGGGGAGATATTTTATCTAGCTTTGTCTTGGCCTACCTGGCATTTGGATATGGCACAGTTCCTTTTGTGCTGTAAACAATTGATAAATGTTAATCTCATTTGGCTGGAACATAGAATGTGTGGAGAGGTATCATGTGAAATAAGACTAGAAAGATAGTTTATAACCAAATTATTGAGGTTCTTAAATGAAAAGAAAATATTTTTAAGGGTAAAGACGAAAAGGGAGGGGCAGCTAGGTGGCACAGTGGATAGAGCACCGGCCCTGGAGTCAGGAGTACCTGAGTTCAAATCCAGCCTCAGACACTTAACACTAGCTGTGTGACCCTGGGCAAGTCATTTAACCCCAATTGCCTCACTAAAAAAAAAAAAAAAAAAAGATAAAAAGGGTGTTCCAGCTAAGGGTATTCGAATTTGATATATTGGTGAGCTGGCCTCCAGGGCTCAAGGTTGAGAGCTCCTGGCATAATCTTTAGTATATGCAATACAATTCCAAATAGAAGTATTTTCCATCTTTGGAGAAATGTTTCTCAGCAGAGAGAGGGGGAAATGAGTGTTGTGGGAAACTTAAAAAATTTCTTACTATATGTCTCAACAGAACCATTGGTAGGTGCTTATTCATTGCTTGTTAAATGAATGAATGGATGGATGGATAGATAAGGACATCTTCCTACTCTGATTTAGCATTGCTCATTCTATTATTTCCAGTTTCATGATCCTTTACAACTTTTCAAATTCTAATATAGAATGATCTCTTTCAGTATTAATTTATTTTCTCAGCAAAGGAAACTTAAAAACAACAATATATTTTTCCCCTAGAAGCAGAGCAAAAGTCACCTTTAGCTATGAAATATTGTTGAACAGGCATATCCAAAGAAAACAATTGATTCTATTCTGCATAGTTACTTCTCTATAGTAAGTTAGGTTCAACTCTTCCATCATTTCTATAACATGCTTCATGCCAATCCAATCACTACAGAATTGATTGCTGGGGAACTAGGGACAACTGGCCTCTCCCGTCTTCCATAATTTGACATTACTTAGAAAGAGGATGGCCTCATCTAGGTGGGAACAATATCACTATAAACAACATGGTAAATATGGATTCAGTGGCTTTTTCCCCCTTAAAATGGTCCAATCTCCAAAGATATCTAGCCAGTAGCAATTAATGATTAATTTATCATACTCTCCAGAAATTGCTCTGACAGGATAATGTCTTTATTTTGTCTTAAGGTGAGTTTTACTCTATGTATTTGATCTCATCTAGTCTTGTACGTAAGTTTTGCATTTGTTTATTTGGTTTTAATCAAGACAAATAAAGTCTTTGTTCAATGCTGAGTGTCTAGACCTTTTTTCAGGAGAGGTCTTTAGATCTTCTGGGACTTCTTGTTTATACCTAGCTTTACTTCTACATTGATAGATTTTTTTTTTCTTCAAGGATGGTGGAAATTATGTTTTAACAAAATCATAGAGGTCAGAATTGGAACAATAACAAATAGCTTTTTTCCTTCATCTGTCTTTGATACTATTCTTCTATTTTACAGTCAGTTAGTCAACATCTACAGTGGTAGAAGAAATGACTAATGATCCACTATATTCAATTGACAATATTCTAATAGAGTTGTCTCTTTCCTAATGAGTGCAAACAATGAATCCCCTAAAGTGGTAGAATGTATTTAAATTCATACTCTTCAAAGTGGTAATCACATAAAATAGAGCATCTAGGTGTCTCTGTGGATAGAGTGTTGGGCCTAGAGTCAGGAAGACTCATGTTCCTGAGATTAAATCTGGCCTCAGACACTTACTAGCAATGTAACCCTAGGCAAGTCATTTGACCCTGCTTGCCTCAATTCCTTCTATATAAAATGGGCTGGATAAGGAAACACCAAAACTACTGGGATTGATTTATTTTTGCCAAGAAAACCCCAAATGGGGTTATGAAGAGTCTGACACAACTAAAATGAATGAACAACAAAAAATATGGTAATTGTTTCCACCTCAGTGGAAATATACAGTGTGAATTCAAATAATGAGATCACTTCATGGGATTCATAATTCATACTAATGGGGACCTAGCTCTACAGAGCGCCTATTATAAGCACAACACTGTTCTATATAGCATGGCGGAAGAAAGGGTAGGATATAGAGGTGTAAGAAATGGTCCCTTCCCTCAAGGATCCTAACAATATAAGATCATAGATTTAAAGCTAGATGGAATGTCAACTTTATATAATCCAATCATCTCATTTTACATTTGAGAAATCAGAGGTCACAAGAAATTAAATGACTTGTCTAAAGTTATACAAGTGGGGAGTAGAAGAGTAAAGATTAACAATTAGGTCCTTTGACTATATGCACATTTAAATAAAATAGTTCTTTATGCAAGAGTGAATAGTGAAGTAGAAAAGCACTCAATATATTTTGTGTGTTTTTCTATTTCACTATTCTGCATTTCTGTAAAGAACTATTTGATATGATTGACATGGTTCATTAGTCCAGGAAGAATGTCTAAGAACACTATAAAGAGCTATGCTATCATATGGTGGAGAAATCATGTTCACCTAATGATTAATGACTACTATATCACATTGTATTGCAGCAGTGTGAGCAAATCTTGAAATACATACTATATACAGCTTAGGTAATTCAGCAATAGACATTTTAAAAGTCATAGCTTTAATCATTAACCAGGCCCTTTTAGGATTATTATTTCTAATTTTATTTTTCTATTCAAAGCCAGGGGAAAAAAAAAAAACCTTTTCTCTCACTTAGCTGTTTTTGGTTTATAGAAAGAAAAATCATTTCCATTTTGTATTTTCCAATTTTTTATATGTACAGCTAGGCTATTGCAATCCAAGAAGCCCCCTGATATCATAAGCAGTGATAAGATTTTTCTCTATACAGGTAGTATGTTGTCATGGTTAAAACATTGGATTTACATTCAGGGAGACCTAGGATTGATTTCCGCCTCAGATATTAGCTCTTGGTTCTGATCAGTTTACTTAAACTCCCTTTTCCTCAGTTTCCCCCGGGTAAAATGAGGAGATTGAATGCAATGGCAGTTGTTTCTTCCAACTCTAAAATATATAATTCTGTGATATATGACTAACTATATAATTATCTTACTAAAATAATCTTTCTGGGTTAATTATCTTCCAACCCAATCTCATGAACTTCTTTCACTGCTTTTAATCCTTTTCTAATGACACACTTTATAGAACACCTTGATCCAAACTTTCAAAATAACTTCCTTTTAATTCTTTATCCTAATCTTTCTGGTCCCAATTTTGGGGATTTCAAAAATAATTTCTCTCCATAGCTCCTATATCTATTCACATTAATTACTTCTTTTCCTACTTGTCCCATTCACAAGTCTTATATTCTAGACTGTACTGATATGGAATGTGGAAAATAATTACTTTAACATAAAACATCAACATATTTAATGCCCCATATTTTATTATCATCTTTTTACTCCAATCAGATACCAGATGCAAATACCATCAAATCTATGTATAAGTGTGGAGGAAGGATTTCACCAAGAGTGCATGTTGAAAATACTTTTTTAAAAAATGCAGGTACCCTCAATAATTTTAGAACTACTATTTACATATAATGAAAAAGGTATTAAATAGTATTTTATCTATTAAAAATGACTGCCAAAGAAAGTTTTTTGGCAATGCTTTGTGAACTTATTTTGTTATTGAATGTGTTTAAAAGTAATAAAATTACATTGTTTTCCAAATAATCTATAATTTAGGTATTTTCTTCATTGATTTTTAATTTTGCCATGATCATTCCAAAGGAAAGAAGTTTTCCTATAATTCAGATTTTTCCAGAAAACTATGTACATTCACATATAAAAGATTTTTATCAGTATTTTAGCATAAAATGGGAATATCATAGAATTGTGACTACACAAATGGATCTTAACAGTTTGTCCTAAAGTATATCCTTCTAGCTTCACATAATCAGAAAATTATAACACATTTATATAATGCACAATTCTGCTAGTAGCATTACAGTGACTTCTTGTTCAGTCTTCTCTGATTCTTCCTGACCCTATTTGGAATTTTCTTTAGATTTGCCATTTCCTTCTCCAGCTTGTTTTACAGATGAAGAAACTGAGGTAAACAGAGATATGCGAGTTTCCCAGAGTCACACAGTTGGCTGAGGCCAGCTTTGAACTCTGGAATCTGAGTCTTCCTGACTCCAGACCCAGCACTCTATCTACTGTAACACCTTCCTGGGATTAATAAAAAATGGGGAATTGAGAAAAAGGATTGCAAGAAGAAGTACAAACATGTGAGAAGAACATGTGAAGAAAATGGAAAGAGATGGATCAAAGGACAGGACTTATGAAAATCAGTACTTAAAAATATTGTTAGCTGTCATAGGATAAGAGGAAACAATATATCCCAAAGCACATTTAATTTTGTGTTGTGGCAGAGTCCTATTCTATACAATGGGATTCAGATTCTATTTACCTAATTGCTCCAACTGGCATCATGAAAACTTGCCTAATGAAGGAAGATGATTTGACTTTGGCCCAGGAAAGCTGTAGTCATAATACTCTGACCCTAATCTCTTACCAGATATTCTGAGACTAATTTGCTGTATTTGCCCTGGGGTCTGGATATGCTTAAACTGATATAATGGAGTTTGTGACTTTGACTGCTTCTGCCTAATCCCTGATAAAGTAGACAAAGAAGTAGGTGTTAGCCTCTAATGAGGTCCAGATACTGTATTGAACGCTATCCAAGTTTGTCAAGTCTGAAAAATTATACCTTTATTGCTATCATTGTTTCTTCTTCCCAGACACAAACCAGGACAAGATTTAGAATGGACCAACAATAAATATTGCCAATTAGTGTCCATTGCTGAAATTGTTGGGATACACTATGGGGAGACCCAAATGACCTCTTTTGTATTATATAAATAAAAGTTGCAATGAATTTCATTTTATTCAAAATCCAAATAAATGAAAAAAATTTTAAAGATATTGAAATATTTTGCTGTTGTTATATATTCAGTTCTTGGCTCTTACTTAGAAAAAATAAATAATGTCTAGGATTTATTCCAAAAGAAAAATTTTCAGAGTTTGATATTAGGTAAAGAAAATTTAGCCAAATCTTTCATGCCTTCTGTATTTACAGTTCCATAAAGTGATCATTAGTATTCAACTGAGCCCTCGATGCTGCTCAAGCAATCCCATCCTACTCATCTCATTGTTCCTGTACTAGACACTGTACGTAGCCACAGTACTAAAACAGCACTCCTCACTTCCCACTTTATAAACAGATTAATGACCTAACCTGCTTCACTGAAATTTTCTTTATCTCCCCTCACCTCCTTTCTCCTTTCCCACTTGTCTTTTCTTTCTGCCCTCTTCTTCCATCCCATTCCCTCTCCTCTCTTTTTTTTTTCTTTAAAAGAAATTATGGGGGCAGCTAGGTGGCACAGTGGATAAAGCACTGGCTCTAGATTCAGGAGGACCTGAGTTCAGGTCTGGCCTCAGACACTTGACATTTACTGGCTGTGTGACCCTGGGCAAGTCACTTAACCCTCATTGCCCTGCAGGGAAAGAAAGAAAGAATGAAAGAAAGAAAGAAAGAAAGAAAGAAAGAAAGAAAGAAAGAAAGAAAGAAAGAAAGAAAGAAAGAAAGAAAGAAAGAAAGAAAGAAAGAAAGAAAGAAAAGAAAAAAAGAAGAAGAAATTATGGCTCATTGAGCAGTTAAACGGGAGGAATATATTAAGAAATTAAGATAATATAAAAGTATAAAAATAATATTTTATAAAAAAAGAAATAAGTAGTATACATCAAGTGCCTCTAATTCCTCATGATCCAACTTCTACTGAATCTCTTGTCATATGGATCCTATATACAATATTCTACTGACAATTCTCACCAATATCCTAATTGACAAATCCAATGGGCCTTTTTCTTCTTCCATCATCCTCCTTGGCCTCTTTATTATTGGACACTGTTAATAATCCTTACTTCTTGATATTTTCTTCTCTCTTGGCTTCAGAACCATCACCCTTTTGGGGCAGGGGGATACATCTCCTACTACTTTCAATACTTAGTAACTTCATAACTTCATTTACCAGTCCTTCCTCTTCATAGATTCTTCTTTTTTTTTTTTTTAGTGAGGCAATTGGGGTTAAGTGACTTTCCCAGAGTCACACAGCTAGTAAGTGTTAAGTGTCTGAGGCAGGACCTGAACTCAGGTACTCCTGACTCCAGGGCCGGTGCTCTATCCACTGTGCCACCTAGCTGGCCCCATAGATTCTTAAAGTGGACATTTTTCTTTCCTCTTTTTTTCATTGACTTAGCAAATTCATCATAGCCCATGTAAGTTCTGCGGATCTTTATCTCAACTCCAATTCACATAAGTGAGAAACTGTATTCAAAGTTTGGCTATGTCTCCCCCTCAAATTTCTAGAGAAATCACTAAGGAGTTAGGATGGGAGTATTTTCTAATGCCATCAGCTGAAGCCCCTTTTTAGTGTGCTTCTCTCCAAGAGTATCAGTTTAAAAAAATAGATTCATCAGCTAGTCTAAGTAGCTTTTAGAAAAGAGTATTTAAGGTTTTACACTAAGGACAGTTGGTGCAACCCCCCCCCCAATTAAAAAAATTCTGATGCAATTTTCCACAAATACATACAGAATTGAGGGAGGAAAGGCCTCAAGCTTAGAAAGCACATGTGATAAAGGAAGAAACTGACAGTTTTTGGTTGTTAGAAGTCCTTGTCTCCCATTTGTGGGGTGTCCAAAATATTCCTTGGAAGCACAAGGATTCTGTTGCTACTGCTATCAGCTGATCCAGGGGCTCCACTTGGATATCAGTGGGAAAATAGGAAATCCAAAATCCTCTGTACTCTGTGAAGGTCACAGGGTCCTTCTCTGGACAAAGAGAGACAGAGAATAGACCTGTCCAAAGATGAAGCAGAGAACTTTTGTTCTCCTCCAGGCAAGTTTTTCTCAGGTATTTTATCAATAACCTCATATTTGCTTGGATCTTTCAAATGTATCTGGTTCTCACTAGCTTGGTAATTTATAGATGACCCCTGAAGAATGGCTAAATTTCCTTCTCCTAGCCAAGGAACACAGAATTTTTAGGTAACATCATTCCAGTTTGTACTGTTTGGTTGCACTTAATGTAAAGCCTATGGTCTCATATAGTTAAAGTATCAAGGGTAAAATGGAATGTAGCAATTTTGACCACATACTTATATCATTCATCCCCATAGCCTCAACTATCACTTATTTGGGGATGGTTCTTAAAATGAGACCCTACTTCTCTCTCAAATTCTAGGCAAACATTTTGATTCACCTACATATCCACTTGATTTCTTGTAGTCACTTCATTTGTTAAAATGCCCAAACCATCTGATTCTCTTTTATTCAGAACCCACTCCTCCTTCTGACTTTATTATTTCTACCAATGGCATAAGCATTCACTCAGCTTTCTATGTTAGACAATTTAATGTTCTCTTTGACTTATCCTTCCCCCTCTTAGCTGAAGGGAGGATGATTAGTCTTATAGCTTATTAGTTAACAATGCCCATAGATTCTAAAAAAAGTAGTAGTAGTAACAAAACTAATTTCATATTGAGTACACAAAGACACAAAATTTATTGACATCAATGTGTTGCAGGAAACTTGCTGAGGATTTTGTCTTGGAAGCATTTAGTTAATGAAGGAACTAAAGGAAAAAAAGATAAAATGACTATTCAGGGATTATAGTTGAGCAATTAAGAAATACAAGAAAGAACCTAGGAATCTTATTCTGTCTTTCCCCCAGTCATTAGATCACATTAACATAATCTGCCCTATTAAGCAGTCAAGGCAGGTGTTATTCATAATAGCTTAATGCATTCATGGGGGAAAGATTAGTGAAGTCTGTTGATTTTCTTGTCTTTGTTTTTTTTAAGGCCAGACTAGAAACTGATAGGAAAAAATATGTCAGTGGATACATTTGGAAAACTACAGCTCTGCAAAGCATGAAAGTTAAAGCTAGAGAGTTAGAATTAGACTAGTAGTTGTCAGCAATTTCATGAACAAATCACACCCCTGTCTACTGTTTTTGATCTTTTGGCAAATGCTGTGGTGATAGGAAGGAAGGGAGTTATTGACCAGTGGGGGATTAGGGAGGGACTTTTAAAGCTACCAGATTTACTTCTCGTTGTGACACTTCAGGTTTGTTGGTTTATTTGTTTATTTGTTTGCTTTTAACAAAATGATGTTGAGTTATTTTGAATTTTATGATCTTCTTCCTCAGAATTAACCTGTCATACCAAATATGCTTATATGAATTCCAAGCTGCCCATTGTCTTTTCCAGTGCCAGGCAATAGGGCTAAGTGAATTTAATGGGGAGTTGGAATCCAAGGTGTAAGTTCTCACCCTGCTAACTGGTCCATACTATCATTCACTGAGGACTCATCTCAAGGCAAGAACTATATCAGGTTCTTTGAAAACTTCAAAAGGTGGCCTAGGTTTTTTTTTTTTCCCTAAAAGCAAACAGATCATTAGCTATCTGTATTATTTCACTTGGTGAGTTCATCAGTTTCCCTTGGATTCAATTTTCATGTATTTGATAATGCTTCTCAGATTTAGTTATCCAGTCCTAACTATTCTCCTAACCTCCAGGCTGGCATCTCCAAATGCCTAATAGACATCTGGAACAGAATATCCCATAGACATCTTAAATTTAACATCTCCAAAACTGAGCTCATTATCTTTCCTTGTCTCAAACCTTCCCCTCTTCCAAACTTTCCTGTTATGGTGGAGGGTACCACCACACTCCCAATTACCCAGACTCACAACCTTGATGTCATTTTTTACTCCTCACTCTCTCATCTGCCCATATGTAATCATTTGTCAAGTTCTGTTTATTTTTATTATGTGAAATCTCTTCTATACTTGGTTCTTCTGACAATACTACCAACCTAATATAAGCCCTATTCATCTCATGCCTATACTTTTGCAATAGATCTTCTGGTTGGTTTCCTTGACTTGTCTTTTCAAATTCCAGTCCATCCTTAACTTATTTGTCTAATTGATATTCCTAAAACACAAGTCTGACTATAACACTTTTCCACCTCCAACTCCCAAACAATCCAATAAATCATAGTGAGTGGGTCTATATCCCCTCCAATATCAAATGTAAAATCCTCTGGCATTCAATGTTCTTCATAAACTGGGCCCTTCTTGCCTCTCCAGTCTTCTTGCACTTCAATCCACTTTCTACCTTCACATACTCTATAATGCACTGTTCTCATTATTATTCATCATACAAGACACTGCATCTCCTGACTCTAGGCATTTTCACTGGCTGTCCTCTATGCCTTGAATCTTCTCCCTCCCTATTTCTTTTTTTCAGGCTTCCTTCAAGCCCTATCTACAATCCCACTATCTATAAAAAACAGAAAATAAACAAAACCAAAAACCCTATTCCAATCACCCTTATCCTAATCTTGCCTCTCTATTCTCTTTGATTTATCTTATCTTATCTATCTATCTATCATCTATCTGTATCTGGTTTCTACATAGCCATTTGCATGTTGTCTCTCCCATTAGACTATGAGCTCCTTGAGAGCAGATACTGGGTTTTTTTGTTTGTTTTGTTTTGTTTTGACCTTTCTTTGTATCACCAAGCCTTAGCAGTATGCCTAGCTCAGAGAAAGGACTTGAAAATGCATGTTCACTTGACAACAGATAAAAATTATTTTTAAAAGTTTTGCCATATGGGAAGACTTAGATGGATTGATATAATGTGAAGTCAGCAGGTAGTATATGTGTATATATGTGTGTGTGTGTGTATGTGTATATGCATATACATATGTATATGTATACGTACACACATAATGACTACAATAATATAAATGGAAAGAATTTTTTAAAATCCCTGAAACTAAGCACTGTGCAATTATAATGACCAAGCCTGACCCCAAAGAAATGAAGACATGAGAAAATGAGCTGCCCTCCTTTGCAGAGAGGAGAGAGACTGTGTATGTGGAACATTGTATATACTGTCAGACTTAGTTGATATAGTGGTTATTTTTTTCCCTTTCATTTGGTAGTACATTAAAAAAGGAAGGTGATATAAAAATAAAAGCTAACAATCAAAATTTTAAAATTAAAATATACATGTATAAACTGCCCTATGATAATAGATATAATACTTTTCATTCCTGTGTTGAAAGAAAGCATTTCTAGAAATAAAATAAAATGGAATCTCTTAGCACAAATTATTTCCTTTTCTATTTTAACTGATTCATAACCTTAAATTTCTGTCAGTCTTTACAGTTACAAAGCACTTCAAATGTATTATCTCATTTGATCCACAGAGCAACCCTATAAGATAGATCTTGACAGTATAGTTTATCACCAGTTCAAGAGTAAGAATACTAAAGAATCAAAAAGGTTAAATATCTTGCCTAGTCATGTGTTTAGTCCAGCAGGGCCATGGCTTGAAGGTAGATCACCTGACTAAGGCCAGTCCTTTTTACCACTTCAGTCACTCTACTTTTTTTTTCTTTAACTATTCTTCCCTCTTTTGATGAGGCTATTATAGCATTAAAGCCTAATAATTTTTTCTGGCTTTGAATCGGTTGCCATTTACCCCCCCTTATTTAAGCCTGTGCCCTTTTGTTCAGCAATCTGAAAACACAATTTTCAAGGAATGAAAAAATTCAATCCTGGTGTTCAAAACAACAAACATATTCCAGATCAAAGAGAGTTTTGCTGGCAAGAGGATAGCTAGACAAGACATCATATTTTCTTTGGGGTCATTCATTTTTGTACACCTTTCCAAAGGCCTATGAGTCCCAGTAACTAGTGTGAAAACATGTAGCTCATTAGTAGAAATATGTCCAACTCAGCTGCCCTATCAAAGACAAACAATATTCCAGGGTATTGTCATGAACAGTTGTCACCTGACTCACAGTGTGTGCAGCCCTTGCCAATTATTCTTTCTTATTTTAAATTCATTCCCTACATGTAAAAAAGCTATAGGGGAAAGATGAATAATGTGACATAAATAGGCAGGCATAAAAGAAAGAGTAGGTAAAGACAGAATGGCATTAAATGAAGTGCTATATACAGTATTTGATGCATACAGAAGATAATGAACCCTGAGGATTAAATAATGACAGGATTATGAGGAGAAGGGGGGGCGGGTAATATATGCATTCACCCTGTGCTGCTAAGACAATGACTCCTTTGGTTTCTTTGGACTTTTCATGTCCACTTTAGCAGTCTTCTGGTAAGCACTCACTCTCATGAGAATTTCATCCAAGAACAGATTTTAGAATCAGGATGATGATATATCACATCTTTACTTTAGAAAGTATAGGCATTTCAGATCCATATGATGGGAGGCAGGACCTGTTTCTTTTTCATAGTCCTTAACTGTGTGTATGCATATCTATCTGTGTTAGTAAAAGGATAATTTTACTTTTTTTAAAAATTTATATTAATGCCATCTTTCTACATCAAAATAATATATTAATGAAATACATGTATACATGCATAGATGTATAGATGATAGATTGATGATAGATGTATAGATAGTTTACTTGTTAGATAGATCAGGGGCAGCTAGGTGGTACAGGGATAGAACCTTTAACTCACCAGTTTTACAGAAGGCCATAGAATAAACTACTGAAAAGGTTAGGAAGTTAAGCTCATCCAAGGGCTACAGAAAATTTCAAAATGGAATTTCCATGTTATGTGTAGAGTTAGAGGAAATCAAGCAGACTAAGGGAGGAATCGGGAGGAGAAATCTCTTGCCTACCCATGCCCCAGATAACAGACCAAATAGTCTGCTATTGCAAAAATAACTAATAATATTATAAGACTTTGAAGTATAAGTTTTATAGTATATCATAATGTCAGAAGAATCTATGCAAGAAATATAAGTATTATGCATGACTGCACATGTATAAACTATGTCTAATTGCTTGCCTTATAAAGGAAAGGGGAGAGAAAGGAGGGAAGGAATTTAGAACTCAAAATTAAAATTAAATGTTAATTTTTTGTTTTTACGTGATTGAGACAAAATTTAAATGATGAAAGTTTAAAAAGAAATATACATATCAAGCAATTAAAGGGGAAGTTAAAGGTCACAGATATGTTAGACTCATAGGGTCATAGAAGTTTAAGTGGAAGAGTCCTTAAAACTATCCAACTCCCTCCCTTATTTTACAGATGAAAAAAAAAACGAACTAGGGGAACTTTAGTCACTTGCCTAAGGTCACATATGTAGTATCTGTCATAAGCAAGACCCCAGTGCTTAAAGCTTTCATGCATACTGGACATCCATCCCTTCTGTATTACTATATAGTTATCATAAATTAGTGGATTCTGAATTTCCAGATTTATCATACCTAAATGGAAAAGTTTTCCTTCTCATTTGTAGTTTTTTTATCATCATAACTCACATACCTAGCATTTTTAAGGTTAGAAAGTGATTTACTCATAGCCTGATGAAACAGGCAACACAAATATTATTACCCTAGTCTCGCAAATGAGGAAATTGGGGCCAAGTAATGTTACTTGCTTAGTTATGAGATCATAGATTTAAGACTGGAAAGGACCTTCAAAATTATTAAACTCCACCCCCTAATTATATATATGAAAGACATGAAGTCTAGAAAATTAAAATGATTCATCCAAAATCACATGGGCAGTAAGAAGTAACGACAGCATTAAAACCAGGTCTTCTGATACCAAATCCATCAACTGATCTACTATGCCACACTCTCACTCAGCCAAGACATAGCAAAGAATGTATTTGAACCCAGCTCTTCTGATTCTCAATTACTGCTTATTATGATACATCATTGTGATCTATTATACAAATATCAAATAATATGTTGTATATGGAAATATGGGTCACATTATATGTAAGACTCTATGCTAGGAACCAAGAATACAAACAAGAAATGAAACCTATTAGCTAAGTAGAATAAACAGGACTTGGTCACTGATTGAATGAGATAGAGAACAGGAAGGAAGGAAGTTAAAGATAATTCTAAGGATTAAATTTAGGGAGACTAAGAGGATAGCGTATAACTAAATCTTTGTTTTTATTTCAATGATTTTTAAAAATATAAAATGAGACACCAGGTGGTGCTCTATGAATTCAGTGTCTATTAGTTGAAATTCAGAACTAAGACTTATATAGATAAAGTTGGAAAAATTACGAGAGTAGCAAGACAGTACTGCTCCCTTCTGAGTAGTTTTATTTATTGTCTCATTTGGGAAATTTATATAAATCATAAAAGCTTAGCTTTTGTCAATGAAAGGATGTCATATTACAATGGTTGGTGCTCTA
This sequence comes from Dromiciops gliroides, assembly GCF_019393635.1. Taxonomy (NCBI): domain Eukaryota; kingdom Metazoa; phylum Chordata; class Mammalia; order Microbiotheria; family Microbiotheriidae; genus Dromiciops; species Dromiciops gliroides. Next base: position 356,857,131 of record NC_057864.1, on the reverse strand, counting down.
TTTTGAGTCCTTATAAAATTCAGTGACTTTGTATATAAAGAAGAATAAGGGGGCAGCTAGGTGGCAAGGTGGATAAAGCACCGGTCCTATATTCAGGAAGAACTGAGTTCAAATCCAGCCTCAGACACTTGACACACTTACTAGCTGTGTGACCCTGCACAAGTCACTTAACCCTCATTGCCCTGCAGAAGAAAGAAAGAAAGAAAGAAAGAAAGAAAGAGAGAGAGAGAGAGAGAGAGAGAGAGAGGAGAGAGGGAGGGAGGGAGGGAGGGAGGGAGGAAGGAAGGAAGGAAGGAAGGAAGGAAGGAAGGAAGGAAGGAAGGAAGGAAGGAAGGAAGGAAGGAAGGAAGGAAGGAAGGAAGGAAGGAAGGAAAGAAGAAAAGAAAAGAATAAGAAAAAGGTGAGGTTGTCATCTTCCTGGTTTCTTTTTTCTATGCCTTATATTATTAGTAATGTAGCAAGTAGACACAGATGCCATTCTCTTGTTAAAGACTGTCTTTTATTAACAAAATTATTTAATTACAGATGAAACTTAGAAGAGAAGCATATAGGAAACAGAGATGAAATCTAGTAAATTATCAGTTAATTTAAAGAATTTGAATATCAATTTTTTTCTCTCCTCTAGAACCTGAGGTTAAAAAAGAGAAGACACCTAAACCAGGTACCAACCTTTGTTTATAAGTCTAAAGATTATACCATTACAGAAAAGAGTGGCCATATGAGCAACTATATTTTTACTTATTTATCAACTATTTTATAAATTTTAAAGAGGAAACAATATTTTTTTCCAGGAATGGAAGCTAAAAAAGAAGAGAAGACACCTAAACCAGGTATAAACATTTTTGTATTTATCATGCATTAACACATATATGTATGTGTGTGTGTGTGTGTATGGTGTTGTTGTTTCTACTCTAGGCAACTAGTTGGCATAATGGATACAGAGCATGAGACTTAGAATCAGGACCATTAGTGGCATGACCCTAGCCAAGTCATTTAATATCCCTCAACCTCAATTTCCTCCTCTATATAATGGGAGTGATAATAAAACATACCCTGGAGAGTTTATGTGAGAATCAAATAAGTTAACTTTTATAAAACACTTTGCATACCTAAAAGCATTATATAAATGCTAGTTCTCATCATCATCATTATTGTCATTAGTCAAGGGTGGCCTTGTAAACAAACAGAGAAGGCAGCATTATTTCAGAGTTTCCAGGAAGATATCCTGATTGCAAAAATGCTCTCATATCACACCCCCTGGAATAATTAACTAATGCCTGAAATTGGATCCTTAGGATTTGTTCTTTTAGGTGAAGTTTTTGCTACCTGTAAGGTAACAAAATTGAGCTACATGAGGGCAGAAGCATACAGATTTAACAGGTATTTCTAAATTATAAGTAGTTTATCCTTTCTTAAGATCAGGGTTTAGTAGAAAGGGACAGGAAGGAGATGGACAAACTTGGGAGCCTATAATGGGGAGAGATGGTAATACTAAGACAAGAAAATAAACTCATGGCTTGTAGCTCCAATACACATTTCACTTTACTTAACAGTTTTACCAAAATTAACATTGCTCCAGGTAATTTACTAGTATATTGGAGAAAATGTATATAACATATTTTCCTTTAAAGATTTCTGAAAGAATTTCATAGAGTTTTTTAATAGGGAAATGTTCTAATATTGATGGCTTTATCTTTCTCCCTTTTTGGAAAAATACTGAAATGTACCTGTTAGCTTTAGTGTTCTTCAGGGCAGCGAGGAACCTATTAAAAAGAATGTGTGACTGTCTTTATCATTTTCAGTGAATAAGATTCACCATTTGGAGCAGCTGCATATGACTCTGTAATGAAAAGATTAACATTTTGAAAATCCAAGGACCAAATTGCCTTCGAATAGAAAAGACAATGAAAGCATGTTCAGATTGGGAGACTGTGACTGAATTTCTGATTCAACTTCAGGAACCAGATTCTACATGGAATAAACTGCTCAATATTTGGCAGATCTGCTATTCATGTCATTGAAAGCTTACTAAATTGATTATTGGCCCACAGTATATTCCCACATTAATTGTATAATGCTACATTTTATGCTTTGGTTCCCTATTGAAATAGAACAAGCTGGAATCACCTACTAAATCCCTACTATTTAACTTAAATCTAAAGCCCTATATAATCTCTATCTATCTATCTATCTATCTATCTATCTATCTATCTATCTATCTATCTATCTATCTATCTATCTATTTACAGATCTGTCATCTCTATCTCTATCTATCTACCTACAATACATATATATATGCACATATCGTATACCTGTATTAGGTACAAGACATGTATATGTGTATTCTATAGGGAAGAGATATTTTGCCAAGTTTGAGAACCACAGTAGCTAGATGGTACAGTGGATAGCATTGAACTTGGAGTCAGGGACACTTGGATTCAAATCTTGTTTCAGACATTTTTTGTGCCTCGGTTTTTCCATCTGTACAATGAGGAAGTTGCCATCAAAGGCACCGCTCTGTCTCAAATGAACAAACACATCTAGAAAATAAAACATATACCCTGTTGTTAAAACAATTAATCCTCCTTGATAATGCTATCCAGAAAGGGCAATGGAAAATTCTAGAATTTGCCTCAATTATTTGAAAGTTAGAAAATATACAAAGACTAATGGAATGGAGTTCTCCATTCACAGCCAACATATGAAACCCACCAAATCGGAGAAAGTATTGGCCCCCAAATAAGGCAGTTTTAGATAGATGATAGATAGATTTCTATATAGATATATATGTATATGTGTATTTACATATATGTATGTATATATGCACACATACACAAATATATACATATATGCACACATACACACATGCATGCATGCATACATACTTACATATAAATATAATGGGGCTACCAGATTATAAATCATCTGTGAAAAACCTACTATACATTAAATTTTAAAAGTGTTATGCTCTGACTGCCTAAATGTCAGGAGGTTACTGTCTGTATCTCTCAGTCCCCAGTAGTTGGCAATACCAAGTTCTCTACAGAACAACAACTTTCCCTTTGAAATCCTAAGTATTCTTTCATACCTATTTCCTCCCTTAACATGTGTATAGGTCTGGTCACAGCCACATCATCATTTACTGAGCTTTCCTTGTTTAACAGAGTAAATTTCTGCCCTCTGATAATGATGATGATGACAATAATAGGTAACATTTATAGAGCATCTTAAATTTTACAAAGTGTTTTACATATATTATTTCATCTGATCCTCAAAGCAACCTTATGAAGTAGGCCCTAATGGTGTCATTATCCTCATTATGTAGTTGAGGAAACTGAGCCAGAGAGAATTACTTGCCTAGACCCACATAGTAAATGTCAGAAGCCGACTCACATATCCTAATTCTAGGCCAAACACACTAGCCATTATCTTACGTGGCCTCCCCAATGGGTATGTTATCTCTGGTAGAGTCAGTAAGAGTACTTACAATTATGCTAACCTCATGGGTTCAATCTTTGTAGGCTGCAAAGTTTTTTCTATCCCATAGCCACAGATCCAAAATTTCAGTGTTACAAATGTGTGCAATGATCACTTGAGATCAGGGTAAGCTGGTAAGACAGTCCAGCTGGTTTAACACAAAGTCTTCACTATGATCAGAAAGGAACTCAAATTAATATTTATAATAATCATAAATAATATATCTTTATAGTCACAAAGTAATTTTATCAAATGTATTTTTATTAATAAAATAGCCCTGTGAGATAGCTTTATTAGCTCAATATTGCAAATGAGAACATTGGAGATCAGAGAGGTTATAGTACTTAACCTAAATCTACATGGTGCAGAATGGCGTACCAAAATGGTACAAAAGGAACTATGACCCAGGTTTTAATGACTGAGATGCTGATGCTCTTTATATGACATCATGCTGATCCACCCTGTTCAAAGTCACATATAAGAGAGGGTGAGTGATGTTATAGGGAAAATAATATCCAAATAATAAAACTCTTCTGTCTCTAGAAAAGATCTATAATAAGGTAGCAGATGCTACAAAACTACCCTTTGCTCATGGATTTCTTAGGGGCAATTTTATGGAAGATATGGCAACATTGTAAAGATCTGGGTAGCAGGTACAACAATGGTCACTCTAATGGTAGTCATTGTCTCTTTGAAATGAAAAAAAATAGCATTTACAACTTGCTACCATCTTCGGTAATGTTAAAAATTGTCATCGATATGGGGTTTTGTGCTGAACCTATACCATATTCTAGTTATCTCTCTTAAATCTGGCCACTATTTCATTGTCCCATTCCCTCTTTTTTTCTGAAATGTGCAGTGTGTCCCAATGTACACTCCCTCTCTTCTCTGAAATAGATTAATGGGTATACTTAGTCATGGGCTTTACGTATTCATCAGATTTTAAGTTTAGCTAAAATGACAGACATTTTTAGAATAGCATGCAGCCCATTGGTAATCTGTCACTACATTTCATCAACTGATGATTCATAATATATAATAGAGCAAGCACACAATAGACTGGTTGACTTTCACAGAGAGAGTTAACCTGGCTCATATCAGACTCAGAAAAGTAGCTCAAATTACCTTTACAGCTTTGGTTCTTAACCATTATATAAATTTATTCTAATTTTCAAAATTAAATATTTATTCTTTTATTACAAAGAAGAACTTTATCTCAACTTTTATTTGAAGTCATATAGTGATTTAGAGTACATAGACATTGGTACCTAAGCTTTTTGACGTCGTACCATTTTTATTAAACTTATAATTGGTTCCAACATTTGGTATAAAGATTCAAAACTTACTGAAAATTAAAAATCTACATGTAATCAACTAATTAAAATAGTTTAGGCTCAAATTATGAGAACATTGGTCTTCTCATAATCATGCAATTCAAGAGACAGAATAAATAAGCCTGCAAAAACATTGGATAAGGAGATAGAAGACCCAGATAGAATCTAAACCTTCCATTTCCTCTGATTAAATCATTGTATGACCTTGGGCTAGTCATTAAATCCTTCAGTGTCTTAGATTGTTCTTGCTAAGATCTCATTAATAATGCCTTTCTCCCTACCTTCCGTTTTACCTTTCCAGGATTTCTACACTTTATTCCCCTCCACATACTCTATGATCCAGTTACACTGGCCTATTTGTTTTCCTCATATATAACATTCTATTTCCCATCTCCTGTTTCCTTGCAAAGGCTTTCTTTCTCACAGACTTGGAATACTTTCCCTCCTTCAATTTACTAATTTCCCTGGCTTTCTTAAATACTCAGTTCAAATCCTGTCTCCTACAAGGAGTCTTCCATGCCCCTCTAACCCAGGTGCCTTCTCTCTGAGATTACCTTCCATTTATACTATAATAGCATATACACTATAATAGTACATACATCACATTGTGTGTGTGTGTGTGTATATATATATATATATATATATATATATATATATATATATATATATATATATATATATATATATATATATATATATATATATATATATATATATGGCAATTAGGGTTAAGTGACTTGCTCAGAGTCACACAGCTAGCAAGTTTCAAGTGACTGAGGTCAGATTTGAACTCAGGTCCTCCTGAATCCAGGGATGGTGCTCTATCCACTGTGCCATCTAGCTGCCCAACACTGTATGTTTCATATGTGTATATAAATAGTTATGTGTATGTTGTCTCTCCCATTAGAAAGTGAGCTCCTTGAAGGTAGAAACCATATTTTTTTTCTTTCTTTGCATTATGCCCAGTCCTTAGCAAAATGCCTGGTGCAAAGAAAGTTCTTAACAAATTCTGGTTGACTGACAGACTGGTAAAATGATGCAGGGGATGTGAAAGCATTTTTAAATTTGCAAAATGCTATACAGATATGAAATTTGAAAATAACTGACACTTATATAGTGCTTTAAAATTTTGAAAGTGTTTACACACATTATCTCACTGAAGCAGCATGGTATAGATCAAAGAATAATGGATTTAAAGTTCTTTTTTTCCCCATATGTATCTTTCCCTTGATGCAAGTAGTTGTTCCAGTTTCTCAATTTTTATTTGTGGGATGCTTGATCTTCCCCAGAAGTTGAGATTAAATACTATTAATTTTAAAACCTTGATATAAATCCTTCTTCCTTTAGCAGATATTCATTCAGTTCAGTGAAGGGTAGAAACCACATTATAGCATATCTAATATTATCATCTTACTTCCTAAAATGTGTCACAGAGATATTAGGAGAGAAGAGCAAGCAAAAAGGAAGCATGATGAAAATGAGATATTCTTTGCAACACATACTTAGGAAGAAAGGATTAGGATAAAGTTATGTTTCTATACCTCTTATATTATTATGTTTCCCAGGCCCATAGCATTGTCTAGATGACTGAGGATTCTTCTTGACTGTCCACCAAACATAGCATCAAAAAGATATGTTGATTATCTCTGTTAGCCAATGAAAAAAAAATCTCTAAAAAACAGACAAGAATTTGGTTTTTCAGAAAAGGAGGGGGAAGTTATCAGAATATATAGCAAAAGATAGTGAGAACACAGAGGCTAATGACCAGCAAACTATTGTCCAAGATGTGAAGGAATAATGTGGCAGCAATGGAATCCAGAAAAAAAAAAGAAAGAAAAACATGATTTAAAATCAGGAATGAGTTTAAGAAAACAGATATCCACACTGAAGCACTTTTGTGCCCCATTGTGCAATGCTAACCTTGCCCAACTTATTCTTCTGAACAGGCTTCAGATGTGGACAGCTCTTGGCTGTTGCCACCATGCATTGTCTGCTAAGTATTACAGTTATATTTGTCAATCTCCTCTAAAAGACCATAAGATCCCTGAGTTCAGGGATTATGCTGTTTTATATATGAATTTCCCTTGGTACCTAGCAGAGAGCCATTAAATTAGCACTTTTAAAGTGTTTGTTTAATTGAGTAACATTTTAAAAACAATGAATAGCTATATAAAGATGAAAAGCCTAGGAACAGATTACATTGTAATGAGAAAAATGAGTGTTTGAAAATGTAGGCCAGATTTAACCATGGGCAAAATGATCTCAATATGACCCACTTTTTAAAAAAATGCTGATATTAAAGGATTAGAACTGCTCAGAGAAGACCTACATATTAGCTCTTATTTTATTTTTTTAGACAAAACCAAGAAATTAACTAGATTTATGTTTTACTGCTTTCTTCAATTACTTTATAAGATGTATTAATATTATTCTGAGATCCTTAGAAGAATAATTTATTGTACCTGACTATGGGAAAGAAATGTCATATAGCCATATGAGCAGCCAACCAATCAAATTGTCCATTATCCTGATCATCTACATGAATCAAAAGGGAACTGAACCTGCAAATATATATTGTACAGGGCAGGTATATGTCACTATGATTGGTAATAGGATTTAGGGCCTGGGGAAACTTAAGATCTAAAGGAAAAGTGGGATGAGCATGAAGACTTTTAGCATAATGATCATGCTGATGGGGATCAGCCTATTTTCAATTTAATCAAGAGAAAGTCCATAAGTAGCTAAATTCTAGGATTTTACTTTCATGTAATAACAGATAAGTCTAAAAGTCCAGTGCCTTCACTCCAAAAAAAAAAAAGCATATTGTTATCATAAAAAAGAGGGCCTCAAAAATCTATAACAACATGGGGCAGCTAGGTGGTGCAGTGGATAAAGTACTGGCCCTGGATTCAGAAGGACCTGAGTTCAAATGAGGTTTCAAACACTTGATACTTACTCACTGTGTGACCCTGGGCTAGTCACTTAACCCTCATTGCCCCACCCCCTCAGAAAATGTAAAACTCTCCCTTCTCTATAACAATTTGGTCATTACAAAAAAGATCACGTGGTTGTGACAAATATTTGAAAAGGGAAATATAATGTTCAGAAAACCAAACCTGAATGTGACTAATGATGTCATGATTTTATCATCTAGAGCTAGAAGGGAACATAGAGTTCATTTAATCAATTCCCTTACTTCATAGATGAATTTAGTTCAATTAAAAATTATTATGGGCTTTTTTTTGAGAGGATTTTTACCTCTTCAGGAACTGTAATATCATCAGGATGAGGACTTTCTGGTATTGAATCTCTCTCCACCAATACAGATTATTAATTCCACTATATTTCATAATTGTCAAGATTTGCCTTAGAAGTGAGGGGGAAATTGAATTTATTATTGTGACAGAGCTAATGTATGTCAGAGCCAGACTTCAGAGTCAGCTCTATCCACTGTCATTATGTCTCTTGTTATGTTTTTATTATGTGATACATGTTAGATATTTATAATATAGAGGCAACAGTGGTAGAGGAGATGGAAAGTTGGCTTCAGAATGAGGAAAAGCTGGATTTGGGTCCTGTCTCCAACACATACTGACTGAATGACCTTGGGCCAATCCCACTGACTCTCAGGGCACCAAGTAACTCTCTAAGATTATAATCGCAGAGCAAGTATTGATCTGCATTGGTAGAAGAAATTTTCTCACTAAGAGTGTTCCCTATGCAAGTTAAATAATAGGAACATCCTAACATACATTTAGTGTAGCATATGTATATAAACATGCATGTGTGTACACACATATACATGTACATGTGTTGTTTTATTAATATAATCAATATTATATAGGCATACAATGTACATGTTTCAAGATAAATATGTAATATGCATAATAATATATCATATGTATTTAATAACGTATTATGTATGTATCTAAAATATGTATGTTGTATATAAAAATGCATAATGTCATTTATAAACAATACAAAACAGTATGCATATTATTTTCATTGTGTTTACATATTACATATATGTACACATGTGCATTATATTTATATGTGTATGAATATTAGGGAACTGATCCCTAATGAGTTTAAATGACTTTTCCAATATCACTTAGTGAATTAGCAAGTAGAAAAAAGCCAGGAGTTATGTTTCATGTCTGTAACCCCTGCTGCCTGAGGCTGGTGGAGCACTTGAATGTAGGAGTACTGAGCTGCAACAACAGGACTAAAGTCCTTGGCTGTCACACTATCTAGTGTCAATATGGTATGCCTCTGGGAGCTGGGGACCACCCGGCTGCCTAAGGAGGGGTAAACCAGCCCAGGTTGGCAAAGGAAGAAGCCAAGCTTCTGTTCCAATCAGTGCTGGAATCAGGCCTATGTGTGACTACTACTACACTGCCATCCTTGTTGAGATAGGGAAACACAGTATCAAAAAACCAAAAAACAAAAAACAGAAAGGGTGTAGAATCCTAGATTGAGTGCTTTTAACAAAGGTTAAAGCTTGAGAGAGAATCATAAATTTGTCAGCTATTTGGCCTATCAGGGTAAGAGCAATTGTCTTTGGGTGGGAGTAGGGGGAAGGCGAAGGGAGAACATTTTCAGATTCACCATGTGAATTAGAGAGCTAACTGGTTTTCTAGTAAAAGACTTCTGGTAAAAGAGAGCACAATTACCACTGGGATTTTTCCTGATTCAATTTATCTTGTATGGGGTAGGGGATTGGGGAAACCTTCCTTTGACAAACCTAATCAATCACCCACCTTTACATTGGTAGTCCTTGAATCAGTGACAGATAATCCTTCTCAGATGGTAGAAATCTAAAAGTGATGTTTATTCCATGAATGCAAAGCAAAATATAAGCTGAGTCAATTTTATGTGGTGAAGGTTGGTAGCATGGTTGGGGGGCGGGGGGAGGTGTTGAGATGAGGCTGGGGCAATGCAAGGCTGGGTGGAAGCAGAAAGAGCCGCAAACACATGCAGAGAAAAGAGATACACCAAGAGAAATAGACAAAGATTGATTCAGAGACAGAGATAATAGGTAGAAGAATTATCTTGCTAATGTGCCTTCTACCAGTTTCAATGGTCCTCCTGGTCCAGAAGCACAAATGAAAATTCTCATAGTTGAAGACTTTCCTGACACAGACTTCCCTTATTTTAACTATTGACTACCACAGATGCTTCTTAAATCCCACCCATACATATGTGTAGGTTGTTTTTTTTCCACTGAGAATCTTTATTTTTCCTTTTAGCCCAATCGAAAAACTAATTGAGGAAGGTGCTGATAATGAGATTTGAATTAAGATTTTTCAGTGCGGGAAGGCAATTTCACCAGGGAAAGCTTTATTACATAGAGCAGAGGAAGCCTGGCTCCTTGGAATTAAAAAGAAAAATAAATGCTTTCAAATACTTCTGCCAAAATTCATTTCTATTAGAGAGGCATCAGCTTTCTGATTTATATAGCTTTGAATTCTTTTTTTTATCATTATGTGGTTTCTACCATCATAGGTCTCCATTTCCTATTTACACATACTCTTTTTGTCTCATCCCCATTCTTTAAAATGCCTTTCATCAATTACCTTTTCTCTACCTCCTCTGTTTTTTTTTATCTTCTTCTAGAGCTTCTATATTACCCTTTATGTGCAATCCTGTAGTTCAGTTAAAGTAAAATGCATTTCAATGCTTTTAGATCAGATACTCATTTGTATTTCTTGTGTGACTCTGCATATTGACTTCAAATCTATAAAATAATGCATTATAATTTTTTTCAAACCAGTAAGAGCTTCAGGGGGAGAGGGGGTTAAGAGGGCATAATTCCCACTGGAATTGTATAAATTCAGTTTGCCTTATAAGGAGTAGAAAGAAAAGCCTCTCTTACCAAAATTAATCACTATTAAGTGCTTCATATACACTTAAGCCAAATCATTTAATCATATTCTGGGTCAAAAGAGTAAGACATGTGGCTGAAGATTTCTACTCTAAGATGAGGTCAAAAGAACCGTGAGCTCTCTATTTCCCTTCATTGCAGCAAATAATAGCAGCCTTCTGAGTTGGAATCCCAAGGAACACAGGACATATACTCAGAATAGAAAGCAAAAAATATAGACAAAGTAGATATGACATTATTTCTTGGGGATGGGGAGAAGCACTAGCAACTAGGTTGACCAGGATCAGCCTTCTTTTGAGGAGGGATATTCTCATTCTTAGGGTGATTATTCAATATAAGAGTAGAAAGGAATGGTCAGACAGGCAGGAGAAAAATTGGGATAGTGACAGGAAAATTCAGGGAGGAGAGATTATCCAGGCCAAGAAGATGAAAGTTTTAAAAGCTGAAGAGATTGTAAGTAGGGCAAGTGCTGAGAAAAGGCTAATTTAGAAAAAAAAATACATGAAATTTCAGTCAAGTGATAGGACTTAAGTTGAAGACTTTAAACTTTGCAAGTTGGTATATATAGATCACAGCATTTGATCTTTCCACCAACTCCCAGATAGGTAAAATCATCCTCTCCATTTTATAGATGAGGAAACTGAGGTCCAAACAGGCTATGTAATCCAACACCTTGCCTAATGTATGTGTAACCTTTACCTATGACAATGGAGAGTAAAGGAGATGCATTTTACTCCCAGTCAGTAAGGGAATGACAACAAAATCCTCTTTGATCATGTCTACTTTCACCTGGAGTTCTGACTTTGGGTGGGGCCTTCTTTGTAGCTCCTTCCCCTTCCTATCATCTGCACTCCTCCATTCATTTTCTACTGGGGGCAGGTGGTGTCCTAGCGGAATTTTGTCTTAACTTCCTGGGCACTGTGTCCTACCAAGATTACCATCACAATGAAATACTGTCTCCCTTAGTGAAAGGGAGGCACTTGGAAACCCTGGTCTCTTTTTTTGCAAAAGTTCTCTGACAAAAATGTAAAATCAATCAATATAAGTTTGTTTCACTCCCATGTTAGAAAAGAGACTTTTCTCTCTTAACCATTGACCAGACACTGGAATCTTAGATTTAAACTAAGAAAAAAACTTGCTAGCCACTTTACTGTGTTGAATTTAAAAACAATCAGAGTCCCTTTTCCCCCAGTTACTCTCTCTGACTCCAAACAATATAGAGACAAGGAAATACAAATGTTTGGGTTGACCAGATATGGTTTCTATGAAGAGAAAATAGGATCAAAATGATTAAAAAAAATTCTCATTGTTGTTCAGTCGTATCTGACTCTTTGTGACTGCATTTTGGTTTCCTTGGCAAAGATACCAGCATGGTTTTCTATTTCATTCTCCAGGTCATTTTACAGATGAGGGAACTGAGGCAAACAGGGTTAAGCAATTTACTTAGGGTCACACAGCTATTAAGTGTCTGAGGCCAGATTTGAACTCAGGAAGGTGAGTCTTCCAGACTCCAGGCCCAACACTCTATCTACTGTACCACCTGGTTGCCCCAATAAAATAATTAGGGCATAACAAAAGAACAAATAGTAAAACTAACAGGTCATTTGAAAGGTGGAAACAAAAATATCTCATTGCTTTCATCATACTAAGCTTTTCAGAAAAAGAGAAAGTTTAGTTTATCACCTTTCTCCACTGGAGTACTTCTTCAGGATCATAATCTCAAAGGCGGAGATGGGTGAGCTTTTCATGAAAAGGAGTAGTTTCTTTTCTCCTGATCACCACTGCCATCTTCCCATCTACTCCTCACTTGGTGCTACTGCCACCACTACTGTGGCTAAAGCTGGCCCATCACTTTAGACCTCCACAGTTCACAGTTGGTTCTCCAACATCTCACTGAAGTTATTACCACCACTACCCCTGTTCTCTCTCTCTACAGTTCATCCAGTTCCCAAATTACACAGGCTCACACAAATCTTTCAGTTCAAATAATGATGTCATGAAGTTTGGCTAGGAAGATACTTAAAAACTAAAAAAATCCATAATTCTCAGTGAAATTCTAGGTATATACAGGGAACAGATTCTGACCCCAAAGGACTATTACACATGAATCCCCTTTTTAACATCTCCAGGAAATCATCCAGGTCATGCCTAGATGCTTTCAGTAATGAGAAATTCACTTCCCCATGAAGCAATGCATTCTGTTTTCAGACAACTCTAATTGTTCAAAAATCACCCTTGTATTGAGCTAAAATTGGCCTCTCTCTGACTTCCAACCATTGGTCCCAATTCTGTCTCCTACAGTTGTACAGAATAAGTAGTTTTAATGCCTCAGGTAATGATGATAGTCACTTCCACATTCTTCAAGATCATGTCAGCCATGGAACTAAAGCCTAGTTAATACCCCCTACTCCTGAGTTCCATCCCTCCCCCTAGTTTGACAATTCTTCCCAGAACTTCTATTTAAGGAGGAATCCCATTTTGGCCATCTCTCCATTTCCCAACAAGCTACATTCCTCTGGATTTCATTATTATGCCTCCATACCAAACATCTTTCTATACCTACTGCTTTCCTTCTGTGTGCTTTCTTCTCCCATTAGATGATAAGTTCCTTAAGGACAGAGACTATCTTTTTTTTGTATCCCCAGTATTTATCATGGGATTTGGGAACATCATAAGCATTTAATACATTTTTATTAACTGTCATAAAAATCTTTCTAAATCCTGAAAGATAAAATAAATCAGTTTTATAGAGTTGGATTTTCATTCCCATCAAAAAGAATGCTTTTTAAAAGAACATATTTCACAGTGACCAACCATGATTCCAAAGGACTAGTGATGAAGCATGGTACCTGCTTCCTGATAGAAATGTGATGAACTCAAGGTACAGAATGACACATATATTTCTGGACATGGCCAGTATGGGAATTTGTTCTGCTTGATTTTACATATGTATTAGGAGGGATACATTGTTTCTTTCTTGGGCAGGGGGCATAAGGATAAGGACAATAGGGTTAGTGAGAGGATTGCCAAAAGAAAAAAAAAAGGAAAAGTGAGTCATGGAAACATTTTTAAAACTGCACAGAGGAACACAGAAGGAAATTCAAAAGGATACAAAACTAAGCAGGACAGCTAGGAAAGTTACACTGTGAATTTACTATATACTTAAAAATGAAACACAAACTGGAAATAATGAATCTTCAAAGTGTCATATATGATCTTCAATTTTGCTTCTACTTTCTATAGAAGTGTTCATTTTATTTGGAATTTGTTACATACAAAATAAAAAAAAGACATTGGATGGAGGAAAAGAGGGTTGGTAATCAGGTCTAAGGCATTATTTCATTATTTTAGTCTCAGGAAAATTAGAAAGCAAAATATTTTATGCAAACTTCCACAAGATGTGAGTAGCATGCTACTGTGTCTTTAGGTAGGATGAGAGGTTGATGTTCTGGGTATAAATATGTTTATACTAGTTTTAAAAAATTAACCCCTCTCTTTTAAATATTTGAGAATGTCTCCATATATTTAACCAAAATGTAAGGGCTCTTAGACATATGGAAAGACTTTGATTAAGAAGAATGGGAGACTGAAATAAGCATTGCATGGAGTTCATGGTATTCTCTTAGATTGCCCTGGGAGATATAGCTATTAGAGATATCTATAGCATAGACTTCAGATATTAATCTCCAAGTCAAGTTAGATTATAAGGTACACATCAAACAGGTTTTTCTGGCTAAAAGGTTAGTCTGCTACAAAGCTACTTTCTAGTCTCCAGGGATTTTGAAACTATAGATATGCTCTTGCTGAAAAAAGCTCACTGATCTTGAAAACATGGCTGATTAATCTGCCTTTTTGACTTAAAGAGAATCCTGAGGCAAAAACTCTATAAGGAACTGAATGAACTGATTTTTTTTAAAAAAAGGATGATAAGCTTGGATAAAAATCATGCTAGGTTTTCCATATTAGTTTCAAAACCAATTCAGCTCAATATTTATCATTATTATATTGATGATGAGGATGAGGAAGTGGAAAAGGGAAAGGGGGAGGTATAAGACAAAGAAAAGGAGAATCACTCTCATTTACATAGCATTTTAATATTTGCACATATCTTTCCATACCTGATATTAACTGAAGATTGAGGGTATCTCAGAGTGGTGAGAAATGTATTGGTTCTAGAATTGGAAGGGTCAAAAACCCTGACTATCACTACCTGTGTGACCTTGGATAAGTTACTTATTTGTAAAATTAGAGAGCTGAATTATATGACCTCAAAGATTCCATCCAGTTCTACATCAGTGCCCCATAAGGAATATGTGATGATAAAGAAGATAATTCAATGTTCTAATAGATAAGCAATGGTTTGACCTATAATTATCTCTAAACAATAAATATTTACAGGTCATAGGTATATTGCTTTTGGCCAAAGAATGCCACACCATATCCTTAGTATAGATAGCAAGGATAGTCTTTTCTGTGTGTGATAGACTTTTATTTTATTATCGTGATTCTGAAAATTTAACCTCTCTTTTTTGTATTTGTTCTTGTTTTTTGTTTTTTAATTGTTTTACTTTAATTCTCTTTTTAAAATGTCATTTAAATTTACCCCTCTTAATTTTATTGGTTAAGAAAAGAAACATATCTCATATACTTACTTTAAGGCGGCTTATCATAAGAAGGTTAAAATTATAATTATGACAAATATAAGTATTTAATGCCCTTTGCTAAAAATCAAGTGCTTTAAAAGGTGGTATTGATAAGCATATCCCTTTATCTTGTCAAAAGCTATCTCTCTACTTCCCCTCCCATTCCATTTCCTTTCAAGCAGGGAACATATATAAATCTGGTCAGGTCAAGTTCAGATTAATTTTGCACTTGAAAGTTTGGTTTAGCTCCCCATTTTACCAAAACAAGAATGATAACAAAAAAGCAACAACAGTGAAAATAGTATGCTTAAGTCTCCATTCAGACTCCACAGTTCTTTTTCTGAGTGTGGAGAGCATTTTCCACCATACGTCTTTTGGCATTATCTTAGATCATTGTATTGCTGAGAAGAGTTAAGTCTATCACAGTTGATCATCACAGTACTGTTTACAATGTTCTCTTGGTTCTGCTCATTTCACTGTGTCACTTCATGTAAGTCCAGGTTTTTCTGAAATCCATCTGCTTATCATTTCTTAGAGCACAATAGTATTTTATTATATTCATATACCACAACTTGTTTAGTCATTCCCTAATTGATGGGCATCTCCTCAGTTTCCAATTCTTTGCTATCACAAAAAGAGCAGATATGAATATTTTTGTATGCGTGGGTCCTTTTCCCTTTTTTATGATCTCTTTGGGATATAGACCTACTAGTGGTATTGCTAGGTCAAAGGGTATACACATTTTACTTTTGGTCATGGTTCCAATTTGCTCTCCAGAATGTTTAGATCAGTTCATAGTTCCACCAAAAGTGCATTACTGTTCCAATTTCCTCACATCTTCTCCAACATCTAACATTTTCCTTTTTTGTCATATTAGCCAATTGGAAAGGTGTGAGGTGGTATGTCAGAGTAGTTTTAATTTGCATTTCTCCACTCAGTAGTGATTGAGAACATTTTTTTTCCATATGGCTATAGATAGTTTTAATTTCATCATCTGAAAACTGCCTATTCATATCCTTTGAGCATTTCTCAATTGGGGAATGACTTGTGTTCTTGTATATTTAATTTAGTTCTCTATATATTTTAGAGGATTTTATCAGAAATACTGTAAAAATGTGTCTCAGCTTTCTGCTTTCTTTCTAATCTTGTTTGCATTGGTTTTGTTTGTGCAAAAACTTTTTAATTGAATGTAGTAAAAATTATCCACTTTGCATTTCATAATGTTCTCTGTCTCATCTTTGGTTGTAAATTCTTCCCTTCTCCATGGTTATGACAAGAAAACTATTCCTTACTTTTCTAATTTGCCTATGGTATAACCCTTTACATCTAGATCTTGTACCCATTTTGCCTTTACTTTGGTGTATGGCGTAAGATGTTGGTCTATGCCTAGTTTCTGCCATACTATTTTCCAGTTTTCCCAATAGTTTTTGTCAAATAGTGAGTTCTTATCCTGGAAGCTAGAGTCTTTGGGTTTATCAAATAAGAGATTGCTATATTCATTTACCACTGTGTTTTGTGTGCCTAACCAATTCCACTGATCCTCCTCTCTCTTAAAGGCAAATTGTTTTGATGATTGCTGCTTTATAATATAGTTTTAGATCTGGTACAGCTAGTCAACCTTCCTTTGTATTTATTTTTCATTAATTCCCTTTATATTATTGAACTTTTGTTCTTCCATATGAATTTTGTTATTGTTTTTTTCTAGCTCTGTAAAATATTTTTGATAGTTGGATTGGCATGGCACTGAATAAGTAAATTAATATGGGTAAAGTTGTCACTTTTCTTATATTAGCCCAAACTAACGTGCATTAAGACTCCCAAAAATTACTGAAGAAAATTACAAAATCAATTGGATTTTTTCCTATTGGCTTTTTGTGTTATTTTCCAAAAGTATTTTGAAGATATTTTTTCTTTAGTCAAATCCCCATTTGATTTTAAATCTTTTTATTTAAAAAGAAAAATTAATATATTTGTATCAGAAAAAAAATTCCTGTTTTCTGCTGTTTTGGAGTCTGGTTGATTTTTGAGGGGAGACAAATGTTGAATATCCTGAATTTTGAAACTAACTATTCCTCATTGTGTTTGCAGCCAGATCCTTTACCAGAAAAATGAATTTTGTTTTACTGTGGCTTTTTTGACTCACATGTTTATCAGAATAGAATTTTCCATACCACCAAGTACAGTAGCCAGATGAATTAGAAGTCCAACAAATGTTGTTTCTTATCCCAGCTGAGTCTCTGACCTGGTTTCTACAGTTGACCAAAATCCCTACACCACCTTCCAGACAAACTTTTGCCTCAGTTCTCACCCAAACTTTTCTAATCTGGGAGTGCTGTTTGTCCTTCCCATTCAAACTGCAATTCTCTCACTGAGATATCACTCCCAAACATTTTAATCATGATTTAGAAGTTAAAACAACATAAATTACAGGTAAAATATGCATGATGTGCTTACTTTGGGGGTGAGTTTTATTAGACCTTCTCCTAAAGACCAGAACCTCCCCCCCACTTCCTATGACATCCTATACTATGCTATGCAATGCTATGCTAGTTAAAAAGCAGAATGCCAATCAGAATTTGCTGATATATCTTTTAGCTCCCACTTTTCAACTAATTTTGATACTTTATTTTTTCTTAGAACCCCCAACTAAGAAAAAAGGGAAAAAAAGTAACAAAACCAGTTACATATTTTTGGTTGTTGTTTGCACATGAATAGGTAGATATAGAATTCTACTTTCCTCCATTCTGGAGCTATTTCCTTTAAATGGGAAACTCAGAAAGTCTTTTCAGTCTTTATTGTTCTCTCTCCTTCCAATGCCTTGTACTTACAGATTTGGCAGAATTTAATAGGTTTAGGGATTTACATATATCAAAAGCAACAAATTTATTATTTGGGTTCCATAGCTCAATGGGGCATTTCCTGGCATTGTGTAACCTAAATTCTATAGTATTTTAACTTCTTATCATACTATGCCATATTTGAACAGAAATATTAAATGAACTAAAATAAATATACCATTATTCAATTTACTTCTTAGCTGCTCTAGAAAAGACTTAAATGGACAGTATATATGCCAATTAAAAATTTAAGATTTAGTTATTTTTCAGAAATTATATTAATGCTATCATCATAACTTTTTACAAGAGAATGATTTTATATCATGGTATTTTAATTTTTTAAGATGAAAAAATTTCCTATATATTTTCAAATTTTGTAAAACCATCCAACTATTTAATTTTTCCTACCTCATCTGGAGATTAAAAAAAATTACTTCCTTATCTTTTTAAATTCTCACACCATACTCCCTGGTCATAAGTTATGGCTTTAATCAGTTGCCTTATGCTCCATATAATTTCAATAAAGTGACAGTTCCATTTCATTACATAGTTGCCACCTAAATATTTATTTGCCTCAACTAATGTTTTAGTTGCCACAGGTAGATGGTTACCATCTACCAAAATCCTTGATATAAAATTTAACCTACCAGAGTGACATAGATACAAAAAAAAATTAATAATTGCCTGTTGGGTACATTAGTTAATTATTTTTAATATTTTAAAGTACTAAGTATTCTCAGTGAGAGTCTAGACCCACAGGAGGAACAGAGTCTGTCCCCAAAGAACTGTAACACACAAATCCCTTTTAAAGGATCCCAAGAGTTCATCCAGTCTATGCTCAGACACTTTCAGTGATGAAAAATTAATTTGCCCATGAAGCAACACATTCTATTTTCAGACAACTTTAATTGTTCAAACCTCATCCTCATATTGAGCCAAAATTGGCTTCCCTAGGACTTCCATCTATTTGTCTCAATTCTACCCATGGAAACTACACTGAATATGTCAGTTTTAGTGTTTCAGATAATCATGTAGTCACTTATCAAAAATTTTCACCTATGCTGCATCTGATTGGTTGATTTTTTTCCCTAGAAGCCCATGCTAAGAAAGAAGAAAAACCAGCCAAACCAGCTACACAGAAAGAAGAAAAACCAGCCAAACCAGCTACACAGAAAGAAGAAAAGCCCATAAAGCCAGCTACACAGAAAGAAGAAAAACCAGCCAAACTGGGTATACAGAAAGAAGAAAAACCAGCAAAACCAGGTGCACAGAAAGAAGAAAAGCCCATAAAACCAGCTACACAGAAAGAAGAAAAACCAGCAAAACCAGGTGCACAGAAAGAAGAAAAAACAGCCAAACCAGGTATACATTTTTTTTTTAATCTTGCATGAATGGATTGATACTGAACCCAGCTTCCTTTTATTCTCAGGCTAAAATAGGTTCCCTTCCCTCTGATGGAGTTTGAGCCAGTCTTTGCATTCTTCATTATTTCCTTTTTCTCCCTTCTTCATCTAGGGCTCACAAATGTGACAAAGAGAATCTTATGGCTATAGGGATTTATCAATATCAAGAGCAATATATGTATCATCTGAATCCCATAGTTCAATGAGTAATCTCCTATGGTTCCTTGACATGAAATAAGGCCAGGTTTAATTTTGTTTTTCTCCAGTGCTTCTAAGAACCTCCTCAATGCCACCTTGGGTTTAGCAACACCAAAAAGCAAGCAAACAAAGAAATGAAAAGAAAAAAATAATTAAGAAGAGTGATAAAAGCTCAATTGGTTGTAAAACCCTCATCTGGAGATTAAAAAAAAATACTTCCTTATCTTTTTAAATTCTCACACCATACTCCCTGGTCATAAGTTATGGCTTTAATCAGTTGCCTTATGCTCCATATAATTTCAATAAAGTGGCAGTTCCATTTCATTACATAGTTGCCACCTAAATATTTATTTGCCTCAACTAATGTTTTAGTTGCCACAGGTAGATGGTTACCATTTACCAAAATTGAATGTTTTTGTAGCCTAATTTTTGTATCCTTTGAAACTCCTATTTGCTATTCTATGTCATATTAAGGTAGAAAGAATAAACGAACTAAAATAAATATACTAACATGCATTTTCAATTTGCTTCCTAGCTGCTCCAGACAAGACTAAAGCATACAGTATGTATACCAATTAAAAACTTAATCTGTAGTTATTTTTAAGGAATTTTAGAAATGCTTTTGTCTGCTCAGAACTTTTTCATGAGAATAAATCTACATTCTGTGTTATATAATTTTAGCCTGAAAAAATCTTTATTTTTCACTTTGATCAAACCATGCAACATAATATCTTCTAGAGAGCCGAGACTATTTCTTTTTTTTTTTAAATTTGTATCACCAGCACCTAGCATCATGACTAGCATACAAAAGGGGCTTAGTGATTGCTCATTGGAACCATTAGTTAATCATTTTTATATTTTACACCATTGAGCATTCTTTTTTTTCCTTTTTTTTGCGGGGCAATTAAGGTAAAGTGACTTGCCCAGAGTCATACAGCTAGTAAGTGTCAAGTGTCTGAAGCCATATTTAACCTCAAGTTTTCCTGAATCCAGGGCCAGTGCTTAATCCACTGTACCACCGAGCTGTCCCTAACATTGAGTATTCTTGGTAAATGTCCAGATCTATAGAGAAATCAGAATCTATCCCCAAAAGAAAGATAAAGGATAGATAAATGGATCTTTATTCCATTCCCAATAGACCAAGTAGGTTGTATGCTGAGGCACTTGTAGTGATGAGAAATTTACTTCTCCATGAAGCAATCCACTCTACTTGTTTAGACAATTATAATTGTTCAAAAATCATCCTTATATTGAACCAAAATCTGTGTTGATATGACTTTAAGCCACTAGTCCCGATTCTATTCTCCGGAATGATATAGAATAAGTTGTTTCAGTGCCTCAGGTAATGACGTTAGTCACTTACCAAAGCCTTTCACCTGTGCTGAATCTAGAATGAATAGTAAGTTTTATGTTTCATCAGAACACACAAATAAAGACATAAACTATTTTAGTGTCCAATGGCATTCATAAAAATGGTGAATGTCACTACCAAAATCCTCACTTTCTTTCTGCTCAGTTTCTCTCCCAACCAGTTTCCTCTGACTTAAATTTCAGCCCAAAGACCACCTGCACTAGGAAATTACAAAAAATCATGCAGGGTATGAGATTTTGTTTTATTTTTTTGTTTGTCTTTATTATTCTGTCTCCTACATTAATATGTTTTCACTCTGCCAGCACAGTTTAGTTAAAAATTATATAAGCAAAGGAGAATAGTCATTATAATCTGTTGGCTTTTTTTGCTAGTGTCCTTTCTATTTTCTAATTTCTATCATTATTTTTTTCTAGTACCCGAGGCTAAGAAAGAAGAAAAACCAACAAAACCAGGTACACAGATCTTGGGTTTTGCATGAATGGATAAATATAGAACTTAATTCCCTTCTATTCTGCATTAAAAAGAGGTCCACTTGTCTCTAATGGGAAGTATAGACAGTCACTGCATTCTTCAATGTTTCCTTATTTCCCTGATACACACTGGGATTACAGGTAGCAAAGAGAATTTTATTGATGGCAATTACTTCAGCATCACACATACTAAAAATAAAATGATACAGAGAAGATTAGCCTAGCCCTGGAGTAAGGATGACTCCCAAATTTCTAAAGCATTCCATATTTTTTTTAAAGAACTGTACATGGGTAGCTAGGTGGCAGAGTTGATAGAGCACTAGCCCTGGAGTCAGGAAGACTTGAGTTCAAATGTGACCTCAGACACTCAGTAGCAAGTTACTTAACCCTGATACAAACAAACAAACAAACAACAAAAAAGAGAAAAAAAAGAACTACATGTCATAAAATTAAAGTAAATGAAACAAAATTATATAGGACAAGCACAACTTGAATGAAGAAATCTGAAAAGACATGTTAAATCTATCTCTTCAAGAAAGTGGGAGGGTCCACAGGTATTATACATTGCATGTATTTTCAGACTTTTTCAATGCATCAATCAGTTAGGCTGATTTTTTTTCCTTTCTAAAAAATACTATTTGTCAAAAGGTTTGACTATATGGGAAGGGGCTTCTTGGAATAACTATAATTATGAAAGAAACAGAAAATAAAACAAATTATTTTGAAAAAAAGATATATTGATTAATGTTTTAATTGGATGATAAATACAAAATACATAGTGAATGATGTATGTGTAAGAGTGTACCAGAATCATGGTAAACCAGGCTCAAGAGAGCCAATTGTCCAATTTTTATTTTAAGCATTTACACCTTAGAAATGAGCAAATGCTACAAACTAGTGCATGATTTCTTGTTTTTTGATTGCTCACACTTAAGAAAGTAATGGAGAAAATGTTAATAATGAAAATTAAATTTAAAAGTGAAAAAAGCCTCTAAACAAAAAAGATGATAGAGGATTTATCTATATCGAGAACAATATATCTATTGTTTGGATTCCATAATTCAATGAGGTATCTCCTAGAGTGATAGGCCAGACTTAATTTTGCTATTTTCCATTTCCAAGAACTTCCTCAAAGCTATCCAAGGCTTAGCAATAGCAAAAGAAAACAAATGAACACACACACACACACACACACACACAAATGAATACAAATGAAAAATAACTGAGGACTATACAATTTTATTTGTTTGCAAACCCCTAATCTGGGGGTAAATAAAAAAAAATGTTCCTCATCTTTTGAATTCTCACATCAGCTTCCCTGGCCATAGCCTGTGGGATTTATGCAGTTCCTTTTGTCACATATAATTTTAACAAAATGGCAGTGCCAATGAATTATCGACTTGCCAACTGAATATTCATTTACCTTGACTAAAGTTTTAATCACAGATAAATGAATGTATCTACCTAAATTTGATATAAGCATTAGCTTATTTTGTAGCATTTAAACTTTCCTTTTGTTATCATGCTATGTCATACTGGAATGGAAATGTACCAATATGCATTTTTCAATTTGACTTTTAGCTGCTTCAGACAAGACTCAAATATACAGTATGTATTTTAATTAAAAACTTAATGTATAATTATCTTAAGGAAATTTATAAATGTTTTAATCTGGTCAAAACCTTCTTTCAAGTAATAAATGAGTTTTTATCAGGAATATATCTATATTCTGGGTTTTATACTTTTAGCATGAAAAAATTCTCTTTATATGTTTCACTTCAATCAGTCCATCCACGAGGTGGATCAGAGATTGTTTCATTTATGTCTTTGTATTCCCAGCACCTATCATAGTGACTAGCATGCAAAAGGTGCTTCATAAATGCTCACTGAGTACATAAGTCAATCACTTTCACATTTAAAAATTAAGTACTTTTGGTGAGGTTCCAGACCCAAATGAAAAGCAGAATTTATCCCAGAAGGATAGATAACACATGAATCCTCTTTAAAACATCCCCAAGAGATCATCCAGGCTATGCTTAGACACTTCCAATAACAAAAACTTTATTTCCCCATGAAGCAACCTATTCTATTTTCAGATAACTCTGGTTGTTCAAAAACAATTCTCGAGCCAGATTTGGCCTCCCTATGACTTCCAGCCACTGGTCCTAAATCTGTACCTTAGTCTTCTACAGAATAAGTAGTTTCAGTGTTTCAGTTAATGATGCAAGTCACTTATCAAACCATTAAACCTCTGCTGAATCTAGAAAGAATAGTAAATTTTATGTTGGCTGTGGCTTCATGCCTACATACATGCACACAAACAGTGTTAAATACCATTACCACCAAAATCCCCACTTCTTTTCTTCCCAGTCTATTTCCCAGCCTTCTACTAACTTAAATTTCAGCCTAAATCCTACCTGCACTAGGAAATTACAGAAAATCATGCAGGGCATGGCTCTTTTCTTGATTATTAAGTAAGTCTGTCTGCTAATGACATGGACCTTGGCTTACTATGTTTGCACTATGTTAATGCTGTTTAGTTAAAATAATATAAAAAGGGGAGCACTTACTACCTCTGTGACTCTGGGCAAGTCACTTAACCCTCACTGCCCCCCCAAATAATTTTAAAATAATAATAATATATTTTTAAAAAGCAGAACAGCCATCAGAATCTGCTAGGCTTTCTTTTGGCAAATGTAGCTTTCCATTTTCCAATTTATATTTTCCCCTTAGAACCTAAGCCTAAGAAAAAAGAAAAACCCACAAGATCAGGAACATGATTTTTGGTTCTTAGATGAATAGATAAATAAAAGACTAAACTTCTTTCCATTCTGGAGCTAAAAAAGAGGCTCACTCCCTCTAATAGGACATCTTTGTATTCTTCCTTTGTTTCATTCTTCCCCTGTCTACCTCCACATCCAGTGCTTCTATATGTGGCAAATCAAATTTTATGAATGTAGAGATTTACCTTTATCATAAATAATATGTTTATCATATAGGTTCCATAAATCTCCTAGAGTTCTTTGACATGAAGTGAGGTCAGGTTTCATTTTACTATTCTTTAATATTTCCAAGAACTTCCCGAATGTCACCCTAGGTTCAATAATATTTAAAAAAAAACTATCAAAAGAAAAATATTGAGTAAGATCATACCATACAAGCTCAGATGACTGGAAAGCTCAAATTTGGGAGTATATTTCCTTATCTTTTTGGTTCTACCAGTTTAAGTTAATTACTTTTATATATTACAGTATTTGATAGAGTAGGACATTTTTATAGTTAGTTCTTGGGAACTTTTGCTAAAATATTTCCATCATAACTCTCAATTAGTTGTGCAAATATGTAATGAACTATAATAAGAAGTTCATTATAAACAAAACCTGAAAGTATTTTGTCACTTTTTTTTTAGAACAAGATACCACAAAACTGGAAAAATCTGTTTCTCAATTTAAATCAGGTATTTTAGAGCCTAATTATTTCAGAAGTGTGTAAACAATTCAGAATTGACTTTAGGTGATTCTTATAGAATAGAAATGTGTGCAGTTCAACCAACACAGACTTCACTACTATATGCTATAATATATTAGCTATATTTGACTGATCATAATGGCCTTGTATCCTCAAAATGACTTTGTATTGAGGCCTTGATAGCCAATGTTAATAGTGAGCCTTACATCCTTTGTGAAGGAATATGCTCAGATTATCATACACTGACTTCTATTCTTTAGGAAGCTCTGAGTCCTAGGTGACTGGAACATTCTGGGGAAATAGTTTGAAACTGGGAAGGCTTTGGAAAATAATGGATTTCAGACTTTATCATCTATCCTTTGAAAGGGGTTGAAATAGCCCAGAATCCTCAGGTGGGAAGCCATAGATGACTAGAGAATTTAGGTAACCATTTCTTCCATTCCTTTTTATGTCTCTTGGAGAAGGGTAGATGTGTACCAGTGGTGTCAGATGAGAAAAACTGGATAAGAATCCCAAATGATAAGTGCTTTATAATTAATTCCTCTTCCACAACATAAGCCAAATAGGACTTAAAACTTTTGCTAATCATTATTTCACTGTTCTTAGAGGGCATTTCTCTTCAGATAAGGATGGTCTATACAACATGGCCTTTAACAGTTTTTGAGCAACATATTAAAACAAACTTCTCCCTAGCACCAGATAGGAAAAAAAAAAAACCTGTCTTCTATACTTTTGTTTGTGAGTGTCTGTGTGTGTGTGTGTGTCTGTAGTTTTTACCTATAAAAAATATTTTCTTGCCTGAATTTGAAGAGTTCACAACTATCATGGAGATTCCTACTTTAAAAAATTATATATTCAAAAATTAGGGGAGAGCATACTGCTGAAAGGAGGGGATGTGGAAAATGATATGGATGGGCAGAGATAGAATAATAATCCCAGTAATCTTATTGTATGTTCCATGTTTCCTTGTAGTTTGGGTTCCCCAACTTTCCTACATCCTTTTTAATACAGATGGGTTGTGATTGCCATTATGGGACAGAAAGCTCAGTTAATGAGATAACAAATCTCCTTAGGCCTAGGAGTATCAGTACAAACCAATAGCACTGAGACAATTAAAGTAGAATCTCCTGCTTTAAGTGCTTACTTGTGAAGTGACTCCATGAAAAGTCTTCTCCTTATGTTGAACTAAAATATGAAACATTCAGTTGCTGTGAATGTTGAGCCTTTGAACAGGTTTCCATATATTGTCAATTCAAAATTTGAAAGTCAGAAGGGACCAGAGTGACAAACTAATTCAACTTATAAACAAAAAATTCTCATTTGACACCATTCTAATATGTAATTCCTTCCTATTCTTTAGCTGTTTCCCAGTTATTCTTTTTGGGTTGACTTTTTCTAGAGCTGAATTCAGCAAATCTAACTGTGTACACAGCAGAAACACTAGAAACATTAAATTCTTCCCAGTGACATTGCAAATTTTTTTGTTGTTGTTTCCGAAAAATCTCAGTAAAAATGTCAGGCCATCTTATCATGGAAAGGAAAGCAAGTATACAAACAGGAAGCAACCCACATACCCACCTCCTTCCAATGCCCCCAGCTTTGGGAAGATCCACAAACATGTATTTTTAAATCCACAACAAACAAGAGTAAGCATGTTGGCAATGTTCAAAAAATTCTGACAGGCCTCTTAGTACCATATTAGGGACTTAGTGGTTTTGAGTTTTAAAAAAAGGAGAAAATGATGGTTAACTAGCCTCCAAAATCACAAGGGATCACATAATGCAATCAGTGCAGAGTTATATAGATGCATATACATAAATCTAAGTGGGGGAGAATATATATGAGAAGGTTACAGGTTGTTTTGGTAGGGTGGTGAATAGTTCAAAATAATTAGGGATATTTTCCTGAAATAGAAAAGTTTGTTATCTCTGGGTGGCTGGAGGAAAGGTATTTTTTATGTGCTTACACTGAATTTGAAGACTTTCCATTACTTCTATTATGAGAAAATCCCTGAGTTTTCTCCTGTGATCATATGAAACGGGGGTGATTCTCTCATTTTGTAAAGAAAATAAAATGTTATCTATGAAAATATATTACTATATTTGCTCCTTATCCTGATGCATTTGGGATTGCTGCCTTTGTCAATGTGTTTTCTTCATACAGAGGAAAAAAATATCAAGCAGGTAAAAGCCACTACAATTGACAAAACAGGTAAATTTGCTTTCAAAAAAATATTACTGGGGAAAGCTAGGTGGCACAGTGGATAAAGCACTGGCCCTAGATTCAGGAGGACCTGAGTTCAAATCCGGCCTCAGACACTTGATACTTACTAGCTGTATGACCCTGGGCAAGTCACTTAACCCTCATTGTCCTGCCCCCCCAAAAAAATTTTTTTAATTACTTTCACAATATTGGGTTGCAGATATTCAAAATGGGCTATGGGTAACTCCATTGGTAACAAAAAAAATATGTTGGCATATTTTTAGAAAGTTGCTAAATCATTAGAAAGTGACTAGTTAACATGATTAATCAGATGCATGATTAAAATTGGAGAATATAATCTGACTTTTTTTTTCCCTGCACCTATGATTTCATTGAAAGAGGGAACTCTTGGTGAGGCAACACCCTCTACCAATACAAATCAGCAACATGTACTCTCCAATTTAGGAAATCAGAGACTTGCCTGGGCCACTGAGAGATTAAATATTTTGCTAGAGTCAAACAGCCATTACATGTCAGAGTCCAGGTCTGTCTCTACTACGCCATATTGCCTCTCAAAAAATAAAGTTTTCTTAAACTCATTTTAGGAAGTAGTTTAGGAAGTATATATAAAGGTGAATAATGGGAAGCAGTTGATTTACTGCCTTATCTCATTGATCGATCTTTCTTTCAAGTTAAAAGTATAAAATTACCAAAGGTATAAGATTCTGAAATTATCTACCTTTTTAAGAGGATGATCAGAAATAAATTCCTTTCATGAGATCACTTACCATAGACATGTGATGGCATAATGATCTATCTTAAAGAATGTTTAGAAGAGCATATAAACTTCAAGCAAAGCAATTCTGTACTATATTATTTCAAAGGGCAGGGAAGCCTAAGATGTGTTCCATTACTGATTATCTGTATACCACCTGAGAATCATAGCATCATAGATCTGAAGCCACAAAAGAAGTCATGTGGTCCAAATGCCAAATTTTACAGAGGTCCAATGAGATCAAGTGACTCTTTCAAGGTCACACACATAAAAATCCTCAGAGGTGAGATTTCATCCTGAGACTTCTGACTCCTGAGTTAGTGCCCTTTGCATTGAGCAGGAATGAACGAAATAGTAGTACAACTAATTAGCTAGGACTGGTACATCTGGGATGATTAGGTAACTCATACACACCCAGAATGACTATAAGCAAACTAGCCACCCAGTTCCTCCAGGAAAAAACTGAAGCAGCGGCTTAGCCACTTTCTGCCTAATATTTTTAGAGTCACACACAGGCTCTATTATGGATACCCCCTGGAAGGAAACAGAATAACCATCTGATCTTATCCATCCATTGTTCCTCTCATTGATTCAGATGAACAAGAGTTAAATGTAGCTTCTTTGAAGCAAATAAGACACCTGCCAGGAGGAATAAAATGATTATTCATGGCAATTGTTATTTCAGGAGAAAGAGAAAGAAAAATGTTATTAGGTAATTTGAGTATAATCTCTCAGGATCATTGTTCTCTCTTCTATCCAGTGCCTCAGCCAATGGTTTCACTAAATGGCTTGCTAATTTGTACCCTAATGCTTGTAGGTGTTAATGTGCCTCCCTGAGCACCTAATGTGGTAATGTCGACATTGGGGAGAAACTGGTTCATTGTGTTTCCATCTTCAATCTATAGATTGTCTTTTAATTATGCATGTATTCTTACCTTATCTGTCAGTTTCCCAGAAAGCACTGTGATTGATGAATATAATGATAATGAAAAGATCTAGTCTTCAGAGAAGGGGGTTGGTTAGGCTAAGGGGAAAAATCTAAAATTAAAAATGTCAACTCAAATACTGACATGTTTCATTTTTTAAAAATTCTTCCATGAACTATTTGAATTTCCTTCAGTCTCCATAGCCAAGCCCAAATCAACAAGTATGTACTTTGATAATATAAAAGCTATGAAGTATTCTGCATGTCTATCTTAGCTTCAATAACTCTAAACTGGTTTGTTTTGTTTTTAGTTTGGCCTAATAAGATTGTCATTAGTTTAATATCATTTTTGATCTCTCACTTCTAATAAACATTCCTATTTCCTTTTACATAAACAATTTCAGAACATTCCTGTATCACAATGAGTAATACACAAAATAGACAAAAAAGGATTAGCTTATAAACTTCTCATTGACAAGAAGTCAGGCTTAACTAAGAATATGTTAAAAGGTAGCTATGAATCCAATCAAATGCAATCCTATTAGCATTTATTAAACACCATGATTAAGAGGAGTATCCAAAGTTAAAGACAAGAGCTTGTTCCCACATAAAATTTTACCAGAATTCTGATTTGGAAAATATCTATATTGTCAACTTATTTTTTAATTTCTTGATTTTAAAATCTTATAATAATCATGTTGTCAAATAACTAACATGTTTTGATTATGGATATATATGGCAACTTACCACCTATTAATTGATTTCAATCTGTTTTTTGGTTTGGGGTTTTTCTTGAGGCAACTGGGGTTAAGTGACTTGCCCAGGGTCACACAGCTAGTAAGTGTCAAGTGTCTGAAGCCGAATTTGAATTCAGGTCTTCCTGAATTCAGGGCTGGTGCTCTATCTATTGCATCACCTAGCTGCCCCCTGATTTCTATCTGTAAGAGACTTTAGGGATCACCCTAAAGATGAGGATGAGGATACAGATGAGGATACTGATGTCTAGGGTAGGGAAGAGACTTGAATACATGTACAAAGCTACTGTCAGAGCACAGACTAGAGGACAGGTCTCTTGAAGTCTAGTCCAACATTCCATAATGCTTCCATATGGTATTGATATTATGTTTACATTTTTGCAGCAATGCAGAAGTAGACAGCTGAATTATTCTTGCTTAATGTTTAACTTATTGGCCCTTTCCTTTTTTGCTCATGATTTGTTTTTGTTACATTCTTTCTCACCATTGTAATTTCTTTCCATATGATGCTAGGAGTATCAAATTATAGAACAACAAATATTTATTTATATTCATCTATTTATATAGATAGTAATATTATTTGTTTAAACATATTAAATATATAGGATATATGTAACAATATATAAAATATACATAAATATATAAAACAAATTAAATATTTATATTTATTTATCAGTCACCTGCTAGTAACAGCATTGTCACAAAGTTCTCAGGGAGATACAAATTACTAAATGCTGTCCCTACTTCTCAGAGTTTTCAGGCATGATGGAGAGATAGTAATGGCCAAATTATTAATAATCCCAACCCAAGTGGAACTATTGTAGAGTGATCTGAATATCAAACTTGATTTCAGGAGACTTGGCTTCTGATCAGGGAAGTCAGTTGCTAGCCATGTGACTATACACAAAACATTTTTCCTCTTTGGGCTTCAGTTTCTTCATATGTAAAAAGAGAGCATGCTTTTTAAGGTTTCTTCCAGTTCTAGGAGGTTAATATTCTACTCTATTTGGCTCACTGTGATGTTATAAATTATATTTATATTTCTGTTTTGCCAGAGGAATTTAGTATAAACTTTATAAAAATATTCCTATTGGCACAGATTTTGTTCTTTTGGTTACCTAAAAAATCAGGTGTTTTTCATAGTGATTTTTATTATTAAAGTGAATAAGAAATGAATATTTATAAGAATATTCATAACGTATTTCAGAAAGACAAGTTAATTTGTTGAATAGCAAGTGAATGACTTGAAGTCCTATGTGAATTGTCATCCATTGATTGTTCATGATATTTATTTTGGGAAGGGGCACAGGAAGGGAAGGAGGTAGAGTGAGAAGAATAAGAGCCCTTTATTTGAATCTTATCTTAGGGCCTACATTCACTCTCTGTCCTCCAAACCTCAGACTCTGTCCTCTATAAAAAAAAAAAAAAGAGAGAGAGAGAGAGAGGAAGGAAGGAAGGAAGGAAGGAAGGAAGGAAGGAAGGAAGGAAGGAAGGAAGGAAGGAAGGAAGGAAGGAAGGAAGGAAAACAATTTAGGCTATTTCTTCAAAATATTACTCTAATGAATCAAATTAGTCCACAAATCAACACTTTCTTTATCAACCCTTATTCACATACCACACATGTTTCTATTGCATGAACTTTTGGATAAGTTTGGAATGTATTTTATTATAATATTTTTCTTATTACATAGATGGAAGTTTAAGGTAGGACATTGCCAGTTAATCCTAAAATTCCTTCCAAAACTAATATTCTCTGATATTATCAGCTTTGCAAATAGAGGCCTTTTCAAGATATTAAGCATATTTTCTACATGGTTACAGAAATGTACTAATTTTCTAATAGCATTATTAATGTTACTGTTTAATGAGTAGAGGTTTGGTGACTGGATCTTCTAGGATACATGTGTGCTTACATAACAGGAAATTAAAGTTAATTCTTCAATACTGGCAAGTCTTTTGACTTGCAAAAGATTCATATCTAAAAATAGCTGCTACCAGTTCTGCTCATGGGAATCACTGTGAAGAGCTATTAGGGAACATGTTGACTAAGAAACAAGGGAGAACGAAGAGATAAAAGTAGGAAACCTTAGAGGAATTGATCTTCAAGGGCAGGGGTCCAGGTTAAGGGAAGACAGCCTTGGTAAATAAGAACTCCTTCCCAAAAATATCCTTTCCCATACTGTCTGAACTTTATCACTTCCCTTCGTGGTAATCCCTGCTCCAAATTTTACCAGAGATAAATTTTTGCTATTAAACATCTCTTGGAAGTATTTCTGAAAGGAACAAAGGGCTGTCATATATTATCATGATTTAGCTAACACTGGTTTCTAGACTAAGGGATATAAATTAGGGGTTCATGAACCCAAGAAGTCAGGGGGTGTCTGTGAACATGAATGGGAAAACTGCATTTTTTTCAGGAACCTCTAACTAAAACTGAGAATTTCTTTCCATTATGAATATAAACAGACAACCATTTTTCTGAGGTGTCCATAGATTTCACCAGACCAACAAAGGGACTCATGATACTCTAGACTAGAGCCTTAATGACCAAAAGGGGGCATAGAGTGTTTTCAATTTCCCTTCCATTACCTTTAGCTCTCTGGCTACACAGAACTCCAGCTAGAATTACCAGTAATATATAGTTGCATTACTTAATAGGTTAGTTTTTGTGAGTTTTCCTTCCTTGAGGCACTAACTACTATGCAAAACATTATTCCTGTAGGGAAAAAAAAAATGTTCTAAGTAAAATGACCTGATTTACAAATGAAATTTTAAAGTATAACATCTCTGGAAATTAGGAACTGCTAGTAATGTATAAACCATAAATAGATGTAAAAGAAATGCTTGTTTTAAAAGTGAGAATTACTGGAAAATATTCCCTTATTTTT
This sequence comes from Dromiciops gliroides, assembly GCF_019393635.1. Lineage (NCBI taxonomy): Eukaryota > Metazoa > Chordata > Mammalia > Microbiotheria > Microbiotheriidae > Dromiciops > Dromiciops gliroides. Next base: position 356,824,500 of record NC_057864.1, on the reverse strand, counting down.
CTTTCTAGAACAAACTGAACATCAAATAAAAGAAACATCAGCTGCAAAAGCAGGTATTAACTTTGCATTGTATTTTATACCTTTAGTGGAATGTGGATGCACATCCACACACATACATATAAACATATATTTACATATGCACACAATCCTATGTGTACATATATATGTTACCTATGACCTAGAACATCTCTTGACAAAGCAGAGTCCTTATCTTGTGGACTTCTTTATAATCATACTATTTAGCTCATGCTGTGTTTGCTTTCCCCCAGCTCCTCACCATTCTTTCCCAGGGAATATCTGAATTGGATTTAAATTTGGCTATTCCCTCAGGGTATACACTTTACAAATAACAATAGTAGCTAGGCATAGACATTGAACATTTATAAGTATGTTATAGGAGAAATATCTCATCTCTGAGTTCACATGGTGGGTAACTGCTGGCTATATATATAATATATATGTATATATTTTATATATACATATATATATATATATCACAATACAGAAATTATGGAGGCAAATTCCTAGGTTTTATTATTATGCTCAAAGGTAGGTTCAGGCCTCATGGAAAACCTAAACAATCATTCAAATTTTTTTTGTTTTTTTTTTTTGTTTTGTGTGGCAATGAGGATTAAGTGACTTGCCCAGGGTCACACAGCCAGCGTCAAGTGTCTGAGGCTAGATTTGAACTCAGGTCCTCCTGAATCCAAGGCCAGTGCTTTATCCACTGAGACACCTAGCTAATCATTCAAATTTTAACAAGGTTTCTTATAAGAAAAATTCCATCAGAGTGACAGAATCAATTCATTTATATATTTTAATCTTGTACATTCCTCTTAGGTATATCCATAATCCCATACTTCTTTGAATTTCATAAAAGTTGAACAGTCTAAGCTAAACAGAGTCATAATCGCATACATCCCCTAAGGAAACAAACTTCATCAAACAAATTCTATAGTTAAACTAAGTCAGGCCATAGATTAAACTACATTTATAGGATTCACAAATAGACTGATTAGGAGGGAGATTTACATGTCACCAAGGAGTCAGGAACAGTTGGGATTCTTCCTTTGGATTCTTATCTAAGGAATGTTTAGGGCTCTTAATTAAATTTTCACCTTCAGTGGGACAAGCTTTGATCAGATGAAGTTAATATTAACCAAATTGCATGAGGAATGGCCCTGAGTATCAAATAGCAAAAAGGAAATTTTAAAATCCCATAACAGGTGACATGTAAAGTGCTTTTCAAACTTTAAAAGTAATACATAAATGCTCTTTATTTTGCGACAGCTAGGTGATGAAGTGTATTGGGCTGAACTCAAACCCTGCCCCAGACACTTAGTAAGTGTATGACCCTTAGGAAGTTTAAAAAATTGAAATAATAATAGCATCAACCACACAAGGCTATTTTGAGGGTCAAACAAGTTAACATATGTAAAGTGCTTTGCAAACTCAAAATTTTAAAGAAATGTTAGCTGTGATTTTTATTAATACCATAAACACAGTTACAAAAAGTACTCAGACATGAGCCCTTGGATAGTCTAGAAAACTTCCTCTGAAAGTCAGCATATTCCCATATAGAGAGAGAATGGTATAGTTGCTCCTTACTCATAGTCCTACCCTAGGTTATCTCCATTCAGGAAAAGAACCCCAGGTTGTTAAAAAAAAAACCTATACCTCTTGTGTAAATCTACTTATTTTCTTGTTTGTCTTCCCCACTAGAACATGGTCTCCTTGAGGGCAGGGATTATTTTTGCCTTTCTTAGTTTTCCTAGTAGCACACAGTAAGTGCTTGATAAATGCTTCTTGCCTGACTAATTGGTGAGCTTCACCACCCCTCCCCAGGGAAGTGTAGCCCTGATGTAGGGTTAAGGCCCCAATAAACCAGGAAAGAACTGGAGGTGACTGGACTATTAATCTCCTCCTATTGGAATTAGAGAGTGTACGTAACTCGCAGTACCAGTGAAGGGCAAAGTCTGGGCTTGTTTCTCCACAGAATAAATCTCTATTCCTCATATCTGGCCTCCACAATTCCAAGCCTGAACCAAGAATTCTTCAGTATGAGCACTGAGCTCCAGCTTTACTCCTCCACTGTCATTCTATCTGATATCTACTATCCTCTGCCTGTGACCAATACTGTTTCCATTGCTTTTATTCCCCCTGCCCCTTTTTAAGGAATATATGCAATATAATAGCAATGAAATAACCAGAACTAGTATGTTTCAGGGTTAGTAAATACATTTTGACCCCTAAAAAACATAATGCCTAGATTATACCCAGATGACAGAAGCTTTCTTCAGATTGCTTTGAAAACCTGCTGACTTTTTCAAGCCAGGGATAAACACACTCACAAAAACACACAAATGCATACACACTCCATTCCAATTCACTCTTTCCATTTTTTCTTGCCACCATTCTTCCCCATTATAGGTAGGCCATACAAATTATACTTAGAGAAACTGCAAGAAAACATTAGAAAAAATAGAGAGAGAGGGGTAAAGGTTACTGTTGTCAACATTGCTGCAGTGACCAAGACTCATGACCCTAACACACACACACACACACACACACACACACACACACACACACATCTACCTGTGACTGCATCAGTAGAGAGCACTCATTAAGTAACTTCCTCTATTGATGTAGATCAACACCTTCTTTACAACTTATAGTATTAAAGAACTTGCCTAAGACACTGAAAGGTTAATTAACTTAACCAAAGAAGCAGTCATTAAGAGTCAGAGAAAGAACCTGAACACTAATTTACCAGATTAAAAATCCTGCTCTCTAGCTTTCACCTATTCTATACACATTAAAGAGCACTGCATTTGGAAAGGGGTGGGGGAGGGGAATTTGTATTCTTCCTCACTCTTTGCTATCTATTTAACCAAGTGACCTTGGATCAATCTTTCTGGATGTGTTCCATCATAAGTAAAATGAGAATATGGGACTAAATGGTTTTTTTAAACCCTACTACCTTAAAATCCTATGATATAATAAAACTAAGAAGCAATACATAAATTACTTTTATGTCATTTTTGGCTATACTCTAATTCTGCTCCTTTATCTCTTTTCTCTTGCATTGTCAAGGAATGAGATCTAGTTAATAAAATATTTCAACAATGTTGTCTATGTATGGATTACCAATTTTCCAAAAATCAAAATGTAATAATATAATAAATATGATATATGATGTGATGTATATGATATTATGTCTTCAATGATAATAGCTATAATTTATATAGTTTCGTGCTTTCCAATTATTATATCATGTTATCCTCCTAACAACCCTAGGAGTTAGGTGCCATTATTACCTCTATTTTACAGATGAGGAAATAAAACTAGATAGAGGGTAAGTAACTTGTCATGGGTCACATAGCTAGTAATTCTCTGAGACAGAAATTGAATTCAATTTTTCCTGAATCCAGGTCTAGCTGTGTATCCATTGTGCCACCTTAATTTCATCTGCATATGAAACTATTTAGCTATATTGAAAATTATTTAAGAAGATAATTGCTAATAAAAAGTTATTTCAGGAACTTGTATTATCTCAGACTCCTTGTGATTAAAATATTACCTTTCTTCTAGTTGATACAATGCCAGATAATAGGGAATTTAAACATATAAATGTCATGCTCTGAACATTTCATTGAAATAGTATTTTGACCAGCAATTTGGTCAAATTCCTTACCAGATTTGATTTCAAAAAGCTCAGTATTTGTCATCACTTGATCTGATCAAAGTTCCTCTCCCTGTCAGATGATAAAAGTAAACTGCTTTTATTTAGATTCCTGAACAGAAAAAGTTCTAAATATTAAAGCACTTTTTTGAAAAGTTCTGAAAAGACCACAGGCTGCTATTTGCTACAACATTGGGAATTAAAAGAAGAAAAAGGTATTGGTTTGCTTTTTCACAGGGAAACATAAATGACAGTTTGACTCCAAATAGCATACTTTCAAAGACCATGAGAGTAGGGGATCTCATTAAGATTCTCTAGTTATTTTATCCCAACTTACTGGCTACCACAGTAAAACTCTTCAGGAGAAAATAGCATAGAAGGAAGTCAAAATATACAGCCTACTATTCATCCCCATACACATTTAGCCTCATTTCTGCCTTCCCTAGAAATGTCAGAAATAGGAAATATAAAGGTCAGGTCTTTCCTCTATTGCTAGAATATTAGATCATTCATTTTTTTAACCTTTTTTTGTTTCATCTATTTTCTAGATAAAATGAATGCAACTATATGTTGTGTCCTAAATTGAATTCTGACTTAGAAGAAGGTAGAGGGCTAATTTTTATATCATGTCACATTCTTTGCACTAACATACAGATGATCAGAGGGAGCTATGGTACCAAATGGATAGAGTGAACAGGAGTCCAGGAGACCTGAATTTGACTCTTGTCTCAGATACAATGTGACCCTGGGGAAGTCACTTAAATTCACTTAGCCTCAGTCTCCTAATCGCTTAAATGGGGATTATAATAGCACCCATTCTTTGGTGAATTGTGAGGCTCAATTGGGATAATTTATATAAAGCATTTTGTAAGTCTTAAGCACTACATAAATGCTAACTCTGATACCCCAACTGATGACTAATGTAGAACAGGGATGAATAATTTTTATAAATATTCTAATGGTGTTACACATAGAAATAAATTAGATTTGCTGGAATTTCTTGAAAAATTCAATAGAGAAGATTATCACATAAATTATATTTCTGAATAATTTTTGCATTGATTTAATTTAGATTTTTTGTAACACACTGCATATATTAAAAGAAGTAAAGATGATTTATTAAAGTTATTATTAGATTTAGAACATTGATTCATTCAACTGATATTTCTTAAGCATATGTTAGGTGTTATATCTTGGAAGAGATGCAAAGTTTAGAAAAGTCATATTCCATGTTATGTAGAACTCATAGTATAATAATAATAACAATAACAATAATAATAATAATAACAACAACACATATTTACATTCAACTTTCAGGTTTGCAAACATTCTCATCTCATCTTATCTTCAAAACTTGTGTTTAAATTAAAGCTCAGGGAGGGTAAATAAATGACTTGCTTAGTCTCACATACCTAGTAAATGTAGGAAGAATGTTTTGAACCCACCCTGTCTCTAAATGTATATCATTCTATCCACTATTCTATATAAACTCAATAAGACAAAAATAGAGATTACCATAGGTATGAAAAGCATGGGTGTTTCTCATTTCAAAAAAAACATTGCTACTTATAAATTCAGAGTTTGGAGTTAGTCAGAATGAGAATACTCATAATTATGCAAACATGTCTTGAGTCCTCATTACATTACATATTCTTCTACAGATGAAGTAGGGCCTTAAAGACAAATAGACCATAGTATGTAGCTTAGGCAGAATAGCAAAATGTATAACAATAAAAAATTAGGCAATAGAATCACCCCAAACTCTGTAAAAAAACAACAACACCAAAACTCATATAAGTTAAGGAGGCTACATTTCCAATGTAGGGGATAAAGTCAGGGAGAATCAAGTACAGTTTCGTGTAGGAAGAATTAGCATTTAAGGTGGTCTTTTAAAAGGGTTTAAGTATTCAACAAAATGGGAAAAGGGTGGTGTTTCACTCATAGAGATACTCATTCACTGAAAAAGCATGTATTACAGTACCTGCTATATTCTAGGCACTGTGGTAGGTACTGTGTATATAGAAAGAAAAATGAAACAAGTTTTACCCTCAAGGAGTTTATATTCTATTTTGAGAAACAGCAAATACACATACCTTGAAAACTGGAAGACCCAACACAAATGTAATATATCATAATTATTATTTGTATTTGAAGGAACACTTACATTTTGCCACATAGAGCCCTGAAATGTTCTGGAGGCTAAACTCAAAGAATGCTAAAGCTAGAAGAAAACTTAAAGATCATTTACCCCAACTCTCTCATTTTGTTCAAAAACAAAAACTAAAAGCAGAACTAGAAAGCTTAGAAAAGCAATAATGCCCCTTATATGCATGTATTAATTCAATGAAATAAAATTACCATACAAGTTACTTGCTAACCTGATCCCAAACTTACAAGATAATTCATGCCTGGAATGTTCTTAGCATATATATTTGACAAAAATAATACAAGCACTACATGTTATATGAAGGTCTTAATAGAATACCTTCTAAAATGAAAAATGATGGGGAGCTATGGGATGGTGGAAATCTATAAGAAAAAAAGGAAAAGCAAAATAACATATTCTAACTTAACAGATGTTCCTAATTATCCTTTCCCAAATTTTCATAATTCTTAACCAAAAAGGGCTTTATTTTCCTAATTGCTACAAATTGTAAACTTTTCCTTATTCATTGCCTTTAATTAAAGAACAATATAATTTTGATGTTATTGAATCAGAATATTAACCAAATAAAAAGACAAACTGCAATTCCTACTTAATGACTATTTGTAACTTTAAATGTTCACTTATAATGAGGAAAGGTTATGACATTTAGATAGGAGTCGAGAGAAGAAAGGGAGGCTTCATTGCTACAAAGATAGTTGCTTAAAGAAAATTATCTTTGACCTAAAGGGAAAAAAACATTATTTTCAAACCAAGAACAAAAGTACAGAGAATCACGATGTCCAAAGTGAAAAACAGGAATTATTTTTAGGTTATCATTTTAATTATTTAATTTTATACCCACCTACTTAGTTCAGACAGTTTCATAAGATGTAGCAGCCTTATAAAATTCTTTTCCTCAGTAGAATTCAAAGATATATTTTATATTGCCTTCTTTTATCTTTACAAAAACAAAATGAAAGGAAGAAGAAAAGAAGAGGGAGAAACAAGGAAAGAGGGAAGGAAGGGTGGCAGCTAGGTGGCACAGTGGATAGAGCACTGTTCCTGGAGTCAGGAGGATCTGAGTTCAAATCTAGTCTCAGAAACTTGACACTTACTAGCTGTGTGACCCAGGGCAAGTCACTTAACCCCAAATGCCTCACCAAAAAAAAAAAAAAAAAAAGAGGGAAGGAAGGAAGAAAAAAAGATTCTACTCTAGGTGGGGGGAAGTAGACATGGACCACTACACTTCACATTAGGGTTAAGGGGGATACAAAATCAATTGGAAAAGGCTTAGACAATACAATAATTATCCTGAGTATCTAACAATTGTCTTATTAAGTAACTCTTTAAATAACCTCTTTTCTGGAGGCAACTAGCTGGCACAGTGGATAGAGTACCAAGCCTGGTCTTAGGAAGACCTGAATTAAAATCTGGCCTTAGATACTTATTAGCTGTGTGACCTTGGGCAACTCATTTAACTCAGTTTGCCTTAGTTCATCTGTAAAATGAGCTGGAGAAGGAAATGGCAGACCACTCCAGTATCTTTGCTAAGAAAATCCCAAATGAGTTTACAAAGAGTTGGATAGAACTGAAATGACTGAAAAACAATTCTTTATTGTCCCCCCATAATATACAGACATAAAAATGTTTTCATTCCTTCATAACTGATGTTATAATCTAATTTGATGACCTAAAAAGATACACCATTATAATTGCATAACAAAATTATTCAGCTATTTTTCTTAAAATGTAAATGAATCTCAACTGGGGGAGGGATGGCAGGTATATTTCCATTGATAGGCTACCTAGAGAGGGAGCTTGGTTATTATGGATAGAGTACTAGGATTTAGAAAGACCTGAGTTCAAAATCTGTATCTACCATTACCTAGCTTTGTAACACCGGGTAAGTCACTTGACCTTGCTTAGCCTCAAGTTCCATGTTTTATTAATGGGGATAATAGTTCCTAGATGTCAATTGTGAGGATAATTTGTGATAATTTGTGAAAAGTATCTTAGTGTGGATTTACATAGAGGACTGGGATTCAAAAAAGTAATGCTAATTATGCTCTTTTGAAATGAAAATTCTTGAAGGAAAATTCTGCTTTGAAATCACTTGTGAGAAAGCCTGAGTTGATAGCCTTTATAAGAATTCTTTCTATGCTACTCATACATTTTGATCCTTAATCCTTGATTTTTGAAAAACTTCAGTGTGAGAAAGTCACATGTCTAAATAATTGGGCATATCAGATACATATAATGCATATTGAATTTTTAAAAATTATTTATCATTTAAAACACATTGTCAAAAAGACTTTCATACAAGCATGCAACACTGAATTAAAATAATGGATTACAAACACATAATACTTAAGTATAACATTAACCAGTATCTGAGTTGTGACTCCAAATCATGCACTCTCCCCATTGTACTCTCCTGATTCTAAATTGGCAAGATGGGAAAATCTTCATGTTTTGATAAGAGAATATTGGGAAATTTTTAGATGGTTTAAAAAAGTCTAGGTGTGAATAACCACGGCAGGAGCAGTTTGGGAAGCAAATATGTACTCTGTGAATATCAGAACTAGGTGGCACAGTGGATATAGTGCTGGGCCTGCAGTCAGGAAAACTCATATTCCTGAGTTCAAATCTGGTCTCAAATACTTACTAGCTATGTGACCCTGGGCATGTCACTTAACTCTGTTTGCCTGAATTGGAGAAGGGAATGACAAACCACTCCAGTATCTTTGCCAAGAAAACCCCAAATGGTGTCATGAAGAGTCAGACATGACTGATAATGATTGAACAACAACAACAAAGACTATCATAGCTGATATTTCAGGATTCCAATAATTTAGTGGTCATGTAGATAAATCCCAGCTGTTCAAACCAATCACATATCTTAGTCACATCCAGTTGAGCAACACTTTTATAAATAGTCTTTGACTACCTTGAGTTATGACTTTATTTTCAGAATACATGCTATGTTATCATTTTAGTAACATTTGGATTTCTAACTTTTCAATTTGTCTTTGGATTTCATTCATGAATATTAATGAATATTACTAACTTACTATTTAATATCCCTCTTTAGTTGTTATCTTTGAAATTTTGAGTCTAGCTGAAATGTTTTGCTACACTCTTGTCATTTCCTTTGTTCTTTTTCTCAACATTCCTGTTTCTAAAAAGTGGTTGCAGAGATCAAAGAATCAGGTAAATATTTATTTTTCTAAAGCATAAAAGAGGGGAGGAAATCTAAGATTGATATGCAATCATGTCTTTTTTTAAAAAGTAAGAACTATTCAGGTGTATTAATGATTTATTTCATATGTCTTATGACTAAGGATATGACATTCAACTATTATAGTTAGATGATAGATAATTCATTATGATTATTATGGTGACTTCATTGTCATCTCTTCTATGCAATATATACATCAGTGAACTCATGAACTTTTATGAAAGTTTGCTGTTGAGAATATGTAGACATGGGATCAATAATCATAGTTAATATAAAATAAGTCAACTAATTATTTGATATTATATGATATTTAATAAATCAGAAATTAGTATCATATGGGTCTATTTTGTTAATTTTGTTTTTGCAGGGCAATGAGAGTTAAGTGACTTGCCCAGGGTCACCCAGCTAGTATGTGTAAAGTATCTGAGGCCAGATTTGAACTCAGGTCCTCCTGAATCCAGGGTTGGTGTTTTATCCACTGTGCCACCTAGCTGCCCCATGTGGGACTATTTTGGACCCTACCCAAGTCAGTATACTAAAAAGCAGCAGCATCTCATTATTATGTATTCTGATTATTACATGACCCTCAGACATGTGTCTTCAATACAGAAAGGCTCCAATATAGAAATATCATTAGTTGAAAATCTGATTTTCTTAAAGCACTGTTATTTGTCTCAGTAATCTGAAATCCATGATTGCCTGCTTTCATTTGGACCCTATTTGTGTATTGAGCTACTATTAGAATAGATTAGATTGGATTCATTCAATAATGGAAGATTTTAAGAGTACAAACTGCTTCATTTTTATCTTTGTATTCCCATTCTTTTCATAACATCTTGCACAAAGAATACATTAAATAAATATTTTGATTGAAATAAACAAATATTTTCTAGATTTAGAAGTGGAAGAGATTATAGAAGTCACCTAACTCAATATCCTCATTTTACAGAAGAGGGAACTTAAGCCCAGAGGCATTAAGTAATTTTTCCCAAGGTTAAACAGGTACTTAGTAACTATCCACTCTGTGTTTGGCACCTTTCTGTGTCCTGTAGATTAAAACTTGAAATAAGACACAGCCACTCTCCTCATAGAACTTACAGTTTAGAAGGGGAACAATAAAGAAGTGCAAGGAGTGCTGGATTTGGGGGACCAGAGATATGAGTTAAAATCCTGGCTCTGCTGTTTGATACCTATATGACCTTGGATAGGTAATACCTTTATGGATCCCAGGTTCCTGGAGAATAAAAGGTAGGTGGGGTGATGGGGGGGGGGGTACTAGATGATTCCTGAGCTCTATATCTATTATCGTGTGACACAAGCACAGATGACTATAACATGTATAGGTGGGGCTAGAGAGATGACCAATGAAAATCTTTATGAGCTTCTTGAAAGCAAAGATTATCTAATTTTGGCCTTTTTTGCTAGACCACTCCTGTTGCCCAGTGCAGTGTCAGGAAGAATAATTTCCCTGAGTTCAAGTATCTAAGGATACTTACTAGCTGTGTGACCCGTCACAAGTCACTTCTCTCCGTTTGCCTCAGTTCCTCATGTGTAAAATGAGCTGGAGAAGAAAATGGCAAACTACTCCATTATCTTTGCCAAGAAAACCCCAAATGGGACCACAAAGAGTCAGACATGACTGAAAACAACTGAACAACAGAATATACATTAATGGGTTGGGAATGGGGTTAGGGATAGCAGACTGGTTTTAAGATCATACTCTAAAGAACCTGAAATAAATAGACAACTTAGACCTTGGGAAAAGTATTAAAATACTTGCAATACTTCTTGCCCTCATCCCATTAACTCTCCCCATCTCTCATTACAGTGTTAAGGGCTAAAATTCTAGCTAAACTGTCTAAAATATCTAATGAGTGGTCGCCAATAAATTATAAGCTTTAGCAAGAATTAGACTTTTAAGCATTTATTAGGGAGAATAAGAATTTGGTAAAGAGAGAGAAAGGCCTAGATTTCTATCTATTAAAGGGAGAGCGCATTTCTAGCTCCACTCTCCACCAGAGTCTTAGGAAAGAGCCTGAGAGCGAGCGCCAGTGTCTTCCTTCCTCCTCCCACTAGCCCGCGTCACTTCCTGACGCCAAAGAAAAGACTCCTGGTCTTGCCCTCAAAGACCTTCGCTTCATGGGCGGAACTCTTCTACAGTAAGTCTCCAGCAGGTGGCATCATTCCAATCGTTACAGTTCCCCGCTTTGTTTCCTCAAGAAACGGTACATTTCCTTGATGAAACAGTCAAAAATAACAGAATATAATAACCTATGCTAACTAACAGTATGTTAATAACAATATAGAAAAGGAAGAGAGGAAAGTTTTGTCCAGAGGGGCAGTTTTTTGTCCTCATGAACTGACGCTTTGACATTGGTCTTGCAAAGGGAGGGCCCCTGCAGAGAGTACATATTACAGATGGTGTATATTATAACAGAAAGAGAAAAGAGAAAAAAACAACAACAAAACAAAACTGTTCATTTAAAGTCTCTGAAAGTCTTTTCTCAGATGTCCTCTAGGTGTAGTCATGGAATAGAAGTCTTTTCAGGGTTGATGTGTGGATGCTGGTAATCAGCCAGGAAAATTTCCTACAAAATTGAGCTTAATACAACTTTAAAATAGCTTTGTCAATAATCAAATCAAACAATGAAAGTTCTCAAAAACATGTCTAAGGGAATTCAGAATCTTAGTTGTTACACATGAAACATATAATAAAACAAAACTTGAACCATTCTTTAAAATTATAATATTATTATAGTCCCCCTTTATGGAGGGTAATTGAGAAGACAATTGCTGTGATATTAATTTTTAAAAATAATTTTTATCTTTGTTTCATCACTTTTTGCATCATCTGCCTAATTATCCTCATGCCATTATGAGAAATTAAAAAATCTAATTGGTAACATATGTCAAGGCCAAATTCAACACTGTTATTTATCATGACACCTGAGATAATTATGGGGGTTGCCATAAAAGAACAGAGAAATGATGGGATATGAGCATTCCCACACTTGAGCAATATATACTGCCCATGCAGTATGCCAGGCTTAAAATAGGTGGATGGAATATATGTCCATGCCACCAAACATATTGGAGGAAACTGAGTCAGACTTAATCAGATGCATGGGATTGAGATGTCCATGGCATCAGGCATGTAGGAGGAAGCATAGAAGCCAGGTGTAGAAGTGAGATGGGTGGGATGAATACTTCCAGCCATCTGTACAATATTGTGGGGAAAAATAAAATAAAATATTAAACCAAGAGAATCCAACCTCAACATTAGTCAAAAGCCGTTCCCTCCGCCATACCTTGACTTCATGCATGTCTCCCCTCATGTGACAGTTCAGTGTCTGCTCTTGCATGTATTCTTCTTGTGATTGGATGGCATCTTGGCCAACTGGCATCTGATAACTCAGAATAAAGGCAATTAATATCTTAAATGATAAGTTCCCATAATCCAAGTCTCATATGGATTTAAAAATTGAGGATAATAAATGATTGCAAAAAATGTGAATACATCTTGACTCAGAGTATAATATATAATTACGCAACAATTTCAAATAATACCCCTTTTTTTTACTTAGTATACTATTACTTTTGTGAAAAATCAGAACATATTTAAATACAAGTTAAAAGAAAATTTTTACAAATGTTCCCCTCTTTTTTTTTTTTGGAATATGCTTATCAAAAATAATACTTCTAGAATCAATTTACACTTGCCATGGCAACCAATTTGCCAGGGAAATACTTTAAAGAGTTTGATCAAAAAATCAGTTGAGAAAAAATAGCAAAAACAAACAACTCAGAATATGGGAGCACAATACTCCTAGAATTAACATTGTATTATGAAATCAAAACCATCTTGCAATTTTTTAAAATTAGATAAATGAATAGAAGAAAATACACATGGAACAATAAAAGACAGTGAAATTCAAACTAAGGAAATCTAAATGAGCATGAACTTAATATTAATGAGTATTATAAAATATAAACTTGAGCACATGACTAAAAAGCTTTTACAAATATTCTCCTTGTTTTAAAAACTAAGTATAAGATACAATCTCAAAAGCATGAAAATCTCTATAAAAATAAACCCATACCATTAATTTCAAAATATAGGTGTAATAGCATAGAAATCCTATGTAACCTCTGAACTGACATTAATACTCTGAGTAAATTCAGAACACTTTTGATTCCGATATCTAAAATCCCCAATACTCATATCAATACCTTGCTGCTTACTTCTACATTTCTGTAAAATATATACCCTTCCATGGCAAACGAAGCAGAGTCTTGAACTATGTTGATGGTTGTCATTCTTATTCAGCTTAAGTTTTTCTTCTTTAACCCCTCTATATTGTCTGTCAGTCTTTTCACCATACAAATGCTTTATAAGATTACTAATTAAAGACAAAATCAGGTTAGCAAAATTATGAACAAAATGAGCATATCTGGAATTTAAAGGGCTTTCTAAGGTTGTCTCAGAAGCACAGCCAGGCTGGGGAAGGGCTGAGCCTGAAGCTGCAAATGTAGTTAGAGAAAGTTGAGCATGCGCATCAGTTCTCTGGACTTCCCAGGCAGGGGAAGCAATGGGCTTGGCCATGGGAGGAGTAGAGGGTGGGGTCTGGAGAGGAGGGGAGGGACCAGAGCAATTTGAATCAGACTTCATTTTGAACTCAGGCCTGGATTCCTCTTCCCCCACTTTGCCTCCAGGTGCTAGGGGATTAAAAGCTTCTAGAGGGTGGGTCATTGCCTCCAGGCATGCAAAATTAAAGCAACAATTAGTGTTAGAACTGGGAAAAGCTGCGGGAATCTCTTCAGGTTTCTATGAAAAAGCATGGTTGGGAGAGGGAGAGATATTTCCTTGTGTGAGTAAGTTGCTGGCTCTTTTAACAAAAATAAAAAGAAAAATAGAAAATCCACAAAAACAAAGCATTAACATGATCTTATCTCCCATTTGTCTGGTTAAACAGACTAAAACCAAAAATAGGGTAATTAGGGAGTTTAAAAGGTCCATTCGAAAAAATTTAAAGGGAAAACACAGCCAGTATACCAGTACTTAGCAGTTAAAGGGAGAGGGTAGGGCAAATTTCTTACCCAACCAGAAGATCAGAAGACTGAGGTTTAGCTTTCCTCTTCGTGGTCAGCCATCTTTTAAGGGCTAAAATTCTAGCTAAACTGTCTAAAATATCTAATGAGTGGTCGCCAATAAATTATAAGCTTTAGCAAGAGGTAGACTTTTAAGCATTTATTAAGGAGAATAAGAATTTGGTAAAGAGAGAGAAAGGCCTAGATTTCTATCTATTAAAGGGAGAGCGCATTTCTAGCTCCACTCTCCACCAGAGTCTCAGGAAAGAGCCTGAGAGCGAGCGCCAGTGTCTTCCTTCCTCCTCCCACTAGCCCGCGTCACTTCCTGACGCCAAAGAAAAGACTCCTGGTCTTGCCCTCAAAGACCTTCGCTTCATGGGCGGAACTCTTCTACAGTAAGTCTCCAGCAGGTGGCGTCATTCCAATCGTTACAACAGGAAATGAGCATTGCCCATGCAGGGAGCAACCTCATTCTATTTCCTATTCTTTTCTCTTTCTAAGCTGGGTCTATGTTTGCTATAGAGGGATAACCATTCTCTATCACCCAGTGATAATTTGGAAAATATATGTCTTAAAAATTAGTATGTAGAATAGTTCATCTATGGTGAAGGTCAGTTTATCCCAGAGAACCAAAGGACATTTAAAAGGATGTATATGGGTTACCTCAACTTTTCTAAGTAGTCCTGAAGCAATTACTTAAAATGATATCTGCTGAACTGAGATTCTCAGAATTTTCTCTGTTGACTTTGCTGAGGGAGGCCAACCCTGTGAATGGAGTCCAGGCCACTGTTCTGTACCTGAGAGAAAGATATATTAACTAGTTCATTTTGCCAACACACCAAGTAATACACACAGAAGGCCTATTAAGCCCAGGGAATCCATAAGTGGAACATGGAAGTAGAGCACCAGTCTTTCTTCATACATTGAAAGAGTTGGGGGACAGGGCCAGAAATCCTAGGCTCAACTCTGGCTTCTGTATTTTTGTTTTTGTTTTTGGTTTTTTTGCTATCTTAGGCAAGTCTTTATCGGATTTCAATCTCTTCATCCATAAAAATACTGTAAGCAATGTAATCTCTAAAATTTCATCCAGCTCATGACATCTTCCTTATAGCAAAAACCTTTAGAAAACTTCCATTCGAGGGGCAGCTAGGTGGTACAGTGGATAAAGTACCTGTCCTAGATACAGGAGGACCTGAGTTCATATCCGGCTTCAGACACTTGACACTTAGACACTTACACTCACTAGCTGTGTGACCCTGGGCAAATCACTTAACCCTCATTGCCCCACCAAAAAAAAAAAAAAGGAAAATAAAAAGAAAACTTCTATCCATGTATCTAAATGTATCTGATCTTCAAGTTTAAAAATAGTCATTTTAACTTTATAATCTTTTGTTATATTTTCTAGACATGAAAAAAATGGAAAAACCTGAAAAAGGAAGCAAAGGTAAAAATTGCCTATCTTAAATATATCTATATGTGTGTGTGTTATCATATTATTTGCCAATGAAAATGTAGTGATAATAATGGGTTGATACCATAAATTATGCCACTTTAAGATATTTGTTTAAAATATGAACAGTGACTTTTACAAGATAACAATGATAGCAACTACTGACGTTTATTTAGCACTTCACATATATTGATTATCTCATTTTACCTCTCTGACAAACCTAAGTATTACAGTTATTTTATCTATATTTTACAAATGTGGATAATGAGAGTAAAAAAAAAAAATCTTGTATCTAGTATAAGTATCAGAAGTGGCATTCTAACCCAGGCCTTCCTGATTCCAAGTCCAAGACTCTGTTCACTTTGGAGATGGCAAATGTCACGTCTGGATGATAGCCACAGAAGTCAGAAGTTTCCATTATATAGCAGCATGCCCTTGCTATCTCTAAATTTTCATTAAAGATATATATTTCCTTCTATCCAAGGCCACATGGTCTATCAGAAAGATCACTGGCCTTGGAGTCAGAAGACCTTGGTTAATATCCTCTCCAAAGGTGGCATAAGCAGGTATTGTGGAGCACTTAGAGCTTGCTCAGACATCAAAGACACAAAAAGTCATCCACTCAACCCTGGGCCATTGCCAGTCATCTTTATTTTTATCTTGCCACTGGATTTCAATGACTCTGGAAGAGAGAGTGATGCTGACAACTTTGTGCAACTCTGCCTCACTTATATCCAATTCATACATGAGTCAAGAAGTCAACCATAGTGTCATTGGTTCTCTTTGGAAAATGAAGGACAAACAATATGGGAATTTGGACAACTTAATTAGTCTGGCCCTTAGTTTTGTAGTCTGTAAAATTAGGCCACAATATTATTAGTTTCTAGATTAGAGTTGTTATATGGGTTGTCCCAAAAGTCTTAGTGGAGTTTAAAGTTATTAAAGCTTAAAAGTTCACTAAGACTTTTGGGATATCCTGGATGGATCAAATTAATTCATTTATGTGGAAGCATTCTGTAATTGAAAAAAGCATTATATTACGGTAAATTATGATTATTCCCTGAGGGAACAGGAGTTAAAATCTTGACATTGGCTTCAAAACTTTAGTTGTAACACTAAAAGGCTAAATAAATGTATTACTTCTACTTTAAACCATGTTATTTTGTTTCTATAGAAAGAACAGCTCCAAAGAAGCAGCTGAAAGAGCACAAAGGTAATAATAGAGGGATCAGAGGGTTTGTCATAAACTCAGCAGGAATTGACTACATTTTTGTCAGAATGTGTTTGTGTTTGCAAAAATAATGCTGCATTTAATTTTGTATCTAAAATGTTTATCCAATTTTTAAAAAAAAATGCCCATAAGATGATATACAATACATAAAACTTGGTTAAACAAAAGTGCCCCCATTAATCTGAATTTTAAGCAGTTGTAGAAATAAAGTGACTAGAAGCATAGGCCTAGAATCACAAAATCAGAGCTTTGGAGGGGATCTCAATGGTCCTCTGTGAGACTGGTGATCTTTTATTCTAAACCTCTGAGAAATATTCATCCCTTTTGTTAATGTCCAACTCTTCCTGACCCCCTTTTTAGGGTTTTCTTGGCAAAGATACTGGAATGTTTGCCATTTCCTTCTTCAGCTCATTTAACAACTAAGTCAAACAGGGTTAAGTGACTTGCCCAGGGTCATACAACTAGTAAGTGTCTGAGGCCAGAATTGAGTTCATAATAATGATTCTGCCTGATTCAAAGCCTAGTGTTCTATGCACCGTGCCACCTAGCTGCCCCATTTACCTGTTGATAGCTATGAAAACAATAGGCAGAGCCTCACAATATTCTTGTGAACATGTTTTGATACAGTATCCTACTTTACATGTAAGGAAACTGAGGCAAAGAAAAAAGAGTAATTTAAACTAACACAAATCAATGATGGATCCAGGAACAAATGTAGATCTTGTGGTATGGTGAGTGAAATGGAATTTAAGTTTGGTGTTAGAGATGTTGGTCCAAATATCAGCCCAATGATACACTGGCTATAACCCTGGAAAATTCACATCTTTGAGTCTCAGATTCTTTAACTATAAAATGAAGCAGTTAAACTATATAATATCTAAGGTGTTGTCAATTCCTAGAAGCATTGATCTTTTCTCTGGTCTCCTGGAAATCTGAATTATGAAACAGGTCCTACTGAATGATTTTTTTTCTTTGTTTACATTAAATACTTATTGATTTGCCCTAAGTCTCAGTTTATTGATATACAAAAGTAGGGGTAATAATGCCTATAGTATCTATAGATATTGTGTGAGATTCAAATGAGATTATGCAAACATGATGAGATACATAGCAAACTTCTTAAAGCACTATTATATAAATGTCAGTAATTTGCATTCATCATAAATTGCCAATTTTTGAGGAATTTGAATTTTACTAAAATATACTGAACATTAAAATTATATTGATGTTTAGTTTTTCTTTACTGATTCATAAGATATTTCAAGATTTTGCAGCCAGAGTTCATTGTTATCCATGTCAATTACTGTCCTACCAGTATTGGAGATATAGGAGATTGAGGTCAATTGAGGTCAGGCTGTAAAACATACTTTAGGGGCAGCTAGGTGGCATAGTGGATAGAGCACCGGCCCTGGATTCAGGAGGACCCGAGTTCAAATCCAACCTCAGGCACTTAACACTTACTGTTGTGTGACTTTGGGCAAGTCACTTAATCCCAATTGCCTTACAAAAAAAACCAAAAACCAAAAAACATACTTTAGCACTGACTTTGTTGAATGCATTTCTGTTGTCAACTTTTTATTATGAAGTTGTCTCTTTGTCCTCCAAATGAAGTACAGCGCTGGGGAAAGAAATTTTTGGTTAGTAGAGGCATATCTTCAACTTAATCTTATACTTGTTCTAAAGTAAATATGGTCTATCAGCAAAGTGTCTTTATTATTGATTTTCAGAATGTTGAGCCTAAAGATTACAAGATTCAGAGTCACCAAAGAAAGATAAGGGCATCTTGATTTTACTCTACTCACTAAATTAGGGAAGTAAACTCAGAAATTTTAGAAAACTTTTCAGAAAAAAATGAAATGAAGAAACTTTCTTGTTTCTTACCTGAAAACTAAATTAATTTGAACAACCTCCAATCCCCAAGCATTTCAGTTATTAAGGTTCTTTGCAGCTATGTTTACATTAACAATCTGCCACCTACGGTTTAAATTGATGCCATTAGAAACATTCCTTTCAGTGACTTTTGTTTCCTTTAGTGTAAAGTGTGAAATATTGCCAAACAAATTTACTTTTATAAAGAGCCTTTGTTTAAAATATCTATTGTAGGAGTGAACCAAGCCAAAGTTATAATCAAAAGCAAAGTTACTTTTAAAAAATCACATATTTGATTAGCATATTTTTTCTATAAACAGACCCAACAGAAAAAGAAAATCTTCAGTCTCACAATATCATGAGAGGTAATTAATCTTGAGCTTGTAAAATATTTAACCAATATTTTGCTGCTGAGGTGCTCAGTTGTGTGGACTCTCTAAATATCCATATGTGGAAATATTCAAGATGATCAGATGACAGGACAAGCTGCTATGCATTTTTTAAAGCATCAGAAAAGGTTTCTGTGATGAGATTTTGTGAGTCTCATGGAACAACTACAAAATCATCTGAAAAATTTAACAGATCAAATGCGCAATAATCATCATCATAATTAAAACAAAGAACCTGAAAATGCCCTGAAGCATTTTAGAATAGTAAATAATGTCAAAAAGAGTATAGTGGTAGCAAGGATAATAGTTTTGAGACAGAATTGAGATTGATGTGGAAAAAAAAAAAGATTAATCTTATGGGTCTCTAAGTCTTGACAAGGCCTAGAGAAAAACATGTGAGGGAATGGAGTAGAGGGTAGACTATATATCAAATACACTTATCTCATGTTGAACATCCTAAGAGCAAGCTGCTGTATTCTATGATTCTCATTATCAGGAAGATATTAATGGAAGGACTTAATAAGTTTACAGTAAAATCAATAAGAGGGTAAGATGAAATGACTTTAGGAAAGATAAAAGTAAATGGAATATTTAAAGCTTTGCTTTCAAGAAAGAGAGACACAGCAAGAGAAAGAGAGACAGAGACAGAGAAACAGAGACAGAGACAGAGGAGGCAAGTGACATAAGTTTAAATTCCCAGTCCCCCTGCAAACAATGAAAGGCTGCCTTTATTTGCCAAAAAGGATAGAGGTCTCCAATGGGAGATTCTCAGTCAAGTATAAAGTAGGTATTATCTATACTTTATATTTGGTTATTTGGAATAGTATAACAAGCAAGCAAACAACAAAACCTTACTTCAGCATTTGTGGAGTGGAGTGTACAAGTAATCCTGTCAACAGTCTCCCAAGAGAACGGTAATTATCTCAAAAATATTTTTGAGGAAAATATTTTTGTTAGTCTGTAGCAAAGTTTTAAATCTAAAATTTTTCTAAAATAAAACATCTGACAAGAAAATCATTATTTGTAAGTGAGGGTACTCTTGAGAGACTGATTCAAAACAACCACTTTTAAATTCCACCCTTTTAAATTACATTATTGCTGCAGAAATGAAGATGTTTTCTATGTTTTCCTGTTTTGCCAAAAGAGCATTTTTTCTCTTATGCTATTAATGATCTCTGTTCCACCTGATATATTTTCCCCATCTGCGTAGAAATACAGTTTTAAAATACTAAACAACAATCCAGCAAAGTATTTCTATCTTGTATTACAACTATTAAGGAAGACGTTAAGAACAATTTGATAAATTATAAGTTTCCTTTTTGAAGACCATTTCTAAGATGCAAGTAAATTGACAGTATTTAAATGCATATTTATGGCATTTGGAGTGTTAAAACACTTTCAAAAAAGTTTTTTTTATATCATACAGAGTTATTTCTATTAAAGGTAGAGAATTTAGTTGAGGAAACTCAGTATTACAAGTAGCTATATCCAAAGAATATTTTTAAAGCATAAATATTCTTGAACTCCAGATAATTAATAGTGCTTTAATAGCTCATGTTTTCTTGCATTAAAGAAGCTAGCTTAGCTATCAATGAAAGTTATTCAAAGGCCCATTTTCACTAACACTTTCAAATTATAATAATTTTAATCCATTAACTCTTTTAAGGCAAGACATAGTTGATGTATCAGTTTCAGAATAAAATGGATGTTTTCTTTGAATTTTATTGTTATAGAGTATGTCATTTGGGCTTTGTTTGTTTTCTTACAGAAAAAGCCACCCACACACTGAAAGTAATGAGTAAATTCTCTTTGTAGCACTCAACTAAGTGATGAATAGTTTATTATGCTGTTATGCTGAATTCCTCCTTCTTGTTCTTGTCTCTGATCTCCTCCTTCATTTTATTGTTTTCCTTCTCCTCCTCCTCCTCCTCCTCCTCCTCTTCCTTCAGTCTGGACCTATGATCTTTATCTTTCTGGAGAAATTCTTAAGGGAACTCCCTTCCAGATTCACAACTTATATGTAACATATGTAACATAAAGTCTTAGAGTAATGGTGGAGAGGGGGACAAAATTTTAAGTGACTTCTCCAGAGTCGCAAAGCCAGTGTGGATCAGAAGCAGAACTTGAAGCCAGATTTCCTTCATTTCTGCTCCATTCTGTCTATGACTTAAATAAATAAGCTAGTGTAAAGAATATTTTATTTGGCATGATTAGTTATATAATCATTCTAACCCTGAAGTCTTTGAAATTTGACTTGACTCTGTAATAGGTAGGTTTTTCTTATACTTAAATTTAGGAAATAATCTTAGCACCTGAAGTCTTTCTTGAAATCAAACTATTACACCATCTTCTTAATGCTCATCAAGAAACCAAATATATATATGTGTGTGTGTGTGTGTGTGTGTGTGTGTGTGTGGTCATATATACATATATGATATTATATATTGCACATTACATATACACACACACACACACACACACACATATATATATATATATGATCTATAATACATGTTTTATTGATGGCTGAACTACTACAAGGAAAACATAACTCCTCCTTCTCTTA
This sequence comes from Dromiciops gliroides, assembly GCF_019393635.1. Classification (NCBI taxonomy): domain Eukaryota; kingdom Metazoa; phylum Chordata; class Mammalia; order Microbiotheria; family Microbiotheriidae; genus Dromiciops; species Dromiciops gliroides. The sequence continues at coordinate 356,802,841 of NC_057864.1, read as the reverse complement.
TCATCTCATAAACTTTTTTTTTCTTTTGGTGAAGCAATGAGGGTTAATTGACTTACCCAGGGTCACACAGCTAGTAAGTGTCAAGTGACTGAGGTTGTATTTGAAATCAGTTCCTCCTGAATCCTGGGCTGATGCTTTTCACACTGTGCCACCTAGGGGTCCCATCCCATAATCTTTAAGCAATAATTCCAAGGTCTCATTCAGTGGGATAATACTAGATTATTCCCTATTGTCATCATATCCATTCTCCTAAAAATGAGAAAGTGATATTTGTAGAAAATAGAAGACTATAGTATAACTATTAGCATAATATTATACAACTTTAACAGTAATCATATAACAGAAACATATCTTGTGTAACTAAGGTATAAGAATGACAGAAAATGCTAAGTAAATAGAGTAGAAGTCCAACCTCAGATACTTGACACTTACTAGCTGTGTGACCTTGGGCAAGTCATTTAACCCTCATTGCCCTGCAAAAAATAAAATAAAATAAAATGCATGGTAGGCAATGGTTTTATCTGGATTTATGATCTCATTTCAGTATAGTTAATTTATTGAATTCTAAAAGACATTTTGAGGTCTGTATTTGTATTATGGAGAATGTCAACTGAGAATTTATCAAAGATAGCAAGCTTCTAATGTTCACCATATATATTCCTACATATTTACTACATGCTAAAATTTAATACCTATAACTATGTGTTTCATAGTTGCTATCATATCCTTGTATAAAATGTATTGATCAAATGTAAGGTCTAAGTTCCTTAGGGGTAACCCTTCTGTAATTTTTGGCAGTGATTACCTTGTCCTGAATTATGATAATCTATAGATTTCTATTAAAAATTATTTTTATAAACCCTTGCATTTCTATAAACAAATCTGTATGATCCAACCATTTCTTCTATTTTTGTTGATGTGTAATGTTGTTAGGGCTTATGTGGATGTTATCCATGGAAAGCCTTTGATTCTACTCTTGAATCTTAACTGTTGTTGTTGATACCATAATCATCACCTATCAATCACTGAAGATTTTTAAGCACCTTCTCTACATCAGACATTAGGCTAGAGATGGAGTTATACAAATATCAAATATACTCTCCCTGTCCTCATAAATTTTACTCCTGTTAGAGAGGTATGATGCACACAAGGAACTGTAATACAAAATAGATGGTTATAAGAAGCAGATCATAGCAGAAAGAGCTCTGGATTTGAAATCAGGTCAAATTTTAATCTGGGTTCTGTTACTTGTTATCCATGTGACATTGGACAGGTTGTGTCATTTTTCTAGACATCATTTCCATCCTCTGTAATATAAAACTATTGCACTAGATATAGCACATCTACATTCCGTGATCCTTATAAGTAGACAAGAAAGTTTTTATTAAGTAAGAGCTAACAATAAAGAGATAATTTCCTAAAGATGTTTTATATGAAAGCTTGAAGGCTAGAGATCACATGTATCCTTAAGGAAACAGAAAGTAGTCCACTATGATTAAAAAATCAAGTGTGAAAAGAAGAGGAGTTATTTGAAATAGGACTTGAAAAGTATATCAGGACTAGATTGTAGGAGAAAGAATGGGAAGTCACTGAAGGTGACATTCAAAAATGTAACAAAGTCTTCCATGTTTTATTATATAGAACACTTAAAAATGAGGACACTTTAATCATTGCTTGTTGATTCAAGGCCATTTGGAGGCTTTTTTTTCCAAAGAGCACTTCAATTTCTAATTCTCCTTTGAGATTAACAAAACTTTGGGGGTCAGGGATATTTTGTTTTTCACTAGCACAATTTTCTAATACAAATCATATAATATTATTTATGAAGAAGCTAAAAGCCCGTTTATGTACTTGGACTCACCTCTTAGATTAGGTAACTATACCCATATCTGCTGAATGTCTTCTATATCTACCATGGCTCAACTAATCACCATATTAGCATGTACAATGAATGAATGACCCATAGAATTCTCAACTATCTTTGGCTTCTGTACAACATATTTATAGCTGAATGGAATACTGAGGTAGACACAGGTGCCTCTTTTCTTCTACATACACACACACACACACACACACACACAAACGTGCACATGGGGCATGGTACTCTGTCTTGTGTTAGCCACTCCAACCCCTTTATAAAGCTCTTCCTCCCAAATAAAGAAATAAATATGACAGCCATGCCCTATGCCTATCTCTTCAATGGCCAAAATGTTGCAATGAAGATTCTCCCCTTGACCTCGAGATTAGAGTCATTCCCTTTTTTGACTTGTTTTGCTGACTTTTTTATTGCTTATGTGCCTGAAGGTCATTGTCCACATTGCCATAGCTACTGTTGCCACTTCTGCTTGCCATTATCTTTTCTTATCTCATCTGCTTTCTTCCCATTCCTCTTCTTCCCTGTATTTTTCTTCTTTTTTGTCCTTTCACACTCCTGTCATTTGTCATACTTTTCTCCAGTTTCCCACAGAAAGACCTACCTTTTATATAGACACTGCTAACCAAAGTACTACTTTCCTTCTGTCAAGGAATCTGCCCATTCCATAAGTTCAAATCTTTAGAACTTTAGTTGTCTGAGGCTGCTTTCTTTGTTTCACAGGCTGTTTCTACAGGATAGAGTGTTAGATATAGAGTCAGGAAGATCCTGTTTTAAATTTGGGCTTGGATGCTATCCTGAGTAATTCAATTAAAATCTGTCAGCCTGTTATCTCATCTGTAAAATGGGTATATTAAGAGCACATCCTTCATAGAGTTGTTACACAGACCAAATAAGTTAATATATGCACTGTGCTTTTAAAACCTTAAAATACTATTATATTGATGACGTTAATGATGATGACAATGAAAATGACAATGAGAACCAGAGGCATGATAAGTGTAGCAATCCATTCTGGATACATGAGAACATCATAATGTTAGTCCCTAGATAGTCAACTTTATTTTAGTTTTTCTGCATGACTAGAGTAACTCTTTAAGACTATAAGTGAAAGGCCTCAGACACTTGACACTTACTAGCTGTGTGACCTTGGGGAAGTCACTTAACCCTCACTCCCCCCCCCCACACACACACACAGAAAAGACTATAAGTGAAAGAGAAAGTATCAACATGCATTGATGGAAGGAGTTTCTTCACCAAAGAGTTCCCTATGCAAATGTAATCACAAGTCTAGTTCCAATCCCTATTCCTATGCAATGATGGCAATAATCAAACCATATAAACATTGAACTCATTCATCAGCAAGTGATTTCCTTTCTAGTAATCTCAGACATCAGTCTCATGACAATGATATGACTAACTTCTGTTTTTATAATTTCTTTGTGGGGAAATAATTTTTTAATCCCTTGATTCGTTTCTGATATTACATCTTTTAATAGATGTGGTAAATAAATAATTTGTGCATCTAATATGGTTTCCTTAAGGAGACTGAAGGAAAAAGAAAACACAAAGATTAGTGGAATGAAAAGGAATGACAGGGAGCTGGACAGTCTTAGAATTCATTAGCCATCTGCCACAGATTGGCACAGAAAAGAAAACATCCTTGAATATTTAATAAGTACCTACATCCCTTTTTCTACATTGAATTTCATCTCATCATGACATTTCAAAGACAAAAAAGAAGACTGAAAGCAAAATGGAGTCAAAAAGAATGAGCCTAAACCCAACTGTTAAAAGACAAGTCATGCCAAAGGCACATTGTCATCTGTGAAAACCACAGGGTTTGGGGGCAGCTAGGTGGCGCAGTGGATAGAGCACCAGCCCTGGAGTCAGGAGTACCTGAGTTCAAATCTGGCCTCAGACACTTAACACTTACTAGCTGTGTGACCCTGGGCAAGTCACTTAAACCCCAATTGCCTCACGATAAAAAACAAACAAACAAAAAAACCCACAGGGTTTACAATCATATTCATGTTGGTGATAGCTGAAAGAGAAAATTTCCTGTCTCTCTTGACAATGCTGTGTTGTGATGTACTTTGGGAAAGGGTATTGAGGCAGATGCCAGACAATAGATAGGTACAAGACCAGTGAGTCAGGATATGATCAAGGACTAGGGTTTATTTTAGTAGTTGTCAGTAGAACAGTCATAAATTCTGAAGGGAATGGAAACGAAAGAGGCCCTTCATATAGGACCAAGTTGTTCAATTAAAAATGGGAGAAGGGCCAAGGGCAAAATTATGATTTATACAATGCAGAAGTCAGAGGGCAAGACAGAGATAAGATCTAATGTACTTAAGTCAGAAATGGAAGGAGCAAGAGGTGCTGAAATTGGAGATAGAATCAAAGGAAAATTCTCTAGCAATAAGAGAAACTAAGGACGGGTGAGAGACAGGGTCTGAGCAATGCCAAAAATTTAACATATTTATATGTGTAGTGTGTTACAAGAGTTGAGAGGTTTTTATACCAGAGAAGCTGGGACTAGCCTATCTACCAAAACTCTCTCCTGCACAGTTCCCATGGAAGGAAATACCAGCTAAATTTCATATTTTGATACCACAGCTGTGTGAGAAATATCCACGCACACACAAACATATGTATATGCATATATTTATAAGTATCCATACACACTTGTGTGTGTGTATATATATATAATATATATATATTATATGTATATATTATATATATATATATTATGTATGTATATGTATAAATGTGTGTGTGGCATCCAAAGACAAAATTCAAGATCCTTGAAAGCAGGGATTGTTTCATTGTTATCGTGGGGTTTTTTCTTTGTATCTCCAGGACCTGGCACAGTGCCTAGCATATAATAAGTACTTAATAAATGTCTATTGATTGTTAGCTGATTGATATTTACAGATGTGGATGATGAGCTCTCAAGGAAGGAGTTAGTAGGCTATATGAATTTCTTTTTCAACATAATTATTTATATAATGCTCTTGAAAAAGCGAACCATGAGCCCATCTCTAAATTGGAAAATAGAAATTACAGTAATATAGGAAGAGTTCTAACTCAAAATCATTACATATGTTTATACCTAACTTAAATATCATTCTGCATGATTTTTTTTCTCTGACAGCATTTGTTGATTGTTTGCTTATATTCTGACTCAGCAAGGATTTTATCCAATAGATTCTGCCTCCAGTGATGTTCAAACCACAGCCCTTCTACCCTTTTCTCACCCTATAATTCTGGTATATGTTCTAATTATTTTTCTGCTACCCTAAGACCACCTCTGTGGTAGCATCAAGGATCAGTCCCACAGATCTGAAGGTCTTTTTGTGGTTTTGTCCATTTCCTGGTTACATATGCATACACATATACATGTACATAGGTATATAGTTTATATGTGTATATGCATATATGTATATATGTAGATGGATAGATAGGTAGAAAACTAGATGTAGATCTAGATATATAAGTATGACCTTCTCTACACTTTGCTATATGGAACTGCAGCTAGCAGATAAGTAGCCCATCCCTAAACTCAAACTTGAAAACTTCCTAACTAGGCAAAAACTGTTAGAGTTTCTTTTGTAGCTTACTCTTCTAGAAACCAAACTCAGTTCTATGTCATGAGGAGGAGAACTCTTATGTACTATTTTATCCAAATCATCTATATAAAAATGATTTCTGAATTCTCCACTATCTACTATGAGGACAGTACTTTTTATAATGTTGATTAGAATGTTTTATTCAATAAAATCATTATTAAAAAATAAAACTTTTTTTTTTAGGACAGGTAATTTCTCCCTTCATAAAACCAAAGATCAAATACAGAAAGGGTCAATTTTTTCCTTCTGAACAAACTTCTTTGAAATTAGAGATAGGTAAAATTTGAGGATATGTGTCTAAAACTTCATTGAAAGTGAGCTAGCTGGCACAGTGGATAGAGCACCAGCCCTGGATTCAGGAGGACCCGAGTTCAAATCTGACCTCAGACACTTAACACTTACTAGTTATGTGACCCGGGGCAAGTCATTTAACCCCAATTGCCTCACCAAAAAAAAAAGAAAAAAAAAGAAAGTGAGCTTTAGCGGGGCAGGTAGGTGGGGCAGTGGATAAAGCACCAGTCCTGGATTCAGGAGTACCTGAGTTAAAATCTGGCTTCAGATACTTGACACTTACTAGCTGTGTGACCCTGGGCAAGTCACTTAACCCCCATTGCCCTGCAAAAAAGTGACTTTTAAAAATTAAAATAAATTATCAAATTAAAAGTGGGAGCCTATGAATTATAAAACATTTTGTAGTCCCTTTCTTCCACTTGAAATATTTGGTATCTCAGACCTAATGGCTCATAGTCCAACTTGATTCTCTAATAAGTCTTTTCTAGGAAACATCAAGAACTTGAATAGAAATAGTAGACAAATTTTCATTTGATTAATGAACATTCTTGCTGTGCTTTTTTTTTCTCCTGTTGAATATGTTTAAATGTATGATTTGTCTAAAAGCCCATTAGGCAAAGCATTCTACTTAGTAAATTATATTCTGGTTTTAGACCATTGAGCTATTACTAATAGCCCAGTCATTTATGAAATGGCACTCCAGTGCTCTGCAAGCCATGCAACTTTCCCAGATTTCAATATGAAAGAAGAATTTGTTGAACATCATATTTGGTACAATTGAGGATGCTGAAGTAATCCTTTCCAGGCCCATCAAACAAATTTAAAATATATGTGTATAAATTTTATTATATGTATAATATATAATTCATATATAGTTTTATATTATATTACATATAATGTATAAATACTCTAAATATGAAATGTATAATATGAAAATATATCTATAATCACGTACTATGTGCCAAGTACTATGCTAAGAATTGGAGATGCTACTACTACTTCTGCTGCTGCTACTTATTTCTACTAGTACTTACTATTACTACTAATATTACTATTACTACTACCACTACCACTACCAGAACACTACCATTACTACTAGCTAACATATCTATAGTGATTCACTATTCTAAGTGCTTTACAGATATTATCACATTTAATCCTTACATTAACCCTGAGAGGTAGGTGCTACTCTGATCCTCAGCTAAAACAAAAAGAGGCTAATTGACTTTCCCAAGGTGAAACAACCAGTAACTGTCTAAGGCTTCAGGTCTTCTTGACTCTAAGCCCATTTCTCTAACCTTTTGGGGAATACATGACAATGTTGGCCAGGGAAGGATGTTTTGGTTTGGGAAGTTATTAGGATGGTGAGTGAAGCCCTAAGGCAATTCATTGATATACTATTTCCAGTAGCAATGGTGGTATTTATTTGATTATGGTTTCCAGGAAGAGAGGAGGAAAGCAAGACATGGATGCATACGAAAATAGACAAGGTAAAATGTGAACCATGACTGAGGCCTGTTAGAAACAAGGAACTACCTGAATTTGAGCCCACACTTTCACCAATCAGGACAGCACAGGAAGGCACCAGGCTGGGAGTTTGGGAGCTAAGAGTCCCAAATTTCCAAGGACCTGGATTTTTGAATTCAGAGAATACAAGAGGCTATTGAATCAATAGCCTTATCTAGATGCTCCAAACCTTCATAGAATTCCTAGAAAGAATCAGTGACCCCCTACAAGCAAATTATTTCTTCTTTCTCCTAGGTAACTTGGACTTGAGTTACAGATTTTTAAAAAAAAATCATTGCTCCAAAAATTAGACTAGGTACAGCAACCTTTCTTTTTAACTGTAAAGACAGATTGATCAATTTTCCATCTAAACAACATATGCCAATCACCGTGTGAGCACGCCACAAGAAACTTTAATGAGGTGATTAACATGCAATTACAGATCCAGTAATGAGAGACTACTTTGCTTAACTCTATAGAGTGAATCTGAATGCTATTATTTGTGCCAATCATGTGCTGAATTCATTCTTCTTAAACTAGGTCAAAATGCTTCACAAAAACTAAGCTGAATTACAGGAATCAAAATATCTATTAAATTTCCCCTGAAAAAAAACCCAAACACCTTATGTGATTTAACCATAAATACAAGCCAGCACCATTGCTGTTAGTATGATTGTGTGGCTTTTACACTGTTATTGCCAGCAAGATTGATGATATACTTATTTCAGACATAGAAGCCGCAAAAAACATGTACCTCCTCATTGCCATCATAATTTATCTGGGGGTAAAGCTTTCAGGTTATTTATGATTCTCTCAAAAGCAGTTATGTTTACCAATTAACATTAGTCATCACTTCAGTGAATCTGGTCCTTATTAACAACCTCAAATGATGTTCACTTGGTTATACTAAGTCACAAAATACCAACTATTAAAGGTGTATATGCCATGTTACCTACCTACAAAACTCATTTTAAGTAATGTCATGACATAAAATTTGTTTTTTTTTAACTGTTTGGTGCTCTAGTCCTGGATGACTGGGATAAGCTGGAAACACCATAAAATATTAGAATCACACAATCTCAGCATGGGAAAGGACCATGAAGGTCATTTAGTCCAATAAACCTAAAAAAATATCCTCAGTATTACTACTAGTGAAAATTGTTTTGTTTTGTTTTGTTTTTTTGTTTTTTGTTTTTAGTAAGACAATTGGGGTTAAGTGACTTGCCCAGGGTCACACAGCTAGAAAGTGTCAAGTGTCTGAGGCCGGATTTGAACTCAGGTCCTCCTGAATCCAGGGCCAGTGCTCTATCCACTGCACCATCTAGCTGCCCCATGAAAATTGTTTTTAATGGATAACATTGGGGCAGCTAGATGGCGCAGTGGATAGAGCACTGGCCCTGGATTCAGGAGGACCTGAGTTCAAATCCGGCCTCAGACACTTGATACTTACTGGCTGTGTGACCTCGGGCAAGTCACTTAACCCTCATTGCCCTTCAAAAAAAAATAGATAACATTGTTATACATTTTAAAGGTTGATCCTTTGGGAACAAATCAACAGAAAGTTTGGTAAGGTTAATTTACTTGAGAGGGAGAAAAAGGAAGGAAAGGATGACAAAGACTTTCTTTAGTTCATAATTTGTATTTGAAACTGCTTTGTAATACTTTCCATTTATTTATGGGAGTAATTTTCCAACTGTAATGGATGGGTCCAGTAATGAACAGTATGACCAATATCTAAGGACCATTTTGGCTGAGTTTGAAGATTCTTTTCACCAGGTTGGCTAGAAAATTATTAAATTTTGGACAAAATAACTTGTTGACTATGATATACTAAAATTGAAAATGTAGATAAAAAGAATGCTTACACAGATGAGATCACAGACATTGGAGATGTTGAAGCATGTTTCCATTTGATGGAAAAGTTCATTTGATTTGCATTAATAGAAGTATTATGTCCTGAAAAAAGACACTAACCCCATTGCTCTCCGCTCTGGAAAGACCAAGTATTTTAGGAGACATATTCATCAGCAGGATAGTGAGTACACTAGAAAAGTTTTCATCCAAAGATTGATGGAAGGAAGTTGTAATGTTTAGCCTGGAGGGGAAAAAAAGGACAATGGAGATATCATAAGTGACTTCAAATAGTTAAAGGTTTGTCATTCATCTGGGAAGAGAAATTCCCAGAACTAGAGTAAAAAAGTAAAAAGTTATAGGAGGCTGGTTTTAGTTCAATGTAAGGTATAACTTTCCAACAATAATAAATAGCCAGAAATACAACTAGATTCTAATTAGTACTGATAATGAGTCCCTTGAAGTGGCTGCATTATTTGAAAAGACACTGCATATTTCCAATGGACTAGAACAAATTACCATATTTCACATAATTGTAATTTCAAGTAGTACAAATTAGAATACATGCTAATCTCATTAATATCACCAGTGGAGGTGCTATATTTGAGCAGAGACTGGATGAGCATTAATTGGGAATGGTTAGGGTCTACAACTGGACTCCTCACCTTTAAGTCTCTTTGAACACTATGCTTCTATGGAACTAAGATTAGGGAAATAACATTATATTTTGTTGTATATTTTATTAAGAAAACATCCTTTTATAGATTATTATTTAGGAAAAACAATAGAAAATGTCACAAAGTTGATCTCTAACTGGTAGGTTCACATATAAATAATGGTAAAGTGTAACATGCTGGTTTCATCCCCTAGGATAGCAGAGAACAAATAAGATAACTGAAATACTGTAGACAAGATTCTTTCCTTCTGAGTTGTGTTTAAAGCAGAGAGATATTTTAATTTTCAGAAGGGTCTGAGACCTACCCAGTCTTTGTTAGAAAGGAATTTAATGTGTATTTCTGGCTATGGCAGCTCACTTTTAGAATTTATATTAAAATTAAAAGGATTTCAGTCTCAGAGTTGGAAGGAATCTGAGGTCTTCTAATGCAATTTAAATTTGAAACAGAATCCTTTCTACAATATTCCCAGCAAGTGATCATCCAACTTTTACTAGCTAGGTGTCACAGTGGATAAATCACTGGCCCTAGATTCAGGAGGACCTGAGATCAAATCTGGCCTCAGACACTAGACACTTCCTAGCTGTGCGACTCTGGGAAAGTAAAAACCCTCATTGCCCAGCAAAAAAAAAAAAAAAAAAAAAAAAAAAAGATACCTTATGATGGAAAATTAGGCCTGCCTTTGGCCTTGCTTGATACTGAGTTTCTGACGTTGGGCAATTCACTACAGGCCTCAGTTTTCCCAGTTGTTAATGAGAGGACTGGACTAGATGATTCCTGAAGTTCCTTCCAGTGATAATCCTGTGATTCTATGAACACATTATTTCCTGAGGCAGTTTTAGATAGCTCTAATTGTTAGGTTCCTAAAAGAGCCAGTCTTCCTTTCTGAAATTTTCATTCATTGCTCCTAAGAAACAGAATGTAATTGCTTTTAGTATCAGGCATTCAGATATGCTATTGTCCAGCTGCTAAAGTCTCTCCTTTTTGCTCAAGCCTAGGGATAATCTTTGAAAAGTTTGGTGAAATGGCTGTCACTGCTCATCATTTCTCTTTCGAAAGGTGGCAATATAACCTCATTCATTTATAGTGACATTCAGCAGTGCTGGCAGGTGGCCTAAAGGCAGCCATGTCTCCACAAGAAAGAATGACAGGAGAGACCTTCAGAAATGGATGCATATATCTCTTGCAGATTTTTGGCCTGGCTGGGTATTGCACAAAGATTCTCAATGTGATCTGCTAAGGCAAGTCTTATTTTTGGTCACTATTCTGAGAATGTTGTAGTGAGGTAAAATTCATTTTTAAAAGATGTAATGACTTTGCATGTTCAAATTGAATTTACTCTCACAAATATTTGCACTATAAGGGGCAGCTAGGTGGCACAGTGGATAAAGCACCAGCCCTGGATTCAGCAGGACCTGAGTACAAATCCGGCCTCAGACACTTGACACTTACTATCTATGTGACCCAGGGCAAGTCACTTAACCCTCATTGCCGTGAAAAAAAAAATCATGCACTATGGTGTAAATGGTTATCAATCATGATTGTTACTAGGGATTTCACATATAAATAGTTCATTTCTAAGAATAAAGTAGCTTCCATTCTACTGGGGAAATGGGGTACAAGCTATACACAAGTAATAAAGTACAAGGCAAAAAATAATATAAAACAAAGAGAATTCTAAGGAAAGTGCTAAAAATTAGAAGAGATCTTGGCCAACCTTGGTTGATGTGACATCTGAGTAATATCTTGAAGGAAGTTCAGCATTTTACAACGTAGAAGCTAAAAGGTAATGTATTCTAGAGCCAATGGAAACTTGAGGTTATGGAAAACATGGCACAATTTCTCAAACCAATCTACCCTGCTTTCTTTTTTATATTTTGTTTTTTTAAATATTTTTATATTTATATTGAAAGCACTCCACAATTGCTCAAATCTATCTACTCTGCTTTCTGTTTTTAAGTTTCTTTATATGCTCAGTTCACTGTCCATCTGTAATTTTTGTCCAAGATATTTGGACCAGAATTATGGGACCATGCATCCTAATACATATCATAATCTAGAAAATGGATATTTTTTCCTGTGTATAACCTATTCCATTGATCCACCACTCCATTTCTTAGCCAGTACCAAATAGTTTCAATGACTGACACTTTATAGTATAGCTTCACATTTGGTACAGCTAGCCCACCTTCCTGTGGGCTGATATTCTTGACCTTTTGTTCATCCAGATGAATTTTGTTATTATTTTTTCTAGTTCTTTAAAAATAAGTTTAGGTATTGGTATGGCACTGAATAAGTAAATTAATTTAATTAGATTATAATTTTATTATATTAGCTCAGCCTATCCATGAGCAATTTTATATTTTTCCAATTATTTAGATCTGATTTTATTTGTGTGAAAAGTGTTTTGTAATTTAGTTCATAAAGTTCCTGGGTTTGTCTCAGCAGCTAGACTCCCAAGTATTTTATATTGTCTACAGTTACTTCAAATGTAATTAATTTCTCTTTCTATCTCTTGCTGCTGAGCTTTGGAGGTCATGTTTAGAAATTCTGATGATTTATGTGGATTTATTTTATATCCTGCAACTTTGCTAAAGTTGTTAATTGTTACAAGTAGTTTTTAGTTGATTCTCTAGGATTCTCTAAGTATATCATCATATCATCTGCAAAGAGTCATATTTTTGTTTCCCTCTTGCATATTCTAATTCATTTGTCTTCTCTTATTGGTAGAGCTAACATTTCTAGTATAATATTAAATAATAGAGATGATAATGAACATCCATTTGACCCCTGATCTTATTGGTAATGCCCCTAACTTATCCCCAATACATATAATGTTTGCTAATGGTTTTAGGTAGATACTGCTTATTATTTTAAGGAAGGTTCCATTTATTCCTATGTTCTCTAGTGCTTTTAATAGGAATGAGTGTTGTTCTTTGTCAAAAGCTTTCTCTTCATCTATTGAGATAATCATATAATTTTGTTTAGTTTTGTTATGGATGTAGTGGTTATGTTGATAGTTTTCCTAATGTTGAACCAGCCCTGCATTCTTGGTATAAATCCCACCTGGTTATAGTGTATTATTCTGGTGATAAAATTCTGGAATATCCTTGCTAATACTTTATTTAAATTTTTTACATCAATATTCATTAGGGAAATTGGTCTCTAAAAAAGAAAGAGAAATAAAAATTTCTCTATTTTTGGCTCTGCCTGGTTTAGGTGTCAACACCATATTTGTGTCATAAAAGGAATTTGGTAAAACTCCTTCACCTACTTTTTCAAATAATTTGTATAGTATTGGAATTAATTGTTCTTTAAATGTTTGGTAGAATTCACTTGTAAACTCATCTGGCCCTGGATATTCTTTCTTAGGGAGTTTATTGATTGCTTATTCAATTTCTTTTTCTAAGATGGGCTTATTTAAGTATTTTACTTCATCTTCTGTTAATCTGGGCAATTTTTATTTTTGTAAATATTCATCTATTTCATTTAGATTGTCAAATTTATTGGCATACAGTAGGGCAAAATAGCTCCTAATTATTGCTTTAATTTCCACTTCATTGGTGATAAATTCACCCCTTTCATTTCTGATACTGGTAAGTTGGGTTTTCTGCTTTCATTTTTTTTTTTTGTGGGGCAATGGGGGTTAAGTGACTTGCCCAGGGTCACACAGCTAGTAAGTATCAAGTGTCTGAGGCCGGATTTGAACTCAGATACTCCTGAATCCAGGGTCAGTGCTTTATCCACTGCGCCACCTAGCCGCCCCCTCTTCTTTCATTTTTTAATCAAATTGGACAAAGATTTTTCTATTTTATTGATTTTTCCATAAAAAACAGATCTTAGTTTTATTGATTAATTCTATAGTTTTCTTATAGAAAATGGACATTTTAATACACTTTGTGTGTGTGTTACTTGATGTAACTCTTTAAAGTGATTGATATTCTGATACTTGATGGCATCACCAAAGTTATCTAAAAACAGGAGCACTGAAGAAGGTCATTACGTATGTGAGTACCAGACTTGGAATGAGAAAAGCCTGAGTTTGGATCCTGCCTTTGTAAGTTACTAACTGTATGATCCTAGGCAAGTCACTTAATTTCTCATCTATAAAATGAGAATAATAATTGTATCTGTCTGGCAGGTTTTTGTGAGGATCAAATGAGAAAATATAAAATAAACCATCAGATGAACCTTAGTTTCAAAAATATGAAAACAATAAGGAAAGCTGCTAGTCTGGTACTGACCCTGAATAATAAGAAAAAACTGGTTGTGGATGTGGGATGTTGAAAAACATGGGAAGAATGACCCTTCCAACTTAGAGCTTGTGCTGAATAATGAGGAAGAAGCTGGGCATAGTTGGGATATAAGATCATGTGACAATACACAATAATAAAAATACTTGATTTAGAGTCCGAAGATAGAGGTTCAAAAAAGAATCTCTGCTGCTTAACTATTTGTGTGCCTTTGGGTAAATTATTTAAACTCTCATAGGTTTAACTTCCTTATCTATAAATTGAAGGGATTTTGTCAGGATTACCTTCCAGATTTTAAATCTTATGAATCCTATTTATCTGAACTTATTGACATATTTTCATGACATGGTAAACATATAGTATGATATTATAGTAGGGTGACCTAAATTTCTAGAGTAAATGAGGGGCAGCTAGGTGGCACAGTGGATAAATCACTGGCCCTGGATTCAAGAGGACCCGAGTTCAAATCCAGCCTCAAACACTTGACACTTATTAGCTATGTGACCCTGGGCATCACCCCTCATTGGCCTGCATAAAAAAGCAAAAAAAAAAAAAAAGAGTAAATGAGTCTAAGTCTAAGGGGAAAAATATGACCACATAGAAACAAATTTTCCCAATAAAGAATAGAAGGTAAGAGAAGTATTATAAGCAGACTCACAGAGAATGCAAAGAGATGCATAGAGAACTCATTGACCTATTTAGGTTTAAAGACATGTAAAGAAAACAAAATAAGAAGAAATAGCTGAGGATGAATGCAAAATAGAAGAATATCAGGAGAGATAATGCACAGAATGAATTGAAGCTACAGATGAAAAATGTTATTTTATTTTAATGACAATGTTTGGAGCAAGAGGAAGATCACAAAAAGACCAATTTTTGCTGCTCGGAGTAGATGGGATTTTGCCATTGGCTAATGAAGAGATAATGGAAATGTTAAATTGCTATTTTGCATATCTTTTATCCACCAATAAAAACAATTTTTAGACTGGAAAACGTGGAGCAAAAATAATTCACAAAGAGCTGAAATGAAAGATAAATGTGAATATGGTAAAAAAAAATACAGATACCATCCATGTGTTCAGGTCAGTAGACTCAGATGAATACATCCTAGAATTCTGAAAAAAATACATAGCTGATTGCTGAATTGCCATTAGTCATATAGTGTCCATTTTAAGAAAGAACAGATTGCAATCTTTTTATTGTAGAACAGTGATATTGAACTGAATTTCTGGCAAAATCTTAGAATATCTTTAAAAAGTATTTTTGTAAGCATCTACAAAAGGAAAACATTATTGCTAAGAACCTACATAGATTAATGAAACACAAGTCAAACTAACATAACCACTTTTTTAGCAAAACCAATATAGATATAAATAAATGGAATATAATAGGTATAATTTTCCTGGTTTTTAACAGGGTATTTATAAATGTCTCACAATGTCTATGTGGATGAGATGGAAAGATACAAGTTAAATGTTAACATAGTTAGCCAATTTGATTAATCCAATCCATTAAGAGTTTATTTGTCAGGCACTATGCTGAAGATACAAAGAGATACAAAGAGAAAATGAATAAAAGTCCTTACCAACAAGGATATTCTACTTTGGGATATGGGCTTGGTTGAATGAACCTGATCTAAAATATATTCATGAATCAAATGTGAACTTAGAGGCAGGTCTTCACTGTAGTTTCCCAGAGATCTTTAGCTCTATATTAATCAACACTTTGATCAATGACTTTAATAAAGATACCAACTACCTAATAATCAAGTTTGCAGATGATACAAACCTGGGTAGATGAGGAGGAGATGGTGCTGGAGATGGTGATATCTAACGTAACAACAAGAAGTAGGATATAAAATATTTCTCAGCATACAAAAAAAAGTTTGCCCAAATGATGAAATTTGATAGGGAAAATTTTGAATAGCTTTAAGGAGAAAAAAAACAACCAGAGGACTGGGGAATGTGACTATATGATTTAGTACTAACAAGATCTTGAGCCTTGATTGAGCACCAAGTAAGCTCAAACTGAATCATTTGACATTGCAAGTAGAAAGCTATACTCATTGTATACTGTCTCCAAAAGTACAGTATCAGGTTTTTGTTGTACAATGATGGTGATAGCCCCCTTGCACTTTCTCCCAGTCAAACCACATCTAGAATATCATATTCAGTCTTGAACATTCCATTTTAGGAGGTAAACTGACAAATACAAGCACTTCCAGAGGAAGGTTGCTAAAAGATAGAAAGCCATATAATGAGGTCAATTGAAGGAATTTAGAAGATTGAGACTAGAGACAATGTCAAAAGCAGATTCTGTAGCTTTGATATTCTCTGACAATAGAGTTAATTATCTGGGAATGTGGAAGAATACATAAATATAATAGCCATTTAGACCATGATCATTCATTGGATGATTTTTGAGAGTTATATGATCTGAACTAAACTATATGAAGAATAGTACAGTGCCTATGTAAAAGACAGATTCTCTCCACATTAAAGTGTCAAAGTATGCAGAATATACTTTAGATAGGAATATTTCATTTTTATTACCAGAAATTATAACTAACCACCTAAATAAGTGACATAAGTTCACACCTCTTTACCTGTCTGTATCTTTACCACCTAATTTCTCCTCTTGTCTGACAGGAAGACATGTTCCTTCTTCTCAGGAGCAAGTCACTTAACTTCTATTTACCTTAATACACTGGTGAAGGTTTACCAATGCAAATGACTCCAGTATCTTTGCCAAGAAAACCCCAAACAGGGTCATGAAGAGTTTCACACAACTGAACAAAAGCAACATATCCTTCCAAGTTGTCTTTACTTCTTCATCTCCATCCTTAAAAAGTCTTATACCTGCTTGCTTTCTTAATCTGCCATTCTAGTATTGTCCTTCCTTTTGCAATCAGACTTCTGGACAAAAAGAGTTTACACTTATACAACCTGTACCTTATATCCCACTTACATCTCAATCCCTATATTGCAGCTGCTAAACCCACAATAACAAGGCAGCATGGCTTAATGGATATAGGCAGACTAGAAGCCAGTAAGAACTGGGTTTAAGTTCTAATGCTCACATATTCAGACTGTATGACACCTGACAAAGTCACTTAACCTCTCAGTGCCCTAAGCAACTCTTTAAAACTGTATGTATCGGGGCAGCTAGATGGCATAGAGGATAGAGCACCGGCCCTGGAGTCAGGAGTACCTGAGTTCAAATCCGGCCTCAGACACTTAACACTTACTGGCTGTGTGACCCTGGGCAAGTCACTTAACCCCAATTGCCTCACTAAAAAACAAAAACAAACAAACAAAAAAAAAACTGTATGTATCTATCTTCTTGGGTAAATGAAGTTTCCTTATTTGGAAGTCCCTAGTATTATTGAAATCACAGGTCCAGGTCCTCTCTAACCCATCACCCTTCAGCAATTTCTCTTTACAGTCACATAACCATTAAAAGCAAAGTTATTTTCTTTATTTTTCTTAAATGGTAGAGTTTGGCACTGATTACAATTCTCTCTTCCCTTGACTTTGTGACATACATAAGATCACTCAATGTCAAGGTTGAACAGGACTTCTAAGGCCATACTGTTCAGCTTGTGGTTGTATAGAAATCCTTCTACCACATCTTGCTGCTTCTTGAAGACTCCCATTGAAGGGGAACATATTACTTCTATAGCTACCCTGACATTTTTTTCTCCATTTGTCATTGATTCTTTTTCTTCTGCCCTCTAAAGATAGTAATTCTCAAAATTTTGTCTTTGACTCTTTTTTTTCCTTTTTTCCATTCTTTCCTTCTGTGGTGTTGTAACATCAAAGCAGATTTTCTCACTCATTAAGCCATTATGAGTTCTTACTTGGACTAGAGTAATCATCTTGTGACTAACTGAACTTACTCTGTTGGCAAGCATGCTATACTTGGAATTAGAAAAAAGAGGGGGGTTGTATCCTGCCATTATTATGAATTTTCTGTGTGATTATGAGCACGTCACTTAGTTTCTCTGTTCCTCAGTTTCCTCATCTTTAAAATGAAGGTGTTGGAATAAATGTTCTCTAAGGTTCATTATTGTTCTGGCTCTATAATTCTATTCTCTCCCCTTCTGATCTGTCTTCCACATAGGCACCATGTTATTTTTCAAAAAGTTCAATTTGGATCATATTATTCTCTAATATTATTCATTGCTTACCTAGAGAAGCAGTTGGCAAACTACAGCTTTAGGATTAAATCCTTCTTGCTTATTTTTGTATTGCTGGCTCTCCAAGAATGGTTTTTACATTCTTAAATACAGTAAAGCAATAAAACTTTAAAATAAAATGTTAAAGCCATTTTTAATGAGCAGGACATACAAAAGTAGATGGACTTATGGCATTTGACCTGTACACTGTAGTTTACTGATTTCTGGAAAGGATAAAGTCTAACCTTCTTAGCCTGGCATTCAAACCTTTTCATTATGTCACCCATACCAGCATCTCCCAATTTATATTCCACTAAACATATCCAAACTACCTAACCACTTGCTCTTCTGAATGAGTCTTACTTTCCTGCCCCCTTGCTTTTTGTAAATGCTATTCCTCTTACCTAGAGTGTCCTCCCCACTCTCCATCTCTACTAGTTCCAAACCACCTTTTTCCATGACACTATTGCTAATAATCTTTAACTCTGAATATTAAGAAATATAGTATGCCTCTCAGAGCCTAACACAATGCTTTTCTTCTAGAAGGCAACCAAGTGTGGTAGTAAACAGCATATTGGATTTGGATCCAAGAAGACCTGAGTTCAAATCCTAATTCAGAAACTAGTCAGTTAATCTCTGTCAGTCTCAGTTATCTCATCTATAGATTAATTATAATAACATTTAACTCACAGGAGTGTTGTGAAAATAAATCAATACACATATAGATTATAAATATGTAGATATAGATACAGATATAGATGATATAGATACAGATATAGATATAAAGATATAGATGATTATATAGATTATGTATATGATGATATATAATATACATATAAACATACATATATGTGTATATATACTCATGTACTATATATTTATATATACATGTGTGTGTGTGTGTGTATATATATATATATATATATATACTTGGGTATATGTATTTCACTTTGTAAATCTTAAAGCACTATAGCGTATCCCAAAAATCTTAGTGCAGTTTTAAGCTATCAATTTTTTTTAATTTTCATTAAATACATAAAGTAGCTAACATTTATGGAATGTCTCATTTATACATGGTGCAATTTAAATTTCACTAAGACTTTTGGGACACCCAATAGAAATACTGATTATCTATGCATTGAATAAGTAGAAAGAAAAGAACAGTTCTGTGATTGATCAACCCTACTTTGACTACATTGAAGCTCAACCAGTTGCCAAGTTTTAAAGTCTTTAAAAACAACATTCTCTTCTGCATGTTTTAAATCCATAGAACTTGAAAGCACAAAATAGAAATTATCCCTATCCCTGTTCCTTTTATCTGAATCTGTGATTTCATTGGTGAATAGAACTCTCCAGGGGAAAAAAAAAACAACGAAAAACCCAACAAAACTTCTCTTAATGTAGATCAGCACTTGTTCTGAAACTTAGAATTGACTGGTGGGCTTAGAGGTTAATGGACTTGCTGAGACTTACACAGTTGTTATGTTACCAGAGGTTAGACTGAAAATTTAGTATTCCTGATCTGAGATCATTCCCTATCCACTTTGCCATCCACAGGGCCTTTCTTCTCTACTGTCCATCCCATCATAAACAAAGAGAACCCAGAAAAAGGATCAGGTTCAATCTTGAAGGAACTTGACTCAAAAGAGACAAGATTAGAGTTTTTCTTGCACCTTCTGGTTTGTTAAATCTTGAGCCTAGAATTCTGGGGAAAACCTCTAAATCCAAGTTTAGCTATATCTCTGCCTAGGGTTTCACCAAAAGAAATTAGCAGGATCCCTTATCAGAAAATGGTACTCAATGGACAAAGTAGATCTCAGGTATGAGAGAGAGAGAGAGAGAGAGAGAGAGAGAGAGAGAGAGAGAGAGAGAGAGAGAGAGAGAGAGAGAGAGAGAGAGAGATTTTCTACCACAAGAGAAATACTTGAACATAATCTCACATCAACAGATATTTAAAAAGTAACATAATAAACCATCACATATTATCTTTCAGAAACCTAAAGGCATTTTCTGGAACTACTGAACAGACATTTCACTTTCCCTTCAGGCTTGCATTCTCTACAATTTACTCAGCAGCTTCTCAGTCTATTGACCAGGCAGACATAACTCATTAATCTTTTAATCTCAAGACAATTCTGTCAGTATCCATCTCTTCTATGAAGAAGCTGTGTAGTTGCTGGAAGCAACTCCCCCTGAGCAACTGGTATTACTCAGGAACTCTAGACTCAATGAGTTAGCTGCAAGTGTTGGAAATTTCTCTCAGAATGGCTATTTGGTTCCCTGAGGTCAAAGGAAGCAACACAAAACAGAAGAAGCAGCTGGGGATTTAAGGTCTAAAATCTCACATTCATCAAAGGAAATACATATTCTCTCTGCAATGTGCATGCATTGTAGAATCCATTGCTCTTAGAACAGAAGGATGAGAAATAATGATTTTCCTCCCTCCAACCTTGCTGAAAATTGAATGGAAAGGTGACAGTCTTAAGCAACAACACTCAAAAGAGGAAAGAGCTATTCTTGGCTCAGTAACTAATCATCGTTGATATAATCCTCTAGTCATGATTATCAGGGGACCAACTAGGAGTCTCTGGTCATGCATGCACTATAGTATAAGATATATATATTCAACTAGAAGAGACCAGAACAAATTTTCACCTGTATGAGAAGGGCCCAAGTCTAGATATAAGGGACAACCCATCCATGTCTGCCCAGCCTACTGTTATTTATGTGCTCTCATAAATACATTACAGAGAGATATTTTGTGGATACCCATATCATGAATCCTATCCATTGCTTATCTAATGTGTTCTGGTCATACATTTCTTGATTCCCCCTGTGTAAGACTAAATATTTTATAATTGCAGACAAATTACTGGTGTTCTAATGGCTTAGCATATTTTCCAGTCTGATTTAAAAGTGAGAGCCCCAATACAATACAACTCTGATATAGTGAATTCCTCCCCCCCCCCCAAAAATCCCTTAAGTTATGGATGGCAATGGACTCTGGTACATTCTGTATTACTTCCTTTGAATTCCTGAGACAAAAACCAATAAAATTTGTCTAGTGTGTTCTGAGGGGGGATCATTTTATTCCTTGCTTTTTCTGATAATGTAGTTTCATGTTGACCTAAGTGAAGTGATTTTTAAAAATAATGATCTTTCCTTTTGATGTTAGATTTTTAAAAAGAAAACAATCCTCAGCTCTTTTCTAGTTGTAGAGTTATTCTTGTTTTATTGAGCAATAAAGTATAAAAAAAAATTAGGCTAATTCCTCAGAAAGATAAATCTGTGATTTTCTTAGGGAAAAAATGGTAATTCATATACTTAGTGTTTGTTTAAAAGGGGAAAAAGGGACCTCTTTATTCCCATTACCTTCCCATAGCTAGACTATGTCATAATGTTCCTCTTCTCCATGGAACAAAGCTCTGATCAGAAAAATGCCAATTATACTAAGCATTTAAATATATACAGGTTTAATTAGCAAATGATATTCTTTATAATTCTTTCTTCAAATCCAACAGATTAACTAGTCCTATTAACTTTATATTGAAAAAGGCAGAATTAAATTCAACTCAGCAAAAATGTATTAAGGATCTACTGTATCTAAGGTATTATGCCAGATCCTGGGATGATAAGATTTAGACCTGGAAGGGGAAATAAAGCTCATTTGGTCCAACCCCTTCCTTATAAAGAAGAGGAAGTTCACAAAGGTTTCAAAAGACAGAGAGTTTGCAGCTGACTACAAATCCATCATCCCTTCTAGTAACTTTCCATTCCCAATAAGAGAGATAATACATAGACACTGTATTATCAAAGAGATTACTGTGTTATGTGGGACTGTGCCTAGGATGAAGATAATTTGCACACAACTATCTATGAAACAAAAGAAGCATGCTTAGCATAGTGTATAACACATAGTAAAATGAGTTTTTATTGTCTTAGTAACAAATTCAAAGGAGAGATCTGTACAAAATGCTTTGAGAAATTTAAGGATCATAGATATAAAGCTGAAAAGGAACCTTAGAGCAAATAAACTCCAGAAAGGCAAAATGACTTATCTGAGGTCGCAAAGCTAGTAAATTGTAGAAGTATCTATGAAAAGACAACAGTGTGGGGTGGCTAGATGGCGCAGTGGTTAGAGCACCAGCCCTGGATTCAGGAGTACCTGAGTTCGGATCCGGCCTCGGACACTTGACACTTGCTAGCTGTGTGACCCTGGGCAAGTCACTTAACCCCCATTGCCTAAAAAAAAAAAAGACAACAGTGACCTTGACCATTACCACAAAAGGTAAGCATATATAAAAGTTCTCTAATAACTTATGAAAATTATTTTTGTCATGAATGATAGTATTTTATATTTATTTTATACCCCAATCCCTTAGCCTATAACGACAGAGTAAATGCTTATTCATTTGATGATTCATTGAATTGATCTGGCACTATTTTTAGCTTTAGCTGATAATAATGAAAAATATTTATTTTTTTCATTAATGTTATCCTCTTCATCCAACAACTTTTCCTCCCAAATGACCAGATCTCTTCTCTATTTAAGTGCATTCATGTAATGACCTTTCTAGGCATCTAGTTATTATGGGATAATTAGTATGTTTGAATCAGCAAAAATAAATAGGCATATGAGCCATATTCAAAATATAATTAAAAAGTTAGTGTTTAGCAGAGGGAATGGAGGGGGTGGCATGGAAGAAGAATACTTTATTCTATTGTGAAACGTTTACATTAAATTTTAAATTACTTCCAGGCCTTTCCTTGAGAAGTTAATACAATCAGTAGTGTTGGAAAAAGTTACAGAACAAAAGCCAAAACAACTTACAAAATGTAACCTTAAGCTGAATTTGTGTATTTGAGTTTTATTTCAAATTCAAAGCTAGATGTTTAGTGTATCTTTTTGTTTTAATTGCCTTGGGAAAAAATAAATCAAGCAATTGGCCTTTAAATAAGACTTGTACTTCAAATTTCCTCTGGCTCCTTTGCCTCTTAGACCATGATTACCTATGATAGCATCCAAGCTCCTAAAACCTAAACTATATAGAATCTGTCAAAGCTCTAAAGGCATTAGAGTATGAATAGATAATCGAAGGAGGACAGAGAGAACTGAACCCAGCTGCAAGATATTCTTCATCCTGGATTTCTTTTGGGCTTGCTGACCCACTGGGAGAATACTTACTTGCTCCCTTTCTATATTCCCTCCTATATGAGATGCACATCATTAGGTTGTATTCAACAAAGCTCTTTAAAGTTGATGCCAAGTAAATAATGTAATGGAGCCTCTAATTTTGTAGCTATTTCAACTATTTACTCTTTTTTTAAAGTTTTATTTCTTGTGAGGAAATGAGGGTTAAGTGACTTGCCCAAGGTCACGCAGCTAGTAAGTGTCAAGTGTCTGAGGTCAAATTTGAACTCAGGTCCCCCTGAATCTAGGGCTGGTACTTTATCCACTGTGCCACCTAGCTGGCCCCAATCAACTTTTTACTCTTTTGGAAACTAGGGGGAAAAACCCCAGCAAAATAAACCAATTCCTGATAAACTTTACTTTATTTGTTTTCTCTAGAGGTCTTTGATGAAGTGCCATCTTCAAAGAAATCAAAAGGTGAGTTTGTTGCAACCAGTTTGTTTATAAGGCTGTTCTCAATGCAGTTTGTTAGTTTCTTCATGGGGGAGGGGGGGCAACATAGTAAAGAGGGCCTGATTCTGAGTTCAAGTTCAGTTTCTGACACTTGCTCCTATGTGACTAAAGGCAAGTCAGCATCTCAGAGCCCTCAGTCAACTAAGACAAAAGTAAAGATAAATTTGTATCTGCTTCAATAAAGTGTTAACTATTGGGGAGTTCCTCACATCAGTGCAAACACAAATCTAGACCTCACTTATCCCACAGTTTATTTTACTGTTTCTTTTATTCTAGCCGTGGGTTTCCACTAAGAACATATATAAAATGAAGGCTTCCTTTATTTAATAAAAATATTTTTATTTAAAAAGACAAAAATATTAAATAAAATAATGATTTATATTAAATATTATTAAAGATGTATTTATCAAAATTTTTATTTAAAATATATATTTTGTTTTTATATTAGTTAAGCTTACATTGTCTGTATATTGCTGTCTCTCTTTTCTATGACAGCCATCCTTTAAAATAGATGGGTTTTTAAGACAAAAAGAAAGAAGGAAATCAGCAAAACTTATCAATAAATAAAAAATCTGGCAATCTATACAATGTTCCACCTTTGCAGATGAGTGGAACAAAGTGTTCTTTCAACGTTTCTTTGGGGTCATATTTGTTCTCTGTTGTGGACTTCCTTAAAGGAATTACATAGTAACATCGATTTGAGCAGGATTTGGAGACAAATGTAGCCAGTAGTATCCCATCAGTCACTTACTTAAATGTAAATGAGTGTGGGTACCCTTTTGGTAATTAGCAAGCTTTGAAACAGGAATAGAAAGGGACTTTGGCTTCAATGGTGATGAGGGTGTTAGGTGATAATAAGAACATCAGCCACCTACTTAGGAGATAACCAGGTGTACAGTTGTCTTCATTAGGAAGACAAGACATAACTGATTAATCCCAATCTACTGGTATAGTTACTGGAAGGATAGTATAAAGGATGGACAGTTAAGGAGTAAGGAACTGTGATCTACTAACTAACTAGATAAATGTAATTTAAGGTCTTTGAACCTCAAGGTTGTTTAGTTTTTAATTTGTAAAATACCATTCCGAAGGTCCCTTTTACTTCCCAGTCTCTTTCATCATTTTCTGGGGAGAATTCCTGACTTCAGAGAGAATAAGATGGACCCACAGGTTTGCTTTTAACAGTTTAACAAAGGACTTCCTAGGGGATAAAACAGCTGCTGAATGCTTCCACCCAAGATGACTTAATATCTGTCATCACAGACAGAAATGCTACCCATTCTCTCATTCTGAAACCCTATCCCCCCAAAAGAAAATAAAAACCATAAAGTGCACCCAAAATGCCAATGTGCTTTCTTAGTAGGTATGGTTATTGAAAATCATTCAAGTATTAGAAAAAAATCAATCAAATATTGGTGAGGTTCTAGGGTTCACACTTTTCTACTATTATTCTAAGATTCAAGAACTTTCCAGAAAATTTTTTTTAAAAGATGCAAATAGTAGATACCTCAAATGGGAATATTCTATACCTATCCAGTAAACCTATGCCAGTTTCATATCTTACCACTTTTCCCATAAAAACATCAGCCTCTTTTCTGGGTAACTTTTCTTCTTATATCTGGTTTTCCTTTGATCTTTAACATACTGGTATTCCAATGTGAAGGCCTACTAAGAACCTTTATGATATGAACATTACTTGTTTCTTCTCAGATTTTTGTTCAAATATGCTGGTGCCCTTAGATGTATAGCCTTGTAGTCTATACATTTATGCCATGATAGTGCACTCACACAATATGTTTTGTTTTTATTTTTATATCCACCAGAGGAAACTGAAGACATGACTTCCATGAAGAAAGAAAAAAGTGAGTTTAATAATGACTATCTTATAAGTTTCTTATTCTATGCATCTTAAAAGCAATGTCTTTGATACTAAGATTGAAGATTTCTTCATGAAGAGTCAATAATCTATTCCTGGGAGAAGACTTTTAGCACAGACATCAAGCATGCCTTTAAAGTAGGTCATTTTTTCCTTTCTCCCTCAAAGAGAAACTAGTCACTTCTTTTGTCAGGTGAGAGACACTTAGTTGGAGAAATTACATGGTAATGACTAGCCAAGCATTTATGGCAAACAGCCCTATAAAGCTCTGTTTCATAAGTACAACAGCTGAATCTCTGCCTGAGCCTGTCTGTTACTTGCAAGAGCTAGACTAGCTGCTGAACCCGATGTGCTCAACTTCCTTCCATCAAATAGAAAAGAAATAGAACTAGGCCACAGCAAATCAACTGCACAGAAACTGACTTCTGTTCCTAAGTGCTGGATTCTTTTCTTTTTCTTCCTTCCAGCTATATAATAGACTAATAACATTCCCTCTCTCTGTGTGATCATTGATTCTACTATGCAATCAATGTTCATATTCAGTTATAAAATTCAGTGCCCTAGATAGCTCAATATCTCTGTACTAATAAATTTGACATTTTTCTTCAAGTGAAAAAGGAATATGCTATTGGTCCCTAGTTGTATTGCAGAAAGCAATTTCTGAACAGTCTGAATAAAGCACTCTGTAAAAACCTTAACTAAAACATTTGTCATATAATGCTTACAAAGTGCCAAATTTTCTGAGGATGTCAACCATTGGGTCATGGAGGAAGTCACTAAGACATATACATACACACACACATATATGTATTACATATATGTATATATGTGTATATCTGTGTTGTCCGTACACACAGATTTGTATGTCTTATTCACATAGATAAATATATAAATATGTATGCATGTATTATATATGTATTATATGTGTGTATACGTGTTCATATATGCATGCATAATATTAATACATAAAGAATAAATACACCTACACGCCCACATTTGAGATCTTTGGGACTTGAAAAAAACAAAAGACCTGAATTAGAAACATAACTCTTGTGATTATTCCTTGTGTGGCCTTGGAAGAGGACACTTCAGTTTTCTAAGCTGCCATTTCCTCATTGACTCAATAAGAGGGTTAAACTAGATGACCTCCAAAGTCGGGAACTCTCAGCTCAGAATTCTAATATCTTAACTTTCCTACCTCTTCCCACTTCATCATCAGACACCTTCATTTCTGAATCTCCTTCACATTTTGACATTGCTAGGTGGGGGAAATACATGGGATGAGGAAAGTACTTCCATTTTTTCCCATGATACCATCAGATGTTGATGGAAAACTGTTTTTAAGTCCTTTCTCATTACAAAGCCATAATAGCATCTTTTCCTACGCCTAAACTTATCACATAACATTTCATGTATGTGAAATAATAATGACCTAATTCTCCTAAATCTTTTTTTTTTCCTTTTAGTGAGGCAATTGGGGTTAAGTGACTTGCCCAGGGTCACACAGCTAGTAAGTGTCAAGTGTCTAAGGCTGGATTTAAACTCAGGTCCTCCTGACTCCAGGGCTGGTGCTCTATTCACTGCACCACCTAGCTGCCCCCTCTCCTAAATCTTAATGTCTGGTTATGATATAACATAAAATTTTATGTTGATTGTTAAGATATAACTACAACTTCATATCATAATTCAAATGTATAAAATAGGTACTTTGATGCTTTCAGGCTTTGGCATAATAACTCATAGCATAGTGAGGTAGAGTATACTGGTCTAAAATTTAATAAACTTAAATTTGACTAGAATGACAATTCCTTGAGGACAAGCAGCAATTCTTTTTATATTTATGTTCCTAGTGTCTTTGACAATGTCTTAAGTGAAACAGGTTCCTAATAAATGCCAACTGAACTTAATTGACTTAAATTAAATAGAATTGAGTCTGGGTACTATTATATACTACTTCTATATCCCTGAGAAGGTTATTTTCTTTCTCTGAACTTCAGTTTCTATATATGCAAAGTAGGGATAATAATAGTTGCATAATCGGCCTCAATGACTTATAGTGAGAAAAACCATGTTGTATATTTTAAGTGTTTTATAAATAAATTATTGGTATTATTTTTTAGAATTACTTGATACTAACCCTCTATATTCATATGACTTTTATAAGTATTTAAAAGGAACCCTAGCATATGACATGTTCATTAATATACTCACTTATAAGTAACTATATGGGAAAAGCTCATAGAATGTGGTTTAATCCCAAGTCAATTTAAATACATAGCCTCTCTTCAGGAAAGCATGTGTATTCAAGCTGCCTTGAGACTATATGGATTTCAGCACAGGTTCCATTGTTAATCAAGAGGTAATAATGCAGACATCATCTTGAAAGGATGCCCTGCCTCCCAACCCCCTTAAAGCCAATAAAAATGGGGGGAAATCATCCAGAGGAGATTTGATCTAAGCCCCTATTGTTTGTGACCAGAGTGAAGGTGAAAACTCAGTTGAGAATAGAGAGGGGTTTTTAAAGCTTAAGGGATCATGTTTTGTTGGCAACAGAATTATAGAATCACAAATTTGGAAGACTTCTCAGAGGTCATGTTGTCCGGCCCATACTCAGGAGGAATAAAGCATTTCCAAGCATTGTTCAAACAGCCTCTGCTTGTTTCCCATTGATGGGAAATGCACTACTCAGTAGTCAGTAAACATTTATTGAAGAGCCTACTATGTATTAAGCACTAGGGGTGCAAGTACAAAACAGAAAGATAACCCCTGACCTTGAACAATTTACAATCTAGTGTGAAAATTTAATGGTTACTACCTTCCCCATTCTGGTTTTGGAGAAATCTCAGTGTCAAGAAGTCATTTGAAGGATGATTAAATAAGAAGAAACAGCAACACAAAGTCTACCTCATTCCTATTCCAAGAAAGATTAATGAAGAGTACCAGACTGAGTGGTGATTGGTAAATCCAAAGGGGAAATCATAGTGGGTCATTTTTTCCAGCCTAGTTTATCACAGGCCTGTAAGTACTGAGGAGAGAGACAGAGAGACACACACAGAGAGAAAGACAGACAGACAAATAGAGAAAGACACAGAGAGAGTTCAGCTAGGAAAGCTCAGGCAGGGCCTTCCTGCTTGGGTTCTTGTCTGGCGACTGGAGCTGTTTACCCTATTAGAATTTGAAGACAAAGTCACAATGGAAAAACCTTCTAGAAGAAACCCCCAGATAAACCCTCCCCATAATATTATAACCAAAGTCCAGAATTTTCAGATCAAATAATAAATATGTGCAAATAGTATTTGCAAAATAGAATTTTTTTGTGAGATCATACCCTTAGAGCTGAAATGGATTCTTGAGATTGTTTAATTCAACCCACACTTTTTGTAGTTGGAGAAACTGTCCCAGAGAGTTTAAGTGACTGCTACTGGATCAAATTGGTAGTAAGTGGCAGAGCAGAAGTTGAACACAGGTCCTCTCACTCCACATTTCATGTTCTTTCTACAATCTCACATTGCCTCTACTCATGTTTTGTTGGTTTGTTTTTGCTACTGCTATCCATTGCTCCAAGTTCTTCCAGAGACTAAAGAAAGCAAAGCTAATCTCCTAGCTTTCACAGCCTTTTTGTGATAAAACCTCTAGCATTCATTACCCTCCTCCATTCCCTAGTCATGTCTTCTTTTCTTGACACAGATTACTGTAGGTACCACTGATTATATAGTTCAAATTCCCTTCAGATTGCTGGAATTCCCTGTTTGGCATGCTTTTCATTGGATCATTGATACCATTAAGGGCTACTGATGGACAGGCTGCTAATTAATTCCCTTTTTTTGCCTCCCACACTAGAGAGAAGTCCCATAGAGAAGCAGTGACATAAACATAACCATTTCCTGATTATCTCATTCTTCTCAATCAAACAATAAATATTTATTAAGTACCTACTGTGTGCCAGGCGATTGCTGTTACCCATGTATTGTATTCCCCACCCCTCCTCAGTTGCCCACTATTTTACCATTGTGGTAATATTTCCCATCTCTTTCCTACCTTAGTCTCTAACATTAGCCACCTCTCATGTGTTTTCCCATATACTTCCCTTGCCAACCATTATATTTCTGTGGTTTTCTTTGGAGCAAGAATACTTCTACCTAGTCATCAGTTTTTGTTGCAGAGAAAATGCAACCTTCAGCTTGGGATAAACATAGATTCTCTCTACAGACACCTGTCCAACTGGCAACAGAGCTAATGGGTAGGGAAATTGCCACAGCTTTTACAGTTGTATCCACATTATAATAATGGCTAGCATTTATATTGCATTTTAAAAATTATAAAATGCTTTATCCATACTGTCTCTTTTGAGCCTCATACCCCAATGTGGGGTAGGCCCCACAGATATCATTATCTCATTTGTACCGTGAAATATGTTCTCTGAACACATGTGACTTGTCCATGGGCACACAACGGGTAAATAGCCAAGGATGGGGGACAGTGGGTAGATTACATCTCATTCCTACTCTAAGTTCAGTAAGTCATGCAGTATAGTAAAGATTCCCCTCCTTTTTCTCATTGCCCAAATAATCCAGATGTGTCTGTACTTGAAAATCCAAGGCCTGACATATCTTGGATACTCCCTCATTTTGGATCTTATAACAACTCCCTTAGCTGATCACAGTATTTGAAACAGTTAACTTTCTCTCCACATTTGGTGCTGGCAAGCTTTGAAGTCTGATATTTTATAAGAGTGCTCACTGAAAGCAAGAGATTTCCATCCATTTCTATAAACCCTGTATTTGGCTTTTAGAAACCCAACCTTTTTGCCTTAACTGTTCTTATCTGTTTGGGCCCAAATTAATAGCTGCCCATAACAAGCCTATTCTTTTCCACAGCTCCCATCAGTTTCTTCCAGTGTGTCTACTTGGATGGGTACAATGGATATGGATTCCAATTCCCTGTCACACCAGCGCACCAATCTGGGAGTTCCAGTCACGCAAAGTCACCAGGACAGAAGCAACAAGGACAATAGGCATGCATGTATGGTCCTATGAGTTCGTCAGATTCTGAGTGTTAGATCTTCCCATATGATCCATCAGAGTACTACCAGTGTGACCCACTGGTTCATTTGTATTTGAAAACATTTTATTTCCTCACCTGTTCTTTTGAGAAATTATGGACAAGGTTACTAAGTAGGCATATTGAAGCACCTCTTGTGTGATTTTTGTTGGCGTGTGTGCATTTAATTGCCTCTACAATTCTACTTCCTTTGCCCTGGAGTACAGGTTTTTCTGTAACATGGACAAATTTTCAAGGCTATGTAAACCTAAGCTTTGAGACACTCATTAAGGTGGAGCTAGGTAGCTTAACCTTGTTTACACGTATTTATATTTAAGGTGTGGCGGCTGAACCAGGCCATCTTTACTACACCATTCTGTTTAAGATCCTCATGTGTCTTTTTCAGTGCTCAAAGAAAACAGTAAATATGCTATATAATACAATCCAACAAACACTTATTAAGTACCTACTGTATGCTATGAGCACTGTGCTAGGTAATGAGGATACAGAGACAAATATGAAACAGTCCTTGTCTTCAAGGAGTTTACATTCACTGCCTAATAAGCCTATCTACAGTTTAAATTATGCCATATTCATTTGCAGCACTGCATAATTCATTTGGACAGTACTGGTGCATTGTTTGTTTACTGTTTTTAGCAAACACAAGGTAACATTTTCAGATATCTTCAGACAGCACTATATAACAGCAAAAAAAACCACGAAAAAATGGCAGAAACTTCATAATAATCACTGAGAATAGGTAATATATGGGCAAACATATTTTCATTCACTTTGATAAATCCTTTCTGAGGAGTTTGTTTTCTCAAAGTGGAAAATCTTTGAATGTCAGCAAAGAAGGAAGAAAGCCCTTCAGATAGAAGTGCTACTCCTTGAACATTTTATTTTTTTTTTCTAGACAGTCAATCGTCAGTGCTAGGGAAAGGGATAACATGACTTTGAACCTCATGAGAGTGTTTCACTAGAAATGGGATGTTGATGGTTGTGCTCCTTTTTGGCCTCCCTAGAGCTGTAAATACCAATGTTTCTTGACCACATTTCTCCATGGACTGTAAAATCCATATAGCTCTGACCTTCATAACACTTAAGGTTGCTATCTGATTTATGACAAAGTAACTCAGAAAATAGAGTGATTCTTGCTATAATTTAACTTTATTTCAAAGGTGTGAGGCAGACAGAATCAACACTAGATGAAGCAAACCATTGACTTTCGTGCGATAAGATGATTGTAGTCCTATAGGTCAGGAAACTAAAGTTTAATTTACAATCAAGTCATTAAGCAAGCATCTTATTCATTGCCATTGATAATTATTCTATGAATAATTTAGTGGTCTTAAACCAAATGATAAAATAGTAACACCCCAAATGTCACTGTTACAACTAATCAGTCTTGATTACACACTCCTTATAATGGGGCCCAGATTAGGCCAGTTCAAATTTAAGTTGACTTTCACATTAAAGAGTAGTCAGTTCCTCCATGGTAGAATTGAAGTATGTGGATGAAACAGTGTGTGATATTTACTCTGTAAATGCTTATGTCATACCTGTTTCATGGATAAATAGAAGAACTTAGTGCTAATTATATAGTACTTTAACCTCTAAGGCTTCAAAATACAGCATGGGCTACTGGATCCCAGGGGAGTAGGGTTCTCTTTTCAGTGCTGCCTGAGATAAATCACTCTATCTTCCTACCTCACTTCTCAATCTATAAAATGGGGAAATAAGAATGTTACCATGGTATTTCCCCAAAGAGATTACAGTGAATATACTGAAATATTTGTGAAGTACTTTGACTATCTTAAATGAGAACTCATTGTAATAAGAAATTAAAATACTACTAATTTTTTTTTTACTAAAATGGGTATTCTCCAACTATTTTTCCATATTGCCCTTAGGTAGGTCTTTCATTCTTATCCTGGTATTCATTTGTAATTTTTAAATAGACTAGCTTAAAGGTTTGCATGACTAGAATTTTGATGAATATATACAACAGGAATTTATTAAGTGATTTCTATGTGTAAAGAACTGAGTTAGGGGCTGGGAATACAAATAGAAAAGTAAGACATCCCCTGCTTTCAAGGAGTTCACATTCAAACAGGGCAGAGAACACATGGAAAGTTTCAATATCAAGCTAGATAAAAAGATTGCATGGTCTTTGGAGTAAATAGGCAACACAAATTTAATGAACTAATTACACTGGATATATGATTTATAATGAATCAAAAGTATCTCTACCCATCATATTTAATTTTATGTGATTTGAGCTATCATAGTGAAATTATTTTTGACAATGTAAATTATGTCATCTCTTGATATGCTTTCTTTGAATAAATGTTTAGTAGTGCCTTTTGACTATGTTTACACATTATAAGAAGTTATAAGAAGATAAATCAATGACTGCATCCTTAATAGGTCAATCATACATATAATTTTGACCTTGAAGATGTAAAGGTTTGAAATTGGACTATGAATCTATAATTGTTCAAGTGATTTTTTGACCTATTTACTACCCAGAATAACAAGTGAAGTCACAAAGAAAATCATGCTTCCCCCACCTTTAAGACTTTTGTTTTCCTTAAGTTTCACAAAACAATTTTACTTGGTAAAGCATTATTCAGTATTTCTTGGCTTTCTTGAGATAATTCTGTTCAGAAAAATAGACTACAAAATGTTAGAAAATATAGAGATTTTTAGAGCTAATCTACATGGATGCTAATAAACCTTACTTTACAGATTGAAAACTTACATCAGGGTTGGTTAAATGATTTGCACCCCACTTATATTGTTAATTAGTCACAGAATCAGAACTAAAAGCTAGGTTTTATGACTCAGTCTCATACTTTTTTCTATATTCATTTATTCAAAAAATGTTTATTAAACATCTACACTGTAAAAGACACTTTGAAACCTGGTTCATTTTGCACTATGCCAATAGGCACATTTTATGTGTGTTTTATCAGTGATAGAGTTTAAATAATTTATCCTGAGAATTCTAACTTCAATGTTATAGACTCATAATATGTTATAGCTGGAAAGAACCTTAGAGATTATATACATTAAAAATATCCTATAGAAAAGGAATCCAAGGGACAGAGAGGGAAAGTGATTTGTTAAAGGTTGCATAGCTAAATAGTGCTGAGGTTAGAAGCCAAGAGAAATGTTTTTCCCATTATGCCATCTTATTATTTTGATATGATTTGTTATTTCTTATGATTTATTTTTTTCTTATGATTTCTAACCTGATTGAAATTTTATTACTCAGACTGTGCATTTGATAATGGACTCAGAACAGTCCCTTCATTCCAACTTCTAGAGGTCCTCTGCTCTCTTACCCTACCTACTGACACTATGATGTAATATATTTGTGAACTAACCATTTATTTCCTTTGAAAGATACTTTTGTCTAAACATTGAAAAACGAAGAACAAGGTTCATTTATCTATCTAAAATTGTTAACAGTATAAGCAGCAGTAGCAAAGATAGACCCTATAATATTTATGAATCAAAAGACAACCTATTTTCATAAATATAGACACACCCAAAGGAGATTCAGCCTAATATAATAATAAACAAGAAAAGTAAATGATCGGCAAATAGCTTGGAGACAAGTTGAATGCTGCATTAATTATTACATATTGTAACATATGTTAACAGGCACAACCTGTGCTTGTTTCCATAAAGCTGGTAGATTAGCAAAGCATTCCAAAAGATGAAATGATATTATGCCACGTTAAGCAATATGCATAGCTTAGTCTTTCAGCAAATTTCATTTGAAAACCTGGTTTCATTTCCTTTTATATATTGGCTTTTGGGCTGCCAAGGCTAAATCATTGAACAACTCTTGTCATCAAGTTATAATGACAGCATTTAAAAGTAGCTGCATCAGATTTGGTGATATATACAACCTATGTACACGAATAAACACAGGCTGTTCTTGCCAAGTTCACTTTTCTGAAGCAATGATTTGAAACTGAAGAAGGGGAAAAGAGCTAAGTCATTTTAGTGGTTTGTCTCAAACCCTCTCTCCATACTGTTGAATGATGTTGTTATTCTATTAAAGATAGAATCTGAGGCCAAGTAACTTCCCATGGTCCATTCCTGTTCTCTCACATCATTCTAAATTTACTCAGTAGTTACTATTTAACACAGCATGAAGGGGCAACAAGAAGAGACTGGCAACTCATTTTAGAATCCAATATTAACAATTGGGAATTTGCCACTGATGAAAACTCATAGAGTTTCATTAGGAAAAAAAAAAAGTGTGCTGGTGGTACCCTTCTTATATAGATACAATAAATCAGAAGCAGCAATGCACCCATATAACCAGTAAAACAAAACCCAGAATAGAGCTTTCTAACAGCTTTTGTAAAAGAAAATTGGACCTGAATGGGCCTTTGAAATGACAGAGTGTGTCTCAACTACCCTAAGGTTTCAGCATGACACTTTGAGATTCTTTGGAATGGCTGAGAAGTCAGTGCCCAGAAGTCACAGCTATACTTCAGCCCAATGCCTGGCTATATCATTCAAACTATTCTGAAGTTTACTGTCAAAGAACACTTCTTTTGTGTGAATCACATGCCCTATTTCTCTCCTTTTACCTAACCCAATATAAGTCCTTTCCCCACCTTTTAAAAGTAATGGAAGGTATGTTTCTGCTAGGAAACTATTACATGAACATTAGAAGGAGTTGAAAGGATATAAGTGGAAGAAAGGAAGGAAGTAGACTTCATTGCAATGGCAATAATATTGCATGTCAAATATGTTCTATGTTCTCATATCTAGTCTTAGATATGTATACACATAGACATGCTGGAACATATTGTGCCAAAAATGTTCCTTACGATACCAAAACAGAGCAATTAATCAATTGATCTTCTTGGTTTCCTTAATTCATGAAAAGCAGACAAGAGTGGTAACTTGGGAGTACTGAGAGTTTAAGTGATTTGCCCACAATCTTATAGGTAATATGTATTTGAGGCAGGACTTGAACCCAGTTCCATCCTCCTGATTTCACTCTACCTTCCTGAAAATGAGCTATTTATTGTAGTTTAAATAATCAACATTTCCATATAGATATGGAAACTGCCAAAGCAAAGAAGGCAAAAGAAAAAAGGAATTATAATTTTAACATTTTAATTCCAGAAATGCAGAAAGAATGAACACTTTGACTTAGTAATTAGGCATTGGAATAATAGAAATTGGAGAACTATTTCAGACCTCAGGAAATAATGCCTACATTTAATCTCATCGTGGTGCTGCATGATAGAGTTTAAAGAAATCAAAGTGTCATGATTCATACCATTAACACCTCCAGTTTTCCAGCAGCACCTTTGATGTGTATAACCTCATTTGAACAGAAGTGACAATAGTCTTAGCTCATCTTTGTTCAAAAGCATTTTTGACTAAAAGTGCTGAGAAATGCTATTCATGTTCATTTTATTCAGGTTTGCTGGAGCCTGGATCTCCATGTCCAGTGAGGTGTACTTTTAGAATAGGGGTACTTAATAGGATTTAGAGTACATAACTAGCTTAAAAGCTGTCCTAACAAAAGCTTATTGTGATTTATTTCAAGGGGGGGTACTTTCTGCTCATCCTATTGAAAAATGCTGTTAAGAGTGTGATCTACAGCAAGCAGGTCATGAGCTGCTATCTATCCCTTAGCTTGTTTGATGGTTGGAGTGGTTTTTACTTCATTAGAGATTTCTTAGCACACTGTACTATACACAGATTCTCAAACATTGTACAAATAAAGCAGACTTCATGTCATTTTTAAAGGAGAAATTTTAGGAGTAATGCAAAAACATAGCTTCTATTTGTAATTGAATGCAAAAAGAGTCTTAGGAGTCCTTTCAGACTACTTCATTTACTGGGGGAGTAATTCAGTCCACAGCTCAATGTATGTTCCTTGTCTTTTCAGTTTCTCTCCTGTTATGTTTCTGTCTGAAGATTATCAATCATTGAAATAAATAACAATTTCATATCAAATTGATGTATTTTTCTTTTCTTTTTTCAGAGTATTGGTCTCTATAGGTTTGTTGATGTTTCCAGTATTTCAAACAAGACATTAATCCTACATATTTAGGATAAAGGAACCATGGGAAGGATGAAGGACTATAAAAGATAGCAGTTTGGTTATGTAGTGAGAATAGGGGATACTGTATAAGAGCATGCATACTCCATTGCTACTGGGGCAATGGCAAGAGATCTAAATTAATGTCTCCAGAATTTTGCATGGACTCCCCTCAGGAAGGCATGAAAAGAACACTGAGACAAGACTTACACAGAAAAAAGGTGTAGGGATAGGTTACAATCTGGACAGATGGAGAGAGAACCTGCATTAATGAGCTCATGTAACCACTTTAGAGTCAAAATATATTGGTACCAATTTCTCAGAAAGTACAAAGGATTACTCATTCTATTTCCATACATTTTATGGCAAACTCTGTGTGTGTGTGTGTCTGTGTGTGTGTGTGTTTGCATGCGTGCATGCACACATAGAAACAGTCTTCCCTCTGCTGATTATTTCCAATGTATCCTGTCTATATTGTATGTTGTTTTTATATAGTTCTTCCCATGCCCTTTCCCCTATTAGACTGTGAGCTCCTTGAGGGCAGACATGGCTTTTCGTATCCCTTGTGTTTAGCACAATGCCAGTCACCTACAGTAGTCCTTCCCTTATCTTTGCGGATACTTTTCAAGACCACCAGTAGAGACCTGAAACCAAATATAATACCTAACCATCTATAGACAGTTCTTGCTTTACTTGAATTCCCATTACAATTTTGACTTTACTTAAAGAATTCTAAAAGAAATAAGCATTCAAAACCAAAAATACCTATGACAACTTTACTGTACAGTAGTGAGCTCTTCCTCCCCACCCCCACCCTTCTCATGCCCCTCAACTAGGGGCTTCTTGGCCTTTCAAA
This sequence comes from Dromiciops gliroides, assembly GCF_019393635.1. Lineage (NCBI taxonomy): Eukaryota > Metazoa > Chordata > Mammalia > Microbiotheria > Microbiotheriidae > Dromiciops > Dromiciops gliroides. The sequence goes on along the minus strand of NC_057864.1, from coordinate 356,765,080 downwards.
CCTTTCCCTTCCTCCACCAAAAAAAAAAAAATCTTTCCATGTGAAAGCAGAAAAACAGACCCATGGAGAAACTGATACCTGTGTAGAGAGAGAACTTTTCCCTGCTCCACCCACCCTTCCATTTGTCAGGCCATGTGAGTCTTTCTTCCCTCAGTCCATCTGTTTCAGGCTCCAACATGTAGTAGAACTGATAGATGACCCCCTCCCTCCATGAGTCTGTGGCCCCCTTCCTACCTCCCTTGTTCCTCTGGAATGTGCAACTGACCTGGGAAACAAATGTCAGTGAAACAAGGATAAGAGATAACTACCAAAGTAGGTACTTAAACCATAGTTGCCTGACTGACTTCTCTGAACAGCTTTTCATTGATAATATATTGTAGCCTACTTGCACACACTCTGGATCTCTCCATTGTCCTTTGGCCATTGTGACATGCATGACACTTTTATATATAAGTTGTAATGATTTCTTTTAATGATCAAAACATTTCTGTGCAAAGGCTACAGTTATGCAATTCTAGAAACTTAAACAGGAAAAAAAAGTTATATTGCTTACTCTAGTCACACACTAAGTTGCTAGCAGAACCTGGAATGGAAATCAAACTGTTTCTTCACTCTGTGCACACAGGCAAGACTATTTCTCTGATAAAATCTATTTGGGCAAATTTGGGGAGATTAAGCTATACTTTTCAAGTTCCATAGCTATTTTCTGGGCCTCACTCAAAAGGTCTTACTTTTAACGTGTAAATGGCAACCATGAGAGGGGGAAATTAAGTGCATATCAAGGTTTCTAAAAGCAACTCAGATTCACGAAGAACACCATCAATTTGTGCATTACCTTCCCTAACTTTTTCAATTAAAATTGGTGCTTGGGGGGCAGCTAGATGGCGCAGGGGATAGAGCACTGGCCCTGGATTCAGGAGTACCTGAGTTCAAATCCGGCCTCAGACACTTAATACTTACTAGCTGTGTGACCCTGGGCAAGTCACTTAACCCCAATTGCCTCACTAAAAAAAAAAAAAAAATATGGTGCTTGTTTTCAGTCAGAGATTTGAGTTTTTCAAAAATAGGCTCAGTCTAAGAAAAAAAATAAAAAGAATCAAAATACTGCATTTATATCCTTTAATAAATTACAGTACAATAATAACTATAACAATCGTGTTTCAAGTAGACATAGGGGCCACTAAATCATACATAAAGATCCATATGGACCACATATTGACTTAGTTTTAAAATATAATATTATCTAGGTTTTATTATCTTTTTATTCATGTTGTTAAATATGTCATAATTACATTTTAATCTGTTTTGGCTATACTCAGGAATGGTATGAAAAGCATGTAGCCTAAGGGGCTCATGTTTTGACACATTTTCTCGATGACATAAATAATCCTGGATACAGAAGTAAAATAAATATGACTCTAAAACTCTTGAAAATAGCCACATAACTCCTCATAAAGCTGTCACAAAGCTCATGCACCTGATTCCTTAGCCACCCACTCAGTCTTAGTCATGCTAATTAAATGCACAATAATAATATTGTTTGTTATCCAGTTTCTGATCCCGCAGAAAGTTAGCAAACATAATAAGAAATAGAGGGGACAATTAGAGAAAGACAGATACTTGGTCAAGCAAATTAGAGGTGTAACAATTGGAATGACGCCACCTGCTGGAGACTTACTGTAGAAGAGTTCCACCCATGAAGCGAAGGTCTTTGAGGGCAAGACCAGGAGTCTTTTCTTTCGAAAAGGAAGTGACGCGGGCTAGTGGGAGGAGGAAGGAAGAGACTGGCACTCAGTCTCGCTCTCTTTCCTCTGGACTCTGGTGGAGAGTGGAGTTAGAAATGTGCTCTCCCTTTAATAGATAGGAATCTAGACCTTTTCTTCTCTCTTTACCAAATTCTCATTCTCCTTAATAAATGCTTAAAAGTCTAACTCTTGCTAAAGCTTATAATTTATTGGCGACCACTCATTAGATATTTTAGACAGTTTAGCTAGAATTTTAGCCCTTAACAGAGGTCAGGGAAAGTCAAAGTAAAAAGCTGAAATGGGATGAAGATTGCAGCCAATGCTTCTCATTGATGCTGGCAAACTAAATAGAGCAAAGTCACAGGTGCTATGGCAAGGTGACAGAAGAAATAAACATATTCAATGTAATCATTAACTAGGTGAGAATTAGCAAGGGAGAGGTAGGCCAAAATTGCAAGCAATAACCTGTCTCTTTCCCAGAAGGAAAAACTGTGTCATTAGAAGAAATTTATGACATTTTCTTCACTATGGGCTGAGAATTGTTGGAATGAGAGTCAGCCTTGGAGTCAGATAGATGACCTCAAGTCTAGTCTCTGACATTAACTAAGTATGTGTCCTCAGACAAGCCATTTAATCTTTTGAGGCCTTAGTTTCTTCATCTATAAAATGGGAATGTATTAACAACCTCAAAGTATTTGGAAGAACTGATTTATAAATTGTACATATGTGAGCTGTTGGTATTTTCCCCCAAAGACACATAGCAATGCCTCAAGGAGATGAGGTACAGAGATGATCCTGAATGTTCAAAGACTTTCACAAAGGAGGCACTACAATTTTGAAAAAGTTCCAAATATGGGCCTCATAACAGAATGTTATCTATTGTCTAAGTTTTATCCTAGCTATGTTTGGAAAAGATGATCAGTCACCAAAAAGTGAAATCCCAAATGATGATTTTGCTTTCTGAGCCACAGAAATCTATTGGGATAAGGAGGAAAGATTGACATTTGAATCAATGATTGAATTACCCACCCAGAAATAGGACTGTTTGGATCCTTAAAATGCTTCCATAATTCAATGAGGTCTACAATCTCATTGACTTTTGTTGTTCAGTCACATCTAACTCTTTGTGGCTATATTTGGGTTTTCTTGGAAGAGATACTAGAGTGGTTTGCCATTTCCTTCTCCAGCTTCTTTTATAAATGAGGCAACTGAGGAAAACTGGGTTAAGTAACTTGCCTGGGGTTACACATCCAACAAGTATCTGAGACTAGATTGGAAATCAGGAAGTTCAGTCTTCCTGACTCCAGGCCCAGAACTGTATCCACTGTACCACCTAGCTGCCCTAATAATCTCATCAATATGAGTACTCAATTTACTCAATTAAATTCAGTGAACATGTATTAAAGGCCTATAATGCTAAAGAAACTGTATGAGATGTTAGTGACACAAAGCAAAAAAATTAAATAACCTCTGTTTTCAAAGAGCTCATATCTCATTTCATCTAATGAATTGTGCAAATTACAATCTATTCATGACCTCTCACCTTCTGCAACTTTTGTATATATCCTTATGTAAATCCTTCACAAAACCCTACTGTATATTCCTTCTTTTAGGTCCCTTGATGCTTCCTGGATAACAATAAAGACATGGGTCATCCATGATTTAACTCTTACTCTTGCTCTATGACTAGTTCACCTTTTCTGGTTACACATCTCTCCAATGACAGTATTTTTTTTCTCTCTTTTGTTTGGCAAGACAATTGGTTTTAAGTGACTTGCCCAGGGTCATGCAGCTAGTAAGGACAGTACTTTTTTAATAAAAGTATTTTTTTTTATTTTCCTGTTACATATAAGGATAGTTTTCAACATTTGTTTTCGTAGAATTTTCATTTCCAAATTTTTCTCCCACCCTCCCTTCCCTCCCTCCTCCCCAAGACAGAAAGCAATCTAATATAGGTTATATAAGTGCAATAACATTAAACATATTTCTGTATTAGTCATATTGTGAAAGAAGAATCAAAGCATAAGGGAAAAACCTCAAAAAGGAAGGGGGAAAAAAAAGCCCAAAAGTAGAAACAGTATGGTTCAATCTGCATTCATAATCCACAGGTTTTTTGTTGTTGTTGTTGTTGTTTGTTTGTTTGTTTTTTTGCTGAGGAAATTGGGGTTAAGTGACTTGCCCAGGGTCACACAGCTAGTAAGTTTTAAGTGTCTGAGGCCATATTTGAACTCAGGTCCTCCTGAATCCAGGGCCAATGCTCTATCCACTGTGCCACCTAGCTGCCCCATCCACAGTTCTTTTTTCTCGATGTTGAGAACATTTTCTATTATGAAGTTCTTTGAAATTGTTTTGGATCATTGCACTGCTAAAAGAGCCAGTTCTATCACCACTGTTCATCATACAATGTTGCTGTTACTATGTACAATGTTCTCCTGGTTCTCCTCCTCTCAGTCAGCATCAGTTCATGTAAGTCCTTCCAGGTTTCTCTAAACTCCTCCTGATCATCATTTCCTTTCACATTTATTTTTTAAAACTTTGTGTTCTAAATTTTCTTCCTCCCTCCCTCTTCAACCCTGCCAATGAAATCAAGCAATTCAATATAAGTCATACACGTATAGTTATGCTAAACATTGTCACATTAGTCAGGTTGTGAAAGAAAATAGACAAAATAACTTTAGAAAGATGAGCTAAAAATAAAATTATACTTCAATCTGTATTCAGATACCATCAGTTCTTTCTCTGTTGATGGTTTGCATATTTCATACATCCTTCTGATATCATCCTGCTCATCATTTCTTTCACAGTTACTATTGATAACTGTATTACCCTCCATCTTATTCCCTCCCCTTGAAATTTACTCTATTTTCTATCTTGATTCACCCTATCCTTCTTCGAAAGTGTTTTGCTTTTTACTGCCCCCTTCTCCAATCTGCCCTTCCTTCCTTCCACTCTCCCCGACTCTTATCTTCTTCCCCTTCCACTTTCAGGGCAAAATATATTACTATACCAATTTGAGTGTGTAAGTTATTCCCTCTTTGAGCCAATTCTGATGAGAGTAAGGTTCATTCACTCCCCCATTCCTTCCCCATCTTCCCTCCACTCCATAAGCTTTTTCTTGTTTCTTTTATGTGAGCTACGTTCCCCCAATCCACCTCACACTTTCCCTTTCTTCTAGTGCATTCCCCTTACCCCTTAACTATATTTTCAAGATGTCATCATGGCTCAGCTAGGTGACACAGTGGGCAAAGCACCAGCCCTGGAACCAGGAGGCCCTAAGCCCAAATCTAGCCCCAGACATAAGCCATCCCACTCTGCCTACCCCACAAAAAAAAAAGGATAAACAAAAAATAAATGCTTTACAGATATCATCTTTTCATATTCAATTCACACCTGTGCCCTCGATCTAAGTATATTCCTTTCAGCTACCCCAATACTGAGAAAGTTCTTATGACGTAGAAGTGTTATCTTCTCATGTAGGAATGTAAAAGTTAAAATATTTTCATATCCCTCATGATTTATTTTCCCTGTTTACCTTTTTATGCTTCTCTAGGGTCTTGTATTTGAAAGTCAAATTTTCTGTTCAGTTCAGGTCTTTTTATCACAAATGCCTGAAAGTCCTCTTTTTTCCTTAAAACCCCAAGATTTCCCCTGAAAGATTATAATCAGTTTTTCTGGGTAGGTAATTATTGGCTGTAATATCAGTTCCTTTGCCCTCCAGAACATCATATTCCATGCCCCCCCGCCCGGTCCTTTAATGTAGATGCTGCTAGATCTTGTGTTATGCTTACTGTAGCTCCACAGTATTTAAATTCCTTTTTTCTAGCTGCTTGCAATATTTTCTCCTTGACCTGGAATCTCTTGAATTTGGCTATAATATTCCTGGAAGTTTTCCTTTTGAGATCTCTTTCTGGAGGTGATTAGTGGATTCTTTCCATTTCTATTTTACCTTCTGCTTCTAGAATATCAGGGCAATTTTTCCTGACAATCTCTTTGAAGATTATGTTTAAAATCTTATTAAGTATGTGCATATGTATATATGTGTGTAGATATATAGGTATAGATATATGTTATCTCTATGTGTGCATACATATACACACATATAAACATATGTGTATGTATGTATAATTACTGATTTTACCATTAACACATGTACACACCCCATATATGGTTGTAGTTATATATGTACCCATATATACATGTGTATGTATGTTTATAGATATGTGTATTTTTACATATATGTGTGTATATGCTGACTATATGACCCTGAACAGTTACTTAACGTTTCAGTGTTCCAGATCAGATTCTAAACCTGAGTTGTAGAGAACAATGTTGAAGAAGTTAGTTCCTCTCCAGGAGTTCCCTCCAGTAATGAAATCACTCTGTATGTGTGTATCTATATATGTTCTTGTGTGTCTATGTCTTTGTGTATCTGTGTATGCATCTATGTATATGTGTCTTTTGATTATTATTCTTACCAGTCTTAGTTGAATTATGAAATAATTTCTTAGACAATACTTGCCTCACCATTGGGAGCTTCATACATGAAGGCAAAAAGGAAATTATTCCTGCTCTCAGTGAACTCTACAGGGTGAGACCGCACATACATACACAAAGATAGGAGGTAATTTGTCAGGTGTTAGCTATGGGAAGGAACCTGGCAGCTGGATGATCAAGAAGCCCCCCCCCCCCCACACACACACAGGTGGTGGTATTTGAACTGAGCTTTGAAGGACACTAGGGAAGATTCACAATCATCGCTATTCTCTTGATTCAATTCCCTGTCCAGGTATAGCTCAGACTTGAGAAAAGAGCTATTACCTTCTTTGCAAGTATCAAGAAGTTGAACATGACAGCAGAATTTAATTTCAACATTTAGCAATTATTTCAGATGACTGAAACCCGGGAATGGTTAATTGAGGCTGTCTGAAGTATTCCAGGTTGTAAGTTGGCTATGAGCATTCAAACAAACATGTCTGCAGAAAAGGACAAAAAAGGTTTAGACACCAAGTTATTGAAGATATATTTTTTCCTTTCTGGCTCAAGAAGATCAGTCAAATGGTTGGGTCAAATTACATCAAGGTTCTAATTAACACACCCCACAAACTGAGTATCTGTTCACATCCATGTAAACTCCTTTTAGGTGTATGTCACATTCTCTCCAGAGGTGAAACATTCACTGAATCCATTTCTAAGCAAATACTTCTCAGCAAAGGGGCTCAAAGGAGCTTCTTTTCTGTCTTTAAACAAGTTTAAACTCCATTTTCTCTCTTCACATTTCATATTAATTCTCATTTATCACTGCCTTACTCTTCTATTACTCCAATATTCTTTGAGCATTATTCACCCTTCTCCCAATAGCTTGTCCTTACTGTCCTTCTCTGGAGTCAGTACAGTTCCTTCTGTGAAGAGCTATTTCCTCCTCTCCTGCATCACACCACCTCCAATCTTGCCCTTCAAATACCTCTTTAAACACATTCCTTCCACTTAGCCTTTGTTATTGATTTTCACTCTAAGGCTGCCTGTTCTCATCATTGATTATGATCTTTTATCTTATATTTTGTACTTGTCAAAATCACATCTTATGTTCTTTGGGAAAGGTACTTAATCTATCCACATCTGGGCTTTTCTTGAGGTAGGCCTTTCATGCTGAATCCAGGAAGAGATTTCCTCTTGTAATAAATGCCATCAAAATCACACACCCCTTAACTGTAGCTCAGTGCTACACTGACTTTCCAACAGCTGGGACAAGAGTTTGAAAATACAATCCCCTGACAAACTTATATTCTGGGAGCCAGAACCTTAGACAAAATTGTAAGACAGACACAATCTGCCTCTAGTCTGGTATATGGCACTGCAAATTGTTCACTCCTAGATTTTAGGCTCACTTTCTACTGTAATCAGGAAAAGTAAAATAGAAAATGATATCTTTCATCCAAGACTGTCCCCCTGGATCACAGATGTAATGCTGGATGAAGGCTTAGAAGACTACTGGTTCATTTAGAAATGAAGAAAATGAGGGCCAGGGAGGTGAGATGAATTTTCCAATGGGACACCAGTAGGAAATATCAGGAATGAATTTCAAGACCAGGTCTTGAAGGTCCAAATTACACCCTTTTCCCACTGCATGGCTCTGACTCCAGTATTTTCTCTTTTGCTTTAGGGTATGATTTTCTCCCAGAACTTGGGTTTAGGTAGTGATAAAAAGGGCCAAACCAGGGACAGCTGTTAATGCAACTCAACTGGTTTGGAACATGACAGAAAAAAGGAAGGCAATTGGAGGAGGTGGCAGAAGAAAGTAATATAAAGAAATGTAGACAAGAGGTCAGTAAATGCAGTTCGATCTAGCAGTAGGCAACAGATGGATTTCCTGGCAGACAAACTAAGTACAGTTTCAAAGGAGTCTGGCAGCCCCCAAATAGGCAGAGGTCCAGGCAGTCAAGATTTGGCAATGGGAAGAGTAGGCAGGACCCAGTCTTTAGTTATGGGGATTAGAGTTCATGGGCAGGCCTCCAGTCCTTGAGAAATTTGGAAGGGCAAGATAGGTTCCTAGGCCTGAAGAAACAGCCATATACCAAACATGGAGCCAAGGTAAGGATAAATCTACTAAGGGCGGGAAACAGTATAGTTATTTAGTCGTGAGAATAAAACAAGAACCTAATTATGAAAATTGATAGAGTCACAGTGGGCCCTGCAGCAAAAATGTTCATGCCTTCAATCTCAGACACTTATTAGTTGAGTGACCCTGACCAAGTCAGTTACCCTCTGCTTGCCTCAGTTTCCTCCCCTGCAAAATGGGAATAATAATAGCACCTATCTCACATGGTTGTTATAAGTATCAAATGAGGAAAAAAGTATAAAATGCTTAGCACAGTGCCTGGCACATAATAAGCAATATATAAATATTATCTATTGTAGTTTTATCATTATTGTTATTATATTTCTGGTACCTAATGGAAAGATTGGGTCTGGAATCTAAGAGTGAGAAGATCCATCCAGAAAATAGGGTTAATTTGAGACACTGGCTAATGATGATGATGGTGGTGGTGATGATTGCATTTATATAATGCTGTAATGTTTGCAAAGCAATTTACTTATGTTGTGCCTTGATCCTTACAACTCTGGGAAGTAGGCACTATTATTATTCCTATTTTACAGATGAGGAAATTGAGACTGAAAGAGATTAAGAAACTTGCACAAAGTGTCTGAGCAAAGATTTAAACAGAAGCCTTCGGGACTCCAAGTCAATCAGTGAACCATCTAGCTTCTTACTACTTACTCATTGTACAGATTGGCTGGTTTTATGGTTAGTGAAATAGGTCAGTTGCAAAACAAACGAAAAGAAAACTCAGAATCATAGAACTTCAACACTGGAGAGAGACTTCTCAGATGATCTTGTTCAACTCCTTCCTTAAGAATGAATCTCAGGAGGGCAGCCAGGTAGTGCAGTGAATAGAGCACCGGCCCTGGAGTTAGGAGTACCTGAGTTCAAATCCGGCCACAGACACTTAACACTTACTAGCTGTGTGACCCTGGGCAAGTCACTTAACCCCAATTGCCTCACTAAAAAAAAAAAAAAAAAGAATGAATCTCAGGCATCTAGGTGGCACAGTGCATAAAGCACCGGCCATGGATTCAGGAGTACCTGAGTTCAAATCTGGCTTCAGATACTTGACACTTACTAGCTGTGTGACCCTGGGCAAGTCACTTAACCCTCATTGTCCCGCCAAAAAAAAAAAGAATGAATCTTGTCTAAAATATGCTCTCCACCTCCAGAGAAAGAACTAATGGTGTCTAAATGCAGATTGAAGCACACATTTTAAACTTTATTTTTCTGTGTTTTTTTGGTGGTGATGGGGGAGGACTTGTGTTCTCTTTTGCAACATGGCTAACATGTAAATATGTTTTGCATGACTGCACATACATAATCTATATCAAAGTGCTTGCTTTCCCAAGGAAGAGGGAGGGGAAGAAGGGAATTTAGAATGAAAAAATATTAAAAACAAAGGTTAAATTTTTTTACAAGTAATTGAGAAAAATAAAACAGACTTTTAAAGGTGGCGCAGTGGAAAGAGCACCAGCCCTGGAGTCAGGAGTACCCGAGTTCCAATCTGGCCTCAGACACTTAACACTTACTAGCTGTATGACCCTGGGCAAGTCACTTAACCCCAATTGTCTCACTAAAAAAGAAATTAAATTAAATTTAAAAAATTAAATTAAATAAGAGAAGTTTTTTAAAAATTAAGGCCATATACATGTGCAAGATGTCTCTCAATCCCTAGACCCCTCCAATTATCTCCTAAGGTGAACATATTTAGGTCCTTCAAATGCTTATCATGTAGATGGTTTCAAGGTCCTTCACCATTCTCAGTGCTCTTGTCCAAATTTGCTCCCATTTCTCAAGGTCTCTTTTAAAAAGTGGTACCTAGGGGCAGCTAGGTGGCACAGTGGATAAAGCACCAGTCCTGGATTCAAGAGTACCTGAGTTCAAATCTGGCCTCAGACACTTGACACTTACTAGCTGTGTGACCCTGGGCAAGTCATTTAACCCCCATTGCACCACAAAAACAAAACAAAACAAAAAAGTGGTACCTAGGGATGGGCAAAATAGTCCAGGTAAGGTGTGACCAAGAAGAATATAATAACATGGCCACCTCCCTTGTTCTGGACACTGTGCCTCCACTGTTGGCCAAATATATTTTAGCTGCATGAGATACTACATATACAACTGTACTATAACTTCCACATAGCTGCTTAAATAATTTTCCATAAGTATAATGGTTCTGTCAAAAGAAATAAAGCAAGAACCCAATGATTAAAATTAGCAGTCAGAGTGGACCCTTAAGTCCATGTTACTTTCCTACTCAATAAACTCCATTCCCTTAAAAATGAATATAAACTTGATTTAAGTTTTAGAGTCCTCCACAACCTGGCTCCAATCTATCTAGGAGCAGGGAAGTGGCACAATGAGTAGACGTGGAGTCTTGAAGACCTGAGTTCAAATCCTACCTCAAACCCTTGCTAGTCATGGGATCCTGATGTGATATAAACAGCAAATGGCAGGGGCTAATTTCAAGAAAAGGTCCTGTGCCAAAGTCACTTAATCCTTGGCAAGTCATTTAACCTCTCTTATCCTCAATTTCTTCATCCGCATATAACATGATTGACTCTGGCTCTACTTTCTAAGAGCTGGGCTATTAACATTCCATCCTTCCTTTCAGAGTTCTCCAGTGCATTGATGGAATTGGGGCATTTTTCTTCTCTACCATGTTCTCAAGACTCTATCATCTGTAGACTCCATTTTTGAGGGGCCTAGTGACTAACACCCCAGTTCCTTGAATCCACTTAACATTGCATTATTATTTACAAAGGGATATCTACTTCACAGACAAAGAAAGAACAAACATAAATATTTCTTCGAAAACCTGGGTTGTAAGCCACTCTATACCACCTCAGTCCCTCAGGAGGGGAAAAGGAATTAGTCTAATAATTTAGCTCAGTTCCTACATAACATTAGTTCCATCACATTATTGTAATACTAGTAGTTCTGTTGGACTGGAGTCTCAGGACTCTGGTTCCATAGAGTTCTGATGCAAAACCAGTTCTAAATTTTTGTATTACTGGGTCTCGATGGCTCATACTCCCAGGACAGATTAGAGATTTCATTCTCTGTGCCTAGAACAGAAAAGAACAAGGGAAAAACCCAAAGATACAGGACTGTCTTTTGGTATCATGAGGCTTCAGAGGGAAGAGTAGGAAGTCCTGGGGTTCTACCCCCTAATTAATTGATGTGAGTGAAAGAATTACTTTCATCCTCTGACACAAATGCAAAAATCCCAACATGTGCTGATTCAAGTCATTTTGAAGACACAAAAAAGGTTAATTAATCAGCTGGTGGAAAATAAGCTGCTAGAGAACACAAGTAGAGCATGCAGAATGTCCACACTTGTTCCAGTCTCCTAAAGGTAACTTCTTTTTATCTTCCATGTGGATGATACTATCTTAGCAAACTGAAGATGTCTGCTCATATGCCAGATCCCCTATTACATGAATAATAAAGAGGATCGGACTTGACAGCCTCCAAGGTCTAAATCTGTGATCCTATTTGTATTGTTTATTAATTTTTGTCCACTTTATTTTATTTTCAGTTTCAAAGTCTCTTCCACGTGCCCCCCCAAACACACACACACACACACACACATGCATGCACACAGGCACATGCGCATTGAGAAAGTAAAACCCAAATATGTATAACCAAGCAAAACAAATTCCTATATTAAATATGTCCAAAAATAAACAAAAAAATAGATAATAGATAAATAAATGAATTAATTAATAAATATGTAAATAAATGAATGAATAAATTCATTTTTAAGGGAAAAGAAGAAAGGGAGTGGTGGAAGTATTTCAGTCTGTATACTGATCCCATCAGCTCTCTATCTAGGAGGGGATAAAATGTTCCATCACAAGTTCTTTGGAATTTTACTTGGAGATTGTGTTCATCAGAGTTTCTAAGTCTTTCAAAGCTGTTTGTCTTTACAATGTTGTTATTGTATAAATTGTTCTACTGGTTCAACTCATTTAACTTTGCATTAGCTTATACAAGTCTTCCAAGATTTTTCCCCTCTGAAACTTCCCCTTTTGTTATTTCTCATAGCACAGTAGTATTCCATCACTTTCATATACTATATATAACTTGTTGATCCATTTCCCAAATGATGGGTATCTCCTCAGTTTCTAATTCTCTGCCATCACAAAAAGATCTACTAAAAGTAAATAATTCCCTCTTCCATGTGACAGTCTTTCAAATAATTGAAGGCAACTATCATGTCCCCATTGAGTCTCAAGAGAAGCACATTCAGTTCCTTACATCTTTAATCATATGTCAAGATTTTAAGGCCCTTGATCAGCGCAGTTGCCCTGTTCTTGATCCTTTCTAGGTTGTCAAACTTCCTCCTAGAATTTCTTTCCTTTCCCTATGATGTATTCTATTCATTTACACATCCTCCAACCCACTCCCCTCTTTGTTAAAAGAAAATGAATAAATCTTCACATTAGACTTATAAATCTTAGGGCATTGGTTAAGGGCCAATAAGATATATTATTTAGGAGCCTTCCTGATCCACAAAATCACATTAGGCAGTCAGACACCTATTTCATTTGCTGATGAGTCTGACCCTATCTGGAGAGAACAGAAATTGTACTCTAAAAAGATAAAAAATAGAATTCTATCAAGATGTGATATGTATTGTAAAGAATTATGATTTGAGGTTTTTATGACCCATCTTTTGGCTAGAATTTTTAAAAAATGCAAACACTGGCCTGGGGCTCAGGTGCCTCACCTCCTCAATGGCGTGGTGTTCCACCCACTGGTTGTAGCCATTGCCATGGCACTGGCAGCTCATGTCATTATCACATGCCGACCCCTATGTGGGCCTGGCAAAATTATAATGACTGGAATCCTAGTGAGGACAGTCATGTGACTATCAGTCAGGGCTGCCAGCCAATTATCTTGGTGCTGTGTGTGGACAGCCTGGGGTCTGCTGGGAAGGAGAAGGGAGGAGTTTTGCCATTCTGGCATGGAGATGGAAAAAGACAGGATGCAGCTGTGTGTTCTGCTGAGCCCTGGGCAGTGGTGTGATTCAAGTTGTATTGTTTCCCTTCCTCCATTCTTTTTTTTTTCTTTCTCTTGATTCTACTAATTTTGCTTGTGTTTTAAAGTTCATTCTTATTAATAATCACTATTCTGTTTTTGAAAGAGGCTGTTAATCTCTTTCCTTGCCCCAATATTGCAGCAAGCCACGTAACTAACACTCCTCAATTAAAATTTGGCCCCTACAGTATGGACAAAGAAGCAATCAATTAACAAGTATTTATTAATTAATTACTATGTGCCAGGAATTGTATTATAGTAGGGCAACAAGGAAAAAGCAAAAATAATTCCTGCTGAGTTTATGTTCTAATAGAAGTTTCAGCTTTTATAATCAGTACATTAAAAAATAAACACAAATAGAAGGTTGACTTAGAGTGGAAGGAGGAAAAAAGTAGGGAGACTAGGAATGAAATATAGAAGATGACATTTGAATGGAGTCTTAAAAGAAGGCAGGGAAACTAAGAGACAGAGGTTAGGAGGGAGAGTATTCCAGGCTGGGGGTTAGCCAGTACAAAGTCACAGAGATGGTAACACTGCTGTTGACAGCTCCAATTCCTTCCCTGAATGGATAAAGCATAAAAGGGAAGAAGAATAGAAATACTGAACATAAAAGTAAATATTTGTATGGAAGATCAAAGGTCTGGGGAAGGGGTAGCAACTTTCTGCCAACATTCTGTTACAGTGGCCTGCCATGCAGAAAGTAATAAAAAAGAGTAGGAGCTATTCACAACTGTGGTTCCTCTGAAGAAACAATGGGGATGGGACTTATAAAACCTTGGTGACATTCACCCTGTCAATGTGACAAATTGAGAGACATCCTTTATTCAATCATTTCTCCTTCATCTGTTTGGAGGTAACTGTCTTTTGTTAATGACTACTCGGGTGTAAGCTACTGCTACTGTCTGCTTTCTTAGATCCTGCTGATTTACCACCACTGATTACTTCTAAGTAAGGTGAAATTCTCACTTCTGGATCTCCTCCTGGATTCTATATTTGCTAAGTTAGTAATCAATTTTTACCTCCTTTCATAAGTTAGCACTTATTTAGGACATGGACTCAGACTGTACTGCTATAGATCATTGTGTCTAACTTGGTCCAACCTTAAGAGTAAGGATCTTCATTCCATCTCATTTGGCACTATGGAAGGTTTTAACCACCTCATCCATTCCATGCTGAAGGAAGTAGGTGAGCAGGAATGAAGGTTATATATTGAGGAGAATGCACTGCCACTGAAATAAGTGTGATCCTTGATCGATAGTCATTGATGGTTCAATGTCAACTTGAAAGGAAATTTTTAGTGCAATGCTCATTACCCTGTGTTGCTTAACACTTTTTTAAATCCACGTTTAATAAGATAAGAGATAGTGTGGTAGAATATATAGAGAACCAGCCTCAAAAATAAGGAAGATGGGTTCAAGTTCCATTTCTAATGAATACTGGTTATATGACTCTAGGTAAATTGCTTAACCTCCCAGTGTTCTAAGCAATTATTTAAAACCTTAGAGAGTTGGAATCTTATGGAGAAGGTGCCAACTTCATGAAGATCAAGAGTTTCCTCAGCTAGTATTTCCTTATACAGTAAAATCAAAAGTTTGGGCCTTGTCCCAAACAATAATTTAAATAATAGAATAGTTGACACCATTATAAAAAATTTTCAAATGACAGAGGTAGAAAGAATAGGTAATGTAATCTAAATGATCTTCATAGGCTAGAAAATTAGAATGCATCTAATAAAATGAAATTGAATAAGGATCAATGCAAAGTTTTCAATTTGGGTTCAAGAAATAAACTTCCTAAATTCAAAATAGGGTAAATATGTTTGGATAACAGGAGGTAGCATGTACCACAAAAGTTAAATCACCACCACCACATTGAATACCTTTCCCCCTCAGGTTATGATGGATTGAAGCCCATGACCCTGAACCCAAGGGCCTTTGAAGTAGCAACTTTCAGTTCTGTGCCTCTAGCCATAATTCTTGGGAGCAATGCCAGTGGAAATGCAACTTGAAAATTGCTCCAATAGAGGCTGTATCCACATCTGTTGAAGATACAGGAAGGAAAGTTCTTGCTACAAAAGTCCTTGGCAACGTCAGATGGTTTTACATCTGAAACTGACTGGATTTTATCATGGAAATGACAGTAAAGAAGGGGTATTCCTATCTGATTTATAGATTCACTCTAAGGACCATAGAACCTTTCCATGTAACTTGCAGCTGAAACCTTCCATATGTGCTTACCTCATTAGAATATGAACTCCTTGACAACAGAGACTGTCTTGCTTTTCTATTTTTATCCCCAGTGCTTAGCACAGTTCTTTGCACATAATAAATGTTTAATAAATGATTTATTCAGATATTCAATTTATCTGAAAATGATCTGGGATTAGTTTTAGTAGACTACAAAATCAAAATAATTCAAAAGTGAGACATGGAAGCCCAAAAAGCTAATACAATCTTAGGTTGCATTAAGAGAGGCATAATTTCCACTAATTGGGAGATAATACTACTGCTGTACTGTGTGTTAATCAGAAACTATTTATCATGTTCCTTTATGGTAACTATATTTTAGAGAAGACATTGGTAAGTTGAAGGACATCCAAAGGAAGGGAACCACAAGAGTAAAAGACCTTGAGTCCATGTCATATTAGGATCGATGGAAAGAAATACAAAGAGAAATCTCAGGAAAGATTGGATAGTTATCAATAAGTATTTGAAGAACAGTCATGGAGAAGAGAGCATCTCATTCTGATGTAGGAGACAAAAAGGGGTTAATAGAAAAACCTAAGACACAAGATCTAATTCAGATGTTAGCTTTAAAAGGGATTCAGACCTCTTAAAATGGATAAATTCTTCATTAATGTAAGTCAGGGCCTAGCTTCTTGTGGGCCCACATTAATCAGTACCCATAAGAAGAACGTAAAGGGGCAGGTCAGAAAGATCATAACAATAACAATGATATACTGACAAGCTATAGAAAATCAAACTATAAATAAATGAAAAATGAAGATATTTTGAAACTAATCATGGGAATCAGAAAGAGACATGCGCAAAAAAAAAGGCCAAATTTGTCCCCAGATTCACCTTATGACATGTAAACCCGAAAAACACACCTCCATGGAAAAAGGCACCTGCCTCAGGGGTTGGCTTAGGACCCCAGGAACTCCAAATTAGAACAGGCCCACCCCTGTAACTCCCTAAAGTGGAGACTGTTATAATGAGACTGATAATCAATTTATCCATACTATAAATATAACTATCTTTTCTTTTACTGTTTGAAAGATACCTTCCCACTTTTCTGGTTCTTTCCCTGTGTTCATTCACAGTATTGCAATAAACTTGGGAAACTGAGTCACTGAATCTTGTAACTCTTTTGGGACGACTCTATCAATTGGACCCTAAATCCATTCCACATCATTTGGCACCCACATCAATTCTGCTTGGCCCCAAAGGACACAAACTAGAAACAGCATATAGAAGTGGCAAAGAAATGAATTTAGACTTGGCATCATGAAAAAAAGAAATCCTAAAAATTAGATCTGTAGAAAACAGCAATCGACTGCCTTGAGAGTCCACTTCTCCTCACTAGTGGACTTGAAGCAAAAGCTGGATGAGCTCTTCTCATATATGTAGTACTAGGATTTCTTGTTTTAGGAATGGCAAATTTGGTTATGTCTATGAATTTAATTATTCTGCTTGAGTTTCAGCTGCTTTGTGCAAAAAAAGAGTACATGTATTTGAATTGTTGACCTCATCCACTTATTGGGAAGAAAGCCCCTTGTAAACCTCAAAGCATAATATAAATGTTAGTTGATATTTTTGGCACACAGTAAGCACTTAATAAATGTTTGCTAATTGGTTGGTGACTATATTTTCCAAAATATGCCCTCTCATTCTCCTTCCGAGTAAAATAGGGACTTAGCTAGATCTTTAAAGTCACTCCACTTTTAACATACAGATTTAATGCAATCTTGCCTCTACAATTTGTTATTCTGGGAATCATATTAGTCACTCAGGCCAAATGTCTGAAGCTTTCCTCCACATAGAATCACAGACCAATTGAAGGAACATGGGAAGCAGCTGGTCCAACTTTTCATTAACATATGAAGGAATAAGTTTAAATAAGTGAAGTTTTTTTTTTTCTTTTACAAAGTCACATATCAAATCGGTAGCAGATTCGAGACTAAAGTCTGAATTTTCTGACTCCTAAACCAATACATTTTACATGATACCACACTGCAATATCACAACTAAAATTAAATCCCTTCTTAACAAATAAAATCTTATGAATTTCAAAATAACCAGACCAAGTACCACAAATTGTTTTCTACTTTATTCTTCTGAACTCTCAGGGAACATTTATTTCTTTTAATTTATATTGCCTTTTCAGACACATAGTTGCTACCTCTGAGGATTTCAACAATCCTTGTGTAGGATTTGAGATCTTTTGCTGGGCTTGTTTCCTTTTTCTGCTTTCTTTTTTAAGAAAAAGTAATTCAATCAAGTTTTAAAATTTCCTCATCGTTTAAAATCCATTGTCTCTCCGGTTATCCCCTAAAAATACTAGCATCTTTCCTCCCCTCCCCCCCTTATTTAGTTCTATTCTTAAAGGGAGCTAAGAGAACTCTATTATGCTAATGATGAGGTGGATAAGTGGATTAGTTAAATTAAATGAGCAAACACATCCAATTACTCTCCAGCCTTTGTGAATTTAACAAGAAAATCATTACCAGCAAAGAAAAGATTAAGCCTGCTCTTTCTGCCTCTTAAGAAAATCCTTATCTGAGCCAAAAAAAAAAAAAATACCCATTGAAAGGATAAATGGTTGACTGGTTAAAGTCAGCTTCCCTAAATTGAAAGTTGGCATAAGAGACTCAGTGAGTCAGCTCTCTCTCAATTAGAAGGCTCTAAAGTGACAATCCAGCTGGCAGCTCTGGCTATGAGAACAATGTCCCCAGATAGCTTTACTCTAATGCCATTTTGGAAAAGCAAAACAGTCTCTTCCTTCAGAGAAGTACTGCTGACCTTTGACTATGTTTTCAAATAATCTTGGAAATAGAAAAATTGGACACTAGAAATCAGTGTCCACTAACAGTGCCACCCTTATGCCCATACCTTTTTTTTCTAAGTTTCTGAATATCTTTGGTTGTTTTTCCTTTTCCCAACGCACTGCTTTGATTACCAGTTATTGTCCTCAAAAACCTTCATTAGCACCTCTGCCTATGGCAGATAATATAACTCTTTACCCTTTATCATATTTCTTCTTGATTTGACTCTGGTCTACCTTTCTAGTTTTATTTGACATAAATTCCCTTCACCTACATTCTAGTCAAAAAAGCTATTCTGTCTTTTTCTGAATACTTATTCTTCCATGACTTTGAACACAGGCCTCTATCCCTGAAAGAGACACCACCCCATCCACCCACACCTAACTCTGTTATCTATTAAAGTCTTTTTCCTTTCCTCAAGATCTAGCTCAGGAAAGGGATTTGATTTTTTTCCGGAAAAGGAGCACCTTCACTTGTATTTTGCCTGTACCTTTCCATTGCACTTTAACACATTTTAACTTAGAGTTCATGATATCATACATTTAGACTTGGAAGATCATCTAATCCAAACCCCTTATTTTAGATATGAAGGTGAACAGCCAAGTGATTTGTCCATAGTCATACAGATATAAGTTTGAACAAGAATCTATACTCAAGGCATATCCAATTATGCCATTCTCGCTCCATTTGCAGCTTTCTCTTTCCAACTAGATCAGGAATTCTCT
The DNA here is from genome assembly GCF_019393635.1 of Dromiciops gliroides. NCBI lineage: Eukaryota > Metazoa > Chordata > Mammalia > Microbiotheria > Microbiotheriidae > Dromiciops > Dromiciops gliroides. Next base: position 356,745,916 of record NC_057864.1, on the reverse strand, counting down.
GTGGGTTTGTGTCGTATTCATCTTTGTATATTCCTCAGTGCATAATGCTTTTTCACATGGTAGAGCTACTTAGTATATGTTTAGTTGAATATAACATTTTATTAATGGAATTTTAATCACAGGACAAATCTCAATAGTTCATTTTTTAATTCTCTGCTTCTTTACTTCTAACTCTGGCCTAACCTCTTGCCAGTACAATCCATTAATCCTTAGGAAAACTGAGCCAAAAAAAGGGGGAGGATGGTTCAAGAGGAATCACTGTACATTCCAGAAAAAAGAACAGAAAATTATGGGTTAAAAGTTGTAACCTTCATATATGAATCATTATTAGATGTTTAATGAGGAAAAAATGTAATTGCATCATTTGGCAGAACTATCTGTCTATCTAATCTATCTATCTATCTATAATCTATCTATATTGTTGATTTGAGACTTTGAAGTCTACCAAATAAACTCAGTAAAATATAAGCTCCCTGTTGGCAGGGATTGTTTAATTTTTTGCCGATCTGTTCCCAGTTTTTGGCATCACTGACTAACTTATCATAAATATTAATAGAGTAAGCATTCATCAAGTACCTTCTATGTGGCAGAAACTATGCTAAGTGATACTAAAAAAAAAAAAAAGAAAAAGAAAGACAATCCCTGCACTCAAGAAGTTTATATTCTGATGAGGAAAGACAATTCACAAAGGGAAAATGAAAGAGGGGGGCACAATGGAGAGTAGTAAAATACAGAAGGGGCGTGTTGCAACCAAAGAGAGTATCTGGTAGCAAATGAAAAATTGACTGGGATTTTCAGTCCTCAATAAAGAAAAGGCTTTGGAATGACTTTTTTTTTTTTGCTCCACCTCTTATCTATACAGATGCCTCAGGAACCTGTACATTCAGCTCTAGACTATCACCTGGAGCTATCACCTAACTTTCAATCCAGTATCAATAACTGCCTCTTGCTGATTTCCAATTAGATGGCCAAGAGACAGTTCAAACTCAATATGGACTTATGAACTTCCTCCACCTCTCTTCTAAATTTATCTATTACTGATATCCAGTGTTGATCTCTGTTGTGCCCATCCCATCATGAAGGAATGATATCAATTCATAAAACTCCTTTGAATTATTGCTTAAAACACTGTTCAAATGGTTTTAGTCTGGGGAAGGTATACAGGCTCATTCAGAAATAATTATTTTCTAGAGAACTCTTTTACTAAGGCATTTGTTTTTGTTTGTTTTTTAATTGCAAGCTAGTATACATAGCTATGAGCTTTGTAGTTCAGGAAACAATGCAATGAAATTAATTTTATTGTTCAGCCATGTCCAGCTCTTTGTGACACCATTTGAGGTTTTCTTGGAAAAGATACTGGAGTGGTTTGCCATTTCCTTTTCAAGCTCATTTTGCAGATGAGGAAACTGAGGCAAACAGGGTTAAGTGACTTGCTCAGGGTGAGGCCAAATTTGAACTCAGAAAGATGAGTCTTCCTCACTCCATGAGCAGCTGTGCCATTTAGCTGCCCCAATTAAATGGCTATTCAATAATACCAATTATCCCTAAAAGAGAAGAGTTGCTTTATACTCTGAAGTGGCAAGTTATCCCCTAATCTGTTCTTAGTGTACTTGTATAATATATCCACCTCACCCTTTTCTCTTGGCTTTATCTTCTCTCTTTTTGCAATTTATCTTGCATTTCCATGGCTTCAGTTAGCTTCTCCATTCATATGACTCTGAAAGTCTATACCTACAGTACAATGATTCCCTAGAGCTCTAGTGCTAAACCTCAACCTGAGTCTCCTGCTGTCATATCAAACTCTACTATAGTCTCTAAATTTCAAACTAAACCACCTCTAAAACAGAACTCATCACTCCTCCCTCTTTCCTTCCTTTGGCCTTAAATCAGTCCATTCTCTTAACTTTCTTACATCTATTGAAGGAACTACCATCCTTCTAGTCATCCCAGGGTCAGACAGTTTCCTAGTCTGTAAAACTCTGAAGTAAGTGGACCTGGGTTTATATCCAATCTTTGATACTTATAATCAATGTGACACTGGGCAAGTTGCTTAACCTCTTTTAGTTTTCTCACCTGTAAAATGGGGGTAGGGGTGGATTACATGGTCTTTGATATTCCTTCTATCTCTATATCCCTGATCCTACCCAAATTAAAGTCCTCATTAACTCTTAACCTAAACTGTTATTTAAGTCAGTGGTCTCCAAATTGCTTTTATCACACTTTCCTATCCAAATAAAATATATCTATAACACGGACTATTGTGCTAACAATCATGTACATTATGAAATTACCAAAAATATAAAAATATTATATATTATATATATATATAAAATAGAGAGAGAGAGAGAGAGAGAGAGAGAGAGAGAGTCAATAGGGAGTAAGTGGAGTTTATTGAACAGGAAAGCAAAGTGAAATGAAATGGAAATGACATGGTCATACCTGTGATTTAGGATCATCACTTTGGCAGCTATGTAGAGGATAGCTAAGACAAAGGAGAAACTTGTATAATATATCCAATTAAGACATATTTCAAGATTTCAGGAAAAGGGTTAATAAGGGTCTAATCTAGGATGCTCACTATGTGAGTAGAAAAAAAAGAGAGAAAGGGACAGATGCTAAAAAAAGAAAAAGTTCTGAAAACAGAATAATTACCTTTGGCAGTTGCTTAGATATTATGTGGAAATTTATTTTGATTTGGGGACCCTACCTTTAGGCTGAGATTAGAAAGCCTTAGGCCCTTAGGGTCTCTCCCCCTCTTCCTCAGCTTCAGCTGAGCGAAAAAGCCCCGTGGTCTGTGCAAGACCCCAGGTCAGACAGTTGGGGGCGGGGGCGGGAGAAGCCCCCAGCTCCCTCCGACCTGAGCGGAGCTATCTGAAAGATAGCCTGTGCTGAGGCGCGTGAAGTGGGCATTCACTCCCCCCACCACCAGCTGCAGCTCTGGCTGGCTGATTAGCTTGGTCTGTGGGGGCGAAGGAAGCCCCGAGATTTGAGTGGAGAGAAGAAAAGGTATATATAGACCTGGGAGTGAAACAGAAGGAGGGAGCAGATGTGGACGCTGACGGACTAAAAAGAAGGCGGGGCTGACTAGAGGGGAGTTCAGTTTGGAAAAGGAGAGATGGGGCTGACAGGGTTACAGGCCTTATTACAAACCAGGGAAAGTGTAATGTGCCCTGAGGCGGGAGGCGGCTAAGACCCTTATTGTATTCAAGAAGTTCGAAGTGCAGCAGGTGGGAAAGAAACTGCAGGAAAGCAGTCAGGTTGTACATTTTATTTCCCTGTATTCTTAATTTTCAACAGTATCTCATAAATAAACTCTGCTTTGATTATTTGGTTAAGAGGCTTCTTAATCTTTAGTCTATCAGTTTGGGAGCAGTGTGGTGGAACTTTATCAACAGCCCACATTAAATTAACAAAGTCAGCTAAATAGTCAACAGTCCCCAGTTTAGTCCTCCAGTCAGATTAGCCCCACCAAATTAGGCTAGTCATTTAAAAATATTTCAACATTTGAATGGCAACTGCGGCAGGACTTGTGGACCAATTATAATTTTTCTAAATTTATTATTTTTCGTATAATCATAATTTTTCATAAATCAATTATATAATTTTCCCAAGTTAGTTATAGTTATTAATAATTAATTTTTTGTACAATTAGAAGGTGAAAGAATGGAAAAATCAAGGATGACCAGGGTTGGTTGACTGGAAGAATGCCTTTGGTGGTAATAAGGAACTTTGGAAGAAGAGAAAGTTGATCCATCCTTACTTAACCTATACTATTTACTCTTTCCCACTAAAACATTTGAATATGTGGGTTAAGTATTATAGATTGGAGTGGTGAGGCAGTGGATAGGAATCTTACCTATTCCCCCAGAGTATAGAACTTACCTGCTAAAAGGTGCCTACGGGAGTAGAGGAACAGGGTCCTGGAATTCTGCAGGATTAGGGAAGAAATGTTGCCTTTGCATATGTTCTATGTCTGCATCTTTGTTGGAATATTCCCCTCCTGAGGGATCAAGTCCTGATCCCAATGGAAGGAGGTAGAATGAAAGAGAATTTAACTATAATGAGTGAAGGGGGTAGTGTAGTTTTGTTGTATATAATTCCTCTGACTGGGTATCATGGGGAGTAGAATGTGACATATCTTCCCCCTTCAGTTGGTTGATCATATGACCATTGGGATCATGGCATCGTCCCTATTTTAGAAAACACTAGTCTATGTGAAAAGCCTAGAGAAATAAATATCTCACATAACCTTTTAGCTTCTGTATTCAGCAGTTGGCAAGAATTTAGCAATGATCTAAAAAGGAATAAATGAAGCACTAAATCAATGAACCTTTATCCACGCTTGGTGTCTCAGGTGACATCAAGATGGAGAGCCTAGCTTACCATGATCATCATTCTGCTGTTGATATTATCCCATCATGTTATTCCCTAAAAAGAGATGTGAGCAACCCATCAACAAGCACATGAGGAGGGGATTTCCTCACCATTAGCTTTTTGCCCATCCAGACAGTTTGCCAAAGTAGTTTCTCTAATGCACTAGTCTGGTAACATCAATTGCCTATTCAAAAACCTTCAGTAGCTACTTGTCAAATAGAAGACTAACACCTCAGTCTAACATATTTCTTAAGCCTTTTTATACCCCATTCTTTAAACCTATTCTACATGCTAGTCAAATTGTTCTCCAATTTCATCACCCTGCTCTACCTGCATTTTTTCTTGTCTGGACCAGACCTCTTCCACATTAGTTATTCTCTTCCTTCAAGGCATAGCCCAGGTGCTACATCCTCCATAAATCCTTTCCTTATTTTCTTCATCTAGAAGTCATCCCTTCCAACCTAAGTTCCAAACCACTTCAACTTTTCACATGCAAATGTATAATTATTTAGGTGCATGTCTTATTTGAGTGTTAGAATATATGCTTCTTGAAGAAAGTGGTTCAATATTACTTGTATCATTATATCCTTGCACCTAGTAAATGCACCTTGTAGGTGTTTTGATACCTGTTAAGTTTAATTAAGGGAAAGTACAAATGTTATTTCTTATTTTATTTCACAACTTATAGGAGCAAAATGAAAGGAAGCAGAAGTTTGAAGAACAGATTGTTTGAAAAAGGTAAACTAAAACTTCCCTGTGGTGAGTTAGAAGTACTTATAAATAGGGTTCCCAGTAGAGAAGTTATAATTTCTGGCAAAAGAGAGAAACAGTCCAAAAGACAAATGGATGGCAGACTAATTTGAAGCTCAGGAGCCATTTATAAGCCCTATAATGTTTTTCTTTACTCTAAACCAGGGGTGCTATATGGTTTTTATATCATAGACTACTTTGGCAGTCTGGCAAAGTTTATTGTCTCTTTCACAGAGTAGTTTTCAATTACATAAAATAAAATACACAGGATAACAAAGGAAATCAATTATACTGAAATAGATATCAAATATTTTAAAGTATTTCTTTGTTAACATATTAAAGAGCAAGACTATATATATTTTATTTTGAAAGTTGTATAGGTGTGAAGACAATGATTTCTTAGCTAATATAAGAAGATTAAAACTGTGGGGGTGGTCTTTGAAAGAAAAATATGCATGTCATATTGAAAAAACAAATTATTTCAACTGTAATATGATATGAAAATTTCAGTTGGTTCCACTGGTGCCAAAGTTATAGCCGTTGCTAATATTGCTATGGTTTACTGAATGCATGATGCTATATCTGAAAAGGAAATGCTAAATTTCAGTTAGTAGATAATGATAATCAAGTAGATAATAATCAGGTATATCATGGAACTAGAAATATATCTTGAAATATATACTTTGAAATATATCCACTGGTATATACAACTCTGCTTTAAACTAAGATAAAAAGAACATTATATTCAACTTCTGTGAATAGGATTAGGATAATGACACAGTAATGGTACTTAAAGGATTAGTTAGAAAGGTATGAAAATGTACCTAATAGGTTTTGACTTCTTTAAAAGGTATGCTATGCTAGAATTATCTAACTTTCAACTTAATATTCAATTAACGTAAAGATTTGTATTTTATACTAAAATAGCCCATGAAAATAATGTTTATAACTCAGAGTCTTCAACAGATTTTGTCAAAACATATGCATTATATATAAGAACTTGTGGACCTGCTGTCACAATATCTTAACTGTGAATACAAAATGAAGACATGACAGCAAGCATCATACTTTCTTTGAACTTTAGTTCCAGAAAACATTTTTCCACTAATTTCTGATTACTATTCAGATAAAAAAATCAATGGCCATCTATCTTTCATTTGAATTTTTGTCCTTCCAAGGTGGATTCTTTTCTTCCTACTTTCTTTAGTGTTTACTTGCCTTATAATAATGGATAAAACCAATTTAGCCTGAGTATAACCAATGGGAATGTAAGCACCTCAAAGACTCTTGTGAACATTATTAAGAAACATTTTTATAACAAGTTTTTGGGCTATATGAACTGTGGGTTATTTTTTTCAATCTGGGTTAAGTAAAGAACCTTTTCCCCCTCTGTTGCCAGCTTAAATTTTTTCCCAAACAAACTTACAGTTGGCAAAGATACAAAAAAAAATGCCATTGAAAGGTAAATGACAAGACTAATCTACATCTGTAAGGGATTTCCAGAGAATCCCCATGGTGCCAATCTGGCAGACAATGTTTCCAGGGGAAGACAACAAACTACTACTACTCCCTCTGCACCTCTGCTAAAGCACAAAAAATCCTAGTTATGTCACTGACCACCAGACCAGTGACAGGTTGTTTGATTTTCCTTTAAATAGCACCCATTTTATTTGAAATGAAGTCTGGGATTTCTTCTTTGGGATGTAAATGCTCATTAACAATAAACATAAGTGTGATTAGAGGGTTACTGAAAATCCTTCTGACCAAAATTACCCACCTAATGTCTATTCATTTTTTTTCTTGTATTCCCAACATTTATTCTCAGTTTCTTTCCCTTAGGGTCTTCTCACAGGGAAAACATTAAGACACACACACACACACACACACACACACACATATTTGGTTTATAACTGTTTGTCTATTTCATCTCCTATCAGACTGTAAGTGCCTTGAAATCATGGACTGTTTTTTGTTCTTTGTCTCTTTGTTTGTTGTTTTTGCCTTTTTTTGGTATCCCCAGCATTTAGTATAGTGCCTAGCACAATGTAGTTCCTTAATATATGCAAGTTGACTGACTTTTTCTAATAAATGATCATTGGGTTTGGAGATAGAAGATACATTAGTAGCTAAAGATTTAAAGTTGAAACTTCTTTAAAACATAATCATGGAAATTATAACTAGTGAAAAAGAAAGCAGAAATACTCAACATAGCAAGAGTCATAGATTGAATCATAGAGGTATCTTAATCTAGAACATGAAGCACTAAATAGAAGCCTAATGAAGCTTCATACTGAGAAACAATGGAAGACCTATAATGAAATAAGGTGCAAAAAGGCAGGCTGTAGCTCCCCAAAGGGAGATGGAAGGACATTGTGGAAATTTATTGTGATTTGGGGACCCTGCTTTTGGGCTAAGATTAAAAAGCCTTAGGCCCTCAGGGGTTTTTTCTGTGTAAGAGGGGCTGGGGCCCCTCCCCCTCTGCTGCAGCTGAGTGGAAAAGCCCCATAGACCTTATGGGATGCTAGGTCTGATGGCTGGGAAAAAAGCCCCAACTCCCTCCACCCTGAGGACATCTATCCCAGAGATCCCGGGCTCATCCAGGCCAGCCTCTGACACAGCAGTAGGCATTGCCCCATGAGACCTGGGTGTGGTTGAGCCCCCAGCTGCAGCCCTACTGCAGCCGGCGGATTAGCTTGGTGTGTGTAGGGGCGCAGGGAGCCCAAGGTTTGAGGGGAGAGAAGGAAGATATATACAGGGGAGTTAGGCAGTGAAAGAGGTTGGAGAAGACAGTGATGGAGAAAGTGAGAGAGGGCTGACAGACAGGGGTTTGCAACAGTAAGAGGCTTTTCAGGGGAGTTGGCAAGAGTACAGAGCAGGGGGGCTTTTCAGTGAAGGGAACAATGCTAGAAAAGCAGCTTCATTTATATATATCTAACATTATGTGATGCTTTGAAACTTGATAGCACTATGTATGTGTGTATGCTCATTTTATCCCCACAATATTGTGAAGTACGTGCTATTATTAGTTTCATTTTATAGATGAGGAAACTGAAGCTGGGAGAGTTTTAGTTATTTTCCCAGAGTCGCACAGGTAGTAAAGACGTGAGGCAGGATTCAAACCCAGGTCTTCTTGACTCAAAGTCAAGCATTCCATCATGTAACTGTTACAGTTATAGGATTCATTTGCACAGTGTCATACTGATGTTTGAATATAGATTTCTGCATTAGTACTCTACCAAATATCTTATGACATGGAGTGACCCTAAAATTCCATGCTAGGGAAAGAGAAGCTCTGGGAGGTTCTGCTAAGCTCTAAAACATCCTCTCATGCCTTGTAAATGGACTGTGTACCACATAATAGTCTAGTTAAACTTGGAAAAGTTCACCACCAGAAGGTTGGCTCTACCTACCAGGGATGGGGTAAGAGAAGTTGGCCATAGTAACTCAAGGAGGCATGTATTATCATATGTGTTGATGGAAGAATGACTATGGTACTTGATTTATGGATATTATATCCCAAGATATGTATAACAGAGACTACTCTGTTCTCCATTGCCTAAAGATGAGGTGCATTACATTACATCCCTCCCCTAAGATTCTCCAGTACACTTAAGAAAATTCTAATCTTTATGGGTGTCCCATCTTTCTGCCATTGCCACTAGGTTCCAATTGTATCTTTCCAGTTTTAGGAATCCTGGATATACCAGTTCCATCTAACCATTAAACAACAATATAATTAGCTTTTGCAAAGGAATATTTACTTCAGATCAATAGCAATAAAGATACACACATCATCTCTCCAACATACAGTGTGTGTGTGGGGGGGGTATAATCATTTCACTAAAACACCTTAATCTCTGGGGAGGAGAGAGGAATTAGATTCATAGCTTAATTCACCAAGTTGAATCCTGGCTTCTCAGGGCTTTCCTGCTTGGAAATTCTGACTCCAAGTGCACCAGTTTCAAACCAGGTCCAGGTACTCTACTTCCTGGTTCTAAAACTGCAAAGCACACCATGAATCAAAACACCTTGAACTTGTTTCTGTGGACTTCATGGCCTAGTTAGTAAGATAGTCCTTTCTGTAACCCAGCTCAATTAATTGTGCCCATTTTGTGGGTGAATAGTGTCCACTGGATGCCACCAGAAACTACCCAGTCTGGTAGTTTTGAAGATTGAATCTATTCTGGCTCTAAAGCCAACATAAAGACTCTGTTCTCCCTCATGTCGTAATGAAACATAGAATAACTTCCTTCAAAACTATGTCTCTGGCCCCCATGGGGGCCTCCATGTTAGGGGTTCTCTTATACACAAAGCAAAGCCCCATTATGAAGACAATATTCCCCAATTGGGAAAAGGAGGTAAGAACTTCACTGTGTCGAAGTGGGAAGAGTGCTGGATATGGATTCAAAGGAGTTCATTAAAATTTTTACTCTGTCACTTAATAACTGTGTGACCTTGGTTTTGTTTTTTGTTTTTTGTTTTTGTTTTTGTAGGGCAATGGGTGTTAAGTGACTTGCCCAGGATCACACAGCTAGTAAGTGTCAAGTGTCTGAGGCTGGATTTGAATCAGGTACTCCTGAATCCAAGGCCAGTGCTGCCCCAAGCTGTGTGACCTTGGGCAAATTGCTTTACCTTCCATGGCCTCTTTTATTTCATCTATAAAATTATGAGGTTGGAACAGAAAACCTCAAAGTGCCTGTTCCAGGTCTATATCTATGACACAGTGATCCTAGGAGTAATAATATCTCTGTCCAGTATGCAGAGATTAACTAAAAATTGAAGACTTACATTCTTCTCCATACAACCCATCTCTCTGATAGTCCCAGTCATTTGCCAAAATTGTATTGGCTCTTCTATGTCATCTATACACCATGTAGTGCTTCTTACACTCACTTTTCCTTTGTGGCATGCTAAATAATCTCAAAAAGCAAATGTATTTCTAGTGGTTGCCTGGAGCTGAAAGGCTGAGTGACTCTGACTTTAGGATGTCTAGCTTTGGGAAGTGGTTGGAGGTTTCTCTCAGTTCTCTTTTTGCTCCATTAGATATCATAACATCTGACAAATCTTTGGCTTCAGGTGTACAAAAGCTGAACTCTAAAACTTGTGGGAGAACAGAAAGAGGAAGGATCTCCTTGCTAGTCAAACAAGTAAAAGACCTATTTGTGCTGGATACTACTCTGGTTTCATATGAAAAAGGCAAGGCACTTGATGTCTCAAATCATCCACTGATTTCCTTTTGCCACATTTACTTGAGATTGCAGAAGGGGAGCATGTATAAAGCATTATGAGCAGTTTTATAGTTTTATTCCCATAAATCCACAATTTCCCAAAATGAAAACTCATTGGATATTTTTTTGCAGGGCAATGAGGGTTAAGTGACTGTGCCCAGGGTCACACAGCTAGTAAGTGTCAAGTGTCTGATTTCAGATTAGAACTCGGGTCTTTCTGAATCTATGGCCAGTGCTTTATCCACTGTGTGACCAAGCTGCCCTCATAATGTGATCAATAATATACTCTTTATATATAATATACTCTTTTTTCTTTTTTTTCCCACTGGATATCATTTAAGAAAGACCCTTTTTTGACCTTTAGGAATATTACCAATTTTTTTTTGAACAAAGGACTTCAAATCAGCCCTTCAGGAAGTTCAAAGAAGCATGAAATCACAAGCTTAGGGCTAGAGGAGACTATAGAGGTTTAACACCTTTGTATGACAAATGGAGAAACTGAGGTCCATGGAGGTTAAGTAACTTGCTCAAGATGACATAAATAGTAAGTAAAAGAACTAGGATTCAAATGCAAATCCTATGATGTTGATTTCAGCTCTCCTTCCATTGTATCATTTAGCATCCACTAAAACCAACTAAGTATTAAAACCAATAAATGCATATCTGAGTTCCTCTACTTTATACCTTTGTGACTTTGAAAATTACTTGAGCCATTTGGCCTTTAGTTTGCTGATGACTGAAATTAGGGGATTGGACTAGACTATTCCTAATGTTTCTTCCAAATCCAACCACTCTCGTGCTGGGTCCCTGGCTCTTTTTCTTGGGAACAAAGTGATGATGAAAATATGAATATGTTAGATGCATATTTATACTTAATAGAACATTCTAGCTCTAGATACACTTATTAGACATTTTTCCCTAGTTGAAAATCATTTTCTATTTAACTCGAATTTTCTTCTATTGTATGTCTACCCATATGGGCCTCATTGAAAGTTGTATAAATATTAGAAAATTTAGAATTGATATCTCTATCAAACATAACACTTTTTTTTTTACCAACTGGGAAAAAATGTCAGAGAAAAATGTTTTAAAAAGGACTTGGTCTTTGTGTTTTTTATGCTATTCCTTGTGACTCTTGCCTTTGGGGAGTTAATGCTATTTGTGGAATTCATGTATCATAATGACATCTCCTGAAGTTTCTCAATATTGCCTCAGTCCTAGCCTCAAACTCAGTGTTCTGTATAACTACATCTTATCCCAAATGTAATTCTCTCTTTCTTTGGGTTTATGAAGAAATGATTCTTTTGATGAGTAAGAATGATTTTCTGTGCAGCCAAGGAATTGGCTTCCATCCTGCTGGATCTATGTTCAGTTTAATTTTTCTTCCTCAAAGCAGAGGAGCTAAGCTAGAAATATTAACGATTCTACCCTCAGACCTTGAGTGTCTTGGTACCTTGCCATCATAGCCAGCTTATCTCTGAATAGAATCAACATGGTATTTTTGTTGGTGGTTTTCTTTTTTCCATGGTTGCTGGAGGTAGGCCAGAGTTTATTGTGAAGGTGATAAATTATTAATACATGGATCTCTTGGAAGAAAAGGTACACAATAAACAGAAAGTAATAGTAGTAATAACACCAAAGTAGTCTTTTTGACAGTACTCTGGCTTTAGCACTAATGGCTGGGTAGCAAATAAGTTATAATAACAATGATGATGATGATAATAATAACTAATATTTGTATAGCGTTTTAAAGTTTACAAAGCCCTTTAGAGACATCAATTCATTCTATCCTCATGAGAACCATAGAAGGTAGGTGGTATTATTACCCTTATTTTACAAATGAAGAAACTGAGGCAACCAGTGGGTAAGTGACTATCTGAGGTAATACTTGTCCTTAGGTTATCCTGACTCCATCTCCAATACTCTACCCATTGTAACACCTGGCTACTATCCAATTTGATGTAGCAAAGACTTATGCCAACAAAATGTATTATGTCCAGAAGATTTGTGGCCTGCCCAAAGGAAAATTGAGAGATGTGTAATGGGCATTAAAAAAGTGCAATATATTGCTAATTATGTTCTGTAGGAAGAAAGGAACATAAGAAATACCCTTCAGAAAATGTAGCATCAGAAAAGGAGGTGGGCTAATCATGTAACAAAAGAAGGGGTGGATAGTCCAAATGCTGCACTAGATATGCTGCAAAAAGACCTATGATGTATTCCCCAAATGCTGCATAAAGATGTATAGTAGCTTTCTAACACTTTGGAGGATTTATACAAAATTTATGGGAGGATATGGATAAGAAGGGGCAGCTAGGTGGCTCAGTGGATAGAATGTTGGACCAGGAGTGAGAAAAAAACTCATCATTTTGAGTTCAGATCTTCCCTCTATCACTTGCTAGCTATGTGACCTTGGGCAAGTTGCTTAAAATTGTTTTCCTCAGTTCTTCATTTGTAAAATGAGTTGGAGAAGGAAATAGTAAACCATTCCAGTATCTTTGCCAAGAAATTCTCCTCCCCAAAAATGGGGTCATGAAGAGTAAGAGTCAATGGAAACAACTGAAGAACAACAAACAACAAATGGGTAAAAATCACACAGAGGCATGAACTGGTTGCCATTTCTCCCTATGGAAGAATTATCTATATCACTGAGATCATCCATCTATTCAAATATTAAGGTTAAGAGCATTGTACTAAGGGCTAGAAAAAATTCAAAGATCAATAATTCATGGCTCCTGCCCTCAATGACTTTATAATTTAGTACCTATAACTCACAAGTAAAATACAAAACAAAACATGGCAACTGCATTAAGAAGATACAAACAATATGCTGTATATGATCCAAGGAAGAAAAAAAAACATCCTTGGTTTAGTCCAAAACTATGAGGTCAAGATAATTCCAGTTCTTTTACTAACAACACTATGTAATTTATTTCATCTTTCTGAGTCCATTTTCCTCATATCTATCTATCTATCTATCTATCTATCTATCTATCTATCTATCTATCTATCTATCTAAATGTCAGCTAGGTGGCACAGTGGATAGAACACTGACCCTGAAGTGGAGAGGACCTGAGTTCAAATCTCACTTCAGGTAATTACTAGTTGTGTAACCCTGGGCAAGTCACTAAATTAAAATTGCCTTAAACATCCAGAGCTATCTCCAGTTGTCCTGATATATATCTAGCCATTGGACCCAGATGGCTCTGGAGGAGAAAATGAGGTTGGTGACATTCTACAGCCCTCCTTCACTTAAATATACTGCAAGTCATGACATCACCTCCCAATGTCATGGTCCTCTTCCAGAACAAAGGAAAAAACAACAACTATATCTATATCTATAAAAGGATGGAACAAGATGTTTTCCAAGGTCCCATTCTTTTCTTTTGACCTATGACACTGATCTATGATAATCCTGTGATATTTACAAATATGAGAGACATAGTTTCTGGGTAATTTAATAATTTTTATTAATAGGCTGGCAATTTATTAATAAAAGGATGGTCATTTGGCCTTCTCTCTCAGACCAAAGACAATGGCAATGGTTGGGGGGAGTGTGTCTCAGATTATATACCCTTCTAACTGTAGGAAGTCCAGCACATAGCAATCAAATCTGATTGGTTGACATGATTTGAAAGTGTGTGTGTGTGTATATGTATATATATATGTATATATATGTGTGTATATATATATATGTATATATGTATATGTTTGTTTGTCGGGGTGGGGGGCCCCGCAATTAGGGGTAAGTGACATGCCCAGAGTCATACAGCTAATAAATGTCAAGTGTCTGGGGCCGGATTTGAACTCGGGTCTTCCTGAATCCAGGGCCAGTGCTTCATCCACTGCACCACCTAGCTGCCCACAGTGTGTTATATTCAAATGAAGTCTGGGAATAGTGAATCAGGTCACTCAATTCTTGGTAAAAATGACATCACAGAAAGAAAGACTTCCATCCAAGCTGATCAGAGCACAATGGTTCCCAACTAGAACTGGTTCCTGCAGGGCAAATCTCATCAGTAAAGATCTTCAGCTAGCTGAACAAAAAGATCTGTCTCCATCCAAGACTCCTTTGACCAAGATAAATCTTCCTTTCAAGGAGAACTTAGACCTTGGAGTGGGAGAAAGGAGGAAGGACTAAAAAAATGGGAGATCACTGGTTCCCCTAAGATATCAATTATTAATAAATTTTTCTCACAATTGACATTGTTCTGGGTTTGTATCATAGCTAGAGATAATTACTAGCAATTATTTGCCCAGGGCAAGCAGCATGAACTATACCCTAAAGTCAACTTTTAAAGCCCAATTTACTTAGGAATAAAAAAGACCCTGAGATACCAACAAGTAACTTCGAGGAGGTGTTTTCCATCTAGAATCCAAATAGAAAGACCACTGTGGGATGGGGTCAAGATGATAATCATCTGTAGTAAAGTCACTGGAAGTGGGGGAGTACACCATCTAGTACCTTCCTACCTTAACTAATTATTCTATCTCAGGACATACTAAGCCCCGTAGTTTATATGCTACTAACGGAGTACAAGTGAGGTTAGATTCTTTTAAAGTTTTGTGCCCTGGGACAAAGCCCTGATTACCCTGCCCAAGTTAAGGCTTTGGTCACAGATAATGTCCCCACTGCTGATTGTAATTAAAGGAAACAACACTAGGACACAACATTGCTGAGCAGACAGGAAAAGATATATAAAGCAGGTAAGTGAAACCAGTGAAGCAATGAAGGAAATGAGGCTAAAAAAAGAGCAAACTTGCCTTGTCATAGACTCATTGAACTGAATCCAGTGACTTTTGCTACTTTTTTCCCTGAGCCTCAGAAGATGTCCTGGTCACTCTATAGACATCTTTGTGCAGCCATGTTCTTCTCCGGAACACTTAGTTTTATATTACATACCGATAGGACCCAAAATGAGAATATACAACTGCCCTTTTCAGAACACAATGGAAACATTTCAGGAGAATCCAAAGAGGAGCTTATAAGCATTCTTGGGACCTTCTTATTGCCCTGAGCAAACATGGATAGGTTACATATGAGTGCATAGGGTCAATGGACACATAACATATTAAAGATGCCCAGAAGATGCAAATTAATGTTTATTTGACTGTAGGTCGATGATGAGGTTTGCTGAGAAGAATTCATATAACAAAAATTTAGACATTCAGGGATACACATATTCTGTTAGGAGGATCAGGGGTTAGTACCTTTCCCTGTACCTCATTTTCTTTATGTTCTAGCCCCATAAAATAAGAATCAGTAAGAACTTAATTATCTCCATGTATTACAAAACACACAAGCAAAAAGTAAAACAAAACAAAACAAATACCAGGCAATTGTTCAGATATTTGCAAATAGCTAGATAATGTCCTAGATGTGAATAATTTACTAAAATTTTCACTTTTCATTTGGATCTTTTGTCTTGGCATGGAGACAGTTCTTTTGTCTGTGATATCCAGAGGCAAAGTCTTATATAGAATCAATGTGAGTACCAAGACAGATCATAGTTTATCCATACTTTCTCATCCTGTGGAATTCTCACCAAGGCTGAGCCTACATGGTGAGAGCCTACCTCTAGTTCTTTTCATAAGGATGACTGCTGGGGGCAGCTAGGTGGCGCAGTGGATAGAGCACCAGCCCTGGATTCAGGAGTACCTGGGTTTAAATCCGGCCTCAGACACTTAACACTTACTAGCTGTGTGAGCCTGGGCAAGTCACTTAACCCCAATTGCCTAACTAAAAAAAAAAATAAAATAAGGATGACTGCCATACAAAATTCTTATTTCACACTGAAACAATTTTGAAATAAAGGAAGCCGATCTTTGGCCTTTCCACTCCAGTCTGAGCCATGCTCTTCATCACTGTCAGTGGACCCTATTTCTGTTCTGTCCAATCCACAGTACCCTCATGCTATCCATTCTCTGTTCCCTACCAAAAACTTGTGAAATACTTCTTCCACTTTAAGGTGTAAATAATTGCTAACACGTATCCAAAAATATAGTCAAACTGGTCGTCTTGTTATTCTACATACATGATCACCCAATCACCATGTTTTTTGCTCACATGGTTCCCAAAACTTAGAATGCATTCTTCCTTCCCCTCTACTTTTTAGAATCCCTAGTTTTCTTCAAATGAGGTTGAGTTCCTATGAGGAGTCTCCACTATAACACTCTTCCTCCCAGAATGTTCAGAAAAGAATTGTAATAGCAGAATAAGAATTAATAATTATTTTTAAAATTTACTTTATTTTTATTTTATAGAACAAAACAAGTATTTCCACAAAATAGTATAGTAAAAAGATGATTGCACATGAAATTGCAAATCTATTATATACAATTTGTTATTCCTTTTTGTGATAAAATAATGGGATTCAGCAGATACTCAAAGACCCACCTGGAGATTAATCTAAACTGATTGAATCAAGTGAGAGTGATTGACTGCTGATTAGCCTACTTCAAGTTAACTAGATTGTAATTACACCTGACTAGCCCTTAATCCAGTGAACCAATAGATTTGGATGACACCAACCAATCAGCTTGAAACAGTGTGAAAGGACTGCCTCTATTCCAGATCTATAAAAAGCTTCCACAATCAGTTTGTTAGAGAGTTCGTGATTGAAGCAGGCTCCTGGTGGAGGACTTGAGGAAGAAACTGACCAGGCTGGAACCCTAAGCTAGGTAGGCTTTTCTTAACTTTCTGAACTCCATTTGAATGCCTGTATGCTTTAATAAATGTTTAATGCCCAAAGACTGGTGTTGAAGCTTCTAATTTAAGGTGACCACAATTTAAATTTTAAACATCACATTTTCAATATAAAATAAAGTTATCATGTTGATTTCTTCCTCCCCCCCAGATGGCTACTATTAGATACAAATATGTAAATTATATGTAAAACCATTCTATATGGACTTCTATTTATCAGGTTGATTTTTTTTTCTCTACATGCATATAGCAACTTTCTTCATATGTCCTTTATAGCTAATTTGGGTATATTTAATAGTCAAAATAATTTATTCAATCAGAGTTCTTAAAACAACACTTTTTTTACTGATTCTGCTCATTTCACTCTTCATTATTTTGTGCAAGTTTATATTTTTTTCTAAGATCATTTGGCTCTTCATTTCTTATAGCACAGTAGTATTCCACTGTAATCATATACCACAACTTTTTCAGCCATTTCCCAATTGATGGTCATCCCCCAAATTTCCAGTTCTTTGCCACCACAAAGAGCTACTGTAAATATTTTAGAACATATAGGTTCTTTTCCTTTTCCTCTTATAATTTTTCTTTTTTGGTGAGGCATTCTGGGTTGAATGATTTGCCCAAAGTCACACAGCTAGTAAGTATCAAGTGTCTGAGGCTGGATTTGAACACGGGTCTTCCTGACTCCAGACCCTGTGCTCTATACACTGCACCACCTAGATGCTCTCCCCTCCTTATCATCTTTGGAAATAGATCTAGTAGTGCTATTTCTGAGTCAAAGGATATAGTAAGTTTTCTAACTCCTTGGGCACAATTCCGGATTGCTTTTCAAAATGGTTGGGTCAGTTTACAATTCAAACAAAAATGATTTAGTATCTAAATTTTGGTGCGTGCTCACCAACACATGTCACTTTCCCCTTCAATCATTTTAGTCAATATGATAGGTATAAAATGATATCATAAGATTATTTTAATTTGAATTTCCCTAATAAGTAATGATTTAGAGCATTTTTATATGACTATACATTGTTTTGATTTCTTCATCAGAATACTGTTCATATCCTTTGACCATTTGTCAATTGGGGAATGACTCATAATCTTATAGATTTGGCAAAGTTCTTTATGTATCCAAAGTATGAGACCTTTACCTGAAAAAACTGTCTATAAATCCCCCCCCTTTCCAATTTTCTGTTTTCCTGCTGATCTTGGCTACATTTGTTTTATTTGTATAAACACTTTTTTTGAATTTAATGTAATCAAAATTACCCACTTCACATCTCTCTCCTCTCTATCTCTTGTTTATTCATAAATTGTATGCTTATCCAAAAGTTTGATAGGGAATATGTTCCATGTTTTCATATTTTCTTATATCTCTATATACAGATAATGCATCCATTTGGATCATATCTTGATAAACTGTGTAAGATATTGGTCCATGCCCAATTTCTGCCATTCTGCTTTCCAGTTTTTTCAACAATTTTTACTAAGTAAGGACTTCTTATCCCAAAATCTTAAGTCTTTACATTTGTCAAATACAAGGTTATAATGTTCATTTGTTGCTATAAATTGTATATCTACTCTGTTCCCTTGGTCTATCCTTCTATTTCTTAGCCAGTTCCAAATAGTTTTGATAATTCCTGCCTAATAATATAGTTTATGGTCTGGTACTGAAAAACATCTTTCCTTTAGAGATTTTGCATTAGTTCCTTTGACATTCTTGACTTTTTATTCTTCTCAATGACTTTGTTATTACTTCTTTATTATTATTTTTTCTAATTCAGTAAAATGCTTTTTTCGGTAGTTTAATTGGGATGGTGTTGAATATATAAATTAGTTTGAGTAAAATTGTTGGTTTTATTATTTTGGCCCTGCAAATCCTTGAACAATTAATATTTCTCCAATTATTTAAATTTTATTTTATTTGCATTTTATGTGATTTTATATGATAGTTTCTGAGTTTGGGCAGATATATTTCCAGGTATTTTATATTGACTAAAAATATCTTCAATGGGGTATCTCTTACTATCTTTTCTTTCTGGGTTTTGTTTGTGATATATAGGAATGCTGAAAATTTATATGTCTTTATATCGTGCTACTTTGCTAAAACTGTTGATTGTTTAAATTCTTTAGTTGAGTTTTTGGAATTTGCCAACTTATATCATCATATTTCTGCAAAAATTGATAGTTTTATTAGCTCATTCCCTATTCTTATTTCTTCTATTTCCTTTTCTTCTTTTATTGCTATTGCTAGAATTTCTAATACAATGATGAATAATATTGGTGACAGTGGGCATCCTTGCTTTACAATTGATATTATTGGGGAGGTTTCTAGCTCATCCCCGTGACAAATAATGCTTACTGGTTGTCTTAGATAAATGTTGTTGTTTCTTATTAATTTAAGGAAAAATCCATTTATAACATTACTTTCAATGGTTTCTAATAGAAATGCGTGTTGAACTTTATCAACATCTATTTCTGTATCTGTTGACATAATTATATTTTTTAACTTTTTAAATGATATAATAAATTATATTAATAATTTTCTTTATGTTAAAGCATTCCTTGCATATATCCCACTTTGTCTTAATGCATAATCTTTGTAATATATTGTTATAATCTTTTAGCTTGTAGTATGATTTTTGCATCCATATTCATTAATGAAATTGGGCTATATTTTTCTTTTTCTGTTTTTACATTTCCTGGTTTATTATCAGTGTCATATTTATTTCATAAAAGTAGTTTTATAACATCTCTTCTTTACCTATTATTCCAAATAAATTATTTAATATTGGATTTAATTTATCTTTAAATATTTAATAGAATTCACTTGTAAATCCATCTGGTGCTTGTTCTTTCTTAGGAAGCTCACTTATGGCTTGTTCAATATTTTTCTAAAATAGTTCTATTTAGATTTTTATTTCCTCTTCTAAAAACAGCAATTTATATTTTGTAACTATTTTTCCATTTCACATAAATTATTAAATTTACTGGCATAAAATTTAACAAAATAACCCTTTAGAATTGCTTTAATTTCATCTGTTATTGGTGTATGCATCCTTTTCATTTTTAAAAGTAGTGATTTGGTTTTTCTCTCTTTTTAAAATGAAATTAACCAATGGTTTAACTATTTTACTGTTCATTTTTCATAAAACCAACTTCTAGTTTTTATTTATTAATTTGATGGTTTTTTACCCTCAGTTTGATTAATATCACCTTTAATTTTTAGAAGTTCCAATTTAGTGTTTAAGTGGGGATTTTTAGTTTGTTCTTTTAATTGTATACCCAATTCACTGGTCTTCTCTTTCTCTATTTTATTAATGCAAGCATTTAGAGATATAAATTTTTTTCTCTGATCTCTACTTTTGCTATATCCCATAGTTTTTTATATGTTCTCTCATTATTGTCATTCTCTTCAATGAAATTGATTGTTTCTATGATCTCTTCTTTAACCCTTCATTCTTTAAAATTAGGTTGTTAAATTTCCAATTAGTTTTTATTCCATGTTTCCATGGTCCCTTATTAAATATATTTTTTATTGAATTGTGATCTTTTTTCAAAGAGAAAAATATGTGGTTGTGTCCAAAAATAACTTATGCAGCAAAGTTGCATATAACCCTTAATGAAAAATAGACATTTGATAAACTGAAAAACTTTCAAGTTTTAATGACAAAACCGCCAGAACTCAGTGGAAAATTAAAAATAAAAGATTCAGAAGAAATGTAAGGGAAACATTAAAGATTAATTAAAAGGGACTCATTAAGTTCAAACTGTTTACTTCTTATATATGAAAATGTTATCAATATTCTCAAAACTATCACTACTAGTGTGGTTTGAAAGCAAGTTCGGACTTGGGCTGTGTATCATGGGGTGATTCTAAGAAACAAAAGTGGGTAGGAAAAGGTAAAAAGGAGAAACTATCTCTTAAAATGGGGTGCAAAAGGAAGATAACACAAAGTAGGTGGGTGTGGAGGTCTGATAATGTTGGAGCTTTACTGTCATTGGATCTGGGTTGAAAAGGAAGCAACATGTACCTCTGGAGGGATGTAGAGTTCTTCTCAACTTGTAAAGAGTTGACAGGGTGGGGGATTGATTTTTAGGAGGATGGGTAGAATAAGGAATAGGAGGGTAAGGAGAGAAGATAAGATAACATGGATAGAATAAAAAGAGAGGCTGAGAAGGACAATAGTGAGTATGGAGGGAGATTCACAAATAGTAATTATAATTTGAATGTGAATGGGATGAATTCACCTATAAAATGGCTAGCAGAATGGATTAAAAACCAGAATCCAAAAATATGTTGTTTACAAGAGACACATTTAAGAATTAGTTAAATTTAGTTAAATTTAGTTAAATTTATCACAGAATTAAAATGAAGGATTGCAAAAAATAAGTCGGGTAGCAATAGAGATCTCAGAAAAAGTTATGGCTAAAAAAATTTAATTAAGAGAGATAAACAGGGTAATGACTTTTTGATGAAAGGTACCATAGACAATGAAGCAATATCATTACTGAACCTATATGCACCAAATACTACAGCATCTAAATTTTTTATAGAAAACTTAAATAAATTTCAGTTGGAGATAGATAGTAGTACTGTAATAGTGAGGGACTTTAATCTTCCCCTCTCAGAACTAGATAAATCTAACCTCCCTGAAAAACAAGAAAGAAATTAAGGAAGTAAATAGAATTTTAGATAAACTAGATATGATAGATATTTCAAGAGAATTGAATGGAAATAGAAAAGAATACATCTTTTTTCAATAGTTCATGGTACCTTTAAAAAGAATTCTTGTAGAACTGTATTTATTGATGAAGAATTACTGCTAGCTTTCTTGAGAAGGTTGTCTATCTACAATCAATGCTTCCACTTTCTTTCCTCTAACTTTTTTAACTTTCCACAGTTTGGCTACTGATCTTATCATTCAACTGGAACTTCTCTCACCAAAGTTATTAATGATTTCTTAAACTCACCAAAGTTATTAATGATTTCTTAATTCCCAAAGCTAATGATCCTTTATAATTCTTCATCCTCGAGCTGTCCATGGCCTTTGATACTGTCAACATCCCTCTTTGTGGGCCCATTTCTTACTCTATATTATTTTATTTGGTGCTAGAATCTATTTCCATATTTACAATTATCATTTCTATATTGATGATTGTCAGATCTTCTCATACAACTCAAATCTTGCTACTTACCTACAGACTTATATCTCTAACTGCCTGAGACACCTTGAAATGGATGTCCTGGAGAAATCTTTAAATTCAAAATTTTTATAATTGAATTCATTCTTTTTACCCCAAAACCTTCCCTTTTTCTTAAAAGTTCTATTATATTTGAGAGAAACACCATTCTCCAAGTTCCCCAGATTTGCTTTTTCTCAACCCCTCACTCTTTCACCCCATATCCAATCTGTTGCTAAGGTCTGTCAATGTTTTAACAACTCTTGAATGTTCCCTTTCCTCTCCACTAACACTGCTACCATTCTGATATAGGCATCATTTCACACCTGCACTATTGCAATAGTCTATTGGTTGGTCTGTCTACCACAAGTCTCTTCCCATTCCCATCAATTTTCCACTCAGCTATCAAATTGCTCTTCCTAAAACTAAGACATGCCATCACCCCTGCTACTCCATAAATTCTCCTGAATCCCTATCACCATTAGAATCAAATATAAGATTTCCTATTATTCAAAGCCCTTCATAATCTGCCCAACCAATACCTTTCCAGGTTTATTATATTTTACATCCCTCTAGGCACTCTGTGATCCAGTGACATTGACCTCCTTTCTGTTCCTTGAATAATATGCTCCATCTACTGACTGGGCATTTTCCCTGGCCTGGAATGCTCCTCTTATTCATTTCTTCTTCCTGAATTCCCTCCCTTGTTTCATGTCATAGCTCAAATCTCACCATCTAAAGGAAGCCCTTCCTAATTCCTTTTAATTCTAGTATCTTTCATCTGTTTATTCCCAATTTATCCTGTACATAGCATGTCTGTCCCTAATTTGACTGTGAGTTCTTTAAGAGTATTGACTGTATTTTACTTTCCTTTGTATCTCCAATGCCTAGTATTGTTAAATATTAGGTGCTTAATAAAAAATGTAATTGACTGACTGACCTAAAGTGCACTTATTTTGGTCCATGTATAAATAGTTATATTTTTAGATTGCTATGCCACATTTGAATGTCCAAATTGACCCTAACCAAATGCAGGTCATTTATGGCCTTAGCTCTCATATTGTTTGTATACAGTTCTCGGGGTCTTTTTGTGCCTTTCAAAGCCAACAAAAAAAGCTCTTAAACCCTGCATGTCTTTGGTAACTTAACAATTCTATAACTTTGGTTATTCCACTTGGTCTGGGTAAGAGGGAACTTGACATTGCCATGATTAATAATACTCTTCTTGATTTTTTTTTGGTATGGGGCAATGAGGGTTGAGTGACTTGCCCAGGGTCACACAGCTAGTAAGTGTCAAGTATCTAAGGTCAGATTTGAATTTAGGTCCTCCTGAATCCAGGGTCAGTGCTTTATCCACTGTACCACCTAGCTGCCCCCATATAACACCTCTCCTGTATTTCCTCCTTTGTAGAGTGTGGGAGGTACACAAGAGTATAACATTGCATAGGATTTCAGATTTTTTAATGTATTTATGACTTCTAGCCTTTTCCTCTTTTTTATTTTTTTAAAAAATTCTTTGTTATTGCAGGGAGGAAGTAGGGATGCAAGGAAGAAAATATAGGCAAAGAAAAAACAATTTTTAAATATATGCAAAGAAACACACAAATAATATTCTTGCATGTATTATTTCAACACATGACTGATTTTTCAAAATACTAAATGGTTCTCCATACTTGGGAAGGGTACATCCATTCATACATATGAATATAGTATGAATTCAGTTATTTGTTAAATGAATGAATCTTTCATGTCTGTCAATAAACAGTTTGATATTCAAATATAGACTATATGTTTCTTTTGCTCAGTGTCACAGATGTAACTACTAAGACCAAAAAAAAAAAAACACCATACTCTTAATAGCATAGATTTTCTTTATGGCTTGAAAAAGTTCAGTCCTTTTTTCTCTATTTTTGTCCATCTTCCATGTTACTTTCTCCTCATCTACAACAATATTCCTGTGATAACTCTCCCAAGGTATACAAAACATTTCTATAACATAAATACACTATATTTAACCTATTGTCCCTGGCAAATAGCTTTTTAATGGAAATACTATATCCTTCACTCTGTGTTGATTACCTTTTTTCCAGCCATAATTTTGTATGCATTCTTAGTCTTGAATCCCTCAGTATATTCTTTCATTTATTTATTTATTTATTTTTGGTGAGGCAATTGGAGTTAAGTAACTTGCCCCAGGTCAAACAACTAGTAAGTGTTAAGTGTCTGAGGCTGGCTTTGAACTCAGGTCCTCCTAACTCCAGGGCCAGTGCTCTATGCACTGCACCACCTAGCTGCCCCTTAGTATATCCTTTAGCATTAATTTTCAGTTGGATTCATCTGGCATACATCACCAAGTATTATAAATTTAGATAAATAAAATACATTATATAGAACATATTCTTCTGGAAACATATGTAAATTCCACAGGCCCTTTCTTTAATGTTGGCTTATTCTTTATAAAGGCTGATTTCTTCTCCATATTTCATTAATTGTAGGGATTTACACAGCCATTTTCTATGAACACTGATATCTGTTCCTTTAGTGTTCTTTTTCTATGACATCTCAACATCCAAAGGATTCCAAAGGGATTTAAAAGCTTAACAACAAAAAATCCACAGGAAACTTTTTATCTCAGAAATACACATCCCCTTCTGGCATTAGTCAAGGCCACCATCTGACAGAAATATTTAGAGCACACAATACCAAACAGCCAATGGAAGCCATTTCTTCCCTGGAAATTTTCAGTAAAAATAGATCTAAGACATGGTAAAACTCAAATTTAAACTCTCTCTTCCCTATTTTCCCCCTCCCTTCTCCTTTCACCTCCCTTCTTGTATATTCATATATCTTTTCCTCTCACTATCACTGTGTCCATTTTTCTCCTTCTCCCTCTTCCTTACCCCTTTGAGTATGAGTTCTTTTTTATTTAGAATTTTATTTTCCCAAATTACATGTAAAATACAAATTTTGACATCATTTTTTTACATCTTTGTTTTCAAAATTCTCTTCCTCCCTCCCTCCTCCAAGAACTCAAGCAATTCAATATAAGCTATACATGAGCAGTCATGCAAAATATTTCCACATTAACCAGGTTGTGAAAGTAAACAGACAAAAACAAAACTTGAGATAAAGGAACTAACAAAAATTATGTTTGCCTCTGTATTATATACCATCAGTTCTCTCTCTGTAGATGGATTGCATTTTTCATAAGACCTTCAGAGTTAGCTTGGATTGTTGCATTGTTGAAAATTATCAAGTCATTCACAGCAGATCATCTTACAATATTGCTGTTGTTTTGTATACAATACATTTCCCTTTCATCAGCTCATGTAGGTCATTTTAGGTTTTTCTGATAGGATTAGGCTCATCATTTTTTTATAGTAAATTACATTTATATAGTACTTTAAAGAGAGATTTCCTTACAGTAGACCCATGAGGTTGATTATTGCAACAACAGTAATAGATAACATTTATATAGTATCTTATACCTGACATAGAATTTTCTTCACAATAGCCCAGCAAAGTACCCCACATTTTGTTATCATATCAATCAATCAAGATCCATCAATGCTCATCATCATCTCAATCAATACTCATCATCATCAATCAATCCTTATCTTCATCCAACCATCATCAATTCATCAATCATCATCATCACAATCTTACATTACTCCTGCCTCTGCTTCAAAATTTTTTCAGTTACTATTGTTGTTTCCCTCCATCCTCTTCCCTCCCCATGATATTTACTCTATTTTCTATCTTCTTTCACCCTATCCTGCTTCAAAGGTGTTTTGCTTCTGACTGTCCCCTCCCCCAATCTGCCCTCCCTTCTTATCCCCTTCCCCTCCTACTTTCCTGCAGGGTATGATAGATTGCTTCACCCAATTGAGTATGTATATTATTCCCTCCTTGAGCCAACTCTGATGAGAATAATGTCTTTGAGCCAATTCTGATGAGTGTAAGGTTCATTCGTTGCCCCGCATTTCCCCCCATTTCTCCCCCCACTCCATAAGCCCTTTCCTGCTTCTTTCATGTGAGATTTCACCTCATTCCACTTCATCCTTCCTTCTCCCCTAGTACAATCCTCTCACACCTCAATTTTACCCTAACGATGTCATCATGGGGCAGCCAGGTGACACAGTGCACAAAGCATCTGCCCTGGACCAGCATCTGCCCTGGACCTGGGAGAACCTGAGCTGAAATATGGCCTCAGACATAAGACACTCACCAACTGCACAACCCCAGGCATGTCACCCAATGCTGACTGCCCCACAAAAAAGTGATAATAAAAAAAATAAGTGCTTTACAGGTATCATCCCCTCATATTCAATTCACACCTGTGCCCTCTGTCCAAATTTATTCCTATCATATGCCCTAATACTGAGAAAGTTCTTATGAGTTAGATGTATCATCTTCCCATGTAGGAATGTAAACAGTTTAACATTTTAACATCCCTCATGATTTCTTTTTCATGTTTACCATTTTATGCTTCTCTAGGATCTTACATTTGAAAGTCAAATATTCTATTCAGTTCAGATCTTTTCATCACGAATACCTGAAAGTCTCCTTTTTCACTGAAGTCCCATTTTTCCCCTGAAAGATTATAATCAGTTTTGCTAGGTAGGTGATTCTTGGTTGTAATCCCAATTCCTTTACCCTATGGAATAGCATATTCAATGCCCTCCAGTCCTTTAATGTAGAAGCTGTTAGGTCTTGTGCTATCCTGACTGTGACTCCACAGTACTTGAATTGTTTCTTTCTGGCTGCTTGCAATATTTTCTCCTTGAACTTGGAGCTCTGGAATTTGGCTATAATATTCCTAGAAGTTTTCCTTTTGGGATCTTTTTCAGGAGGTGATTGGTGGGTTCTTTCAATTTCTATTTTACCTTCTGTTTCTAGAATATCATGACAATTTTCCCTGACAATCTCTTGGAAGATGATGTCTAAGCTCTTGTTTTGATCATGGTTTTCAGGTAGTCCAATAATTTTCAAATTATCTCTCCTGGATCTATTTTCCAGGTCAGCTGTTTTCCCAGGAAGATATTTCACATTGCCCTCTATTTTTTATTCATTTGAATTTGCTTTATTGTGTCTTGATTTCTCATATAGTCACTAGTTTCCATTTGTTCAATCCTAATTCTTAGGCAATTATTTTCTTCAGAGAGCTTTTCCATTTGGCTTTTCAAACTGTTGACTTTTTTCTCATCACTTTCCTGCCTCACTTTCATTTTTTCCTCTACATCTTTTACTTTATCTTCAAAGTCCTTTTTGAGTGCTTCTATGGCCTGAGACCAATTCATATGTTTCTTGGAAACTTTGGATATAGGAACCCTGATGTTGTTGTCCTGAGGGTGCACCTTGATCTTCCTTGTAACTAAAGAAACTTTCTATGGTCTACATCTTTGTCTGTCCATTCATTTTGCTCACCTATTTCTTGACTTTTAACTCCTTCTTAAACTGGGGAACTGATTCCAGGCTGCACTGTCCCAAGCTTCAGGGGGTCCATGATGATATGATTTAAGGAGTGGCAGGTTCTTCATTCACCTGGCCTATGCTATGGTTTGTAAACAACCCCAGGCCTACATGCTCTTCAACCAGAAAACAAAATTATTATTTCACTGGGTCGATAGCCTCCAGGGAGCCTGCTCCCCTGTCCCACCTGGGCCTTCACCACTTAAGGCTGCTTCCTGGTTCTCAGCAGTGGTAAAGCAATCAAGCTCTGCCTCATTGCCAGTAGAGTCCCCTGCACTCTTTCCTCAGCCAACTGCTCAGCCCTCTCACCAGACTATGAGTTTACTTCCATAAGAAGCTGGTACTGTAGCCAATTCAGAGGCTCTGAAGGTCTCTTTCTCTGGTGCAGCTTGCCTGGGGCTGGATCTGTGTTGGTGCAACCTCGAGATTGTTTTCCACTCCCACCCCTGCACAGTAGACCCCTACTACCAACCTTCTAAGGCTGGAAAATAATCTCACCCCATCCTTTTGTGGATTCTGTTGCTCTAGGTATTGTCTTATGGAATTATTTGAAGATATTTGGGGGAGAACTCTGAGGAGTCACTGTCTGTCCTATATCATCTGGGCTCCACAGAGAAAGAATCAAGCATGAGTTCTAACCAACCTAGTATCCTTGAAGTTGTCAGAGCTATAAATGACTTAAAGCCATGCTGGATTTAATTAAGCTATTTGGGATTAAAATGGATAGACTACAGGAAGAATTGTAGATCTCCTCTCATGTATATTGGCTTATCTGAAAGGATTCACAAATTGTTTCATTATCTAGTGTGGCTCTTTCATACAGTCATATTTGATTCCCATAATCTTACCTTAGCAACATAATTTGATTGAAAAAAATTGGTTTCATCATTAAAATGGAAGGATGTTTGATGGTTCTGTATATTTTCTTCTTAACTCCTTAACCATTTTTTTCTTTTAGGGTACTGTGCAGTTTTTAGGGGTACAAAATATTCAAAAATGAAAGTTGTCCTATCCAGGAACAAAAACCCCAGAGTATCTTTTATCAAAATTAATAAATGACAAAATAAAGCACATTACTTGTATATGTTCAAAATGACAGCAAATAGAATGAGAGTAATGAATTTATACAACATTTTATCTCCATACCAGATATAATTTAATTTCTTTAAATTGATTCTCTCCTTCTTGTACTTGATATTAATAACACTATTCCCTGAACAATGATTGGAGAAAAGTCACTGTCTATTCAAATACTCAAATTTCTTGTTCAATCTAGACATATGCCTAATTGAATCAGAGAATTTCAGCTAACCTCACAACAATATTATAGCCGTGGATGAATTGTGAAAGATTCATAATGTCCTTTACACAATATAGATATCCAGAATTATATCCTACTGAAGGAACCTTACAGGTCTTTGCTTAAGTAGTCACTATAACAATGTGCCATCATTGGGCTATGTAGCACTGTAACATTAGGCTATAGATGAATTATTCCTTCCAACAATGCACAAAGGCAAAATGGACAATCTACTATATTTATTCCTATCTGCTATGAGGTAAGTACTCATAAGATAGTCTGACCTTTTAATTTAACTTTATCTATTTTCAAGATCTTTGCTTCTCAATTCATAGTCATGTGGATCAGACTGTGAAATAAAATCAACCAATTTAACATTAAAAAACATATATGATGCCAAATAACTGGTTTGACTTGTTTTTGTTTTATTGATTTGAGTTGATTTTTTAAGAGACTGAGCATCAAATGTATTGATATCATACAGAGTAGAGAGAAAATAAAACTTCAACAATGGCTCAACATTGAAAAATATGACATTGAATATATGTAATATTAGCTGAATTTAAGACTTTGTTAAGGCCTACAAATTTCTGGTTGCTAATTTTTTTTTGTAGAAGAAAATGTCAGACCTTTTATTCTTTAGTAAACCTGCACTGTGCTTCAAAGGAGGACTTGAGTTTTGCTACTCTTAAAATTGGTGACTTAATTTTTAAAAATAATGGCTAGTTACACAAATATAGCTTCATTATTGACAAAATCATTACTTTCCTGTCAACACAAAATAACATTTGAACTCTAAGCCTGACCCGAAGTCACAAGAAGTTTCAGCCAACTTTGTCCATTGCTCTTAGATTAGCACCATTATTTTTTATTATTCATTTTGAACATAAAGTCCAACTGCATGTCTAACATTGTCTTAAGTGTGGAGGTAGGTAAAAAACAATAAGCAACATTTAAAATCCCCCTTCAACAAATATTTGCTTTATAAAACATTGGATGGAATCATGGGTTTTCAATGTCTAAAAATTTGACTGACTTGGTTTGCTTTTGGTTTTGGGCT
Source organism: Dromiciops gliroides (assembly GCF_019393635.1). Classification (NCBI taxonomy): domain Eukaryota; kingdom Metazoa; phylum Chordata; class Mammalia; order Microbiotheria; family Microbiotheriidae; genus Dromiciops; species Dromiciops gliroides. The sequence goes on along the minus strand of NC_057864.1, from coordinate 356,715,845 downwards.
TTTTTTTGGTTTAAACCTATGTTGTTATCATTGCAGAGATCTCCTGATGTGGGTTCACCCCCTCACCACTTATACTAATAGGTAACTTGTCTATCACTTATAGTTACAGAGTTGCTTTGGGGCACTGGAACATTAAATGACTTGTCTGTAGTTACACAACTAGTATATGTCAAAGACAGTTCTTTCTGGTCCCACAACCAGCCCTTTATTGCTGCATCATACTATCTCTCATCAAATGAAAAGTCCAACCAAGTTTGACATTATGAATAATATCATGAGTCCTACATTACAAATGTTTGGAGGAAGTTTTCTAAAGGTCAAATCACAGTAAAACTAGATGATTTAGGGTTAGAAAAAGGGGAGAGAAAAATACAAGCTAAGATTTATCTCACCATATTTATGCATATATATAACTCAGTTTTTGCTAGTTCTTTGGATGATACCAATTCTAATGACTATGTAAGTCATTGGTACTCTGACCTACAGAAAGGAGGGGCAATTACCCATGAGCCTCATTGCTCTGAGGGCCACCTTAAGGTATTAATACCAAGGACAGTGCCTTTAGCTAAGTAGAAATTCAAGAACTGCAAATTTTATTTATACCTAGGTGGATAGACAGATACTGAACAAGAGATGGTCAAATTTCTGATAGGAATCTATGTGCTCTAATAAACTATCATCATATCATCAGGCAAAATGAAAATTAATTGCCTCCACTTTCCTGTGCAGTCTGCTCAAGTCCTAACATGCTTCACATTAAATTGAGGACCTTTCAGTTAATGGTTTCCTATTGGGAGAGTGAGCAAGTGAAGTGAATTCAGCATTCTTAATAAGCAATAACTAATCTTAATTCCATGAAAAACTTAGACATTTTCTCAGTACTGAGTGTATCTAATATTGAAAGAGAAACCTAAAAACCCTGAAGGAACAAAAGTATATTCCTCTTGAATAGAAGATGACCTGCTTTCAGAGCATAATTTTAAATGTTATTCCTGTCAAAATAACTACACTCACATTTACTGTCTGACACACCATGGTTCCGCAGATCCCTGGTGGCATTCTGTGACAACATTTAACCCTCATTGCAAGCAATCAAAAAGCCTGTGTCTGAAAGAAAATATTGTCAGTTATTTTTGCAGCACTTGCTCATACAGAGGCCCACTGGAAATTACATTCTCTTGCAAGATGAAATTTTCAACTAATCTAATTTCTGAAACAAATGTTTCAGGAGTGGAAGTTGTGTTCCATCATAGTCTTCAGAATTTCCATTTAAACTTGTTTTTCTTTGTAAAGAGGCTAGTTGTTCAGATCCTTGGCTGTCTTTCTATTCTATACTACCTGAAATCTTATTTCAATGGGATTATGAATAGGGAAAAAGTCTATGCTGCTATGAAAATGAACTCTTGGAGTAAGGATAAAGGAACTATTCTTTAGATGGGATTATGGGAAATTCTGACTATCTTTAGGAAACATGCTTTCATAGATGTCTTTCAATTATAGGACCCATGCGCACTGACTTGACTTCTAAGAAGATTATTTTAAGATGGCATTGTCAATATCTACTTTCTAAAAACAGGGCAACATCAGAGACAGAGATCACCAGGATATTGTAAAACAGAGGTATGAAATAGCAAGAGACTGGACCAGTCTTGGTTGGGTGTCAGGTCCCCAGGCAAATTTTATACTTCATTCTGATTGTCATGATACATCTGTATATTCTAGTGAAAATAACTAGAAATGAATTCTAAGGGGAAACATGAAATGGAAATGAAATCACAACATAACACGCTGAGAGTTTTATATGGAAAATCAAAGGGTAGTTTTTACCTTTTCTCTTTTTTATGGTAAAGATAAGGAATAATGGACTAATATATAACATATAAAATAAACTTAGGTCTTTCTGATACAATATGGTTGACATGAACTCATCTTTTGGTTATCTCCTTGTTACTTCCCAAATGGAAAGTTCAGATCTGTACTAAGGAATCATCCCCATTCTTTATATACAGGATATGGTTCTGACATAAATGGCCAGTGGTAGTAACTATATAAATAGAAATGGAAGATATTTGAAATATCATATAAATCCCAAGGATAAAGGTGAAGGGCAGTATCTGAGACATAAAGTCTCTGTTCTATTTCCAAACTTAGAATAGGTTTTGTAAATTGAAGTAGCTCATTATTTAAAGAAAGTTTCTGGATAAAGCGACAGAATATAACATTTTAGAAATAAAACAAAAAAGAAAGGAAGTCATCTCTGAATAAGCAAATTAAAACATTTTTCATGACTAGACTGAAAAAAAAGATTGCATGGCAGAAAGGAGTAGGCAAAACTGTAAAAGGGAATGGAAAGGGAGGAGAAACATATATGTTGAGTAAGTAACCTGACTGGTGAAGGATATTAGGAGAAAAAAAAAAGAATGCTACATCATGAATGAGGGGAATAAGAATGGCTATGTACTTGTAATAAAATTAGAATTAAGATTGTTTCCCAAAGGGAAGAAGTTGAATATTCTGAATAAAGGAGTAGTTGCTTAACCTCCAAGAAACAATGAACTAGAACCACAGGCATTAGATCAGATTAGAGATCATCCAAGAAATATTAAAGGAAGAATAACAAGAGTAGGATTGGTTGATGACTCCTCACTCAAGGATATTGAGGCAGTTATTTGTCGACCTATTAAAAACAATAGTGAGACACTTTGTTTTCCTAAGGCACAAGATCAAAAGAAGATGGTAAATTTCCAAAGACTCATCAAAACTGATGACTACTACCCACTTATGCTAATTTACCTAGGCTTTATTATTATTTGGGAAACAATAGTACTTCTGGTAAAAATCACAAAGGCCAAGAGCTGAGTACCTAATTAAATATTAAGAAAGTACTGATATGTAACCCTTAGAACCAGGAGCTAACAGTGAGATGATACAAGTAAAAAATAAATAAGTGTATATATACACACATACATATGCACAAATACATATATGTATATATACATTTATATATGCACACATATATTTATACATGTACACATTAAATAACTTGTCTACACACACACACACACACACACACACACACACATATATATATATATACTTCCTGAAATTTCTTCCCTATTTTTCTTTATTCTCTTCTGTTTCCCATGAACCAACTATAATTGAACAGGGGATAAATATGGTTTCCTCTTTGAAGTAAGAATGTAAGTCAGAAATTACATTTCAGCTTGACCATTTCTATTCTATAAAGTACAAAATAATACTAAAGTGCTCTGTGTGTGTGTGTCATTTTCTTTGTCTCTCCTTTCCACGTATGAATCAGACATAGAAATATAACCAATATTAAATTTCATTTTCATCTTATTATTGCAAAATAGGATTAGCTTCTTTCTAAATTTTCTGACTTGGTTTTGTATTTCTGAAAGCTCTGCTCCTTTTGTTCATTCATTCTTACATTGGTTTTGCATCCATTTTCCATTACTTGTCTTTCCTCTTTTCTGTAAGCAGCAAGACAATCTCATGGAATATGCATGGAGACAGATGTGTACCTTATTCTTTTCCACTGAGACATGATCTTGCCCCTTTTGTGTGATTGTTAGAGTTGAAGAACCTTGTAGGGGAGATAGCCCACCGTGCTCACCCTTGGGTTACATTTATAGGTCTTTTCTAAATAGAAAGTGGTCTGTGAGTTCCCAATACAGCTACATTAACCTTTTTTACACAAGTCTTCCTTTCCCTCCTTACTGGATTTTTGTTTTTGTTTTTAACATGTCATCAGAAATATACCCATATCTTTCTTGAAATACTTCCATTATTTCTGGGATGAATTCCTTTTTAGAATTCTGGGGTGCTCCAATTGATATCTAAGTAACTGAAGTCCTTCATTACTACTATGTTTTTCCCTTTTACTAGGCTTATGCATTATTTCCTCAACTTAACTATGTTTTTTTTCCTCTTTCTGCTCAGCTGGTCTGTTGTATACACTAACAATACTGTTTATATTTATTGAGTTGCTATTTACCCATATTCTCTGTCATGTTTCCCTATCCCTGAATCTCTACATATAAGGATTTCTTCTGAATATGTCACATGGTTCTGGGCCTATCATTTAATTTTTTCATATTCTTTTAAAATAAAATATGTGATTCAAGACCCATATTGTAATCATGGTTTTCATTCTACTAAATCTCAGGGAAAAGAAATTATGAGTTCAATTTTTTTCTTGCATCTGGATTTCTAATTCATCTTGCTTGTTATTGAAATGTGATAACTTTTGTAAAACACTTTGAAAAACTTATGGTGCTACATAAATCATGTTATTAATAGTGGTTGTGTTATTGTTTGCACTTTGTGCATTTGTATGTGGACATCTGAAGCCACATGTTTTATTGCTGGCTTCTTTCATCTGTTAATTTGATCATCTTAAACCCCATTTTTATAGGCATAAAACAAATAGGTAAAACAAGAAAATAAAATAGTAACAAACCAAAACTACCCTCTAGCATACCCCGATGGCATTTAACTTGGATTATGTGACAGATGATAGCCTGACATGTTATCTGTAAATATAAAGGAGTTATGAGAGCCAAAAATTCTTACCCCTGGGAAATTACCTAGCTTAGCCTCTGAAATGTAGCCCTTTTGCTCTCTGTGGTCACTATGACAGAAAGAGAGATCTAAAATCATCCTGGTCTCTTGATCATAGTTTAGCAGAAATTTTTAAAACAAACCAGCTTTTTAATAGTAGGAAAGTTTCTTTAAGGTCCTCTGGGTGACAGAAATTACACAGGAAATGAAATCAACCATCTTTTTTCCTTCTCTCAACATCACTATTTTCTCTTCTTCATTAATCCAACAACTGGCCAAAGACTGAATAGTCTCTTCCAATAAACTCGTTTATCAGATTCTGGAACATTCCTTGGTCCCTTTGACAGTGCCAAGCAGCAAGATTTATGGTGACATTCAGCAGATTTTGTTTGTCGATAGGATCATTTGGAATTACATTGGTGCTGTATATATTTCAGTGAGGAATGACCAAGCTGTGGATTCAGAACTGACATGACAATAGTAGATGATCCCTAAATGTCTGAAAAATTCACTGAAAAAAGCTATTTAAAAAAAGAAATCCCCACACAAGCCTGAAACTCTAAATAGTTAAAGGGGTCAGTGCTAAAACTTTTCATTCTCACAGGGTCTTCTCAACTGTGGATTTGCCATAAATCATTGCAATCACATTTTGATATTAATTGGTCAGAATCTGAATATTTACTTTTTCTTTTTCTTGACAGTTTTTTTCCACAGGCTTGAGTGAATATTAGTCTATAATTACATCGAACTTTCATAGCAATGTCTAAAAATATATTACCTATTTAGTGGTCATTAATACCTATTTTAAACGACAAATATAAAATAGTCTTTCTGATACTGTGTTGAGCATAAAGCAGTTAAGAAATTATATATCACTTAAACCAGTAATTCATAACCTTTTTTTTTTTGGTTTCATGGACTCCTTGGGCAGTCTGTTGAAGGCTATATACCCTTTCTCAGAATACTTTTTTAAATAAATAAAATAAAATACATAGGATTACAAAGAAAATCAATTCTATTAAAGTAAATATGAAAATATATTAAAAAAAAACAAATTCCAACACTTTGAAGTATACTCACAGTTTTCATGGGGTTCTGTGGACCCAGGTTTATAGCCTATTCTTGATATAAAACTTAAAGGTCGTTATATTTTGATGAACTCACAAGGTACTGGGATTAAGTATTCTAGTTAGTTGCAGTTTGCATTTAATTTAGATGTGGAAATAGAAGGTAAGTTACATGAGGGCAAATTTCTTTCTTTTTTTCCCAGTTCCTAGAATAATATATTATGCAAAGTAGTATCTCAGTAAATTACTAATGAGTTAGCATTAGATTGGTTGGATTGGTCTTGGGAACTAGAATTCCTTTTATCCTCTTAAATTAGTGGAGTGGGGTCCAGAATCCCAGATAAGTTACTGATGTACGATCACCTCTGTTGTATAGAAATCTATATGGTAAGGTGGGCAAAAGTACCTAGGAAGGCCCCAAACAATGAGGAGTCTAATACCAGAGGGAGTTCCATGAAAAAGCAGTTCCAATTGTATAAATTCTAAGTCAATAGGGTCAAATGATCATAGCAGCTGTGGTTTTTCTGATATAAAGTAATCAGTCAAAAGCTTCCTGGTCAGAATCTAAAGGGGTAGCTCTGGAACAGCTACATTGTACAACCATTGTTGTTTGTCTTTTGTTTTGGAAGAGGACAATGACATTGGAAGGTGAGGTCACGACTTGAGGTGAATTGGATTTAAGTGAAGGAGAGCTATGCAAAATCACCAGCCTCAATCTTTCCTCCAGAGCCATCTGAGTCCAGTGGCAAGATATATATCAGGACAACTGGAGATGGCCCTAGATGATTGAGGCAATGAGGGTTAAATGACTTGCCCAAGGTCTCATAGCTAGCAAGTGTCAAGTGTCTGCGGCCAGGTTTGAACTCACATCTTCCTGACCCCAGAGCTGGTGCTCTATCCACTAAGTCACCTAGCTGTCCCAGGTGGCACAATGAATAGAGGATAGTGGACAGGGCACTGGGCCAGGAATCAGGAATAGCTGAGTTCATATCTAGCCTCAGACAGTCTCTGAGCTAGGCAACTAGTCTTGGTTTTTCTCAGTTTCCTCATCTGTAAAACGGGAATTAATACCAGCACCTTCTCAGGGTTGTTGTGAGGATCAAATGAGATTATAATTAGAAAGCACTTTGCACAGTGCCTGGCAAATAGTAAGCACTATATAAACGATAGTCACTGTTGCTATTGTCTTTATTATTATTATTATTAGTTTAAAGTGTAGTTGGACTGTTAGACATGCAGAAATCTATAAAATAAATGACAAAGGTAAATTAAAAATGTTTTGTACTTCTTTAGTAAATTGAACTTAAAATACTAATAGGTGGGGCAGCTAGGTGGCACAGAGGAAAAAGTGCTAGCCCTGGATTCAGGAGGACCTGAGTTCAAATCCAGCCTCAGACACTTGACATTTACTAGCTGTGTGACCCTGGGCAAGTCACTTAATCCTCATTGCCCCCGCCCCAGAAAATACTAATAGGTGATAGGTTTAATACATATATTAATTAAAGACCAGAACATCACATTAAATGATTAAGGGCTTCCTTATACTACAATTGTCAACTGATTGTGTCTAGGCTTTTTTTAAAGTCTTTTTCCTTTTTTTTTTTATTAAGGAATAATAATGCTTTATTCAAATACATGTTTAAGGAAAACATGCATATAACAAGGAAATACTTTTTAAACAAGAATATTTCCAGAGTACGTCCTTTGATCAGTATATACTCAACTTACTTTTCTATATGCCTTCTCCATTAACATCTATACCACAGGCTGTCTCTGACATAAAAACACCTGATTATTTTTAGTGATGAATAAACAAAAATGTTTTGAATTTCACAAAGCATGTTGCATTGTATTATAGAACAAGTGCCCACTAATATTTTCAGTTTGACCTTTATAATTAGGGAATATTAAATTAGGATTAACTATAATCTTCCATACTGAAATTAGAAAGAGAATTCTCAATCCTAAATTCACTCAGGGTCCCACTTTTCTTCTGTTATTTATATCTGTTGGGTTTTGGCCTCTGACTGTACCCATTTTATTGGAAGCTGATGAGACAATTATATAGGTTATTTGAAATAGGCAAATTTATAAAGAAAATCAATGGAAGGGGAGAGCTAAACTCAAAGTCACAGGTACCTTGCCCTTTGGTGGTAGTGTTGTTTTGAGAATATCAATAAATGCTATTAAGTTCAAATAGAGTTTTGATAGATGTCAAGATAGATGTGATGAGGCAAGATAGCTACTTTATGGCAAAGCTCATAAACAAAGTTCATAACACCTGGAATATACCTCAAAATAAGAAATATCAAGAGGTAGCTTCAGTGTGAAACTCAGCTCTCAATACTATTTCAATTATATGCAGAAATGGAAAAATGAGAAACAAAAGGAACTGTAATTGGGATATTGCAAATTTTACCTGTGATAGAAGAGCTCTTAGGAACAAGAGCAAGATTTATTTCATTTTCATTACACTGTCTCCACAAACAATTTATGAACAGTAGTGTCAAGGATTGTAGACAATGTTTTCTTATCAATTTCTCACAGTTAATCCCTTTATTTCTTGACTTTTGGATCACTAAGGTTTCTTCATTGCTCACTCTAAGCTTTCACTACTACGAAGTATGTCTCATATTCTTTTGTCAATTACTAATGAGTAAATTAGTCCCTATCTTCTTTGCATTTTCAGTTTGTCTGCACATTCATAGCAGCTACTACATTTTACTTTAAATATTATTTTCTTCCAAATTAAATGTATGTAACTTAGTTCCTTACTGGAAATATTGTGTTTTCTAGTTTTGCCATTTTCAGAACTTTTTGTTTTGTTTAATTTTGCCTGTCTTGCCATAGACCCACTGAGTTTTATAGGAAATCAATCATCCATTTAGGAAATTATGTTAGGTGGAAATGTACCACTAAACTGTTCCCTTGAAATGTAGAAACAAGGGATAATTTGTAAAAGTTGGAGGACAAGGCAATCAAAGGCTATGCAAATTCATGAGGCCTCTGAACAATTCCTTTCCCAATGAAGCCCCTAGATAAGGTATTTGGTGGCATATATTATGGATTTGTATTGAACCAAAAAATTCTTAACTCCATCTCTAAAATAAAAGACCCAAATATCTTTACTTCACTACTTAGCTTTCTTTCTTCTAAAATGTATACATAATTTAATTTTCCAAAAGCAATAAGTGGGTGCAACATATTGAAGAAAGGCAGAATATACTAAGAGCAGTTGGTAGCACAGTGGATAGAACACTGGACCTGGAGTCAGGGAGACCTAAATTCAGTCAGCCTCAAGAATGTTCTAGCTATGGGGCAGCTAGGTGGCACAGTGGATAGAGCACCAGCCCTGGATTCAGGAGTACCTGAGTTCAAATCCGACCTCAGACACTTAACACTTACTAGCTGTGTGACCCTAGGCAAGTCACTTAACCCCAATTGCCTCACTTAAAAAGAAAGAAAGAAAGAATGTTCTAGCTGTGTGACCTTGGGTAAGTCACTTAACCACTTATTGCCTCAGTTTCCTCATCTATAAAATGGAGATAACAATAGTGCCTACCTGCTAGGGTAGTTATGAGGATAAGAGGAAATCATAATTGTAAAATATTTAACATGGGGTTTGGAACATAGTAAGCACTATATAAATGTTACCTATTATAATATTGTGGCATCAAAACATTACACTGATACAAATGGGTACAATCCTTAAAAGTATTTTTGAAAAAGAAAAAAGTATTTGTGATTATTCAGAAAAGAAAATAATGAATCCTAGACGTAAGAATAGGTTCATTAAGAATGTCATTCCAGGGGCAGCTAGGTGGCACAGTGGATAAAGCACCGGCCCTGGATTCAGGAGTTCCTGAGTTCAAATCCGGCCTCAGACACTTAACACTTACTAACTGTGTGACCCTGGGCAAGTCACTTAACCCCATTGCCCGTAAAAAAAAAAAAAAAAGAATGTCATTCCAGACCAACCTTAATTTCATCTTCTAACTACATTGATAGATACTAGAACTGGAATAGAAAAAAATTGTCTCTTGATCTCTTCAATGACTTTCTTAAAAAGCTTTCATTATACTGTAGTGGACAACAGTTTGAGAGAGACAGTTTGTTGTGTTTGTACCTCATTAAATGAGTACACTCAAATTGCATTAATTAGTGGCTTAATTTATGTCTGCCTAGGGTAGAAACTTATGGGATTTGATATTTGGTCTTGTCTTGTTGAACATTTTTATCAGTACCTTGTATAATGACATAAAAGATATGCCTATTAATTTTTCAGATCACATGAAATAAAAAGGGATATCCAATTTGCTAGAGAAAAGAATAAAGATTTTAAAAGATTTCATTAGGTTGAATTGATAAACTGGAAAAAATATATATTGGCAGGAAAGGATATAAAATTAAATAAAAAATTTAGATTCAATAATAATTTAGTTTCTAAAACAATGTAACAAATATAGAGTTGTGGAGATCTTACTTAATAGCAATTCATCTATTTAAAAATTTGGATGCCTTATTTGACTATAAGGCAAATGTAAGCCCAAAGTTAGCATGGTTCAAAGATAATACTGAATCATGAGAAACAAAATTCTTGTTTGAAGAGAAATTTGATTCTGTAATGATCATGTTGGATTCTGTTCAATATTAGTTTCCAATATTAATGGCAATATTGGGACTGTCCTACTCATTGTATCATGGATGTAACCCTACATCATTGAAGATTATGCCAGCTGAGCAAAAATTATTGTAAAGATTCATGCTGAAAAGGTTTCATGTATGGCTTCAATAGTATGCTAAGTGTTTTCCAAAAATAATCTAATCTAACTCTGACAAGGTAAATCACCAGGACACAGGCCATCTGTGGAGGAGGTTTGTTGCTGTTGCTGTTGTTACTATAATCCATGAAATACTGGGAAAAAATTTAAAATAGCCTTGAAACTTAGGTGGTACCTTTCTGCTTCAGCAGTAAACATGTCAGAATAGTGGAAAGGGGCAGAGAATAATAAGAATCACAGTTTTTTTTTTTTTTAGATCATCAATCCACCTAACCTATTAGAACTCTAAATGTGAAATTCTGATAGACATCAACTGTAAGAATCTGATCTAAATGTTTATTCAGTGTACATTAATCACTACAATAAGTTTACCATGAAATTTCTGAAAGTATATTCATCAGTAAGCTTCTGCCTTATTTATATTCTTATATTCTGCCAAAGAGATATGGCTACCAAAGGAAATATCTAGCTAGAATATAAAATCATTGAAATATATTGATTGTGAGTAGTATCATCACATAGAGTATACACAAAAAAATCATTGGTGGGTAAAACCATTTTAAAGGAAGATTATCAAGATATCTAAGTAAGCAAAGTCATCAAAGGATATTCAAGGATGAAAACTGAAGGACAACAAACAGAATGAAAATAGAAAATATTAGCAAAATTCATGTCAATAAACTTTTCTCTACCAAGTTCAGTGGGACTTGGACTATTACAGTAATGTCTAAAATGTGATTATAGAGGATACTGAAATAGACTAAAGTAAAGATAGGAAAAGCCCATAGACCTGACCACCTGAATATATATATGAGATCAGTGCTGGTGGCAACACAATTGAGAAGGTGTGTGTGTGTGTGTGTGTGTGTGTGTGTGTGTGTGTGTGTGTGTGTGCGCGCGCTTGTGCATGTTACCTAATAGAGGAAAGATAGATACCAAAAACATAGAAGTGGATTTTATTAACAACAAAAAAGGCAACCTAGAGAACGGCAATAATTAGTGATCTATATATTTACTTTTCTGTCTAATCAAAATCATTAAGAGAAAAATATAAACCAGTGTAGAACCAAGATGGCAGAGTAAATGCAAAGATTCACCTGAACTCTCCCCAAATTCCTCTCCAAATAACTTTAAAATGATGCCTTAAAATGAATTCTATGGCAGCAAAATGAACAAAAGAATGGAATGAAACAATTTTCTAACCCAAGACAACTTAGAAGTTTGGCAGGAAAAGGCTATCTTTCTGGGGCAAGAGAGAAGTACAGTCTAGCATAGTAAATAAACTACAAGCCAGCTTCACACCTTGGAGGCAACTTCAGGTTCATATTTCTTGACTCTCAGCCCACATACTGTATAAAGATCAGACAACTGGTCAGAAAGAAACCATAGAGTACCTTTTGCTAGCATTGGATGCAGGACTCTGTTGCATTGCCCATACACAATTCCTGGCCACAATCCTGGGGCAAGAAGGAACACTTGCAAACTAAATAGTGCAGCCCCATGGGATCAGGACCCCTCATCCCAGTTTCTAGGAGGAAAAGAGTGCCTGTGATCACTCACTAACCAGAGCACAGCCCAGGAGTACCATAACCACACCTCTTCCCAGATAATACCACCTTAGAAGAAGTAAAATCTTACAGAAATAAATCTGAAAACAATATGACAAAAAAAAAAAAACCTGACTAAAGCTTGGGACAGTGTCCAACATTAACAGAGTTCAACATTAACATAAAGTTAAAGTCAAGAAATAGGCTAGAAAATTAGCAAAACAAAAAAAGAACCTAATCATAGAACATTATTGTGGTGATAGGGAAAATTATAACACAAACTCAGAAGAAGACAACAAAGTCAAAACACATATCCAAAACCTCAAACAAAAAGGTGATGGGCTTGGGGATGGAGCCAAGATGGCAGAGAGAAGCCAGGAAGTTGCTTGAGCTATCCCCAGTTTGCCTTGGGAATAACATTAAATCAAGCCTCTAAACAGATTCTAGAGTTACAGAACCTATGCAAGGACATAGTGAAACAATTTTCTAGCTCAATATAACTTCAGGAACAGTCTGTCTCACTTGGGTAAAAGGTGAGTGCAACCCAACCAGTTCCCAGGCAAGCCAGCATGAGGCTGTTACACATAGCACAGATCAGCAACCAAAGCCCCTTGGTCTTGGTTTAGTAGGCTAATAGCACAAGAGGCTAGTTATGAGGACTTTAGCCCCAGTGCAGAAGGCAAACTGTAAATTGCTACTCCAGAAACACCCGCCCTTTTCCACATAAGTGGTGTAACTAGGCCTGGCTACCTCAGTGCATTGAGCAAGCTGTGAATCCTTGAGGCACTGGCAGAAAAAGCCAATGATCAGGCCCCTGGTTCCCAGCACAAGAAGCTCAGGACAATACCCACTGTGCTCAAGAAGCAAAGTTCAACTTTAAAAGTCATGAAATAGGGCAGCTAGGTGGCGCAGTGGATAAAGCACTGGGCCTGGATTCAGGAGAACCTGAGTTCAAATCTAGCCTCAGACACTTAACACTTACTAACTGTGTGACCCTGGGCAAGTCACTTAACCCTCCTTGCCCTGCAAAAAAAAAAAAATCATGAAATAGACTAAAACATGAGTAAAAAAAAAAAAAACAGAAAAGAACACTCTACATAAAAACTGCTATGGTGACAGGGCAAACGCAGAAGAGGATAGTACTATCAAAATGCCTATATTTGCAACATCAAAGGGGAAGATGAATTGGTCTCAAGACCAAAAAGCCTTTTTGAAAGACCTCTAAAAGGATTTTAAGAACCAAACAAGTGTGATAGAAGAAAAATTGAGAAAAGAAATGAGAGTTCTACAAGTGAGTGTCAACAGCTTGGAAAAGAAAGAACAAAAATTGACTGAAGAAAATAATTCCTTAAAAATTCAGATTAGGCAAGTGGAAGCTAATGACTCTGAGACAACAAGAACCAGTCAAAAAAAAAATCAAAAGAAGGAAAAATAGTAGAAAACATAAAGTTCCTCATTGGAAAAACAACTAATCTGGAAATTAGATACAGGTGAGATAACTAAAGAATAATTGTATTACCTGAAAGCCATGATCAAAAAAAGGGTCTGGACAACATCTTTCAAAAAATTATCAAGGAGAACTGCCCTGATATCATAGAACTAGAAAAAATCCACTGATTAACCTCCTGAAAGATACCCCAAAAGAAAAACTCCAAGGAATATTATAGCCAAATTCTAGAATTATCAGGTGAAGGAAAAAATACTGCAAACAGCCAGAAAGAAACAATTTGCATATCAAGGAGTCCTAGTAAGGATTACACAGATCCTGGCAGCTTCAACATTAAAGGATTATAGGGCCTAGAATATGATATTCTGGAAAGCATAGGAGCTTGGATTGCAACCAAGAATCTACTACCCAAAAGATAAAGCATAATTTTTCAGAGGAAAAGATGTATATTCAATGAAATAGGGAACTTTAAAACTTTCCTAATGAAAAGATGAAAGCTGAGCAGAAAATTCAATCTTCAAATACAAGACTCAAGAGAAGCATAAAAAGGTAAACAGGAAAAAAGACATTCAATAAGGTTAAACTGTTTACATTCCTACATAGGAAAATGAGACTTAACTCTTGAAAATTATATCTTTATTTGGGCAGTTAGAAGGAATACAATTATAGGATGTGGGTGAAAGTTGACTTTGATGTAATGATATAAAAAATTGAGGTTTGAAAAAAGAATTATACTGGGAAAACAGGAAAGGGGGAGGAATAATAGGGTAAATTATATCACATGAAGAGGTATAAAAGATCTATTTACAGTAGGTAGAGGAAAAGAAGGGAGAAGGTGAGATATTTTTGAGCCTTACTCTCATCAGATTTGGCTAAAAGAGGGAATAATATAAACACTCAGTTGGATATAGAAATTTATCTTACCCTATAGTGAAGTAGAAGGGGAAAGGGTAAAGAAAAGGGAGGGGCCTAATAGAAGGGAGGGGAGATACAATAATAAGAGAAAGTGGAAAGAAATGGGAGATGGCTGCTAGAAGGGAGAACAGATTGAGGGGTGCATTAAAGTTTACCTAAAATATTCCAGGTAATCAATAAACACATTAACTGAGACATAATAACAACCCAAAGTTATATATCATAAACTAAACCTACAAAAACCAACAGCATTTCCATATAATGATAACAAAAAAAATAATCAAAAAATGAATTTCATTCAAAATAATTATAAAATACATAAAATATTTAGAGATAAATACACCAAAGCACACAAAAGACTTTTATAGTTTCAATTACAAAATGTGCCTTAAAGAAATAGAGTAAAACATAAATAGCTGGAAGAATATTCAGTTCTCATAGCCGAGCCATATGGTAAAAATAAAATTTAAGTGCTACCAAAATTAATTTAGAATTTTGCTGCAATACCAATAAGATAATCAGAAGGTTACTTCATAGAACTAGATAAAGACAAAAAATAGTTACTCTATAGAACTTGATAAAATGAGGCAATTCTTGGTGTCGTAGATAAGTACTGGACATGGAATCAAGATGATATAAGTTCAAATTTGCCGTTACTTACTAGCTATATGACCCTAGGCAAGTTACTTAATCTCTGCCTCAGTGTTTTCATTCATAAAATGGGGTACTATTTACCTCATATTCAGGAAATTGACAAGGATGACAAAAGGTAAGAATAGTCAATATGTAAGGATTTGAGGCAGATTGGCATTTTTGGATCAATACGATCATTTTGGAAAATAATTTGGAATTATTAAATAAACTGTTTAAAATGTCTATTCTTCTTGACTCAGAGATTTCATTACTAGGCTTATACTCCAAGTTGGCCATTGATAAAAAGAAAATACCAATATAAGCCAACATATTTTTGGAGCATTTCTTATGATAACAAAAAGTTTTAAACAAAGTAGATTGTGGTGGATTGGTGAATGGCTACATAAACAGTGGGTACATGAAGGTAATGAAATGCTATTGTGCTGTATGAAATAATAGATGTGATGAATACAGAGAAACATTTGAAGATTTATACAGTTTCACACAGAGTAAGACAGAGATAAAAACAATATGCAATGACTACAACAATGAAAATGGAAAAAAAACACACAAATCAAGCGAAAATGAATGGTACAAAATTACAAAGATGAATAATGACCCAGAAAAAAACTTGTGAAAAGACACCACTACCCCCTCCTTTACAGATATGGAAAGTCAGTGGATATAATACAGCGCATACATTTTCAGACTTGAAATGTTTTCATCTGTTTTTCTTTTCTTCCTTTTTTTTCTTTAAAAATCTTTTTTTTTTTTTTGGTATATGACATGGCTTTCTGGGATAGGCTAGGGAGAAAAATACTAGAAAAAATTCTGGCCATGTAAAAAATAAAATATTTCCAAAAATATTTTAAAATATTATGGAGACTCCTATTTTGAATAAACAATTCTATTATATGAGCTCTGAAGTCTACTAATTATAACTATGATTGAAACAGAGTATGATAAAATTATGATAATTTATGTTTACTAATTCCCTCCTTGTCAAAAAAAGGTAATTAAATTTTTCCTTTTACTAGAGGGATTTTAAGTCAATATTTTATAATGTCATTGCATTTCCTATAGATATACCAGTTAAGCAAAAACTCCCTCTTTCTTTCAGCCTTCTAAATTTCTTTCTTCTTTCAAGTTTCAGTTCCAGTATTATCTCATAAAAAAGACTTCCTGGATTTCCATGGTTCATAACTTTGTATTTACTTCCTTAAATATCCAGTATTTACTTCTCTGAGTTTACTATTAGTACAGTCAGGAAACTAGTTTTCATGCCTAATTGTGACTTGAACGTTTCTGCAAGGCTCCTAAATAGCTTTTTCACTTATTACCTTAATGAGCACAGTCTAATCAAATGCCAACCTTGATCTTCTTTCTGGTGGTCCCTTTCTTTCTTATGCCAACTCTTCAATTACTTCCAGCTTGATTCTGCCACTTCTTGGACAATTTCTCCTGGTAGTGTTTGAACTGGCTGATGTAGGTACTTCTTCTTGCAAGATGCTCCTTGCTACCTAAGGGAATACCACAGCCAAAGGGACATGCTACCCCTCCTACAATAGGCTTTGTCTCTCAAGCATTCACAAGACTCTATACCAAAGGGGAAAAATGCACACAAAAGGACAGGCAGCACTACCTTACTTGGGTAGTACATGTAACTCAAAGTTTGCATCCAGGTAGATGGAAAGGAACCCCACCTCAAGACTCCAGACAACTCAAAGGTTTGCCCTAATGCTGCAAAGCCAGAAGAGGGGATGAGCTGAAGGTTGGCTGCCTTTACAGCATATCCAGAGCTGTAGCTCAATAGTTGATAAAAGTCAGAAGCAGGGCCCTTTCCCCTTAACTGGCTTTGATCACCAGGAATGGTAACTGAACGAGCCCCAAAGGGGTAAGGGGTAGTGCTTGAAGGATGCTCTCTGCATTACACTTTGTTCTTTCTTTCACATACTCTCCAATGCAGCCATACCAGCCTACTTGCTGTATCTCACACTTAATTTTTGCTCTCCTATATCTATTCCTTTGTACTGGTTATATGGCTTACCTAGAATGCCTCACCCCACATCATCTGTCTCCTAAAATCACACAACTTTAACACCCAACTCAAATATAATCTTTGGTGGTAGGTTGTTCTTCTTCCCCCCAAAATGCTAGTAGATTATGCTCTATGTTAACTTATATCTACTTTGTATGGATCTTTTATATATCTGTCAATGTACATGTTGTTTCTCCTGTTATAATGTAAACTCCTTGAGGGCAGGCTCTGCTTTTACTTTTTCTTTATATTCATAATGCTTAGCATATATCTTGGTACATAATAATGGTTTAATAAATGTTTATTTTGATTGAATGGTTTGAACTATATAGCTTCTGAGGACCCTTCCAGGTCTACATCTATACTCTTAGACACTTAATAATCCTTGCTCAATAAATGGATGAAAGGAGGAATAATGAAATATGATCTTGGAAATATAAAATTTCATAGTGTACCTGTTAAAAAAAACATTGCAGAATTTCACTTTAAGATTAATGAATCACAAAAAATTATTATTGAACACTGAGACTTCCAGTGATAACATGGCAGAGTGAGGAAGGAACCTTCTGGAGCTTTTGCAAATTTCCCCTCAAAACCCATAGAAAACTGCCTCTGAATCATTCCAGGAGCAGAGAAGCAGTTTACTAGATAATCAGGAAAGGTCTGTCTTACCTGGGTGGGAGGGAAGTAAGGTCCAAGAGCAGTAGTAGCAGCATTTTCTGGGCTCACAGCAGGGAGCCTGAAGCAGGGCTCTGAGTCTGGGGCAAATCCCCAGTGGGGCTCTACCCTCCTGCAAACCAGAAGCCCCCTGTACAAGTGAGCAGTCTGGGCAGCATGGTAGGGACCTTCACCAAGTACTCCACAGCTGGCACAGACCACCAAGGAAGGCTTGACCCCACTGCTGAGCAGTGGCAAAGTCCTGCCCAATACTGATCAAAAGCAAGTTTCCAACCCTTGGGCCTACCAGCAAAGAGACTCTTTTTCCAAAGCAAACCAGCAGCAGGAGGCTCCAACCCTTCAGCAGATCTGAAACAAAATTATGCCTCCAGGGCCTGCTAGAAAAGTGACTAGATTATCATAGCAATCGAGCAGCAGGGCCCCCACACTTGGACAGATTTACAACAAAATTACTCTTCCAGAGCCAGCCACCAGAAGACTTTATTATCTTTTGCAACCCAGCACCATGACACCACCCCTGGAGAAGGCCAGCACACACCCAGGGAAGGCCAAAATGGAGGACTAACCTCTTGATACCACTCAGAAGGGAAGTTTACTCTACAGAGAAAGCAAGCAGCCCAGTGAAAGGCACCAGTAAGATCCAGAGCCTCAGGATGAAAACTTGGGCCAATGCATGAGTAGACTTCAACTCTTTCATAAAACAACACCAAGTCACAAAAAAGGCATAAAATTGAGCAAAAAACAAACAACCAAAAATGCTTCACTATTGACATTTACTATGTTGATAGGGATAATTAAGGCATAAACTTGGAGGACAATAGTAACAAAATGGCTACAGGTGAAGCTTCAAAGAAAAATGTAAATTGGTCTCAGGCCCAAAAATAATTCCTAGAAGAGCTTTAAAAAAGACTTTAAAAAGCAAATTAGAGAAGTAGAAGAAAAATTGGAGAAAGAAATAGAAGTAATGCAAGAGAACCATGAAAAATATATACAAAAAATTACTGGGGAAATAACTCCCTAAAAACATATTTAGCCAAATTGAAAAGGAAGTACAAAAGATCACTGAAGAAAATATAATATAAGTTGGTTTTATTGGGGAAAAAACAATGAAATAGATAAATCATTGGTTTATTGATCAAAAGAAGGAAAGAAGAAAACCAAATTACTAGTATCAAAAATGAAAGGGGTGAACTCACCACCAATGAAGAGGTAATTAGGACAATTATTAGTAACTATTTTGCTGAATTATGTGCCAATAAATTTGACAATCTAAATGAAATGGATGAATATCTACAAAAATATAAATTACCTAGATTAACAGAAGAAGAAATAAAATGTTCAAATAACCCAGTTTTAGAAAAAGAAATTGAATAAGCCATTAATGAACTTCCTAAGAAAAAATCTCCAGGACCACCTAGATTCACAAGTGAATTCTACCAAACATTTAAAGAACAATGAATCCCAATACTATATAAATTATTTGAGAAAATAAGTGAAGGAATTATACCAAATTCCTTTTATGAGACAAATATGGTGCTGATACACAAAATGGAGAAAGAAAATTATAGGCCAATCTTCCTAATGAATATTGATGCAAAAAAATAAATAAAATAATAGGAAAAATTTAACAGCAATATACCACAATTATCATACATTATGACCAGGTGGGATTTATATCAGAAATGGAGGACTGGTTCAATATTAGGAAATAATGATATGATAATTGACTATATCAATAACAAAATTAACAGAAATCATATGATTATTTCAATAGATACAGAAAAGGCCTTTGACAAAATACAACACTCATTCCTATTAAAAACACTATAGAAGCTGTGTGACCCTGGGCAAGTCATTTAACCCCCATTGCCCCACGAAAAACAAACAAACAAAACCCCACTATAGAGCATAGGAATAAAAGGAGCTTGCCTTAAAATAAGTAATATTTATCTAAAACTATCAGTGAACATTATCTGTAATGGGGATAATCTAGAAGCTTTCCCAATACTATCAGAGGTGAGTTATTACTGCACTAGAAATTTTAGCTATGGCAATAAGAGAAGAAAAAGAAATTAAAGGAATTAGAATAGGTAATGAGGGAACAACACCACCAGTTTTTGCATATGATATAATGTTATACTTAGAAAATCCTAGAGAATCAACTAAAAAGCAACTTGAAATTATTAACAACTTTAGCAAAGTTGTAGGATACAAAATAAACCCACATAAATCATCAGCATTTCTATATATTACCAATAAATTCCAGCAACAACAGATAGAAAGAGAAATTTCATTTAAAATAACTATGAACATCTACCTGCCAAGAAAAACTCAGGAACTATATGACCACAACTAAAAAACACTTTAGATCTTACCTTATTTGTGTTTAAACAATTAGAAAACTGTTAATTGCTCATGGGTAGGCCAAGTCAATATAATAAAAATGATAATCCCACCTAAGTTAATTAATTTATTTAGTGATATACCAATCAAACTATTAAAAGTATTTTATATATCTAGAAAAAATAATAACAAAATTCATCTGGAAAAACAAAAGCTCATAGAAACAATGGGAATCAATGAAAAAATACAAAAGAAGATGGTCTAGCAGTACCAGATCTCAAACTGTTTTGTAAAGTGGTAATTATCAAAACAATCTGGTATTGGCTAAGAAACAGAGAGATGGATCAATAGAATAGAATAGGTACAAATTATACTATAGTAAATGACTATCTTAATCTAGTGTACAAAAACTCATTATTTGACAAAAACTGCTGGGGAAACTGGAAAACAGTATGGCAGAAACTAGTTATAGACCAACATTCACACCATATACTAAAATAAGGTCAAAATGGGTACATTATTTTTACATAAAGGATGATACCATAAGCAAATTAAGAGAGCATGAAATCATTTATCTGTCAGATTTATGTGCAGAGGAATAATTTAGGACCAGAGATGCTATAGAGAGCAAAACAAAATGTAAAATATATCATTTTGATTATGTAGAATTAAAAAGATTTTGCAAAAACAAAACTAATGTAACCAAGATTAAAAGGGAAGCAGAAAACTGGGAAAGAAATTTTGAAACAAGCATCTCTGCCAAAAAACTCATTTCTCTATTATATAGATAACTGATTCAAATTTATTAAAAAAAAAATTTAGTCATTCCCCAATTGATAAATGGTCAAAGTATATAAAGGAGCAGTTTTCAGAAAAAGAAATCAAAGCTAACTATAATCATATGAAAAATGCTCTACGTTGCTATTGATCAGAGATATTAAAATTAAAACAACTTTGAGGTATCACCTCACACCTATCAGAGTGGCAAATATAACAAAAAGGAAAATATTGGATGTTGGAGGAAAAGTGGGGAAACTGGGTGGAGTTCTGAAAAGATCCAATCATTCTGGAGAACAATTTAGAACTATGCCCAAAGAGCTATAAACTGTGTATATCCTTTGGTCCAACAATACTACTGCTAGGTTTATATCCCAAAGGCTTCCCAAAAAAGAGAAAAATACCTTTTTGTACAAAAATATTTATAGAAGATCTTTATGTATTGACTAAGAATTGGAAATCAAAGGAATGTCCATCAGTTGGGGAATGACTAAATAAGCTGTGGAATATGATGGTGATGGAATATTATTGTTCTATAAGACATGACAACCAGGATGATTTCAGAAAGGCCTGGAAAGACTTGTATGAACTGATGTATAATGAAGTAAGCAGAACTGAGAGAACTTTGTGCACAGAGACAGTAATATTGTTTGATGAAGAACTGTGAATGAATTAACTATTCTCAGCAATACAATGATACAAGGCAATCCCAAAGGACTAATGATGAAATATATGAACCACCTCCAAAGAAAGAACTGATATTGATTGAACTCAGGCTGAAGCCTGCTATTTTTCACTTTATTTCACTTTTTTCATTTATTTATTTTCTTGTACAAAATGACTAATATGGTGATGTTTTACGTAATTGCACATGTATAACCCATATATGATTTTTTACTGCCTCAGGGAGGGGAGAAGGGAGGGAGGGAAGGAGGAATAAAATGCAGAATTCAAAAACTATAAATAAAAATGTTTATTATTTTTTAAAAAAAGATTTATGAATACATAGCTAAAACTGCTGGATAATTAACTTCCATGCAGTTCAGAATGGACTGGATGACTTAATGACAAAACAGAAAAATGGGTTATATCAGTGCTCCCTGCTGATCATGGAGGAAACCCATCTAACCAGCAACTAGTCAATATAAGACATTCACTTAGGCCTTTCCCCACAAGACACAGCCTAGGGACCACCTGGGTATGTTTAATTAGTTTTAAAATCAATCATTCTCCTATCATGGCCTATCATATCTGAGTTTGGCTTTCAGTTTGGGCTCTATTACATGAGCACAAAGTCAAATTTGAACAAGGGAGGCTTTCATTACTTCTAGAAATATAGTTGATAGCTGGGCTTACTTTCTTTAAAAAAAGAATCATAGAAAAGGAGGAAAGGTCCTATAGGTCATAGGACATAGGAACTCCTATACAGCCAAAGGGCATAGGATCATAGATTGCTGGAAAGTTTCTTAGAGCTCATTAAATGAGGTCTAACCCTTCATTTTATATACAAGGAAACTGAGGCCCAAAGAGATTAAGTGACTTGCTGAGGTCCCACAGTTATTAAGTCTTTCAGGCAGGATTCAAAACCAGTTCTTACTAAATCCAAGTCCAAGACTCTATCTACTTTGACACCAAGCTGAGTTTGTTGGTCCCTTCTATATTTTCCTTTGAAAATAATATATATTTCCTGATTTGTATATATACTCCTCCCACTCCCCTTCAACATGTACCATTAACAGGGATGAATGTAGTCTATTTTGTCCCTGGTGTAAATGAAGGCTATATTAGTTTAATGGATGGGAAAAATATCAAAGACACAAATCAATAAACTAGAAAAATAATTTAAAACGACATTGGTTTGTGTGTTTTAATTTTCTTAATGTTTTTAATGAGCTAAGAAATAGTTTCCTTGAGAAGACAGTTTTGAGTTTGCCCCTGTGTGTCTGGATGGAAAGGAAGCAAGGAGAGAAAGAACAGCGTTTTTCAGACTGATTAATCTAGGCCAGCAGGAACACACTGACTTATTCCCAAATCAGTGACCCAGATTATTTAAGCTTTGGAATGATGACAGTGATGATGATGATGATGATTCATATTTATATATTACATCAAGATTTTCAAGTTACTTTCTCTAGAATATTCCTATGAGATAATAACAATTCATATTTATACGAACAATATGTATAAATACATACATGTGTATGCATATTATGTGTATCAGCATGAATAGTATATGAATAAACATATATAAATATAGTTTACAAAATCTAAGGGGTTTGCCAAATACTTTGTTCTTATCAACCAAATGAGGTAGGTAATACATTTACTATCTTACCCATTTTTACAGATCAACAAACTGTGAATTAGAGAAACAGAAGTCATATTTTATTAAAACTGGAAGAGATTTTTTAAATTATGTAATCCAATTATATCATTTTACAGATTAGGATTCTGGGGAGGTGATTTGCTTGAGATTACCTACCAAGTTAAGGAGAGATCTATCAATATAAGTCAGACTTTCTTTCTTTCATGGTTGACATCCCCTCATAGTCTTATTTTAACTCACTCCAGTGAGACTAGTCCTATCCCTGTCTTCTCAATATGCCTTCCACTTCTGTAACTTTATTAATTCCCTTTCAACCAGCTGGAATGTTCTCTCCCATTCTTTTTTTCAAAACACTATTCATTTTATTCTAAATGGGGCAGGTAGGTGGCACAGTGGATAGAGCACTGGCCCGGGATTCAGGAGTCCCTGAGTTCAAATCTGGCCTCAGACACTTAACACTTACTAGCTGTGTGACCCTGGGCAAGTCACTTAACCCCAATTGCCTGAGCTAAAAAAAAACAAAAAAAACCAAAACATTTTATTCTAAATACTACTCATGCTTCAAAACCTTCAGTCTAAAGTCCTATGTAAAGCCTCCCCAACCCTTGTGGTCCCCTTCCTGATATTCTATCATACGTATTGTCTTTAGTATATATCTTGTCATTAGTATATATTGAAAGTATATGAAGGAAAATATGGTTGCATCTCTTTGAATTCACAATGATAGAATATAGTAGGTAAGTTTTTCTCATCCAATATAAAGATGAGGGCACTGAAGCTCAATCAATAATTCAATAATGGGTCACGAGGAGTCAGATATGACTAAAAAAAAGACAACAAAAACATAAATTCCAGGTGCTATCCTTGGTGCTAGGAATTAAAAAATAAACCATAAAAAGAAACAATCCCAGCTCTCAAATTTACCTTCTATCAATGGAGACAATAGGTATACATGTAAGTATGAACAATAAAAACAGAGGCAGGTAGTTGGTGCAGGGGATAGAGTAATGGACCAAGAGTCAGGACAACTCATCTTTGTGAGTTCCAATCTGGCCTCAAGACACTTGCTAGCTATGTGACCCTAAACAAGTCAGTTTCATCATCTATAAAATGATATGGAGAAGGAAATGACAAACCACTCCAGTATCTTTGTCAAGAAAACCCAAATGGGATCAAAAAAAGTTGGAAAAAAATTAACAAAGTAAATAGGGGGTTAAAAAAAGAAATCTAGGAGGGCAGCTAGGTGGTGCAGTGGATAAAGCACTGGCCCTGGATTCAGAAGGACCTGAGTTCAAATCTGGCCTCAGACACTTGACACACTTACTAGCTGTGTGACCCTGGGCAACTCACTTAACCCTCACTGCCCTGCAAAAAAAAAAATCTAGGGAGAAGAGTAACTGAAAGGGTGGAGTGGGGGATAGATCAGGAAAGCCTCCTATAGAAGGTAGCATTGGCTCAGTGAGATTAAATCATTTAAATAAAATATTTGATCTAGTAATTGTGGTCATTTAGATAACCTGATTCTATATATCCTAACCTTTTTGTTTTCTATTGCACTATGTTACCTATTCCAAGATCTTGCACACATAACCAACCAATAAGCATTTATTAAACACCTACTAGGTAGCAGGCACTATTCTACATGCTAGGAATTTGAAGGTCCAAATTAATTATTCTAAAGGTGATTACAGAGGTAGTAGCATATAGA
Organism: Dromiciops gliroides; assembly: GCF_019393635.1. Classification (NCBI taxonomy): domain Eukaryota; kingdom Metazoa; phylum Chordata; class Mammalia; order Microbiotheria; family Microbiotheriidae; genus Dromiciops; species Dromiciops gliroides. The sequence continues at coordinate 356,691,001 of NC_057864.1, read as the reverse complement.
CATATAGAATATGCAAAATAAATATAAAATAAATAAAAGATAATTTGGGAGGGAGGGGAAGACAGTAGTAACCTGTAATTGAAAGATTACATCAGAAGTAGCCAGAGGCACCTCCAAATACAAAACTTAATCATATAGATTAACTGCTTTACTTGGGTTGATTTTTTTCTCTCTGTCAAATGTAGTGTTAATGTTTGCTTTGGGGATGAAAATATACAACTCTGCCAAAGTTCCAGTCTCTGAATCTATTGTGAAGCCACTATCAGACCCTGAGGATAAAGGAACAGAATGGAAAATGATAAAAGCAAACAATACATCAAATATCTCCATGCACTTAAGGTTTTCCTTTATCAGATTTACTTCACACAGTTGAGAGACTTTGAAGATGTTACTGTTTTGTGAGGCATTTTTGTTGCTATTTTTCCCGTTTTAACCTACTAGAGATTTCAGTTAAAATACTTTTTTAAAACCTAAATTGCTCTCCAAGTAATGATTTCATGGCTAACATCGATATTAGTTGTTTCTGGTATCTTGCATATTGTTTAACAGACATATTTAAGGATGCAAATATAAGACAAGTGAAATTAAATTGTTGAGTTTTACGTTGAGGTTCAACTAACTGGCAGTGAGTTGCAGGAGAAGGTCATGGTGAGGCTTAACAGAACATGGTTTTGAATATCTGGATTCAAATTCTGGCTTTGCCACTTACTACCTGCATGACATTAAGTCAGCCCAGCTCCCTGGGCCTCTGTTTCCTCAATTGAAAAATGTTGAGGTTGGACTAGCTGACCTCTAAGATCCATTCTAACTATAAAGCTATAATGCTATTTTCTTCTTTGTGTATGGGAATTCAAAATAAGAGAATTCTTCATAATTAAATAAATAATTCTCACTGGTTTATTAGAGCACTGAATTTGGAGTCAGGAACAGCGCCTGGTACAAAGTAGGTGCTATGAGAAAAAATTATTAATAATGGTTTTGGAGAGGGGAACCTAGGGACACCAGTTTGGAAAGTTTAGTTCATGAATTTTAGCTAATCTCTTTTGGGACCATCCCAGGAGTCCATGGGTGGATCAATAGAAATGAAGATTAAAACTACAAATATTTGAATGTGCCTTTGACCTCAGATGGTTTCTTCCACTAGACCTTGATGTCACCACACTAAAGGTCATTTTAATATGGACCACCCTTAGGTCACATCAACCAATGGAATTGAATTATTCTAGCCAATTGGCTTTAATCAGTGTGTAAGAGCCACCTCCATCAGAAGAGGAAAAAGGACTGAGACCACAAGGTGAACACCATTCTGTGTGGCACTCAAGAATGGGAAGGCTGTCCAGTTGGTGAGGGCTCTCATCTTTAAGTAATGTAGGCCTTCTGAACTCTGCTTGAGGCCATGTTCTCTCTCTTAGAGACTGGGATTTTTTTTTGGCTTGTGTTAAATGTGGTCAATGCTCTCCTAGTATTTAATATACTTTAATAAATGTCTTCTACCTAAATGGGTGCAATATCCATTAATTTATAAGTAGCAATATTTTAGAAACCCCAGCCTGCTTCTCCATAATTTAGGTAGAAACAGCTAGCCCCCACAACAATAATTTAATAAATACATTCCTTAATAAATGTTTTTGATTGAGTATTAAGTGTTCAAGAGCTTGACAGCTGGATAATGGTAGAAGAAGAGGGGATCACTGACCCACCATAATGACTATGAAGAAGACTGTTACTATTCTATCATGATAAAAGAATTTCAACTTTGTCAAGGAATCTGTTTATATGAGACAAATGATCATTTCACTTAGAGTGTTCCCCTACATGGTATGTTCATCCCACTTCCCACTAACTTGCTTACCTGGCTTTAGGCTTGGTTTTCACTCCCTGATTCCCTCACTGAGCTTAGTATTCTCAATTAAGAACAATAAATCAGATTTATTTACCATTCTGTCCTTACTCATTTCCAGGACAACCATTCCTTAATGTTTACCTTATCACCTACCTAGGCCTGACCATCAAAACTCATCTTCCAAATCACAACCTACAATTAACTTAAAGTCCTAAATGAACTATATTTTGCTCATCCAACATAAGTACAGCAGAAATCAAAAGAATAATTGATGCCCATTTTGGTCCAAATCTTTTATCCAGAAAACCAAGATTTTCTAAGCCTTGTTAGAGAAAAAAATATGACATTTTCAGCTTAAATATGTTCTTTCCCCTTTTTCCAATGGGTTATGGATTTGATGTCCAGCATTACACAATCTAGCAACTTCATAGAAGTCATGGAAAGTTACATTGTTAAGCATAATTTGGAATAGATTTATGCTACATATAATCATGGTACCCTGCCTTGCCTCTAACAAAAGTTCCCTTCCCAGGATCAAACTATTAAATTATTTTTAGTTCAGGTAAAGAAATTATACTTCATAGGCTCTGTGACTAGTCAAATAGTTAGAACACTGGACTTAGCATCAAGAAGTCCTGGGTTCAAATTTTGCCTCAGTCATTTACTAGTTCTGTGATGCTGAAAAAGTCATTTAAATCTTGCTGGGTCTCAGTTCCCTTATCTGTAAAATGAGGTGGTTTAATCTGATGGCTTCTGAGGTCTATTTCATCTCTAAATCTATCATTCTAGTTCTAAAAGCACTAATTCCTGATGGCCATTTTTATTCATTGACCACACTGTTGATTTTAACTTTATAGAAGTTATTGGGAAAGATCTGGCTAAGGGGATTCATGCAATGCCAAAATACCCCCAGTGGAGCCCTAGGAGAACTTTTTTTTTTAAAAGAAGAGAGATGCATAGCTATGAATGTATGTATGTATGCATGTATGTATTTATGTATATTTGTATGTATGCGTGTTGATAGAGACCTATCTACCATAAAAATTCATAGCTAGTGCTACTGGTTTTAGTAAACCCAAAGTGCTAAAGCAGCTAATGCAGCAATAAAATTCAGCAATTTGAACATCCAAGGGGAAGTATATAATTTGATCTAAATAGAAAGTACCAAATGGGTTTCCTGTTTCCACACATGATAGATATACTGTAGGTTCTCCTTATTTTTTCATTTTCTTTTTATAAATTTCATTGAACAATGAAAGTAAAAGATACACTTTAAAGTTTTAAAAACTGTCTTCAGACAGCTAGGTGGTGCAGTGGATAGAGTGTTGGGCCTGGAGTCAAGAAGACTCATCTTCCTAAGTTCAAATCTACTGTCAGAAAGTTAGTAGCTGACTGATTCTGGACAAGTCACTTAACCCTGTTTACCTCCATTCCTTATCTGTAAAATTATCTGGAAAAGTAAATGGTGAATCACTCCAGTATCTTTGCCAAGAAAAAACCAAATGGGCTCACAAAGAGTTGGACACGACTGAAATGACTGAACAATCACAAAACTATTTTCATTCACCCAGATCTAAAGAAATATTTCATGGAGAATGAAGCATCCAATATTACCACCATACCTTCAGTTTCTATACTGATGCACTCCTTTATGCCCACTGTTGGGGGAAAAAATACAGTATGACAGAAGGTATTATTTGAAGTCACAGTTCCTTTTGAGTCACAGAGGCAATAGCTTGGGAGAACATAGCACTACATTGTTGTCTAAATTTGATCTAAGAACTTAGAAGATATTAAAATTATCCATTCTTACAATCCTTTCCTTTCAAACTCTCATTCCATTTCATGTTATTTCCCCTAGCACTGTCATTTCATTTATAGTATCTTTTTAAAGATCTTTCTTCATTTCTTCTGGGAATTATAGTAAATGTGGTGGCAAAGCTATGTTTTTATTGAAGATTTGGCTTATAACTAGTCTCTTATTCTTGGTTTGTTTCTTAGGAATCCCTGGATTCATAATATTTCTTTATCATCTTTGTCAATGTCATCTTCTATTTACTCATTTATCCAGGCTTACATCCTGAATTGTGACTTTATGCGAGTACTAGTCTCAGCATTTTCAAAAAAAATAAAATGGTACTTTATTTGGTAGTGATATGAAATATCTGAAATCTTGCAGCACCTAATTCCTCTGGGTACTAAACAGTGTATTCTTCAGATATTTTCTTCAGGGAAGCTCAGACAATAAAGAATGAACTTTCAGTGACTTAATTAGTCTGATCTAGAGCATCATGAGGATACTATAAATGAAATGAGAATACTAGGGAAAATAATATGAAATGTTATTGATAACTATGTTATTAAGGGGAGATGGTAGTTATGGCAATGCCTTTTTAATTCCTTCTTGCCCTAAGTAGTATTATCTACAGCATTATCAGATTGCTGCCCTTATATGAACTTTGCAGGATCTAGACCCTGTTCCAAGGTCAGAGTGACAAAGCTAGTCTTCAGGTGTCTCTAACAACTACTTGCTTCCCATGTTATTTCCCCTTATACATAGCTTTTGATTTATCTCACCCTTCAACTTCATGATGGAAGACTTAGATGCAGAATGCTCCTGTCCTAGGCTTTTCTGGCTGGAAGCCTTCCCTTGTCCCAGCAACCTTCACTCTATCTTTGAATGGACTTGGACAGGCATAAATGAATATGTTGTAGGTTCTCCTTGGATTTCTCTCCCCACCTCTTCTACTTATTATATGTTTTGCAAAATTCCAGGCAGAATAGTAACTACATTGTTAAATAAGAAGTATCTTTACATGTGATGGGAAATAATAAATAAATAAAATACTTTACTTAAAAATTTTTTTTAAAAAACCAAACAGGCCAGGTCTAGGGCCCCACTCCTTAACTCTGAATAAGAAGCAGAAAAGAGTAAGGAGGAAAAGAATAGAAAGGAGAAAAGAACTTGAACATTCCTCCCATGTCACCAACATAGGGCTTCCTCCATTGAGGCTCAACTCCTAGGCTTATGCTCCAAGGCTCCTTCCAATTGGCCCTAATAGCATTAACATCTAAGTGTGGATAAGGTAACTAACATGGGGATAAAGAGAACAGCCAATTGTGGTCCAGATGTGAGTAAAAACAAACAAACCACAAGTCAGAAGCAACCAGATTTTATCCAGTTATGGAAAAGCAAGAGTATAAGTAGGGAAGAAACATGGAAGTAAGGGGAGAGCAAGGTAATAGATGCCATGAAGAGTATTACAATAATGCAAAAACATAGTGTGGGTAACAGTCTTAGACAATTGGTCAGGATGTAAAAAAGTTCAGTACTCAGCCCATTTATTTGATTTTTTTAAAAAATCATTTCTCAGTTTGGTATTTTTTGTTACTTTTCCCATCCCAGCCAGAGTGATTACTAAATAACTGGACTATTCTTATACCAACCTCTCTGTCATGTTAGCCATAAATCCATATCTTCATAATGTTCATAATTTTAACCACTATCATATTCACTGGGCTTCATTTTATCATAGATTTAATTTTACTCTTAATTATCTTCAAGGATGTGACACTTCGAATATAGGCAAACCGTCATAAAAACAAGAATTTGAACACCAAGGCAAAACGACTACCCTGAAAGGCATTCCTACAATCCATTAATTATGTAAACACTCCATTGGTCCTACTCAATATGACTCATTGGCACCATCCACAGGACACCTATATCTTGGCCCAGCTGTCCATATGTCAGTTTCATGAAACTGCTCCTTTAAGCTCTTCCTTGTGTGGCTTTGTCATTTCTCTATCAGCCATGATGACCTGACAGTAGGCTTTGCATAACTTCACATAAGGTTGACTTTGCGGTTGTTCAGGAATGTCTTCATAATCCCATTTGGGGTTTTCTTGGTGAAGGTACTGGAGTAGTTTGCCATTTCCTTCTCCAGACCATTTTACAAATGAGGAAACTTAGGTAAACAGGATTAAGTGACTTGCCCAGAACCACACAGGTAGTAAGTATCTGAAAACAGACTTAAACTCAGGAAGATGAGTCTTCCTGACTCCAGACCGGGCAATCTATATGTGACACTTAGCTGGCCATGACCAGAATTTTAAGTGGCTGCAAATATAATGCAATACCAGCCAGTACACCCAGAGGTATGTGTCAAAGCCAAGAAGGAAGTCAAATGTCATTCTTATACCTACCAGGAGGGATATACACGTCAAAGGTACCAGTTTCCCAGAAACAACAGAGATGATTCTATTATTACTGGCAATATCATGAACCTATGGAGAAGATAGAGGATCCAACATGCAATATTCATTCCCTGGAGTTGGGAAAACACTCACAGCACTAACTTCCTTCCACCAACAGCAATGCTGCCCTGCCAAGCCATGGCCTTATGTTCTAGGGAGAGATTCTATGGGAAAGAGGGTATCTGGGCTCATGAGAACGTGGACATAGAGAATCAAGGAAGGAGTGCGGTGAAGATGAATGGACATTTGTTAAACTGATAGATCAAGGAGAGTGTAGGTCTACGATATAAGAGAACAATGCCTAGCAAGGAGCTTGCATGAGAAAAGCCATCAATTCACCAACACTTAATGCTTCCCCTCTGCAATGTTTTCTCTCAGACTCCATGCCAATTTTGCCTTTAACAGATGCTTCCACTTCTGTTTCTTCCTCTTACCTATCATCCCCTACTTCCCTGTTTGATTTTGTGTTCCCTATGGACTTTGGGCTTAGCCCAGCCCAGTGTCTGCTTTATGCATTCTGGGGCTATAGCTTTTAGCTTATTCTCCTTTTTTTCCCAGGAAGTTTCTTCCTTCTCCCCCCTGGATTTGACTTTAATCATCCATATATGCCAGATCTATGTTCCTCTTCTTCCATCCAGCCCCTGGGAGTGTGGATCAGACATTAGATCTGATAGCGGCATTGCATAGTAGAAAGAACACTATTTGAAATTGGGGTGACTCAAATTCAGGCTGCATGATTCAGGTCCAAGTCAGAGTTCTAACCTGTACTGGATATGTGACTTTGAATAATAACAGGTAGTGTACTGCTTCTGAAGTCAGGACATCTGTATTTAAGTCTGTTACTTATTACTGTTTGATCTCAAGCAAGTCAATTAACCTCTCTGAAATTATTTTCTCATCTATAAAAGGAGGGGATTAGACTATGATCTCTAACATCCCATCTAGTTCTAAATTCTGTGAAATCTCTAGAGCCTATAGGTATAAATAGGTATAAAAGTACTTGTACTACTTACCTCCACAATGATAAGCTCTAAAGTAGAAACTTAATCCATAGAAATGTGAACTACTCTTGTGGTAAATGAGTAAGGAGATTGGTTTCTATGATGTGACAAACTGCATCAGCTGATAATTCATAGAATATTTTTAAAAGGGAGCAGAAAAAATCATTGCATATTTATAAGATGGTATATGGTTTGGGTTGCAGCAAAATACAGTTAAACTTGGCAGCTGGTTTACATTTGACACATTTAAGCTCCCTTGCCCTCAGGCAATAAAAGGTTGGGGACTTTAATTTTTCATTATTCTGTCTTTCTTACTTTGCTCTCCTTCCTCTGTGTTCATTTTTTATGCTGACTTCATTAATGAGCATCCTAATGCAATAGTTATAAACCTTAGACCCCAAGATATGACTAGAATGAAGATAAACCCTGGAAAAATTCTGACACTCAGAGGTTGCAAGCAAGTATTAAGATGAGAATCATTAAAACAACTATTTGAAACTACAACCCCTCTGGACCTCAGTTTCACAAATGGATGGATAGACAGATGAAGCATTTATTATTTATATTTATTTTCTTTATTAACATTTATACTTACTATGTACAAAGTACAGTTTCCTGTAAAATGAGGTAATTAGACTAGATGCTCTTTAGGAACCATTCCTTCCAGTTTAGATAATAGATTTGGAAGTTGGTTTCCTCTGAGTACCTTCAACTTTCCCACTGTAAAAGTTTGGGGCACACTAATAACCTGCTGGTTTAAATATGAAATGCAGGCCCTGACAAGTTCACACATTCAAAACTTCCCTATTTGCTGTTCTATTTCACATCCATATATTCACCTGCATTGTCAAGTACTGGACAGGAATGCTTAAGTCATAATGAAACACAATCAATTTTCCACATACAGGTAAGGTCTGAAAAAGTTTAGCTGCTATGATAATCATTCTAAGTTGGTCTTGGCAAAAAGTTGTACAAAGTAAAACATGAGAACATAAGATTTGCTATGGTACCAGATGAGAAACATGGTCTATTCAGCCCATATTCTGTTTCTGATAGTGACATTTAGGGGAATTTCACTACAGGATATAGTTATTCAATACAAACTTCAAAAGATCAGAGATATGGGCAGCTAGATGGAGCAGTGGATAAAGCACTGGCCCTGGATTCAGGAGGACCTGAGTTCAAACCCGGCCTCAAACACTTGACACTTGCTAGCTGTGTGACCCTGGGCAAGTCACTCAACCCTCATTGCCCCATTTAAAAAAAAAATATCAGAGATATGACCTGAAGAGTCTAGTTTGCATTGATAATCCCATTTGGATCTATAACTCTGGAATTTATCTGTTTTATTACCTGCTCCTGGATTTTGTTACTTCTCTAGAGAAATTCTGTTGATGTTTGCTACTTTCTGAAGCTAATAGTTTACCTCAATAAGTTCCTTTGCTGATTCTCTTTTATCTCTCTTGTGCTATTGCCATTGCTGGTATTTCTAGAGGCACAGTGGGTAGACCATTTGGCACTAGAGTAAGAAGACCTGAGTTTTAGGCTCAGCTACTTACTAGCTGTGTGATCCTGAGCAAGTCATTTAACCTCTGCTTAGACTCAATTTCCTTATCTATAAAATTCAAATAATTATAGCACTTCCCAATCAGAGTGGTTGTGAAAGTAAAGTGAGATGTTTGTAAAGCACTTGAAAACTTTAAAACACTATATACATTTTTCTTCAGCATTTTATTTTCCCCCAATTACATGTAAAAACAATTTTAGCATCTATTTTTAAAACTTTGTGTTCCAAATTCTCTCCTTCTCTCCCTCCCTCCACCTTTGAGAAGGCAAGCAATTCAATGTTACATACATGTATACATGCAAAACATTTCCATGTTAGTCAAAAACACTGTGTACATATTAACTGCCATTACCATTACGTCAAATAATAGTGGAAAGAGGATATCTTTGGTTTACTCTTATATTGATTAGTAAAGCTTTTTTGTATATACCCCATTTTACATGTTATTTCTGAACTTGCCAAGCATCCTAACTGAACTTTTTTGTATTATCAGTTTTTACCATCTATTGGGTATTTTTTTCTATAAGCATACTTCCCATTGTATAATATGAAATTTCTTTTTCTTTCACTTCTTTAAATGCCTTCCAGTTCCAGTATATGAATATAATAATTGCTTCAACAGCAGATAGGTGTTTGTGAACAAGCTATATGCATTTTGAAGGCAACATAAAGCTGGGAGGTGTAGCTCTTAGTAACATCTGAGATCTAGAGTGAGAAAGAGGGCAGAAGTGGAGCAATTTTTTTTTCATTTTTAAGGCAGAGCCTGAGCTATAATTATTGGCATATTTTCTCTCCCACCTCTTTTCTTTTCAAAAATGTTCTTCTATTCTTTTCCTCTTTTCTTTACTGGAATTATTTTTCTTTCCATATTCGTATTTGATGTGGTTTCCCCCCTGTTAGGATTCTATTTCTTCTGACCAACTAAGCATGTCCCATAGGATTTCAAATGCACTGTGTATTGGGACCATTAGTATGTTTTCCCCTGCAGTGGTATTGATTGCTGTTAATCACCACCACTTGTAGTCATGTGTATTTAAGTATATTGTTGCTTAATTGCACAAAGTGTATGTGATGTTGATTTAATTGCTATTAGAGGCCTTCCTATATGCTAATTGCTGGTGGAAGCTTTATAGCTATCATGATATTTGATCTCATATGTGCATACTAAATATGTACCTTCTTATCCCATGTATATAGGGACAATTCTTGACTTTTTTCATCAATTACAATGAAATGCTTATGGTGGAAAACCAATTTATTAGTTGGTTTTATATATTAGCCAGTGTTATAGTTGATCCAGGACTAGTTTCTATTTTGAAAGTGTAATTCTTTAACCTTTCCATATAACACAGAGAAAGGCCTTAGCCATTTTTTATTCATTCCTTCATTCACATACTCATTCACTCATTCTGCACTCATATTCTCTAGAGTATCTGGAAAATGTATGTTTCACAAAATCCATCCATAACCTTTCATAAAATTTTGTGTTTTCTAGTTTGGATTTTGATTCCTCCCAAATATTTAAGCAAGTCCTTATACAGTGACAGACATACACTCTATTAAATAAAGCCAAACTCATGAATCTTCTCTCAAAATAAGATAATTAATTATCTTTTGCTAATTAATATATGTGTCCTTAGGACAAACATACTTCTTTTCTGGAGCTGTCTCTTATTTTGTAAAATAAGAGGTTGGACTTAATGGTATCCCAGATGGACTTCTTGCTTTTGTCTATACACTACATACTGTTTCCCACATTCATCCCTTTTGAGAGGCTGTTCCCCCATGTCTAGTATGCTCTCTCTTTTCATTCCTAGCCTTTTCAAACCCTGGGTCCCTTCAATATTTGCATAAAGTGCTACCACCTACTTGAAGCACTACTAATTCAACCACCTGTTAGTGATCCACCCAGTTATTTTTTTTATTTACTTGTATATATACTACTATACTATATAGTATATACTATATTACATATATATATATATATACTATATCTACTTATTTGTGAATATGCAACAATAATAAAAGAACATGCACCCCTAACCAAAAAAAGCCAAACAAAAAACTAGCAACTATAAACTCTTTGAGGGCAAGGATTGTCTCATTTTTGCAATTGCATTCCAAATGCCAAGGACAATGCTGGGAACATAGTAGTATTCAATAAATGCTTGTTGATTAGTTGATATCTAATGTCCCTTCTATCTCTGAAAACTATGCTTCTATGATCCAAGAACCTAAAAGGGCAAGAGCCTAGTTAACTGGAAACCCAATTGCGCAAGGGCTGGTATTAGCATCTGTAGGCACCAGGAAAGGCCTCATATTAAAGGCAGTACCTGAGCTGAGTCTTAAAAGAAAGTAAGGATCCTAGAAGTCAGAGGTAAACAAGGAGCATGTCCTAGCCATGGACCCTTAGTCTTAGAGAATGGCCTGTGACATTCATAGGTTAAATGACTTGCCCAGGGTTACATAGTTAGCATGTGCCAGAGATAACACTTGTATCCAGGTGTTTCTGACTTTTAGGACTTAGGTTAGTTTGCTATCCAGTATACTATGCTAGCACTGAAAAGATACCATATGCAGTTGTAACAGCTTTAAACTGACCTATTCAAATAAGACATTGATACACAAGAAAATAATTTAGGAAAATGTAAAAAGACAAAGATATTGACTTTGATTATAACAACAAATAGCAAAACTTTGACTGATGTAAAGCATTGACCATGCAAAGCTGGCCAAACCACCTAAAGTCACAAGTTCTTCATCTTCTTCCCAAGCATATGTATGGCAATCAAAAGCAAGTTAGTTTAGGATACAAACTTATTTGTAAAATTCTATAGATGAAAATGATGAGACATTATATTGAGAGCTCTTTGATGACAGGGACTGTCTTGGCTTTTTTTTTCTATACCCAATACTTAATGTAGTGCTTGGTACACAGTAGGAGCTTAATAAATGATTACAGTGCCAAACATTGCTAATCATATTCCCTCATAAAATAGTGAAAAGCAACCCCAGTAAAATGAAGTCCAAAAAAAAGTTTGGCATGCTATCAACTAAAGCAAATCATTCCAAGAGTATGCATAGATGAAACTGACGAGAACAAATTGATGAGAAAGGGAAGAGATTTGTATTCATATCTACACTGATCTATTTTTACTATCAAGGACAATAATCCTGCCTCATTTGAGATTCAAAATATTAGTTTGAGGAATTCTAAATGAGTAAATTGAAAAAGCACTTAAGAAAAAAATGCTGGTGAGTCACTAGGCCAGACCAAATATGTAATTGAGAAATCTATGTGAGAGCTGATATAATCTTGAATGCTTTAAGGGATCATTTTATAAGTTGTCCAAGGGCTGGGGGAGGAGGGAAAATAACAAGAATAGATAAAATAAAAATATATATTAATAAACAAAAACACTGTTAAAAAGACACCAGTAACTACTACCCCATATGACCACAACCTCATCTCTATAAAATCTCCATGGGTATAGCTTTACATATGGTAAGGATACCCTTGATGAAAATATGGAAATTTAACAGGTAGTTTTTTGCAAATAATTTTCTTTAACATACTACACCTTTCCAGTTACAGACTTGACTGGATGGAAGGTTGTGGAACTGTTTGTTATATTGCTAGATTCGGGCAATAAAAGCATTACCACAGGGTTATGCTTCAGGGTTCAGCTGTGGTGAGTCCCTCACTAATCCTTTCTTTAATGGAAGTGACTCAGCTTCAATCTCATCATCTCCCATCTTCAGGAACATCACACTGATTCTGTCCAGCCACTCAAATGAAAGAGAAAATAAGTGAAAGAAGGGAGAAAGGGATGAAAATTACAAATAACTTTCCAGAATTATTGTACCAATTCTCAGCTCCATCAGCAGTATAATGGTGTGCCTGTCTTCCTGAAGTCCCTTCAACACTGATTAATTAATTCTATCTTCTGTCATCTTTGCCAGTTTGTTGAGTGTGTGGTGAAAATCTGAAGTTGTTTTGATTTGCATTTATCTTATTAGGGATTTGGAACAATTTTACAAATGGTTATTAATAATTTGAAATTCTTTTTATAAGAATTGTGTGTTCATTACCTTGAACCATTTATCTATAAAAGAATGACTATTGATCTTATATATTTGTGTTAATTCCTGAATAACTTGGTTTTCAGATCATTAGCAGGGATATTTGACACAAAGAATTTTTTCTTTATCCCCTTTCTCATTCTGGATTCATTGATGTGTGGAACCAAGTAAAAACTTTTCAATTTCACTTAATCCAAGTTATCTATATTATAGTTTTGTTATCTCCTTTCAGAAAGCATCCTCAAACCCTTTACTTCCTTTTAAAAATGTGAATATTGCATTTTTTAAATGATATGATCTTTTATATTTTTAAAGTATCCATCTGGAGCTTATTTTGGTAGATGGTCTACAGCTTTATTTTTTTTTCTTCCAGTATCTCTAGCTGTTTCCAGTTATTCAGTTCGATTGTTTCTGAATCTAGCTTGTCAAGTCTATTCCACTACCATTTAACCAGTACCAGATAGTTATTATAATTACTTCTTTTTTTCAGAATGCAATTTTATTTTTATTTTTTTAATTAATATAGTATTTTATTTTTTTCCATTACATGTAAAGATAGTTCTCAACTTTTGTTTATACAAGCTTTACAATTTCAGATTTTTCTCCCTCCCCCCTCCCCTAGACAGCAGGTAATCTGATATAGGTTATATATATATATATATATATATGTGTGTGTGTGTGTGTGTGTGTGTGTATATATATATACACACACACACATATATACATATATATATATACATAATAACATTAATCCTATTTCTGCATTAGTCATGCTATAAGAGAAAAAATCAGAGCAATGATGAAAAACCTCAAAATAGAAAAAAACAACAGCACCCAAACCAAAATAAATAGTATGGTCCATTCAGCAACTATACTTCGCAGTTCTTTTTTTTTTTTCTCAGATTTGGAGATCCTCTTCTATCACGAGTTCCCTGGAACTCTTCTGTACCATTACATTGGGGAGAAGAATATAGTCCATCACAGTAGATCAACACTCAATGATGATGATACTGTGTACAATGTTCTTCTGGTTCTGCTCATCTCACTTATCATCAGCTCACGCAAGACCCTCCAGGTTTCTCTGAACTCCTCCTGCTCATCATTTCTTACAGCACAATAATATTCCATTGTATTCATATACCACAACTTGTCCAGCCATTCCCCAATTGATGGGCACTCCCTCAACTTCCAATTCCTTGCCACCATGTAAAGAGAAACTATAAATATTTTTGTACATGTGGGTCCTTCTCCCCTTTCCATGATCTCATTGGGGAAAAGACCCAAAAGTGGTATTGCTGGGTCAAAGGGTATGCATAGCTTTATCGCCCTTTGGGCATAATTCCAAATTGCTCTCCAGAATGGTTGGATCAGTTCACAGCTCCACCAACAATGTATTAGTGTTCCAATTTTCCCACAGCTTCTCCAACATTTATTATTTTCCTTTTTTGTCATTTTAGCCAATCTTATAGGTGTCAGGTGGTACCTCAGAGTTGTTTTAATTTGCATCTCTCTAATCATTAGAGATTTAGAGCATTTTTTCATATGGGAATAGATAGCTTTGGTTTCTTCATCAGAAAACTGCCTGTTCATATTGTTTGACCATTTCTCAATTGGGGAATGATTTGGCTTCTTATAAATTTGATTTAGTTCCCTGTATGTTTTAGAAATGAGGCCTTTATCAGAAGTACTGGACACAAAAATTGTTTCCCAGCTTTCTGCCTCCCTTCTAATTTTGGATGCATTGCTTCTGTTTGTACAATTTTTTTTAATTTAATGTAATCAAAATCATCCATTTTGCATTTTATAATATACTCAATCTCTTGTTTGGTCATAAACTGTTTTCCTTTACAAAGATCTGATAGGTAGACTATTCCTTTCTCTCTTAATTTACCTATGGTATCACCTCTTATGTCTAAATCATGTATCCATTTTGACCTTGTTTTAGTATAAGGTGTCAGATGTTCATCTATGCCTAATTTCTGCCATACTATCTTCCAGTTTTCCCAGCAGTTTTTGTCAAATACTGAGTTCCTATCCCAGAAGCTGGAGTCTTTGGGTTTATCAAACACTACGTTACTAGTGTCATTTACTACTGCATTTCCTGAGCCTAGCCTATTCCGTTGCTCTACCACTCTATTTTTTAGCCAGTACCAGATAGTTTTGATGACTGCCGCTTTATAGTAGAGCTCCAGGTTTGGTACTGCTAACCCACCTTCCTGTGAATTATTTTTCATTATTTCCCTGGATATTCTTGATTTTTTGTTTTTCCAGATGCATTTTGTTATTATTTTTTCTAGCTCTATAAAATAATTTTTAGGTAGTCTGATTGGTATGGCACTGAATAAGTAAATTAATTTAGGCATTATTGTCATTTTTACTATATTAGCTCTGCCTATCCATGAGCAATTGATATCTTTCCAATTATTTAGATCTGATTTGATTTGTGTGAAGAGTGTTTGGTAGTTGTGTTCATAGAGTTCCTGGGTTTGTTTTGGCAAGTAGACTCCCAAGTATTTTATATTATCTACTCTTACTTTAAATGGAATTTCTCTGTCTCTCTCTTGCTGCTGGACTTTGTTGGTCATATATAGAAATGCTGATGATTTATGTGGATTTATTTTATATCCTGCTACTTTGCTAAAGTTGTTAATTGTTTCAAGTAATTTTTGAGTTGATTCTCGAGGATTCTTTAAGTATACCATCATATCATCTGCAAAGAGTGATAGTTTTGTTTCTTCCTTGCCTACTCTAATTCCTTTAATTTGTTTCTCTTCTCTGATTGCTAAAGCTAACATTTCTAGGACAATATTAAATAATAGGGGTGATAATGGACATCCCTGTTTCACCCCCGATCTTATTGGGAAGGCCTCTAATTTATCTCCATTGCATATAATATTTGCTGATGGCTTTAGGTAGATACTGTTTATTATTCTAAGGAAAGCTCCACCTATTCCTAAACTCTCTAGTGTTTTTATTAGGAATGGGTGTTATACTTTGTCAAAAGCTTTCTCTGCATCTATTGAGATAATCATATGATTTTGGTTGGTTTTCTTATTGATGTAGTTGATTATGTTAATAGTTTTCCTAATGTTGAACCAGCCCTGCATTCCTGGTATAAATCCCACCTGGTCATAGTGTATTATCCTGGTGATTACTTGCTGTAATCTCCTTGCTAATATCTTATTTAAGATTTTAGCATCAATATTCATTAGGGAAATTGGTCTATAATTTTCTTTCTCTGTTTTTGCTTTGCCTGGTTTGGTATCACCACCATATTTGTGTCATAAAACGAATTTGGTAGAACTCCTTCTTCACCTATTTTTCCAAATAATTTGTATAATATTGGAATTAATTGTTCTTTAAATGTTTGGTAAAATTCACCCGTAAACCCATCTGGCCCTGGGGATTTTTTCTTAGGGAGTCCATTAATGGCTTGTTCAATTTCTTTTTCTAATATGGGTTTATTTAAGGATTTTATTTCTTCTTCAGTTAACCTGGGCAGTTTGTATTTTTGTAAATATTCATCCATTTCATTTAGATTGTCAAATTTATTGGCATACAGTTGGGCTAAATAATTCCTAATTATTGATTTAATTTCCACTTCATTGGTGGTAACATCACCCTTTTCATTTTTGATACTGGTAATTTGGTTTTCCTCTTTCTTTTTTTTAATCAAATTAATGAATATTTTATCTATATTATTGGTTTTTTCATAAAACCAGCTCTTAGTTTTAGTGATTAATTCTATAGTTTTTTTGCTTTCAATCTTATTAATTTCTCCTTTAATTTTCAGGATCTCTAATTTAGTATCTAATTGGGGATTTCTAATTTGTTCTTTTTCTAGCTTTTTAAGTTGCATGCCCAATTCATTAATCTCCTCTTTCTGTTTTTTATTCATGTAAGCATTTAGAGCCATAAATTTTCCCCTAAGCACTGCTTTGGCTGCATCCCATAGGTTTTGGTATGGTGTCTCATTGTTGCCATTCTCTTGATATAGTTATTGATTGTTTCTATGATTTGTTGTTTGGCCCATTCATTCTTTAGAATGAAATTATTTAGTTTCCAATTGATTTTCATTCTACTTTTCCCTAGCTCTTTCTTACATGTGATTTTTATTGCATCATGATCTGAAAAGGATGCATTTACTATTTCTGCCTTTCTACATTTGACTATGATGTTTTTCTGCCCTTATACATGGTCAATTTTTGAAAATGTGCCATGTACTGCTGAGAAAAAGGTATATTCCTTTCTATCCCCATTCAATTTTCTCCAGACATCTATCATGTCTAAATTTTCTAGTAATCTATTCACCTCTTTCACTTCTTTCTTATTTATTTTTCGGCTAGATTTATCTAATTCTGAGAGGGGGAGATTCAGATCTCCCACTAGTATAGTATTACTGTCTAATTCCTCTTGTAACTCATTTAACTTCTCCTCTAAGAACTCGGATGCTATACCACTTGGCACATACATATTTAATGTTGATATTACTTCATTATCTATAGTACCTTTAAGCAAGATGCAATTTCCTTCCTTATCTCTTTTAATGAGATCAATTTTTGCCTGCATTTTGTCTGAGATAAGGATTGCTATCCCTGCTGTTTTTACTTTAGCTGAAGCATGATATATTCTGCTCCAGCCTTTTACCTTTACTCTGTGTGTATCTCTCTGCTTCAAATGTGTTTCTTGTAAAAAGTATATTGTAGGATTCTGGTTTTTAATCCACTCTGCAATTCGCTTCTGTTTTATAGCAGAGTTTATCCCATTCACATTTACAGTTATTATTACTGACTGTCTATTCCCCTCCATTCCATTTACCCCCTTTGTACTTTTCCCCCCTTCTTTTACCCTATTCCTCCTCACCGATGTTTTACTTCTTACCCCTGCCTCCCCCAATCTGCCCTCCCTTTTTATCACCCCCCCTCTCTTTTCTTTACCCTTTTCTCCCTTGCTTTTGTCCTCCCTTCTATCAGTGCCCCCTTTCCCTTCCCCTTTTGCTTCCCTAAAGAATGAGTTAAGTTTCTTTATCCCAATGAATGTATCTGTGTATTCCCTCTTTGAATCAAATCTAATGAGAGTAGGGTTGAAACAATGTTCACTCCTCCTTTCTTTCCCTCTATTGTAATAGGTTGTTTTTTTCACCTCTTCATATGATATAATTCATCCCATTCCACCTCCCCATTCCTCTCCTCCCCATATACTCCCATTTTAACCCCTTAATTTTTTTTTGTATCATCACATCAAAGACAATTGATATTTATACCCTCTATGTACACTCCTTCTCTCTGCCCAAATACATTTACGGTTCTTAAGAGTTATGAGTGTTATCTTCCCGTGTAGGGATATAAACAGTTTAACCTAATAGGGTAACCTTTTTTTCCCCCTCTGTTTACCTTTTTTAAACTTCTCTTGAGTCTTGTATGTTGAGATCGAATTTTCTATTCATTTCTGGTCTTTTCACCAGGAAAAATTGAAAGTCCTCAATGTCATTAAATGTCCATCTTTTCCCCTGAAAGAAAATGCACATTTTTGCTGGGTAATAGATTCTCGGCTGCAATCCAAGCTCCTTTGCTTTCCGGAATATCATATTCCAAGCCTTGCGGTCCTTTAATGTTGAAGCTGCCAGGTCCTGAGTAATCCTGACTGTGGCTCCATGATATTTAAATTGCTTCCTTCTGGCTGCTTGGAGTATTTTCTCCTTCACCTGATAATTCTGGAATTTGGCTACAATATTCCTTGGAGTTTTCCTTTTGGGGTCTCTTTCAGGAGGTGATCAGTGGATTCTTTCAATGATGATTTTATCCTCTGATTCTATGATATCAGGGCAGTTCTCCTTAATAATTTCCTGGAATATGATGTCTAGATTCTTTTTCTGGTCATGGATTTCAGGCAGTCCAATGATTCTCAAATTGTCTCTCCTTGATCTGTTTTCCAGATCAGTTGTCTTTCCAATGAGGTATTTCACATTTTCCTCTATTTTTTCATTCTTTTGATTCTGCTTGACTAATTCCTGTTATCTCATGGTTTCCTTATCTTCCAACTGTCCAATTTTAATTTTTAAGGAATTGTTTTCTTCAGTAAAATTCTGCACCTTTTTTTCCATTTGGCCAAGTGAATTTTTTTAAGGCAGTGTTTTTTTCAATGAGATTATGCACCTTTTTTTCCATTTGGCCAAATGAATTTTTTAAGGCATTGTTTTCTTCAGTGAAATTATGCACTTTTTTTTTTCCATTTGGCCAGTCAATCTTTGTGCTTCCTTTTCCAAGCTGCTGATTCTTTTTTCATAGTTTTCTTGTTTTGCTTTCATTTCTCTCCCCATTTTTTCTTCTACCTCTCTCAATTGATTTTTAAAATCCTTTTTGAGCTCTTCCAGGAAGGCTTTTTGTACTTGAGACCAATTCACCTTCCCTCTTGAGGCTTCACATGTAGGCAATTTGAGGCTATTGTCCTCATCTGAGTTTGCGTTGGCTTCTTCCCTATTGATACAGAAGCTCTCAATGGAGAGGGCTCTTTTTTGCTTCTTACTCATTATTGCAACTTATTTATTTATTTTTTAAGTTGAGGTCTGCTCTGGGGGCACCAGGGTCCCTGTTTTGGGGTTCTTGTGCAGGGGTATAGGTACTGTGTGACCAGTTTTTTACTCTGAGGCCTTTATGGTGTGTGCAGTTCATCCTCCGGCACTTCCTGTCTGAGCATGCTAGGCCAGGAGCCCGATCGTGGAGTCCGATCCCACCTGTCCCATTCGTGGCCCTCCCTGCCAGTGCAGGTAGGTTTTTCCACTGTCCTTCTTGGCCACCAGATTTTTGAGCCAGGTTCCAGGGGCCTCAGTTGTTTGGCTGTGGCCAGCAGCTCCTGCTGACTTGCCCTGACCCCCTAAGCGCTAGGTTGCTGCCCTGCGCTGGGCCTCCCTTTTGCCTGAGTCAGACCGATCTTTTCCTGAAGTCTTCTAAATTATCTCTGGTTGGAGGACTGTGTCTCTCTGTCTCTTTGCAGGTTCTGTAGTTTCAGAATCCGTCCAGAGGCTTGATTTAATGTTCTTCTTGAGGGAACAGAAGGAGAGCTCGGGCAGTTTGCTGCTTCCTCTCTGCCATCTTGGCTCCGCCCCCTATTATAATTACTTCTGCCTCTGTCCTGACTGTTCCCTTTTCCTGGAATATGCTCCCTCCTCACCTTCACCTTTTAGAAGTCTTTGTTTCCTTCAAGAATCAGCTCAAGTTTCACCTGTTAAGTTCAACCTTTTCTGATCTCCCCAAATTCTAATGCCCTCTTCACAAATAACCTTTTATTTATTCTGTATTTATTCTTATATACTTATGTTTACATGGAATTTTACTAAACTTATATATATATATATATGTATATATGCAGTAATGCATATTGCATATATGTATGTATATGTATAAATCCCTTCAGAGAAAGGCTCTTTTTCTTTGTCCTTACACCTCTAACATTTAACACAGTGCCTGGCACTTAGTGGACACAATAAATAAATGTCTGTTGCTTACTTGTTTACTTGCTTATCTTCTCTTTTCCCACATACCTTTGTGTGACTCAAAATCTCTTTCCCACCCCTCATCCTCCTAAGTAACATTTTTTCTGTAACTCCCTTTTCTAAGAAATTTTCCTTTATCTTCACTTCTAGACTATTCTGAATCCTATTTTCAAACTTGAGGGATCTATTCTTTCTTTATTCTTTCATGTTTCTTATCAAGTAGAGCTTCTGAAGTATCAACTTTGACTTCTTCCTCTCTTTTGTACATTATTACATTTGTAGATCTTATTTTACTCTCACTTTTTTCTTTGTAGTTTTTCACTGAGAAGAATCAAATCATGTAGGAAGCAATTTCAAATGGAAGAAATGCCATGTGATAGCTCTCACTCGGTGTCATAAGTCATAAGGCCCAATCCTACATCCTGAACTTCCAGTCACTTATCAAGCTATCCTGTGTCAGGTTTTATGTCCCATGACCAATCTGGGCACTAGTTACCCTTGTCAGAGGATAAATATCTCCTCTCTGAGTTTTTGTGGTTGGTAACTGCTATAAAATATACATTTACCGTGACCAAAAAATTATGGATGTAAAAACTAGGTTTTATTATGTTCAAGCATAGATTCAGGCCTCAGAGAAAATCTGAACAATTTTGAGGATTCTGATAAGGCTTCTTTTGGGCAAAATTACATCAAAGCAACAGAGAAATAGTTCTGTTATATATTGAAATTTTGTACATTTCTCTTATGTTGTAAAAATTAGAGAAGATAGATCCATGATCCCGTACTTCCTTCAATATCACAAAAGTTGAAAAAAAGTGACAAATCATAATCACATACATCCCCTAAAGAAACAACCTTCATCAAAAAACTCCATAGACAAATTAAATCAGGTTTACAGATTAAACTACTTTTAAAGGATTGACAATTAGACTGAGGAGGATTTTCACATTGGCAAGGAATCTGGGACAATTGAGATTCTTCCTCCAGCTTATTTTCTAAGGAATACTTAAGGTCCTTAAGTAAATTGAATAAATCCCATGAGATAACTTTTGTTCAGGTGAGGTTAATATTAAAACAGACTTTAAGTGAACCAAAAATTGCAAAAGAATGGCTCTGAGTCCCAAATAATAAAAGGAAATTTAAGATTCCCATAGCACTCTTGCTCCTGGCAGCCAGGAGGCATAGCGGATAGAGTGTTGGGCCTGGAATCAGGAAAACTCCTCTTTGTGAGTTCAAACCCTGATTCCAACACTTACTGGTTGCCTGATCCTGAGCAAGTCACTTAACCCTGTTTCCTTCAGTTCCTCATCTGTAAAATGAGCCAGAAAAGAAAATGGCAAACTACTCTAGTATCTTTCCAAGAAAACCTTAAATAGGGTCATGAAGAATTGAACATGACTGAAATGACTGAACAACAATACCTTTGCTCCTATTTGCATATGGAATTGTGCTGATTTCATGAAGTCTCAGAATATTCACGAAGTCTTCAACAATCCAACCTTACTGAAACCAACAACTACCATTGCTGGGGCAGCTAGATAGTGTACTGTATAGAATACTGGACTTTGAGTCAGGAACACCTGAATTTGAATCCTGCCTCACACACTTATTAGCTTTGTGATTCTAGGTAAGCCACTTAACTTTTCTCATTCTCATTTTCCTCACTACTAAAATGGGCATCATAATAATGCCTGCCTCACAAGTTTGTTGTGAATATCAAGTATGATCATGTGTAAAGAGACTGGAAAAACCTTAAAGTACTCTATAAATGTTAGCTATTGTTGTTATAATATTCTAAGATTTCCAAAGAACTTCACATATATTATCTCATCTGATCCTAAAAATCTATGTGAAGGATCTGTTAATGAAGAGGCATAAGCATACAGAATATGAAGACATAAATAAGTTGCAAACTGCATAAGTGGAATGCATGGCCATAAAGATGTTTAACTGAAAAATATCTGTACTGTAAGCTCATCATGAGATGACAGTATGATACAGTAGCCCTCTAAAGGTAATATAATAGCTAAAGTGTAGTATGCAGAACAAGGCAGGGGGCCAGTAATCATTCTGTTGTACTCTTCCTTTATCCTAGTATATCTGAAGAATTTGCTCAATTTGGGATGTTACATTTTAGAAAAGATGCAAAGAAGCTAAAGAACCAGAGGAGGAAAGCAGAATAATAAAGGGCCCAAGAATTATGCTACTGGAACTGAGGATGATTATCCTGGAGAAGAGAAGATTTAGAAAAAAGATATCTTGAAGTTTTTGAAGGGCTGTCAGAGGGAAATGGATTTGAGTAGGAGGAGATGAGGTTTCATACTAGTTGAGAAAGTGTTCAGTTCTTTTGATGATGCAAACATCAAAGCTTCAAAGGCTGATCTTTTTTTATATTAAGATTCTCCCAGTAATTGCTATACATTGTGAAATATAATGTCAAAAGAATCAGAATTGTTAGTTGACCCTAGTGACAATTCAAATATATCCATTGGGTTTATAGCACTCTTTCCCTGTGAGTCCTTCTGGATCATCATCCACTAAAAGCAATGATTCACAAGTGTTCTTCAACAAAGTCAGGGGATATATTAGATGACAGGAAAAGCCATTCAATCTCTAGTGATAGAAAATTAAGAGACAAAAAAACTTACTCCATTTGGTTCATTCTTCTGTATGTACCATGCCAACAATAAAGAAAGTAAACATAAGTAGAGAATACACAACTGGGGAACATGCATGGAGAACACATACTTAGAGATCAGGTGTGTTCAAGGGAACGTAAATGACGATCACACATATCAGGAGTCTTTCTAGGAAGAAGGTAACATGACAGACAAGCATATAGGAACCTAAGTTTGCAGGGTGCACTTGTCACCTCACACCTCCAATGCTATTGAAGATCAGGTGGACTCTGATGAAACCATCATTCTATCATGCTTCTCTTTGCTGTTCTATGCTTTATAGCATGTTTCGCACCACATTTCCACTCTACTGGGCATCATTTCATCTTTGTTTGGCATTGCCTCTTCACTATCTGCTTGTGTCATCTCAGCTGGGGTCTCCTCTGGTCTTATGGTTGCTGAGCTATTCTTTGGGGCCATCTGCTGGGTTTTAGCTTTTCAGCCTCTTCAGGACCTTCTGTTTTCTGTTACCATCTGGTGGGTCCAGGTGATGAGTAAGCCTATCTCTGATAAGAATGGGTTAAAACTTCTTTAGCTCATAGCTTAGAGGGCTAAGAGCCACTACCAATCCAATCCAGGCACCATTATGTGTGAGGATAATCCCTCTGATTAAGATTAAGTTTATTATTGTCTGCTTTCCTTTAATTTCAACTCATAGTCCCTGTCACAAAACATTAAGGAAAGATTTTTGGAGGGATAGGGCAGTGAAAGAAGGGAAAGAGGGTGTATGAGAGGCTGAAACAAAGACTAAATCAGCAAGAACATACAGTATAGGGCAGAACAAGGGCAACACCCTCAGTTTAGATGAGTTGATAGAACTGAGAAAGCATTAACTCTGATGACTTCTAACTCCCCTAGATTTCCTTCTGAAGATATTTGATTTTAGCTGGGTGTTCAGAATGAATTGGTATTTTGTTACTGATGTCATTTTGGTTTTGTGTTGGCAAAACAGTTTATGGGATTCTAGGTTTTCTGCTTAGCAAAACTATACAAAATTGAGATTTTTAATTATCAAACTGAAATCCCCTTGCTTTCCAAGTCTGCCTAAAGGCAAATTACACTTGCATTTTAAATACAGAATTTGAATACAAGGCTTTCTTATAATATTGTCTACTTGCTAATGTGCTTGTGAAAAATTGGATTGGCATCACTGAACTTGATTATGAATTGAGGAAGAATCTAAAACAGTAATTTGAGCGTTATTACATGAATGAGCTGTGTAATTTTATCATTGTTCTTCCTATTAGGAGTCAATTAACACTCTATGTAATTGCACTGTTCAATCATGATAGCAACAAAATGGAATCGCAATGGAATGAACGTGTGAATACATAGAGCTGGGTAAACATCAAATTTTGTACTGTTGCTATAATAGAACTTATCAGTTACAATGGCAATTACTTGTATTTGATGATAATTAGGTATCATAGCAAACAAATCAAAAGGAAAGAAACACTGCTGGCTAACCATCAAATGTCACAGGCCCCAAATGGCTGAGATAATGGCTAACATCTTGGGGTGATCCAGTGTTCAACACTACAAGGAGATAAGGTCAGTGAATCAGACAAATTAGCTAGTTGCATTATGATGGTCAGATTTCTTTCTCTCCTTGTCTTTCCAGAAGGCTTAATTGTTCTTCCTACAATCCTTCACTAAACTGCTCTGCTAGGCTTTTGTGATTAGGTTTTCAGCTTGAACAAGGACTCTTGGATATGGTTTGCTATTGAGCTACTGCATCAGGGAGTTAAGAATTTATTTGAGAGGGCAGCTAGTTGGTGCAGTGGATAAAGCTCTGGCCCTGGATTCAGTAGGACCTGAGTTCAAATCCAGCCTCAGACACTTGACACTTACTAGCTGGGTGACCCTGGACAAGTCACTTAACCTTCATTGCCCCACCAAAACAAACAAACCAACCAAAAAATATCTTTGGATTTTAGATGCTGTTACATTTAGATTCTGTTTTATATGATAGTTGATTGTATCCACATATTATCTGCCCAACTGGATTGGCAATAGTCTGCCTATATTACTCTCTGAACCAAAAATCTTCAGTGGCTCCCTACTTCCTCTAAGATAAAGTATGAACTTATTGCCCTAAATTTAAATTCTCTCCACAATCTGCTTCTGACCTACTTCTTTCTAAAAGTTGCATGCTATTCCCATCCATTCATTCTAAATTCAAACCAAAGTGACCTACTTGTTCATGACAGTGCTGGAGCCAGCTCAAACTGGCCCTTTATAACCAATTTAATTTTTGTTTCTATTTTTATATTTCCACCTTGGAAATAGGCAAACCAGGGCTTTATTTACTATTCTGTTGATTATCTGGACTTAAGAAAGTGAGGGAAAATCTAAGTAATGCAAGTCATACTTAAAATGTGTCTAGCATTCATTTCCCTCCCACCCCCACCCCAGAGAGATGGCTGTTAAACATTTACCGGAACATTACTATACCCAACATTGCATCTCCTACCCTATGCCTTAGGTTAGATTATTCCCCAAGACTGGAAGTTGCTGCCTTTTCACCTCTTCCTCTTTTTTTTCTTATTCATTGTTTATTGAAATGTTGGTGTTTGTTCCTATCTGCTTAGATTCTAATAAAAAAAGAAATTTAAAAAAATAATAAATATTTTCACGATCTAAATCCTTGTGTTTTTTTCTATTATTCTGGTCTTCTCTCTCCATCATTTTTCTTGCCCTTATCACAGCCTTTCTTTTTTTATTTTTGATTTATGGAATAAAACAAGCATTTCCATAATATAGTAAAATTAAAAGTACATGAAATTGCAAATCTGCTATGCACAGTTTGGTATTCCTTTCAAATATACAACATTATTGTGTACATTTTTTTCTTTATTTTTCCCTCCACCCAATGGATATTTTTAGATACAAATAGGTATATATATATATATATATATATATATATATATATATGTGTGTGTGTGTGTGTGTGTGTATACACATATACATATATGTGACAAGGACTATTTTTACTTCTGTTTCTGTATCTCTGATGCCTAGTTCAGTGCTTGACACATAGTAAGTGCTTAATAAATGCTTATTGAAAAGAGAGAAGGAAAGAAAATAAGTTTTGAAGACTGATGGAAAATCCATATTTATGGTAACAGCAACCCTCTTGGAATACACAGAAAGGTTTACCAAGAAAAATGATTTGGGGATCCAGTACATTCCTAAAGTCTAAAGCATGCACTTTCCCCTAGTCATTTTTACACTATATATGATTAAATTGCATGCCCCATCAAAGATCATCACAGCAAAGAACATTTTAGCTAGCAGAGAATGGATCACTTTACTTGAAAAGAGACAAGCTTGCCTCATGTTACAAGTGTCTCAGAACCTCCACAGGATGTATACTGGGCTCCCATCTCTTCACTGCTATTCAATACAAGTCACTGAAGGCAAATACTCCTAACGGTATCACAGGCCTGTTCGACTGAGTACAAAAAGATGTACAAGCTGGATCTCACACTTGTAGGTTATTCTATACCAATTTCCTGTGAATTTTTAAAAACGAACTGCCTTAGATAGCTCATCTGGGGGACACAGAAAACTAATAAGTGAACAAAAGATTCTTGAACTTACAGATGAAGAGGTACTTCCACGTTTGTCCAAGATTTTAGCAATCTGATCACATAATTTTTCTGTATGACCAAATGGGCTTGTTTTGCCCAGTGTTTGCAATGAGGCACTGTAAAGGCTTTTGATCATAGTCATAGTTTAGTGACCTAAGCCAATGATTGGAAATTCTAGTGCCAGTTTTGTCTTTTCTCTCCATGTTCCTGTGCGTTTTTGTCCCTTAATCTATAAAATTAGATGGTGAACTCTGACTTGTGACATAGGTAGCCTTCCCAACATCCCTCTCCAATTGAATTTCATAATGGTCCCTGACACATACTTTGCTCTGGACAAAATCAAATGAGGGCTGTTCCACAATATCTTCCCCCCCACCTTCTCCTTTCCACTGTACTTTTTGTGCCCTTTCAATGTCCTGTACTTCCTGTTATGAATTCCTGTTATAGCTCCATTATTGAAATCTTTCCATTCAACACTCACCTCAAATGGGACCTTCTCTTCATTGCCTTCTCTGACTCCACTGAAAGGAATTTCTCTTACTTAGTTCACCCAGGCTCCTCTCTTTGACCTCTTCCACGAACTTAAATTATTTCCTAACTTGCGGTGTATTATTTTCTGTATATGTTGCCCTTTCTAGATGGCAAATTTTGTGAGGGTTGAGGATGTTATTTTTTTTTTGTTTAAACTTTGATTCCTTAGCTCCTAGTACATTACTTTCCATATAGTATACACATGAAATAAATGTGTGTTGGATTGAATTAAATAGAGCCAATATCAATCTGCAGCTTTTTGAAAATACAAAGCATTGCCTTAGTGCTTAATCTATTTTTATCCTTATAGCTTTTATTAGCATCATTATTAGATTCATCTTGATGAAAACTGCTTCTCTACAAAAAGAGATTGTCCTTTTATTTCTTGGAATATTTCTCATGATTGCACAATTTAAAACATCTGGTATTTATATTGTCAATCCTCAGTTAGCCAGAGATCAATAATCCAATTTCTAATAATTCAGACCTCCTACTTTTCTTCATTTCTATTCCCTTTATTCAACCTTTTCTTGCTCACTAGCCCTTCTAATAGAAGGTAAATATGGCAATGAAGACAAAATCAAACAAGGTAAACTTGCTTCTTTTTTTGGGGGGGGGTCTTCTTTTTGTTGGGCAATGAGGGTTAAGTGACTTGCCCAGGGTCACACAGCTAGTAAGTGTCAACTGTCTGAGGCTGGATTTGAACTCAGGTCCTCCTGAATCCAGGGCCAGTGCTTTATCCACTGTGCCACCTAGCTGTCCCCTAAACTTGCTTCTTGTAAAAGACTTATTGAGGGAAAAGAAGGAAATGATTGATATGGGGTAGCTGAATACGTCTCAGGGTCTGATTCATCCATATATTATTCATGCAAAGCTTATCCAAAGAATTTTCGAAATTAGACTCTTACTTGTCTTTACAATATTGTTAGGAGATAGATAGTGGAAATTATTCTCCCTATTATACAGATGAGAAAATAGAGGCTTTCCCAAAATTCTACAGTTACTCTGAAGTAGAAGTAGCCCCAGAATTTGCAGCTTCTGACTCAGATAATAATGTTCCAGGACATGCTTTTTTGTTGTTTGTTTTAGAACCAATAAAATATCTCAGGTACTGTGATATTAATTATGCTGAGATGATTGCAATTTGGTTATAAATTTTCTTACAGTATATATATACACACACACATATATATACATACATGTACACATATATATGTGTATATATGTGTGCATGTGTGTATACCTAAACACATACCTATATACACATGCATATACATACATATATATACATACACATATATACATACACATATATACATACACATATATACATACACATATACACATACACATACACATACACATATATATATATACCTAAATGGATCAACTCTTTTTCACAAATCCTGTTCCTTTAAAAAATTAAGACTAAAATATTTCTTTAATCCTTATACTTGGCAAAAATGACATATCTGCAACCTAGTTCTTCTATTTATTTTTGATAGCTTCATTACCAGAAACAAGAAATATGAAGATATTGGGAATGCTATTATTTAGTAGGAAAAGCCCTAATTTTGAGGAGACCATAGTTTTCTTTCATCTTTAAGATCTTTTGATGGTTTTCAGTAGAAGATTCATTTCATTTTAGTACGGCTATCCCAGTTTATCTTTCTGCCACTCTTGTAGAGAATAAGTAAAATCAGATCTATGAGTTGAAAGAATATGACATCAGAAAAAAATTATATTTTTCTTCATAATGAGCCCAGTTATTATAACTCTCTTCTGCTAGAAATGAGGATTTATTCATAGTTCAAATCTGTATAATTTCCTTCTAATCACCAACCCAGAGTTTAGGGGCCATAAACCATACCAAGGCATCTGAAAGGAAACTATAATTCTATTATTGTAAAATGTTAAAACAAAATTCTATTGATTTCCAGAAATTATATAAATATAGAAGAAGAGGCATTTTATATCTGGGGCAACACACTAGAGGAGATATATTAGATGCTTCAAGGTTAAAAAGGGGGGTAAATTTTAATGGGTCCTCATTATCCTATTTCCAAAACCTAAGTATCTCTGAGGTGACAATGTTCAAAACAACCCCAAACTTATTTATAGGGACAGCTAGGTGGCACAGTGGATAGAGTGCTGGGCCTGGAGTGAGGATTCATCTCCCCAAGTTCAAATCTGGTCTCACTATCTGTGTAACCCTGGGCAAGTCTCTTAACCCTCCTGGCATCAATTCTTCATTTGTAAAATGAGCTAGAGAAGGAAATAGCAAACTGTTTAGTAATTTTGTCAAGAAAACACTGAATAGGATCATGATGAGCCAGGCATGATTGAAGCTACTAAACAACAAGAACAACAACAAAAGATTTATTTTTACATGAATATCTTTCCCTCCCAACACCCATATTGAACAATAAAAACAAAATTAAAAAAAAACTTGTAATAAATAAGTATAGCCCAGCAAAACAATTTCCTACATTTTCCATGTTCAAAAAATATTTGTCTAATCCTGCATTTTAAGTCCATTTTAAGTCTACCACTCTGGCAGGAGGTAATTTGTATATTTTGACTAGTGGTCTATTATTGTGTTGATCACAGTTCTAAAGCATTTCAAAGTTGTTTATCCTTACAATCTTTTTTTAAAATTGCAAATATTATTTACCTGGTTCTTCTTACTTCACTCTGTATCAGTTAATAGGAGTCTTCCTCGTTTCCTTTGAAACTGTGCTTTAGAATATTTCTTTTAGCACAATAAAATTTCATAACATTAATATAAAGTAATTTGTTTAGTCATTCCTAAATAAATGGACATACTCTTAGTTTCCAGCTTTAGGCTACAATAAAATGAGCTGCCATAAATATCCCTGTACCTATACATCCTTTTTCATCTTTCTTTGATCTCTTTTGGGTATAGACTTACTAGTGGTGTAGCAGGGTCAAAGGATGTACACAATTTAGAAACTTTTAGAACTTAGTTCCAAACTGCTTTTCAGAATGGTGGAACAAATACACAGCTCCACCATGAGTATACTTGTTTATTACTGTTTAGTACTTTAGTACTTCTTTCATGCCCAAGTATACTTGTTTAGTACCACAGCCTCTCCAAAATGTCATGGTTTTTTGTTACCTTCATCAATCTCATGGGTATCAGGTGAACTTCAAAGTTGCTTAAATTTATATTTATCTAATTACTAGTCCTATTTAACATTTTTTCATGTTATTGTTGATAGCTTAAATTTCTTCCTCTAAAATCTGCCTATCCTATCCTTTAACCATTTATCTAGTAGGGGAATGAGTCTGAGTATTATAAATTTGAATCAGTTCCTTATCTATCCTGGATATGGGGAGGTCATTCACTATTTAAAATGGTTCCTTGTGTTCTGAATTCATAAAACATTTCTACTAAGTACAGTTCTCCATCTCATAGATACTCACTTTTCAAATAGTGCTTAGCTTCTCTCTCTTAGTGCCTCTAGACAGTAAATAGCAATGGACTTTTTGATATTTAGTGATTTCTACCCCTTTAAGAGAATAAGTCTTCCAGTGAAGTTGTTCAAAGTCCTGAGGAGTTATATACTTTTACTTTTTTTTTCTTATGGTACATTGAGACAAATCCCAGGTCCTCTAATTTCCATGGCACAAGATGAGTTCTCATACTTTTAAGAGATGCTATTGCACAAAATCCATCAATTCCTCCCAACAATGTCTAACCTTGGGTTTCTGTTTATATAGGACCAGCTACGTGGCACAATGGATAGAGCACTGGCCCTGAAGTTCAGAAGACCTGAGTTCAAATCTTACCTCAAACACTTACTAGCCGTGTGACCCTGGGCAAGTAACTTAACCTCAATTGCCTTAAATATCTGGGGCTGTCACCAGTTGTCCTGATATATGCCTTACCACTGGACCCAGATTGCTCTGGAGGAGAGAAGGTTGGTGACCTTACACAACCTTCCCTCACTAAATCCAATTCAGTGTAAGTCATGACATCATTCTGATGACATGGTCCTCTTTGAGAATGAAGGATAAAAACAACAATTCATACATGTGCCAATAGAACTTGAGGGGGAAATGTAAATAGGCTACTAGAATTACCACTGGATATTCATTAAAGTCTAAAGTAAAAACACAAATTAACTAATACTGAACTTGACTCAGTTCTCCCCTTCTCACATGTGAGCTTCCAGAAAAGTGTCTCCTAAATTAAGACACTTTGCTTACCCTTAGTTTGTGAGACTCTAGACGTGAATACTTTTACCAGCTACAGGACACATTAGTTCAAAACAAAATTCATACGCTCCAATAGTTTGGCAAATAAAATGGCAAGATCTCCCATGCATATATAGGCTATATATGCTTCACTAGGGTTTCACAATACCAGATGATGAGGGAACACACATATACATATAACACATAGTCAGGGAATAAACATGGAGGTACATGTCAAGGGAAGATATATGGCCTGGAAATATGTGCAGGTCACACATACAGGGAACATGTGTAGCCAAAGAGAAATTTTGTAATCGAGTGATAACCTCTGGCAATATTATTTTTCTCCTCTCTCCTTTCTGCCTAGAAACCTAGGCTCTCTTCTGAGTATTTGTTTTACTTTTGGGGGATCATCTTTTCTGATGGACATCCCACATTCCCACTGGTCACTAGATGTCACATGGTCTCTGCTTCCTACTTATGGTCACTGACTTGCTTTCTGCTAGCATCATCTACTGAGCTTTAGGTCTTCAGAGCCATCTACTGTCTCTCCACTCTCATTGAACAAACATCAATTCTGTAAACTGTTCCTTGAGGGCAAGGACTATTTCATTTTTGTCTCTGCATCACCAGTTCCTAGTACAGTGCCTGGCATAGAGCAGGTGCTCAACAAATAGTATTTGATTACTTAATTGTTTGATCTAACAAGCTTTAGCAGATTAAAAAAAAAGCCTATCTCTGACACAGGAAGACTGAATTCCTGTAGTACCTGAAAGGACCTACCTGAGTTAACATATCTCACTAAAAAGCTGAAAGCAAAAGGTAAGTCAAGTCATATCAACAAACATTTATTAGGCACCTACTAATGAACCAAGAACTATACTAAACCCTAGAAACCAGCCAGAAAACCCTTAGGTTAATATTAATGCTAATATTTTAACTGAATATATTTGGGACAGATTTTAAGTCTATAATTCCAGACAGTTATCAAACTCAAGATTAGATATTCATTGTCATTCCCATTTAACCTTTTCTGAAGATCCTGTGAACTGCCCTTTCCAGAATAATGCTGGATATTCTATATGGATATATATGCTAACACGTGCACACAGAGAGAGGCAGACAGAGAAACAGAGACAGACAAACAGTGGGACAGAGAGAGACAGAGAGATATAGAGAGATATAAAGAGATAAAGAGAGATAGAGAGAGTGATCTCAGGCTAGCAAGCTCATTTAACTCACAAGATTCCTTGTAACTGTTATACAAATGGCAAGAAAAAAAGCTGGGGGCAGCTAGGTGGCACAGTGGGTAAAGCACCGGCCCTGGATTCAGGAGTACCTGAATTCAAATCTGGCCTCAGACACTTGACACTAGCTGTGTGACCCTGGGCAAGTCATTTAACCCTCATGGCCCACACACACACACACACACACACACACACATAAAAAAAAAAACTAAGTCAAGAAAGTAAGAGAATTAATTTACTACCTTCTTGGCCTCTTTCCTATCTTCATTATGTACATTAACTAGTCAATGAAGCTCTTGACTTTTGTTCTATATTATGTCTTTAAAAAAGAGAGAGAGAAAAGAACTTTATGAATCGTTCCATAAAAAGAAACTCAAACCTACAAAAAAGCCAGTCACATACTTTAAAATGAATTACTTCCAAGTAATTTACTTTATAAATGTTGATGGTGTTGACGTATGTTATAAAGCACCACAAGATACTTTATGACAAATAAGACAAAATATAACCTTCATAAACATTTGCCCAAAGCTCTATTACTCATATATTGATCAATCACTGAGCATTTGCTAAACATCAACAGGATAGTCATTTGAGAAGCTGCATGGTGCATAGATAGAATGCTGGATAAAAAATCTAGAAGACCTGGAATCAAATGCAACCTCTTTTCCATGTACTCATTGTACAACCATGGGCAAGTTGATTAACCTTTCTGAGCTCAAACGATCTTTCACCTGGGTTTGTGTTGAGACTCAAATGAAGGGGCGGAAGGGAAAAGAATAAACATTTGTATAGTACCTACTACGTTCCAGGCACTGTGGTAAGTGCTAATACATGTAAAATGTTTTGATAACCTTAAAGTGTCAATTTATTATTATCCTAAGGAATCACTAGGTATATTTAATCTCAGGTAGGTTATCTGGTATTCTGACAGGTAGGGCATTAATATTGTTGCTGTCTGTTAATCATTCTTCTTCTGAATAAGTTACTAATTAGTTCCCAATTTCTTGAGCAGCTAGTTCGTGCAGTTGATAGAGTAGTGGGCTTAAAGTCAGGAAGACTCATTTTCCTGAATTCAAATCTAGCCTCAGGCACTTACTAGCTGTGCAACCCTGGACAAGTCACTTAACTTTGCTTGTTTCAGTTTCCTCATCTTTAAAATGAGTTGGAGGGGCAGCTAGGTGGTGCAGTAGATAAAGCACTGGTCCTGGATTCAGGAGGACCTCAGTTCAAATCCAGCATCAGATACTTGACACTTGCTAGCTGTGTAACCCTGGGCAAGTCACTCTAGTACCTTTGCCAAGAAAACCTCAAATGTAGAGTCAGATGTGACTGAAAAGTGACTGAACAACAGTACTACTAATTAATGTCCTGTGTTACAAACCATTTGATCAACAAACATTTATTAAGCACTTATCATTGTGCCAGGCACTATGTTATAATTCTTACAGGTACAAAGAAAATAAAATACAGTCTATAACCTTATGTTAAAATGGAAGAGACAACATAAAAATGACTATGTGCATACAAATATATTCAGAGTAGATCAAAACTAAGTCTTACTCTCTTATTGAAACCATCTCTTTTTTTCTGATATACCATAAATAATGAACCTTTTTTATCCCTAAGTAAAATATTAATGGTTACCTGGTTTTTCATGTGCTGAGATCTCTTCCTGAAGGATGACAAGGTAGGCCTTTGGAAATGTTGGGGTAATTTGGGAATTGATAACAACTAGCATTAATATAGCACCTATAATTTGCTGGGCACTGTAATTCTTTTTACAAATATCATCTCATTTTATCCTCATAACAACCCAGGGAGGTAGATGCTATTGCTATGGCCCTTTTATAGATGCAAAACCTCAGACAGAGAGAGGTTAAGTTCCTTGGCAAGATTTCACACAACTAGTAA